>NC_064640.1:924907184-925655631 GCF_023864345.2 Schistocerca serialis cubense
ATCGGAGTTACTGTGTGACTTCGCTTGTTAATATTAATCACTGTACCATCAGTGATTGTGTGGCGGACCTTCTTCGTCTCCCTCAGAGGGGATTTGTATTGATAGAAAGCCTTTAGTCTGGAACAACCAGACCAGGATTATTTGTTTCGGGCTATACTCGCGACATTAACATCACCACGTCGGGACGTCGAAGCAACCAGCCATCGCTTCCAGTATGCCAGATCGTGTCCTTGCAGTTAAGAAGACAGCTTGGTAATGTATGTCCGCAGCATTAGGACATTAAGGAATTTGCTCTATGATAATCAGAGCTCAGCAGAGCGCACCTGTTCCTGTCTTTTCTTACATAGTTCATTCTTGGATGTTCATTGTCTGAGTTCTCACTGCTGTAGCAGCAATTAATGTTGGGTTAGCTGGGCGTTTCTCTTGAGATTTGAGTTGCAAGGAATTGGCTCCACATACCACTTCGTCATAAATGTCACAATCTAGTTTATGGACAACTTCGCCTTCACAGCATTTATTTGAGTATCCAATTTGATGTATTGTAAATGTTTCATGTGTTTTGTTTATGATTTTGAGTTTAGTCATAATAAATCAAATTGTTATTTTGGACAGAACTTTCATTCTATTAATCGGTAGAGCAACCCTTTCATTTCTCACTACGTTAATGAAACTGTCCTTTATTTAATTAATTTCAATCAAATTAAATTATTGCAGGTGCCAAACTCTTTTCTACTCCACTTGCAGGGTCGATTACAGTCAGTTCGCGTTTCTTCTTAATCCATGTGCAACAGCAAAAGTCGGAGTTAGAATGGGGGGGGGGGGCTTAGAGCATCATTTACATATGAATATTCGAGAAGAATTTAGTGTTAAATATACTGCTAGCCCCGGCACCTCGCAGCTGTACACTTGCCATGGATGCAGGCGGTTTGAATGCGATATTTATGGTATTCAAGGATGAAAGTAGAATAGCACTGTGGGTATGGTCAGCAATAACAATCTTATCTCAGCCACTGACATATTACACCTTCAGTTTCAGGTTACACACTTGTGGTCTTTGGAGCCCCCACACCCTCTGGGAAGTGATCAAGGTCACACAGGGTAATCACTCAAGCCATTATGTCACGTGATACGAAAACAGCTGTAAACCTCCTCAGCCAATGGGATCACAATAAAATGGCGTGAAAACCAGTGGACCAATAGGAACCGAGTTCTCCTTTCCTGTCCCTTTGTGATAGTATGATTCCAGCTCCCTCAGCCTCACCATCATTCAAAGTCTGAAGTTTAACTTCATTGTGGGAGGATGATGAAGCGCCAGCAGCATCAGCAGGGGCCAGCTAGTGCCTCCAGGCATAAGAAAAATTATACTGACAGTAAGTATATTAACACAATTATTATTCTTCTTCTTAATAAATATATATTCGAATAAAATTTTCCCCTGGATCTATGTTGGCGGAACTGTTGGATGAGGACACGAACGTAGTACTGGTCGCATTGCCGCAGCAGCCGTATCAGTCCACAGGTGAATTTCCTGATTTCAGCCATACTGTGCTGCCGCCTTCATTTTACCATACTGTGCTGCAGCAGAGGCAGACCTCTCCGCCACAGCTCATAGGACCACAGCAATTCAAGGGTACTATTGTTCACAAGCACATATAACGTTACTGTGTGTGGATCTAAACGAGTAAATGTGGGTCTGGATCCTAATGATAACTTTGCTGTAAGGATTGAAATTGAAAACGCACAATACGTTGTTTCTTAAATTCGATATTCGTGGTATGAATGTGAAAATACGAGCAGCATGATGGGTTGTATAAAGAATAAGATGATTGACGAGTATGATCTATCCCATACTCTAACTGGCATTAAAATGTTAGGCTGTTAAGTAATTATAGCTGATAAGTATGGCGAGGCCATTATATACTTAAAATATTTTAATGTTGAGAAAATGCTGGGCGACAATTATTGAACTCTATAAAAAACGTAAATTAGTTACAAACTATGGCGTACACACACTTTATTCAACATTTAACCGTCATTACCGATATTCGGATTTACGTCATGACATGTTTGATAGGCCTGCTATAATTGGCGATGAAATCATCTTCCAAAACCTTCACGTATCGTTAGGTAGTCACCGTGCCATCAAGGAATATTGCACCGATTATTCCGTGACTGGACATTGCACACCACACAGTCACCCATTGAGGGTGAAGAGACATCTCGGTCGTGAAATGCGGATTCTCAGTTCCCCAGATGAGCCAATTTTGCTTATTGACGAATAAAAAAAAAATGGTTCAAATGGCTCTGAGCACTATGGGACTCAACTGCTGTGGTCATAAGTCCCCTAGAACTTAGAACTACTTAAACCTAACTAACCTAAGGACAGCACACAACACCCAGCCATCACGAGGCAGAGAAAATCCCTGACCCCGCCGGGAATCGAACCCGGGAACCCGGGCGTGGGAAGCGAGAACGCTACCGCACGACCACGAGATGCGGGCTTATTTACGAATCCATCCAAAGGAAAGTGGACTTCGTCGCTACATCTTACCATATTCACATCAAAGTCCTGTTCGTCAATTTTGTGGACAACAGTGTTGGCGAAACACACCTGATGTTCCATGGCCCTGGGGATTAATGGCTGATGGGTTTGAATCTTGTATGGGAAGAGATGCAAGTCTTCAATAACAGTTTGTCGCAGTCGGTTGACTCTCACCTGTTGTGCAGCTCGTCTGATCGATTTCCTGGACCTGGTTTGAAACACAGCGAGTGTCTTCTCGATGTTTTCAGGCGCATTCCCCTTTTCTGGATGACCGACATTGACAACACTGTCATCACAAACACTGCCGGTTCTCTCAAACTCGCGAACCAAGTTCTTGATTCTTGGACAGGTTGTCTTCCGCTTGAATTCGGCCCTTAACATCCTTTGAGCTGCAACTGGACTGTTATTGCTGGCATAGTAGGCCTTCACGACCGCTATACGCTCAGGCACGCTGTACCATGACATTTTCACTTGCAAATGGCCGGCAACACAAGACGCGTGCGCATGCGCATACGAATTCCCATCATGCCCCGTAGCGAACAGTGAAACAGTGAAGTTTGAACGTCCTAACGCAAACTGTTCAAAAGTTATGAAGATTTTATTTCATATCGTTCAATAATTGTAACCCTGTGTATGATATGTTCAGTGTAATAACGATTTCTATAGGAAGACTGTGTCGTTGGCAGCCGTATGTAAGAGCTGCCTAATATGATTCTGTAGACTGCCGAAGTGTATATCTGTAGACCTTATGCTTCCACTATGTTAATGTACCTAGAAAAGTGAATAAATAACGATGTGCAAGTAATGAGTTGTTGTTGTGTCAACCCACCACATCCCATTCGACAACCTACAAAATAATATACAGCTTCCTCATACCCGGAGTCAAAGTGCCGCCTCCAGGCCGCTGCCGCTGCCCCCATTGCCCCCCACCCCACCACCACGGTGGTGTTACCACCGCCTCCCTGGATGTGTAAGTGTCACCACCTGGGGCGATTTCAGTGAGTCTGTGGGCACTGAATGAGTATCAGATACGAAGCGCACACTGAGGCAGCTGTTGGCCGGTGTTTATCGGTTCTCTGATACACAGCCCACTCCGCTTGAGTCTCATATAATGCACCGTAACGGTCAGAGCCATCAAGTGAGGGACAACGGGCTGCAGCCCGTTAAACGTCTATAAAACATACACAATGAGTAGGAAGAAATCATTTACTGTTTTCCATCTTACAACCAACACGGTTCAGTTTGATAGGAGTTTGCCCCTCGATCTGGCACGTGGCGTTCATATCACAATGTATACTGGAGGGCTGGTACAGAGAAAAATTTCATCATCTTCTAACTATTGAGGCATTAACTTAAATCTGTGTCATCTTTTTGAATATAGGAAAGTGGTGCAGTCAACAATTAGAGATATACTTGTCGATACATCTGCGGACCTAACTTGTAGTATACACTCACTCAACTCACTTAAGTTGAGATGATCATCATCTTGTCCATTCTGGCAATGAAACAGTCGTGACAGGCCAGAAAATTCGACGCATACATATTTTTTTAAAGTTACACACACTGTTGCAAAAAATATATACTCTAGAGAGCGATCGACAAATAGCTCACCCAGTCATAAGAGAACCGGCAAACGGTTAAGATACTGAAGTGCGTAGTAGTGTCTACGAGACATTGTGAAGTAAGCTTTCGGTGTCTGCTAGTCAAACTCTGCGCCCACTGGGTGAAACCGTCACTCAGTTGTATGATTGATGTTGTGGTTGAACGGAAGTGGAAATATATGAGCCAAGTGTGCCAGATATACGCATGGAACTGCGCTCGTATTTGTCTGTCCGTATACCCTCAGTGGCGGACACTCACCTGAAGATGGCTGGACAGTTGCCAGCCAAAATATTGTGGTAAAGAAGTCAACATTATCCGGCTGCAGTCCCGAAACATCATAGAATATTCGGTACGCCTGGAGAACTTCATGAATCACAACTCGCACTATGATTGAATGGTTATTCATAAAGCGAAGAGATTGAATGAGTGGTAATAGAGATGAAACTTCGGTGACATCCTGTGTAAAAGGCAGTGTACTGTAGTGTTTCCCTTCCTCGTAATTCTGCCGTGAAAATACAAAATAGAAAATCTAATTGGGTTTTGAATTTTGATGGAATAAGTTACGGATAAGGCGGACTTCATATTACTGATTGAGATAGTGCTGTAATTTGACCGTGCATGGTAGACCGGGTCGGCAACACTACAAAAAGCCACTGTAAGGAAATAGCATCAGAAATAAGTTGAAATTTTCCTTATCATTCTGTTAGAAACGTAGTATTTATTATAATATAGTCTTCGCGGCTGCGTCTGGAATACTTCTTAATTTTGATGTAAAATGACCTGTTTTCATTGTTCACTAGTCCTCTTGTTCTCCGTCTGATGAAAATTTCTTGAAGCTGTCACTGCCAGGATTAATTTATAAATTTGGCGATAACCATTGCGAATCACTACTGAAATAACTTCGTTTCTTAACATAGTTTTAATTTCCATTTAAAATCATTGTTTAACACAGCGCCGGAAAATACACGTCTTGAACGTATGAAGACAAGAGAGTAATCAACTAGTTGTTAAAAGCAAACACCTACGCAAAAGTAAAAAAAAAAAAGATCAAAATTATTTATAAAAAATCTGTCGCTGGCGCAGCGCTCTTCTGCATGCGCGATCGTAAATCATATCTTTGCACTGGCGGAGGCGCGGTAGTCAAAGTACCGTTACAATGCCTCCTCTACTGACACGCTCCGCAAGCGAGCGTGGCGGTATAGAAAACGAGAAAATAAGAATTTTATATATTAAAAAAAAATGTTTCTGAGCACAGTCTTTGTATACAGTCTTTTTGGTGTGTATCTTCTTTAGGAGTCGTAACATTAATGTCTTTGAGCTGCGGCGTATTATCGTTGGTTGGCACAGAGTTTGAATTCAGTTCACATGATTCGTGTTTACAATGGAATTAATTCGAACAATAAATGTTTCTGTTATATTGCACCAATGTCTTTAAACGTAGTATCGGCTTCTGAGTGTGTGTGTACTGCCTAGATCTCTTGCGTGTGACCTGAAGAAAATCCAAAGTTTGTTCATTGTGTCAACACGAAACTGAGATCTCTAGCAGTCGAATATTGGTGGCGTCCACTGGGGTATAAATAGTCAATGAGGGCACAGGAAACACCTCACTGCCTACGACAGGTGATGAGCTTGTCCTTTACACCAACCTGAAGACCTGCCGGCTTCCACTACACCATACACTTCAAGGCATATTGACACTACGTAAATATTTCTTGACCAGTGTTCCATCACGCTGGTTTCTTCTTTGCATTTTCAGTTCTATTTATATGAATCGTGCTACATGCACAAGTCCTGCATTCATTAACATCTCCTTAAAATAGGGGCCTACGTTTCGTGATATAATAAGTACATGAACATACAAATATTTACAATAAATGAGATATTTACATTGTTGTCATGTAGTACATATACAGAATTAAATGAAAAATATAGTTTCAATATCATTGAGCTGACATGTGAATTACATTGCATTCAGATTGAAATATACATTTTATTTATATTATCTGTTATCTCATTCTTTTTCCTTTCTTTTCTTTGTTCATTTTTTTTTTTTTTAAAGGGAGGGATGAGAGTGTGAGCCGCAACAGAGGACTGACGTTTTGTTTTCTCCTTATTCTCCTTTCTATTTAATGGTGCATTAGTTCAGTACAGTAGATGAGCTTTAATTATACCATTAGATAACTGCTAAATATGTTCTCTTAAATAATTCTTCCAATCTGAAGTGTCAAGCCCACATAACTCCAAAAATTGCATTACAAATTCCCATTAGATTAGTATTAAAGTGTTATAGATTTAAATCTTCTGATATATTTTCAACAGTGGCTGCTGTAAATGATTGTTTCCACATAAATCTATACTTTCACCTTTAGTTATAAGAATATGTAAGACATCACATAAGTTATTATCTCAGGCATACCAATCTTTCCATAAATAATACTGCTTCCACTACTTTCATTCTGTATTCCATGAGTACATGTGATATAGCGCTCAAATCTAGTTTCTCTCCTCTCAACATATTCTCAATTACTCATAACATTCTCACCTATCCATTATTCATTCTTCACAAAATAACATATACTTATTCCACAGCATTATATATGTATTTTCCTCTTATTCACCATCACTTACTTTTAAACTTCAACAATAATAACAATAATACCCTTTTTCTCATCTTATATTCCATTTACCAGTCTCCATATTACTATTTATCCTCTTATTAAACTAAAATTACGTTCACTCATCTCAGTCAGTCACTCATATCATACTTCATTATTCTTGTCAGAACAACACATTTTTTCTAATAATAACTCAATTTTAATTAATACAGCGAAGCCGGATACCAGTGTGGGAAAGAATGACGATTTATTTATTTAATTGATCACATGTGCACTCCTACAAAATAAATCCCTTCATCCAGTTTGGTGAGATCTGTGAAATGAATGAATGTATGGTCATCTGCTAACCGCAGATAGTGAATGTGAATATATGATCATCTTTGAGACGGTACTTGGGTCACCTTTGGTGGGACCAAAGAGATGAAATTAGCGCCTGAAATGTGGGTGACCAATACGATAGCAAGGTGCTCCCCCACTTCGGCAGAGGTGCTAGAGAACCTGAAGAACGGCCATGTTTCAGCACTCTGCCGCTGGATCTAGTGTTGGTAAGACCTGTCTTAGGCGTGTTCCGTAAGGACAAAAGAGTGGAGACATGGTATGCATGTGAAATCCTTAAGAGTAGTTTAGAATAGTAATTTCTCTATTTCAGGAACTTTTGTGGGGAGAATTAAATGTCAGGCAGGTAATATTAAGGGGATCGTAGTAATCTTTGGAAGCGACCAACGGTCACAATGAAACCACGTGTAGCAATAAGTTGAAATGCTTCTGAGTGCTTAAGTTAAGCTGAATTACTAGCGTGTGTACTATAAGTTGGAAATATTTAAGAAATGGCGTGTGCAGGACTTGAAATTAGAGACGAGTACTTCCATGTGGTGAGTACTGTGTGAGTCTCAATCTGTGTATGAGACAAAGGATAAAGAGAAGTACTTGTCCATGGTATCAGTTGAGGACTCGCGTGTGTGATGAATATGTTCTTAGTATTACTTTGCGTGTTATGTTTCCGTGTGACACTTGATTCAAACTATAATACTCTGAGAGAGAAACAAGGTGAGTCAGCCGTCTATCCAGCAACGCCACTTGGCTTGCATTGCACAGGAAGACGTGCATATATCGTCCAGAGTTCGTAGTATGAAACAAAAGTTACGAAGTGGGGCAGTGTCGTGTGAAACTGGGATGAATACTAATTGAAGTGGGAAAGCTGAAAGTGATGTGATTATAATGTTGTGACTATTCCTTATGTTGTATTCCATGTTGCAGTGTGGTGTATGTCATGTAATTTAAGTATGTGTGGTTTGCATGGGAGAGTAGCAAGGTAGTTTCAGAGGTAGTGGGTTATGCATGTTCCTTTTGTACCGCTCGGTCTGGAGGAAAGTTTCGTGATGTTGGTTGTGAGAGTCGAAGTGTGAGATATAGCAAAAGATCCATCATCCTATCCAGAAAGTGCACTGTAGCATTAAATAATTACGAGACCATAAGATAGAGAATCACCAATGTAAAGCCATGCCCACTGGGCGGAATTTCTAATGTGTTATTGTTGTAGGTTATGGAATTTGTGTGTTTAGGTTATAGAATTTATCAGAATAAATAAGACAGTGAAAAGAAAAAGATTGGTGGCCTTTTCCTTCGAATTGTATGTTGTCATGATATCCAGAATTTACAATGTGTGCGCCATTCATATTCAGTGCGATGGCCACGTGTTGATCAAAGCCGTTAAATAAGAAAGAAAATGTGGTATTGCCAGTACGTAGTGAACAGTCAGAGTTCTGTAAATTACTGATAGTCAGATGTGCGTTTCCGTTGCGTAATATTCATACAGGAGGGTAATTTGTAACTTAATTGTGAGTACGAAATGTTCATGTTACTCGATAAATAAGAATGAATCCACTCGCTTGGCAGACCACTCATCTTGCAGGCCTGACTGCTTGATGCCACAGTATGAGCAAGGCATGTGGGTGCCTCTCAATATCAACATTACTATTATCACATGCCTCCTAAAGAAAATAATTCTATTCAGTTCTCTGCCTCCTCTAATGTGTATATGCCTCAATAGTAACTCCTCTTATAACCAAATATCTTATTAGCTATTGGATGGTTCACAAGTCTAATATATATATATATATATATATATATATATATATATATATATATATATATATATTTCTATTTGCTTTCTAGACTTACCTGCATTCATTAGATTGTAAATATCTGTATAACTTCAATGTAGGCTCATCATAACTGTATACCATATTAATTATCTTCTCCTCATTAGCTAACATTTTACTGTATGTATTTTTTCAAACCTCTGGGTTTATGTGTTAATGGATATTCTAATGAATAACAGCCAGGGTGTGGAATATTTGCAATTCGGTATGCTCCAGAGTATAATATATACCATCTCCTGTTTAAATGTTTCAGTTTTGTGGGTTTAGGATGTGTTCTCAGTAAAACTAACTCATCAACTTGAAATGTTTGAGCTTTCCTGACACCTCTGTCATATTTCTGCTTTCTTTCCTTAGCTTTGTCACATAACGTTGTGTAAGCTTGTCTTACCTTTTCTTCTAAACTAACATGATTTGTTGTTGCTGTAAATTTAGGTAGAGAGTCTGTCAATTCATTTCTTTCTGTTTTATCCATAATTAATTCGGTTGGTGTGTATCCGGTAGAAATGTGAGTTAAATTGCTCACTATTTGTTAATTCGCGAAATGTTCTTTTCTACTGGGTTTCCTTCCGCGTGAAATCTTGAAATTAAAATATGTTTAACATTCTGTTCTTCAATAAAAGTCTTCCATTTTAAATTGGTAAAATATGCTGCATTATCCGCGATCATAACTTCAGGTTTTCCTATTCTTACAAAATAATCTGTTAATAGACGTCTGGTAATGGCAGTGGTAAAAACTGAACGTAAAGCATATAATTTTAAATACTTTGTGGGAACCTCTAACACAGCAAGGATGTATTTCATTCCTCCACGTGCTTGTGGATAGGGTCCTGCAACATCTAAAGAAATTGGCTGTGATGGCCTCTTAGGTATGATTGGATGCAATTCATTCATGCTTGTGCGATTAGAATATTTGGATTTCTGACATATGATGCATTTCCTAATATTCCTCAATACTCTTCGCCTTAAATTTGGAAAATAGCAATATTGTATAATCTTACCTGTACATTTGGTTACACCATAGTGTCCCCAAGTTCTGTGTGTAAATAAAATAAAATCATCAACATGAGCTAGGTAAGCAAACACACCAATGCTGTGATTCAGGGTTTCGTCGGTGAAATAGTACTTCTTTGTGTAATGTGTAACATTTTTTAAGATGTGGGTCTGTTCCTGCACGTAATTTAATCTTTATCTGGATCCACCTGGGATCATTGTCCTGCAATATGGCAAACTTCCTGCACATGTCTTTGTAGTAAGGTGCAAATATACCGTCATACATGAGTAAAATTTTGAAATCTGATGTTTGTTCTGTCACATCGGAAAATTGTTGTAGGCCTTGTGGCATCGGCTATAATGTTGGATTCTCCTTTTATGTATATAATATCAAAACCATACTCTTGTAGTGCTGCACACCTGCGTGCAAGACGTGAATGTAGTAACTTGCATGATAGCAGGAAAGAAAGAGCTTGATGATCAGTATAAAGCTTAGTACGTTTTCCCCATAGAAAGTACCGAAACTTGCGAAATGCCCATACTATGGCAAGTGTTACGTGCTCGGTCTCTGAATATGACTTTTCGCATTCAGTGAGAGTGCGGCTAGCAAAACTGATAGGTTTGATGACTGTTTGTTCATTTTCTACATGAATTTGGAATAAAAATGCTCCGAGCCCATAGGAACTTGCATCTGTTACTAGGCAAAAGTCTGACGTCATGTCAGGATGACATAACAACGGTGCATTTACTAAAGCATTCTTAATCGCTTCAAAATCTGTCTGACAGAACTCTGTCCATTTCCAATTATTATTTCTTTTGAGTAAAGATAGAAGATGTGGACTGTTAAGGAGGTGGTAGGGTACAAATTTCCTGAAGAATGAAGATAGACCAAGAAAGGCTTTGAGTTGTTTACGATTCTGTGGGGAATGGAAAATTCTTAATTGCATCAATTTTCTTGAGTCTGGATAAATGCCTTCAGTTGATATGATGTGACCAAGGAATTTGATTTCTCTCCTCCCTAATTTCGTTTCTGATAAATTGATAGTGACACCTGCGTCAGAAAATTTAGTCAGAAGTTGCTTCAAAAGATTAACATGTTCTTCCCAAGTAGTGGTGGTAATGACAATGTCGTCAACATAAACTGTGATTTGCGATAACAATTGTGACCCAAGAACAGCATCTAAGGCCTCAATAAATACTCCAGCACTCACTCGTAGACCAAAGGGTAGAACACAAAATTGATAACTACGTCCCTCACATTGAAATGTAGTGTATTTACGGCTGTTTTTATGGAGGTTCACCTGCCAAAACGATGAGCGGAAGTCGATATTGGTTAAATACTGTACGTTATGAAATTTTAAAAGTTGTTCTTCAAATTTATAGGTCGTGTGTTGATTGGGATTATGACCTTGTTAATTTCTCGTGCGTCCAGCACTAACCTTACGCTACCATCCTCTTTATTAACTCCTAAGATCGGACTGCAATATGGTGAATGTGACCTTTCAATGATACCCCAAGTTTGCATTCTTTCAATCTCTTTCAAAGCTGCGGGTTTCTTTGACCAAGGAATATTATAATATGTTCTACAGTATGTTTTGTGTGGTTTAACATCCATCTCATAAGTATAGCCTCTAATAATTCCAGGCTTCTCCACAAATACCTCAGTAATTGAAGTTGGTCTTTCGTCAGATATTCAGATTCTGTGCATTTCTCATATAAATCATTAGGTTTAATTCCCTGAGATACAGCTTCATTAAAAGTAAAATCACATATGTTTGTTGCTGGTGGATACACAAAATGTAACTGTTCAAACTTACCTTGTTTACTGTTTAAGTTTTTACCCTGTGTTAACTCTGTTGTCACTTGTTGTTGGTTTCCGGTTAAATGACATTTCCCTTTTCCTAAATCTATGATTGATTGATATTCATTCAAGAAGTCAATTCCTAATATGTAGCACATAACTAATTTGTCTACTACCAGAAAACTGTAATTGAGTGGTATATTTGAAAATGTGAAGTTAATGAGAGCTTGAAATTTCACGTTCTATGATTTATTACCGGTGGCACTTATAATGTGACAATTCCGTCCTGGCAATGTTTGTATGTTCATTATTCGTTTGAGTTCATTATATAAAGACATTGAAATGACACATGCTGCTGCTCCTGTATGTAAAATTATTCCCACTTCGTAACTACCAATCATAACTCGTGTTATAGCCTCAATAATCTTCTTTGTTTTACTGGTACTATTAAAATCTACATCGTGTTATAATTCTTTCTCTGTTTTCTTACTGTCATCATATCGGAGAAAAGAAATCGTCGGTTCCGTTGCGCTCTGCTCCCTATCGACCGTAACTCGTCGTTCGTTTTCCGGCAAATTCGGCTGTTGCTGCGGGTTGGGTTCATTGCCCAACTCAATAATATTTACATTTCTGTCGCGCGTCACCCAAGTATCAGCTGTTTGGTTGTTGACATTACATCGCGTCGCATTGGGAGTTCCGTTAGGTAGGAATTGAGGGTTTCTGTATTGCATGTGTCGTGGCGGTGGTCCATTGTGATTTCCCCATGCATTATTTCACCCATGACTGTAACTGGTATTGTCATTACTGTTATTCCTGCAATACATGTTTGGATGTTGTTGTACGTTGTTTCTCTGAAAATATCCTGGATGGTACCTGTTATCCTCTCTTCTTTGATCTCTATAATTTCGGTTCCTTCTTCTATTGTTGTTATTTTGAATATAACAGTTATTGTTCTGATTGTAATTACTGATCGGATAACCATTATAGTAATAATTACCGTTTCCTTGCCAATGCCGCGAGCTGTTTCTCCAAATATTGAATGGATTTGTCTCAGTGTAGTGCGAATTGTTTCTTTGAGTGTTTTGTTGTGGTGTCGGAGGCGGATTCGAATAGCCTCTGTCATTTCTGTTGTTGTGCGTACGCGAATTGCTTGGATGGATCGGATACAATTGATTGAAATTCCTGATCTCATCAACATAACTGAAAAAATTCTTTATGTTGTCCTCGGACACTCCTATTAATTTATCATAGATGTAAATGGTAAGTGGCTTTTAAGTGTTCTAATTACGTCTGGTAAATTTGCTGGTTTTGTCCAATATAATGTTTGTCTAGGTAGCGCTCAAAGTATTGACGTAAAGTCTCTTTCTTCGGGTTGTAAATTTCTGGATTTTATACTTCTCGTTTTAAACTTTACTGTTCTGTGATCGATCAGAATTCCTCAAGAAATGCTTGTTCAAACTGTTCAAATGTTAAACATCGTCTTTTCATTGCTGCTACCCACTTAGCTGCTCTTCCACGTAACAAATTTGTAACATATCGAATTTTATCACCTTCTAACCAGTGTCTCGGGAAAATATCGTCAAAAGAGCGGATGAAAACAATCGGATGCACTTTGTCTTTCTCATCACATGAAAATGTCTGAAAGTATCTATGTCGTACTAATGTTTCATCAGCTACTCCCGATGGTATTACGGGTCCTGCATTTTGTGTCAAACTGTGCATAGTATGTGGTGATGTCTGACAGTAATTTTGATCTTGTGGTAGCATTGAAAATGGTTCATTGGGATTTGTATCACTCATTGGTAATTCTATTTTCGGCTGTGTGCTGGGCCTAGCATTATTCGGATTCTCATTTGTGTTTTGGTTGCCTGTTATGGGTTTTGGTATCACTGACAAACTTGGTATTACATTTTCTTTAAGTTTATGTACCTCTTTCTGAATATTATCTGTTTCTCCCTTTACTTGTTCCTTTGTCTTATCTAAAATGATCTGTGTCATTGTCTCAAACTTCTCATCTAAATAATGAACAAATAATTTGCATTCATGTAGAAGTTTCTCTGCTAGAGTTCTGTCATTCTTTAAAGATGCTACATCTGCCCTGTCTTCAAGTTTTTCTAACTTTTCCTGTAAGGATTTCTGCTCCAATGTTACATCATTTAGTCTGTCTGAAAGGTCTGTAATCGTCAGGTCTAAGTGTTCTTGGTTTGTTTTTACGGAATTGTGTGACTTTCGTAATTCGTCAACTTGGGCACTGGTTTTCTGTTGTTCAAAAACTACTGTTAACAATTTCTCATTACATCGTCGTAAGTCAGTTTTTGTCTCGTCACTGAATTCCACAAATACCTTTCTTGTCTCGTAACCTTGTCTGATAAGCCAGTAAATTTCCTTCCAAGACTACTGGTGGTTTCTGCCAAGACAGCAATTTGTCTCGATTATTTTTCAAAATTTTGTTTTATGTCCGGTGTCAGTTCATCGAATTTAGTGTCAAATTTCCCAATGTCACGTTTTCAATTGTCATTTTTCTCGTATAAAGAGTCAAATCTTTTGTTTAAAGTGTCAAATTTTCTGTTTTAGTCACCAAGTAACTTCAGAATCTGGTTGAGCATGTCAGAGTCCTGTGTCTTAGTTTCGTCATTTTTTCGTGTCTGATTGATGTCTGGTTCTGGAGTTGACGTTGTGAATGTCGCGTTTTGTCGCGTAGTACTCACTCTCCATTCGCCTGTATATCTGTTTAAATATAGGGGTTGTTGTCGTAATCGATCTGGTAAAATTATGTCTTGAACATCCTCACTATTAAGTTCAATATTCATCTGACCCTCGGACATGTTTTGCAATGTGTCAGTTTCACTAAGCTCGTCCGCGGAAACAATTTCTACGCGTCTAGCGTTCATCTTGCGATTTTCGTAATTAATTGCAAATAAAATTTCCGAATGGAAAAAAATAAAAAAAAAATGATTTGTTGAAATCTGAAATTTCTCTTATGGAAATGGATATTTCTAGATGATTTTTAGTTATAAATTGAATTATTAAACTGGTTCTCAAATTTCCCTCTCGCAAATAAATGACTGTGAATATGCTCTTCACTTATCATTTGCAATAATAGTAAATCAATTTTAACTACAATTTGGAAAAATAATTTCGAAATAAATGGATCGGAATAAAGGAAGTACAGATGGCTGCTTGAAACTGGAAAAAATGTAAATTTCTGTACTCACCAATTTTTTTTTTCTTCTTCAGTCTTATGTTGCAAATGTAGCGTCAGATATACAGTTTTCAATCCAAAATTTTTCTTTCACGTCCGTGAAAATTATTTTATGGAACGTTACCCTTTTCCTTTTTTTTTTACAAATTAATTTCCTCAGCATGAAAATGAAAATTAAAATGAATTAATAACAAGGCAAACAATATTGTTGTAAATTTCATGCACATAACGTTACAAGTGAAATGAATAAAAATTAGTCCAAATTCATTTTCTGATGCTATTAAGTGATTAAAATTAGATAAAATGTCCAAAATTTATAATAATTGCACTTGTATCAAATCCGGAGATTGTAAGTCCTGCACCAGGACGCCAATTGTAGTGTTTCCTTTCCTCGTGGTTCTGCCGTGAAAATACAAAATAGAAAATCTGATTGGGTTTTGAATTTTGATGGAATAAGTTACGGATAACGCGGTCTTCGTATTACTGATTGAGATAGTGCTGTAATTTGACCGTGCATGGTAGACCGGGTCGGCAACACTACAAAAATCCACTGTAAGGAAATAGCATCAGAAATAAGTTGAAATTTTCCTTATAATTCTGTTAGAAACGTAGTATTTATTATAATATAGTCTTCGCAGCTGCGTCTGGGATACTTCTTAATTTTCTAGTAAGATGACCTGTTTTCATTGTTCACTAGTCCTCTTGTTCTCCGTCTGATGAAAATTTCTTTAAGTTGTCACTGTCAGGATCAGTTTATAAATTTGGCGATAACCATTGCGAATCACTACTGAAATAACTTCGTTTCGTAATATAGTTTTAATTTCCATTTAAAATCATTGTTTAACACAGCGCCGAAAAATACGCGTCTTGAACGTATGAAGACAAGAGAGTAATCAACTAGTTGTTAAAAACAAACACCTACGCAAAAGTAAAAAAAAAGATCAAAGTTATTTATAAAAATCCGTCGCTGGCGCAGCGCTCTTCTGCATGCGCGATCGTAAATCATATCTTTGCACCGGCGGAGGCGCGGTAGTCAAAGTACCGTTACAGTACCAATACATAATGCTATCAGTATATTGTAGGCTATGGACAAATTAGCAAGAATGCAGTGTGCTCATACTAATAGCATGAAGCATAAGCCAAACACATGTTTATATGTGGGCAGAAAAATCGAGACCCTGAATGCAATATTAACAGAACTGGATAGAGGCGTGAAGGCAGCGACTGTGAAAGGTGACTCTGAGTTGAATGATAGAATCCTGTGAAGTAAGCAAGCAACCAGCACAAGGTTAAAGGAATTGGGAGTCGTTATCAAGGTAGCAAATACGAAATGTAAATCTCAGATGAACAACAGAGTCCGAGTAAACAGTAAACAGAAGGCTAGCGCAATTGGAATGCATTATCAATGCAACAGCTACGGAAGTCGTAGAACTGAATGACAGTTCCCAGCGATGCGCGACATACAGGGTGTTTCAAAAATGACCGGTATATTTGAAACGGCAATAAAAACTAAACGAGCAGCGATAGAAATACACCGTTTGTTGCAATATGCTTGGGACAACAGTACATTTTCAGGCAGACAAACTTTCGAAATTACAGTAGTTACAATTTTCAACAACAGCTGGCGCTGCAAGTGATGTGAAAGATATAGAAGACAACGCAGTCTGTGGGTGCGCCATTCTGTACGTCGTCTTTCTGCTGTAAGCGTGTGCTGTTCACAACGTGCAAGTGTGCTGTAGACAACATGGTTTATTCCTTAGAACAGAGGATTTTTCTGGTGTTGGAATTCCACCGCCTAGAACACAGTGTTGTTGCAACAAGACGAAGTTTTCAGCGGAGGTTTAATGTAACCAAAGGACCGAAAAGCGATACAATAAAGGATCTGTTTGAAAAATTTCAACGGACTGGGAACGTGACGGATGAACATGCTGGAAAGGTAGGGCGACCGCGTACGGCAACCACAGAGGGCAACGCGCAGCTAGTGCAGCAGGTGATCCGACAGCGGCCTCGGGTTTCCGTTCGCCGTGTTGCAGCTGCGGTCCAAATGACGCCAACGTCCACGTATCGTCTCATGCGCCAGAGTTTACACCTCTATCCATACAAAATTCAAACGTGGCAACCCCTCAGCGCCGCTACCATTGCTGCACGAGAGACATTCGCTAACGATATAGTGCACAGGATTGATGACGGCGATATGCATGTGGGCAGCATTTGGTTTACTGACGAAGCTTATTTTTACCTGGACGGCTTCGTCAATAAACAGAACTGGCGCATATGGGGAACCGAAAAGCCCCATATTGCAGTCCCATTGTCCCTGCATCCTCAAAAAGTCCTGGTCTGGGCCGCCATTTCTTCCAAAGGAATCATTGGCCCATTTTTCAGATCAGAAACGATTACTGCATCACGCTATCTGGACACTCTTCGTGAATTTGTGGCGGTACAAACTGCCTTAGACGACACTGCGAACACCTCGTGGTTTATGCAAGATGGTGCCCGGCCACATCGCACGGCCGACGTCTTTAATTTCCTGAATGAATATTTCGATGATCGTGTGATTGCTTTGGGCTATCCGAAACATACAGGAGGCGGCGTGGATTGGCCTCCCTATTCGCCAGACATGAACCCCTGTGACTTCTTTCTGTGGGGACACTTGAAAGACCAGGTGTACCGCCAGAATCCAGAAACAATTGAACAGCTGAAGCAGTACATCTTATCTGCATGTGAAGCCATTCCGCCAGACACGTTGTCAAAGGTTTCGGGTAATTTCATTCAGAGACTACGCCATATTATTGCTACGCATGGTGGATATGTGGAAAATATCGTACTATAGAGTTTCCCAGACCGCAGCGCCATCTGTTGTTGAAAATTGTAACTACTTTAATTTCGAAAGTTTGTCTGCCTGAAAATGTACTGTTGTCCCAAGCATATTGCAACAAACGGTGTATTTCTATCGCTGCTCGTTTAGTTTTTATTGCCGTTTCAAATATACCGGTCATTTTTGAAACACCCTGTATGTAGAGGGAAAAATTGAAACAGTCAATAAAAGTGTCAACGAGCAATTAACAGAACTGTATGGCTTTATAAAGGGAACAGCTATGAAAATTGCGTTGCACGAATACTTGATGGAAGATAAGAATAAAAGTGTCATCGATATGAATATGAGAAAGAAGAATTAAGAAAGCGAACGTCCATCAACTTCGGAGTACATAAGATGTGTAATATCTCGAAGTGTGCTCAATATGTGACAGAATGTCGACGAAAGGTCAGGTCACACAGGTGCGAAAAGCCATTTGTGCCGAACTACGACTCTTAAAACTGCGCAGCCGGATAGTGAACAGTCTCTCTCTCACTCTGTAACTTTTAGACCAGTAACAGAGAGTGTTAAACAGCTCTGGGAGCGGCGTTGGATTGTGGTAGAAGAAAAGGAAGAAGAAGAAAGATACTCTGTCTCCGATTTCATCAAACGTCACAGTGCTTGCGAATTAGAGAAAACGACATGGCGTCACACGAGATCAACCGTATATATTGTGAAACCTATCTATAAGCTTAGCGAAGGACACAATCCACGTTGGAGAGAGGGAGCGTGAATGGACGCCTGGTTTAGAGGAGCTAATATTCCTAAAAAACCTCGAACCCTCTAAACTGTTTACCGAACGAGAAGAGATTATACGCTGAAATACATATGACTAATGTATATAGGCGAGACAACGCTCCAAAATGACGATTAAAAAGGCAAAAACAGTTGGAAAAATATTAACAAAAATGGTTCAGATGGCTCTGAGCACTATGCGACTTAACTTCTGAGGTCATCAGTCGCCTAGAGCTTAGAACTAATTAAACCTAACTAACCTAAGGACATCACACACATCCATGCCCGAGGCAGGATTCGAACCTGCGACCGTAGCGGTCGCCCGGTTCCAGACTGTATCGCCTTGAACCGCACGGTCACACCGGCCGGCATATATTAACACAATGAGACCGGTGTTAAGCGGTGGATTTACCGAAGGTCATGACGTTGAAATTCCACACAGAAAGCTAGACACACTGCTTCTATAATACACTCCTGGAAATGGAAAAAAGAACACATTGACACCGGTGTGTCAGACCCACCATACTTGCTCCGGACACTGCGAGAGGGCTGTACAAGCAATGATCACACGTACGGCACAGCGGACACACCAGGAACCGCGGTGTTGGCCGTCGAATGGCGCTAGCTGCGCAGCATTTGTGCACCGCCGCCGTCAGTGTCAGCCAGTTTGCCGTGGCAAACGGAGCTCCATCGCAGTCTTTAACACTGGTAGCATGCCGCGACAGCGTGGACGTGAACCGTATGTGCAGTTGACGGACTTTGAGCGAGGGCGTATAGTGGGCATGCGGGAGGCCGGGTGGACGTACCACCGAATTGCTCAACACGTGGGGCGTGAGGTCTCCACAGTACATCGATGTTGTCGCCAGTGGTCAGCGGAAGGTGCACGTGCCCGTCGACCTGGGACCGGACCGCAGCGACGCACGGATGCAGGCCAAGACCGTAGGATCCTACGCAGTGCCGTAGGAGACCGCACCGCCACTTCCCAGCAAATTAGGGACACTGTTGCTCCTGGGGTATCGGCGAGGACCATTCGCAACCGTCTCCATGAAGCTGGGCTACGGTCCCGCACACCGTTAGGCCGTCTTCCGCTCACGCCCCAACATCGTGCAGCCCGCCTCCAGTGGTGTCGCGACAGGCGTGAATGGAGGGACGAATGGAGACGTGTCGTCTTTAGCGATGAGAGTCGCTTCTGCCTTGGTGCCATTGATGGTCGTATGCGTGTTTGGCGCCGTGCAGGTGAGCGCCACAATCAGGACTGCATACGACCGAGGCACACAGGGCCAACACCCGGCATCATGGTGTGGGGAGCGATCTCCTACACTGGCCGTACACCACTGGTGATCGTCGAGGGGACACTGAATAGTGCACGGTACATCCAAACCGTCATCGAACCCATCGTTCTACCATTCCTAGACCGGCAAGGGAACTTGCTGTTCCAACAGGACAATGCACGTCCGCATGTATCCCGTGCCACCCAACGTGCTCTAGAAGGTGTAAGTCAACTACCCTGGCCAGCAAGATCTCCGGATCTGTCCCCCATTGAGCATGTTTGGGACTGGATGAAGCGTCGTCTCACGCGGTCTGCACGTCCAGCACGAACGCTGGTCCAACTGAGGCGCCAGGTGGAAATGGCATGGCAAGCCGTTCCACAGGACTACATCCAGCATCTCTACGATCGTCTCCATGGGAGAATAGCAGCCTGCATTGCTGCGAAAGGTGGATATACACTGTACTAGTGCCGACATTGTGCATGCTCTGTTGCCTGTGTCTATGTGCCTGTGGTTCTGTCAGTGTGATCATGTGATGTATCTGACCCCAGGAATGTGTCAATAAAGTTTCCCCTTCCTGGGACAATGAATTCACGGTGTTCTTATTTCAATTTCCAGGAGTGTATAAATATTACGACGATTCTAACGAAATCATAGGCCGACTACGACTACTGATGACATCAGCAGCACCAGGGAATACAGCGCACACGAAAGAAATAATGTCAATCATAGCAGAGCTTCGACAAAGACGCATTATTGATCAAGCGAGACGGTAGACCGTAACTACGCAGGCAAACTTGCAGAATGTTCAAGTGCGGACGAGTCATGGTAATTGGATTGAGTGATATATAGCAGGCTGATCTCACAGATATGAGACAATACTCATGACCGAGTAAAGGATTCAAATATATCTTAGTGCTCATAGATACGTATTCCAAATTCTCCTGGGCCCTTCATGAGCAGGTATAGACTGGGAAGGTCGTGGCGCACAGTTTCTTCAGACTGGTGCGAATATGTGTCCTGACAAACTGCACACAGACCGCGAAGATGAATTTTACAGTAAGAATTTTAGGTAGGTAATGGAGCGATACCGGATAACCACTATTCAACACTCTCCTATATGAAAACGAGTATTGTGAAGCGTCTGAACAGAACCATTAAGAACCGTATGCGGATGCAGTTTAATCTTCGTGTCTCATTCAAATGGCTAGACATTCTCCCACAGGTTACTGGGGAGTATAATCGAACTGATCATCGCACGATTAGGGAGAGACCTGTCGGTGTATGCAGCAGTGTACGGTAGGTCTCTAGAAGAGTGAGCGTCTCAAAGTATTGGAAAAGGGCACAGGTCATCCCCGTTTTCAAGTAGGGACGTCGAACAGATGTGCAGAACTATAGACCTATATCTCTAACGTCGATCAGTTGTAGAATTTTGGAACACGTATTATGTTCGAGTATAATGACTTTTCTGAAGACTAGAAATCTACTCTGTAGGAATCAGCATGGATTTAGAAAAAGACGATCGTTTGAAACCCAGCTCGCACTATTCGTCCACGAGACTCAGAGGGCCACAGACACGGGTTCCCAGATAGATGCCGTGTTCCATGACTTCCGCAGGCATTCAATACCGTTCCCCACAGTAGTTTAATGAGCAAAGTAAGAGAATATGGACTATCAGACCAATTGTGTGATTTGATTGAAGAGTTCCTAGATAACAGAACGCAGCATGTCATTCTCAATGGAGAGAGATGTCTTCCAAAGTACGAGTGATTTCAGGTGTGCCGCAGGGGAGTGTCGTAGCACCGTTGCTATTCACAATATACATAAATGACCTTGTGGATAACATCGGAAGTTCACTGAGGCTTTTTGGGGATGATGCTGTAGTATATCGAGAGGCTGTAACAATGGAAAATTGTACTGAAATGCAGGAGGATCTCCAACGAATTGACGCTTGGCGCAGGGAATGGCAGTTGAATCTCAATGTAGACGTTAGTAATGTGCAGCGAATACATAGAAAGAAAGATCCTTTATCATTTAGCTACAATATGGCAAGTCAGCAACTGGAAGCAGTTAATTCCATAAATTATCTGGGAGTACGCAATAGGAGTGATTTAAAATGGAATGATCATATAAAGTTGATCGTCGGTAAAGCAGATGCCAGACTGAGATTCATTGGAAGAATCCTAAGGAAATGCAATCCGAAAACAAAGGAAGTAGGTTACAGTACGCTTGTTCGCCCACTGCTTGAATACTGCTCAGCAGTGTGGGATCCGCACCAGATAGGGTTGATAGAAGAGATAGAGAAGATCCAACGGAGAGCAGCGCGCTTCGTTCAGGATCATTTAGTAATCGCGAAAGCGTTACGGAGATGATAGATAAACTCCAGTGGAAGACTCTGCAGGACAGACGCTCAGAAGCTCTGTACGGGCGTTTTGTTGAAGTTTCGAGAACATATCTTCACTGAGGAGTCAAGCAGTATATCTCGCGAAGAGACCACGAGGATAAAGTCAGAGAGATTAGAGCCCACACAGAGGCATACCGACAATCCTTCTTTCCACGAACAATACGAGACTGGAATAGAAGGGAGAACCGATAGAGGTACTCAAAGTACCCTTCGCCACACACCGTCAGGTGGCTTGCGGAGTATGGATGTAGATGTAGAATAGCCTTCAGAATACAGCATACAATCGTGTTAAGATGATGGATGCTCGCAAGCATAAGTTCAAAGTAGGTGATTCGGTGCGTATTTCGAATCGGAATTGAGAAGTCGTACCCACCTAACTGGCCAACTGAGATACTATAGTGTCCAAAGCATAGAGGACAAACCCGAGCACATACATCTTAAAGTACACTGATGGTAAAGAAATTTCAGTAAGTTTTTGCACAGAGGAATTACAGAAAAGTTCCAAACCGAACGCGTTTCTCGTTGAGCGCATCAAAAGGCGTCTCGTGAACAGAGCGTTACTGACATGGCTTCGCTTTCCAGAGTTAGAAAGCAGCTGAGTGAACGCTCGCAATTTGCTATGTAACAGTTTGTACAAACTTCAGACAGCGCAGTAGCATACAAAAACTGCTAAGAAGCGCATCAGCAGCGGTGGTGGCGACATTTTTGGTAACTCCTCGTTGAGCTTCATCTTCCAGGTTACAATTTCTGTGGACCTGGAATGAAGCTGAGGAAGCAACTGGTTCATGGTGATAAGGGGATTAATCTACTTGATGAAGCCTGCAAGGGGAATGACTTAGCTTATGCTGCAAATCAAGGTTTGGCAGAACGTCATGCAGTAGATCGAACTTTAGCTGATAAGCGATGCAGATCTATCGCAAAAGTGATACAGGCGTAGAAGAACGTACTGCGTCTTTCGCAGTTGACAAAGCAATGAGTATGAAGATTGAATTGGGTGCAGGAAGAAATTTGAAAAAATAACGACCACGCCTCGTAGCATACTGAAGAAGAATAAACCTACTGGGTGTTTAAAAAAATTGCATCCAAGCTGCAGTGGTAGCGACAAAATCCGTAATGAAGAAGAAGCAGGAAGGAGTAGGAAGAAGAAGTCATGCTAAAACGCTCAAGGTCCTGCCAACACCAAGGGCATCTAGACATCTGGTGGAATTATCCCATTTCTAATTCCAGCATTAGCGAGACTCTTGGCAGCAGGGTTATTGCCAGGTGGCACTATAACCACAATCCGCACAGTGAAGAATGCACAAAACGACCAGGAGGCAGCTGCAGGGCTCAAAAAGGTGCCGGTAAAGGCCTATATTTAAAATAGTACAAGGAATGGTTTGGAATGTTTATTTTAAAAAAATGTCCCCTAAGTACACACATCAAAAAAGTTTTGCATCACCCCGGGTTCCCAGAACTCCTGAAGACAGTCGTCGACTGTGGATAATATTGAATCACAGATACAGTCCCTCTGATGTTCAGATATGTCACTAAACCCGCCCAAAGATATAAACAACCATGCATGAGCAGCGTCTATTAGACGGAGGTAGTGAGACAGCCCATCAGTTCCAGTCATTCCACCAGGAAGGAGGTACACGGCTCGTGTTGTCTGTAGTTCAGCCATGCCTTGAGGGTCAATACTGCGGTTCGATCGCGACCACATCGTTACTCTGTGCCAGGAAGGGCTCTCAACAAGGGAAGTGTCCACGCGTCTCGGAGTGAACCAAAGCGATGTTCCTCGGACATGGAGGAGATACAGAGAGACAGGAAATGTCCATGAGATGCCTCGTTCAGGTCGCCCAAGTGCTACTACTGCAGTGGATGACCGCTACCTACGGATTACGGCTCGGCGGAACCCTGACAGCAACGCCACCATGTTGCATAATCCTTTTCGTGCAGCCGCAGGACGTCGTGTTACGACTCAAACTGTGCGCAATAGGACACATGATGCGCAACTTCACTCCCGACGTCGATGGCGAGGTCCATCTTTGCAACCACGACACCATGCAGCGCGGTACAGATGGGCCTAATAACATGCCGAATGGACCGCTCAGGATTGGCATCACGTTCTCTTTACCGATGAGTGTCGCATATGCTTTCAACCAGACAATCGTCGGTGACGGTTTTGGTGGCAACCCGGTCAGGCTGCACGCCTTAGACACACTGCCCAGCGAGTTCAGCAAGGCGGAGGTTTCCTGCTGTTTTGGGGTGGCATAATGTGGGGCCGATGTTCGCCGCTGGTGGTCATGGAAGGCGCCGTTAACGGCTGTACGATACGTGAATGCCACCCTCCGACCGAAAGTACAACTATATCGGCAGTACTTTGGCGAGGCATTCGTGCTCATGGACGACAATTCGCTCCCCCATCGTGCACATCTTGTGAATGACTTCCTTCAGGATAGCGATATCCCTCGGGTAGAGTCGCCAGCATGTCCCCCATACATGAACCCTATCAAACATGCCTGGGAGAGATTGAAAATGGCTGTTTATGGACGATGTGACCCACCAACCACTCTGAGGGGTCTATGTCGAATCGCCGTTGAGGAATGGCACAATCTGTACCAACAGTGCTTTGATGAACTTGTGGATAGTATGCCAAGACGAATACAGGCATGCACCAATGCAAGAGGACATGCTACAGTGCATTAGAGGTACCGATGAGTACAGCAATCTGGACCACCACCTCTGAAGGTCTCGCTGCATGGTGGTACAATACGCAATGTGTGGTTTTCATGAGCAAACAAAAAGGGTGGAAATGATGATTATGTTGATCTCTGTTCCAATTTTCTGTACAGATTCCGGAACTCTCTGAACCGAGGTGATATAAAACTTTTTTTGATGTGTGTATCTAACCTAACAGACCACTTACCACTACTGATCTGCTTACATTCGTGAAACAACTCAAAATATCAAGATTTCATGGTGTCTTTATGTGGGATACTTTGTCGAAGAAGATTTGAAAATGCAAGCAGTGTGTGATGGTGATTGGAGAGGTCGCAGGTGGATTTGGAATGCACTGGGTTGCATGTATTAACAGAAAACATAGCAACATGCTGTGCTTTAACTCTTACAGGGATTTATGCCCGCCGTTAGAATTGCACCGATAGTTCGCCAACAGTCATGTGTTGTACAATTTCCGATGCTACCACGGTGATAGATACCACTGAGGACGTTCCTGACTAACGTTTTTCCTGGCAAATGCATAAAAACAAACAGTATGCACATGACCTTGTCAGTTGAGTTTGAGATCGCATGTTTTACACTCTTACTCTAAAAGAGCGTTCGTCTGTATTAGGTGCAAGTTACCCACAGAAGTTTAAAGAATTAGAACTTGTTGTCGTGAATGACTGCATGAAGCAAAGCGAAAGTATCAAGACGGGCCCTAGAGACATCCACATTCAATTTGAGTCATCAAGTAATTTCCCAACAAACACAGCGGTGTACACATTACTATTGAATGATCATATTACTCATTACCTCTCATGGGAATTGTCCAGCGAATGGAATAAATATGGCGGTACTGCTTCACTCCAGAGGCAATCCACTATGGCTCCTCAAAGTGAGAGCACCACTGCAGATGCCCACGCCTTTCATAATGAATGTGGAAAAATTGTGTTCATAGATGTTGCATTCCATGTGTTTGAAAACTCTGGACGAGCATTGACAAATTTATCAACAATCGTCACTTCATACAAACCGTTTAGAGCAGTGCAAAGTGCCAAGATTCTTCGGACAGTGTCCTGGTTACTCTTCAAACACCATCAGATATGGTGCGATGACAGCAGTTTACAGTATGAAGAAATGGTGACGACGTTTTGAGTCTATAATCACGAAGACAACATTGTTTACATCAAAGGTCGTGAAAAAGGTGTGTTGTCTCATGGCATTTTCAAATGCACATCAATAAGGAACCACGATGATCTTAATTGCCCAGCTCTTGGAAGAGTGAGGAAAAAGTATGGACACATACGTGATTATATTTGTGCTTAAAAAAATGTTAAGTGCTTTTGAATTGGATAATAAATACGCGTTGACGTCTGTTTTTAAAACATTGTATTGTTTATTCACATCCTTCTCCTCCACATTCTCCTCTGCCTCTTACAGGGTTCATGTAAGTATCCATTATACGCTGTCTGTGCAGTTCGCTGAGCACTGGACTTACGTTTCTAGAAACGTTCTCAATACGTTTCTGGAAGCACCACCTGTCAGCAGCAGCCTACATTTAGGGTCCCACACGAACCTCTCTGTATACGATACGTGGCCGATAGTCCAACACAGGAACTGAGGTTCAAACATCTTGAGGGAAATGCATGCTCTTCTCTGAAATCACTGCGTGTGTATGCTACAGGCAGTGTCAGGTGGATCCACAGACGCAGCCGCGGCAGTGAGCAATAAACAGATTCGTGATGGCCGCTACCGCTAGCACTCCAGGGCGCGTGGGTTTGAGATGGAGGATGGAGCAGGTCACTGCTAGTTGAACTTATCTCCATGTGTGGGGAGGGCTCTTCAGATAGCAGCAACATATGCTGATTTTCACTGTCTCATGACTGTTGGTTGCTTGCCTTCATCTGGGGTATATTTTTACCAGTAGCTGCGCAACCTTTGGAGGTATTATAGTCAGCACCGGATCTGTAGCAGTCTACACACAACCTTGCAGACAATATACTGCACACCCGCACTGTAGTACAATAGCACCGGCTCTGGGTCACAGAGTAACGGGGGAAAATACAAGTCCTTTGAAAGCAGGATGTGCGCACGTCATTTTCGTGATAGTGCTGCCCAACATGGCAAGTGATAAAGATTTCTCTTTTTATTACAGGAAGCTGTGGAAAGGTCCTGACTCACCTGCACCTGTGCACGACCAGGGATCGACTTCACTATGCAGCGATAAGCATTCCTGGAATAGGTGGAGCGCAGTGCATCTGTGCAGGAGCTCATTCGAGTCATCCTCGCTCCAGTTTGTTATAGTGGTCAAAACTACTCTTTGGTGCATCTCACTGACAATAGCTTCCTTCGCAATATCGGTTCCTAACTGCTGTCGCCTCTGTTCTCCTTCCCTAGAACCCTGCCAATTCCTGATGCGCCATATTACAGGCACTGACGACGACGATGGTGTCGCTAATAAGGCACCTAGATTGACATTTAACGATGTAAGTATGTGAAAATGAATTTGTGTGTGTGTGTATCCGTGTGTGTGCACATGTGCTATACTTTCTTGTTACTTGCAATCAGATGGCTATTTTCTACTTCGTCTGTTACAGACATGAGCATCCCGTCACATATGTTGAGTGCCAGTGAACTTGAGGATCTTATGGAAGTAAGTTCCAGTCTCTCTCCCTTTCTCTTTCTCCCTCTATGTGCGTGCATTTATCTAATATTACGCCTTTTTTTTTTTTAGAGCTCTTCAGTGAGCTTGAGGGGATGGGGATGGAACCAGTTTTCCACAACCAAGTCCTATAACAATAGGCTCGGCCCCATCCAACATCGTTATTGGCAATGATGGTGATGTACAGGAGATCCATGTCAAGATGACTACATTCTCTCCAGTGAACTCATAGTGAATGACACCTATTGTTAGTAGTGCGTAGGAGTTGTTCTGTTCTTCTCACAACACCGAACATGCGCCTCCCCCCTCCCCCCCCCTCCCCCCACACACAAATTGCATTACCTCATTTGTTCTTGTCTGCTTCTAGGTGCACTCGATAATGTGTCACAAGTGGATGTGTTGATCCTTTCTCCAGTATTTTCTCCAACATTAGCTCATGGGACATGATATCAGACATTGAGGAATGAAGAAGTGCGTAACAGTTCTCCTTCTTCTTCTAACAAAATCGCATACATAGGTGACTAACGTGACGTTTGTTTGTTTCTAGATGCACTCGAAGTGTAGGTTGAAGTCGACTGGCTTTTGCTAGAGATAGTGGCCAATAAGGTCCCATTCATCCATTTGGAGAAAGCTTATTTTGAACATTAAGTATTCATCCATTTAGAGAAAGCTAATTTTGAACATTAAGTATAAACGCTATAGATGGCTACGTGTATCTCTAATTATCCATGATACTTAATATTGTTCCTTCTTCTGACTGTGCAGATGACATTGAGGAGACGCTGGGTGGGGTACGAGCAGCCCCATTGACAACGGTGCAACCATGGCCAGACATGCAGCAGCCCTATGCGCCATCTTTGTTCCTGCAATCTGCTCTGCCTACCATGTTACAACTCTGCATGCCATCTGTACACCCACAGCCAGCTCCGCCATCCGCAGTAATACAGCCCAGCCTCTTGACTAATTTAGAATGTAAGTAGAAACACTACAGATCCCAAAATATATCATTGTTTTAAAAAAAGTTATGCATGGCACTTGATTTTGTTCTGCTCCTGTCTGTGTGCATGAGGAGATGCTGGGTGGTGGACTTGCGCCTTCAACAACAGCTGGGCCGGCATGATGTATCAGCAGTTGCTAATGATGTCTTCACCGTTGCCCCTGCAGCAGCACTACCAGCTGCAACCAGCCCTATCAACATCTGCGATGATGTACCAGTGGCTGACAACAACATTTGCGATATATCCCCGGCTGTCGATGTCGCAGGCCAGTGTAGCATCATGACTCCAGCCCATTTGCTGTGGACCGGGCAGGGCTCTCCGTGACCTGTCCCAGCTCGCGAGAGTCAACTCAGATCGTCGCGATACTGTATCAGGTTAGCAGCAGTAGCATCCCCACCTGCACTATTAAGGACCATCAGGTGAGTCCTACAGCCACAATGGACTTTTCAGTGATCACTGGTGGATTTGACGACAGTATTTCACTTCACTGAATCGATAATTCAACCGTTGGCTACTGAGGTCTTTGCACATTCCTCAATGCTTCTGAAGCAGTTTCAATAAGGGAGCACCTGGGATACGTCAATGACCCATAGCACTATGCTATTAAGTGCAAGGCAGTTCTATACTGTGAACTAACGCACCAACCAAAAGACGATGGTAGCGCTGAGGAGAGCAGCATCGTCCAAATTCGTTGGACAACTGCTATGGAATCAAGGGGCCAGTAGATCATGGAGTGGTTCAGAACTTTTACCGAGAGTATCACACTGGACCATTATTCCAGGATGCAGGGAAGGGGTTCCGGTAAGATTATCAGCCATGTAATCCTCCTTGACGTTTGTTCACATGTTTACATTCCACTTATTGAGGGGTACAATTTCATGTGTCATCCTGAAGAAATAGCGTTGAAACAATCACACATTAAAATGCAGAATCTTGATGATAAGTAATGCTTCGCATGGTCACTTCTGGCTAGCGATAGAAATTACCCAAAACATATGTGTGATCTGAGAAAATACCAAATTGACGATGTTTGCTGGCATTATAATTTCCAAGATATCAAAACTGTTCAAATGTGTGTGAAATATTATGGGACTTAACTGCTAAGATCATCATCCCTAAGCTTACACACTACTTAACCTAAATTAACCTAAGGATAAACACACACACCTTTGCTCGAGGGAGGACTCGAACCTCCGCCGGGACCAGCCGCACAGTCCATGACTGCAGCGCCTAGACCGCTAGGCTAATCCTATGCGGCTCCAAGATATCGAATTCCTGTAAAACTCCAGGCTGTTCCAAAATTCAAGCGGCAGAATCCTGATTGTTCATTTCATGTTTACACTCTGGAAGTTTTTGATGACGACCATGAGCACACTGACTGTGCAGGACAACAAAGAAGTCAAGCATAAAGTAGTAGGACATCTCTTCTTTTCAATATAAATCAGAAAACGTCGCAAACAGGTAGACCTGTTGCTAATCTGTAAGGGTGATGAGCAACACTACGTGTGTAGGAAACATTAGACCCGTCTAATTTCCTACCAAATATCAAAAAAAGAAAGGGCAAGTTATTTTTGCAGTAGATGTCTCAAGTGGGTTAAAACAAATGAGTTGGTTGAAAAGCTCCTTACTGACTGCTCAAACCAGGTATCTGTAGAAATGCCTTCAGAGGATGAAAATTTCATAAAGTTTAAGGGCGCTCACCACCAACAGCGATGTCCCTTCGCCGTTTACGCAGACTTAGAATGCATCCTACCTATTGTGGCGTGTTGTGGAGGCGACCCCTCTGATTTCCACACCACTTTCACAGAACGATGTGACTGTATATCGAATGGTGTGCACATGTGACTCTCGTTGGAATCTATTCGAATCTCACGTCGGGGATGATCGAGCGAGATGTTTACTCACTAAACTCAACAAACTGGCATGGGAAGTTGATGGCTCTTATAGTCGTAACGTCTCCGTGTCCAACTCGGAGGAGAATGATACACTGTACGAGAAGGCAGCTGACTGTCATATTTGCAGGCTGCCGTTGACCAGAGATGCAGATATAGAGAGCACTGTCATCCAATGGGAAAGTTCAGCAGTGCCATTCACAATGCAGACAACTTGAAGTAGAACCGCCACGACACATACCTGTTCTTTTCCACAGGTGGAGCAGGTATGATACACACTTTCTATTTTAATACTTGGGTGACCCTAGATTGGAGGATGATAAGGTCATGTTCGAATCCTGCCCCGGGCATGGATGTGTGTGATGTCCTTAGGTTAGTTAGGTTTAAGTAGTTCTAAGTCTAGGGGACTGATTACCTCAGATTTTACGTCCCATAGTACTTAGAGCGATTTGAACAATTTGATGATAAAATCAGCGTCATTCCTGACACTACTAAGAATCAAATCTCACTTCCCTAGAGAATCACACCAAGAATAACGCTGTTCCCTGGATTTGTTTCGCTTTATGTACGAATCTCTTTAGAACATTTCTGAGATGATGTGTCCATGCGTTACACCAGAGCTGCTTATCCCTATGGGGTACAGTTTCAGCTTGTGACGAAGCAGGGGGGACTTTCCATACAAACACCTGGCTTCGATGCTTCGATTGGGAGACTCAACGGAACCAAATTGCCTGACATAAATGCATTCTTCATTAAACTAACAAGCATAGCTGTAACGAATGTGGGCTTCGAGCACAAGGTGAATGTTTGGCAGAGATTTGCTATCACCGATTTAGGTGCATGTGTCAGGTTATACACGAATACCGATGTACACCTTCTGGCAGATACCATTGAGAAGGTCTGGAGTCTATGTCTGGGCACATAACTTCTAGATGCTGCCTTCTATTTCATGGCACCTGGTCTTTTGTGGAATGCAATGCCAAGGAATACGCGTGTCAACGTCGAACTTTTGACCGATGTTGACATACTACTCTTCTTAGAATGCAAGATTTGCAGAGGATTTCGTCAGTGCATACACAGGTACGTCAAAGCCAATAACGCGCGAATGAGTGAGGAGGACTACAGGCTGTCTGATGATTTAAGTTACACGCTTTACCCGGATGTAAACAACATCTATGGGCAAGCCCTGCAACAAAGTCTACGGATTGGAGGGTACCGATGGCTGCCCAAGAAGAAAATCGACTGATTGGAGGAAGTAGAGATCCTTGATGAGGCTGAAGATGCTGGTGAGGGATATATTCCGGAAGCAGAGCTAGAACACCCCAACCATCTGTGAGACGAGCACAGTGACTTGGCTTTCAATCCAGAGCGCCTAGTCCCATGAAACGCTTCCATCTCGAAGTTATTGACAAATTTGGGGACAAACATCGGTATGGTATCTATTGCAGAAATCTCCAGCAGTGTCTCAGGTTGGAAAAGGAACTTGTTAGTGTCACCCACGCATCCTCTTTCAAGCAGCGTTCCTGGTTGGAGGACACCATTAATTTAAATACTGAACACGGCTCTTGCAACATGTCATTTTGAGAAACACTATTACATATTAATGAATAATTAATATGGGGTGAATATCATTTAGTTTACCGGTGCCATAGGTGTTACGGCGCAAGAAATCGTGTCGTCAAGCCAAATTTCAAATGGGCCATCATCTTCAATGTAGCAGTAGTCGCTGTGGAGATGAGTAAGATTTCAGTGCAGTACAAGAAATCTGTGTACATCAGTATGTGTGCTCTTGACCTATCCAAACTTCACATATACCACTTTCAGTGTTACTTTTCTAAGCCAAAATTCTGTGTTCCCACGTTACTTTACATATATATATATATATATATATATATATATATATATATATATATATATATATATACTCCTGGAAATGGAAAAAAGAACACATTGACACCGGTGTGTCAGACCCACCATACTTGCTCCGGACACTGCGAGAGGGCTGTACAAGCAATGATCACACGCACGGCACAGCGGACACACCAGGAACCGCGGTGTTGGCCGTCGAATGGCGCTAGCTGCGCAGCATTTGTGCACCGCCGCCGTCAGTGTCAGCCAGTTTGCCGTGGCATACGGAGCTCCATCGCAGTCTTTAACACTGGTAGCATGCCGCGACAGCGTGGACGTGAACCGTATGTGCAGTTGACGGACTTTGAGCGAGGGCGTATAGTGGGCATGCGGGAGGCCGGGTGGACATACCGCCGAATTGCTCAACACGTGGGGCGTGAGGTCTCCACAGTACATCGATGTTGTCGCCAGTGGTCGGCGGAAGGTGCACATGCCCGTCGACCTGGGACCGGACCGCAGCGACGCACGGATGCACGCCAAGACCGTAGGATCCTACGCAGTGCCGTAGGGGACCGCACCGCCACTTTCCAGCAAATTAGGGACACTGTTGCTCCTGGGGTATCGGCGAGGACCATTCGCAACCGTCTCCATGAAGCTGGGACACGGTCCCGCACACCGTTAGGCCGTCTTCCGCTCACGCCCCAACATCGTGCAGCCCGCCTCCAGTGGTGTCGCGACAGGCGTGAATGGAGGGACGAATGGAGACGTGTCGTCTTCAGCGATGAGAGTCGCTTCTGCCTTGGTGCCAATGATGGTCGTATGCGTGTTTGGCGCCGTGCAGGTGAGCGCCACAATCAGGACTGCATACGACCGAGGCACACAGGGCCAACACCCGGCATCATGGTGTGGGGAGCGATCTCCTACACTGGCCGTACACCACTGGTGATCGTCGAGGGGACACTGAATAGTGCACGGTACATCCAAACCGTCATCGAACCCATCGTTCTACCATTCCTAGACCGGCAAGGGAACTTGCTGTTCCAACAGGACAATGCACGTCCGCATGTATCCCGTGCCACCCAACGTGCTCTAGAAGGTGTAAGTCAACTACCCTGGCCAGCAAGATCTCCGGATCTGTCCCCCATTGAGCATGTTTGGGACTGGATGAAGCGTCGTCTCACGCGGTCTGCACGTCCAGCACGAACGCTGGTCCAACTGAGGCACCAGATGGAAATGGCATGGCAAGCCGTTCCACAGGACTACATCCAACATCTCTACGATCGTCTCCATGGGAGAATAGCAGCCTGCATTGCTGCGAAAGGTGGATATACACTGTACTAGTGCCGACATTGTGCGTGCTCTGTTGCCTGTGTCTATGTACCTGTGGTTCTGTCAGTGTGATCATGTGATGTATCTGACCCCAGGAATGTGTCAATAAGGTTTCCCCTTCCTGGGACAATGAATTCACGGTGTTCTTATTTCAATTTCCAGGAGTGTATATATATATATATATATATATATATATATATATATATATAGACAGGTTGATCTACTGGGTGAAACACTGCGATCAGTATGTAGTAATTAGGTACAATCATGAAGAATTCGACACATCCCCTTATGTGACCGATAATCCTTTTGGGATAATACTTAAAACAGAAAGTTTATCGACCTGATGAAAGACGAGGCGAATGGTTCGTTGACTGTGAAGTTTGCAGGACTCAGACCTAAGATGTACGCATACTGTAGAGATGCAATTGCCAATTGGGCTAAGGGTGTGCATTGTGCGAACTCAAAGGCGTTCACGAGCGAAGATTTGAAGAGGGGCCTCCTCGAGGGCGTTGACGCAGCTCCACACATGGTGAGCCAGGTAACCTTCGTATCTTGAGGCCAGGAGGTGCATAGTGAACTGTAACTGAAAGTAAGTCCGCCCCGTCATGATGACGAACAGTTCACCTCTGGGGATGGCATTGGGAGTTCCCTATACTCACACTAATCACTGCAGTGATTGATTGTGTGGCAGAGCACTTTTCTGTAAATACTTAAAGTGTATGCACAAAATAGTTTGATGGGCTGTTTGTTAGAGTTTTGTGTGACTGTGAGAGAGTCATACTGGTAAAAGAACATGGTATTTATTTTTGTGTGTGTGTGTGTGTGTCTTTTTGTGTGTGAGCGTGTACTCTTTTGCTTCACCAGCAGCTGCTAGAACATTTTTCCAATGTATAGTGAACAGAAATCATTGATTTGATACTAGAAAATTAAATTAACTCTATATACTGAAAATAGGAGGAGCTGATTAAGAATTGTAAATACAATGATCAAAATAATTTAAATATTAAATGATGAAATCAAACAAAAACCACATGTACATAATGCATAAAATTGTATGTAGACTAAAAAAATGAGAAACCAAGTATTTATGTTCTATAGTTACTGCAAATAAATGTATCTCATTCATCAGGAAAAAAGCAACTTTTCTTATAAAACCAATGTACATATGCAAAACAATTACTGTGTAAATACTTTAAAAAGTTGTAAATTCAAAATTATGTACATAATATTTAAGCCTTTACAAAAAATACTTTGTAAATAATCCCTGTATATGTGTAAATAAAACAAGAGAAATTGACAATTATTGTATATCAAAGGTGATTAAAAAGCACAGCATGTATAACAAAGAGCTTTGTAAGGGAAAAAATTGTTAATAAGAATGACTTTATGTAAAAATTACTCATGGAAACACAGTAAATAAATGAAACAAATTTAATAAGCAAACGATTTTGTTAAAAAAAGTACTGCAAGAGAAATGATGTTGTTCATAATAAACCTTACATTATTTTTTATATGTTTGTTACTGTTTACAAATCCTTTCACTACTAAATCCAATTTCTAGGCTCATAGAATTCAGCTATTTAAAGAAAATTATTGTTGATAATTTGCTGTTGTTTATAACAAATCTACACTTATCCCCCAAGAAGCTCAGACCACGAATGGAGAGGCCCACACGCAGCTGAGCTGGTTATAAATGATGACAAGGTGGTGAAGGAGGTGGTGCTTGATACACATTGGTCCATCAAGACTCGTGACATGTTACGACTATAGAATTACGTCATGACTTCAATATGGCACACACAATTGTCTGGGTGATTCCTTGGATAATCTTGATCAAGTCCTGCTGGTTCCCCAGGGGAGAAGGTATGGGGGAACCAAGAAGCCCACATGTAGAACCTGACACCAGATGCATAACATGACACCAGATGTGATAATACCTTTATCTCGTCTCAAACCCCAGTGCTGTCCAACTCAAGGGGACTTCTGGCGAGCTTCTATGGCGTTCTCCGGTTCAGCTCCTCTCCCTCTGACAAACCTCTATTGCCCTATGTATAAAATGGCGGGAAATACAAACATTTGTGAGAAATTCAAAATTGGCATGGTTTCCCCAACTCCTGTGTAAGAAGGGCTGTTGTTCTACGTATAAATTGGCGACAAATCCAAGATGGTGATCGCACATGGAGACTGGGGTATACTGGCTCTGTCATGTCAGAATCAAAGACTTGGAACACTGGCGCAACTTTAATAGAATTCAAGATAGCTACCTGGAAAACAAAATGGCCACTAGTGCATAATGGGACAAGCTCTGTGACGTTTGAAATCGAGATCAGGGATATTGTCGCAGCCTTAGTATGACATCAGAGTCCAAAACCTGCAATACTGGTACAGCTATACTACGACGCCAGAGTCCGAGATGCTAGGCCAAATGAAGTAGCTTGCCTGTAGAATCCTCTATGGATAGTCTAAGTGTGCAATTCCTTTCAGTCTTAAGATAAACGACTCCCTGTCCTTAAACAGCTGTTTCACCTTGGACAGCTATTTTAATGCGCAAACTGTATGGTGTTTAAAAGGAATACTTGCTTCTTTATCCAAATTAATACCTTACCAGGAGGAGCTCGCTATTCCACGCTCTCTAAGTTCATGATCAGCAGACCAGTCAAGACGTCTGCCACCGTCCCGTCCATGGTATGCCCACTAAGAGCCAAGTCACTGTGATTCGCACCAGCATGCATTGGTGGCACGTGCGCGCAGAGAAAAACCATTGGCATATTAACGATTCGATAGCCTAACGCTAAATGGAGCGTAGAAGTACTGATTCCCAATGCTGGCATGCTGTTGTGAGAGCACTGCAACTGCAGCCCTTATGACTTGAATTAAGATGATGGGAAACAGAAAAATTATGGAACCACACTCGTATTTTAATCTGAATGACAAGGAGTCAACTGATGTATGTTCAAAGTAACCCACATATACATTCTGAATAGAAATCGAAAAATATAGAGATACAGATTCGAGATCGTGATGTCAGGCACATGTGCAATGGCTCTGAAGCAAAAAAAAAGTTTCACTACTATACTTGCGAAATCCACCACAGTAAAAATTTGTGTGGGGAATGTATGGTGGTTAGCCGGCGGGGTGGCCTAGCGGTTCTAGGCGCTACAGTCTGGAATGCGCGACCGCTACGGTCGCAGGTTCGCATCCTGCCTCGGGCATCGATGTGTGTGATGTCCTTAGGTTAGTTAAGTTTAAGTAGTTCTAAGTTCTAGGAGACTGATGGCCTCAGAAGTTAAGTCCCATAGTGCTCAGAACCATTTGAACTATTTTGTATGGTGGTTATTTACCGACAGTAACATAATCAACCATCATAGAGCTGTCAAACTCACAAACTTATATGTACTAGGCATGTGGAAGCAACATTTAAGATTCAAATTGACTTATACTTATTTACAAGTGGTTACCATAAAAAACATGGCAAATACATATGACGGGAAAATATTACAATTCTATAAGAGTGGTGGTTAGCACCATAATTGTAAACCACATTTCAAGGCAAAATATTGAACTTCTGTCTCCAGCAGACTGCAGTGCAAACTGATGACAGATGACTGTAGCGTCGCCTTCTGGTGAAGAGACGTGAATGCTACACCTAGATAGTACTAACAGAGACTTAATGGGGTATCATCCACCTCTGTTCAGCGTGGGAGGAAGCGATGTGTCAGTGCAGACATGGGCACACTATGATTCATGCGATTCGTCACTGACCACAGTCCTGTCTGGGGCATGGACAGCTCATCGCCAACAACTCATGCTGCACACCAGGTGAATCAGGCTGCGGTTGCAACAGAGATCAGCGCCACATTTCCCATCACTTCTGAAGACATTGGAGCAATTTTGAAACAATCAAAAGTATTATCAAAATTAACGAAAATTTGAACCTCTCTCCTGGTGTCATCTTATGTTCGCTAAAACGAATATTATACCGAGAACAGTGAATTTTGGGTTGCAAACAAGGTATATAGTACTGAAATCAATGAATCTTGCATTGAAATTGGCGAATGTATTACAGAAACAGAAAAACAATCTCCCTGCAGTTGGCTATATACGTCAAAGAATCAAATGTAATTACATACTCAGTTAAAGACACATGACAGGAACCATGTAACTGAATTTCACATCTAAGGATTCCCACCTCACCATTGGTTCCACACTACACACATGACATCCGATATCACTATAGAATTTGTAAGTGGAAACGGCAGCACGCATATAGAAAATCGTTGGATGTACATCGAACAACATGTGGCAGTACTATCCACTGAATTATCGTGTCAAGTTGTTCCCATTTCTACTACAGATCAGAATTCACAACTATTAAACTGAGACTCTCAAGCACATTTTTGATGATTGGTGTTGTTGTTAGTGATATAATGGCTTGTTAATGATTCCAAGAAATCTCAGTCTTCAATCCACCTCTCTCATACTTTATGAAACACAGGAACAACTCAACTCTGATTACCCAGTAGATCGGAAAGTCTCAGTATTTGTTCCCTCACCAGTCAGTCGTAGGATTTATATCTGTCAGTTACAATTTCTTACTACTCTATTAATATTTGTTTGCATAGCGGCGTAGGCAGTAGTTATAAATCGTACTCTAATGCCATTTCCTCCTTCAGTCAGGCACTTTATAAATTCCGTATATTGACTATAGAGTCATAAATGTGTTGAAGTCTGTGTAATTGAGTATACGTATTGGTTACCCACTATAGCAAACGAATTGTTCAATGCAGTTATCTCATCAGTTTTAAAAACTCCACAGACTGCTTCCCAGCATCTAAATGTGGTTGTGATATTATTTTATTTTTTGTGGTGTTTTAAGTTGTGTTAGAATATTATCTGGACGAGATTTTGGTTTATACTGCCGGCTTTCAAGTGATGTACTGTTAACTCGTCGTTTACGTAATACCTTCAGTGACGAAATCTTGGTAAAGCACTGTCAACGTTATTGAACTGCGAGTTCTTCAATCTATAATGAACCGCCGTGTGACTGCAGGTTCGTTTGCCACATCTCCAGTGGCTCTCCAGATGCATCTGGAGCTCTCTAGATATTTATGAGAATGTGATTGTAGAAGAATAATTAATTTTGAGTCTCACCTATTAATCACTTGAGATGAGCTGTTTTATTTCTTCTGATACAATAAATATATCTATGGAGCTATAATACTTCCAAGATAATCCGTATGATGACAATAGTCAGAAGAACAATAGTTATAATAATTAACATTCCATATAAGAACAAAAATTATATATAAATCTGAGATGATAGTACTGCTCATATCTCGCTGCAAGATTATAGCGTCTTTGGTTCCTACATATATTGCACAGTGTCAAAGAGTCATTTCACTAATGAAATTGTTCCTATTAAACTGTGATATTACAATGGCCTCCCCAGGAGTACAGCAGACTGAGGCACAAAATGATACTGAACTCTTGCACAAACCTTTTATAGTTCACAATTTTAATAACATGCTGTTAAGTTCTTTCAACCTTTTCGATAACACATAACTGGTATTAAGTTTTTGTCCAGCTGAGCATGGTTCATGTTTGACATGAGAATAATTATAGTATTATCTTCATCTTTATTTACTTGTGATAATGTAGGTTTAGTGTTGTGTAATGTCCATTGCGTTTCATTACAGCTCTCAACACTGGAAAAGACTGCCCTGCATTCTAACTGGCCTCCTCATTCTAGCATGGAATACCGAAAAAAAACAGGAAAAACCGGATCGAGACCTTCGGTATTGAGAAGTGCAGTGAACGTGTCACTGTATATCAACAATACATGAAGGACTATAGATGTCTCTCTACATAAATCGAGTTTCATATCCAGATTACACTAAACTTTTCCATGTCTCTCTCTCATTTGCTAGACACATGTTTTGTATAGCATAGGAGTTACTGTCTTCTAACTATATACAGTCACTGTCTGCTCGTGTTGTCCTGGTGTGCAGGTGATAGGGGTCGAAGAAGTTGAAGGGAAGTCGACCAGAATCAGGATCGCAGAATGACCGGTTCAGGATGGGTACTGGACACGGATCTTAACCTTCCTTCGGGTTGGTACAGGAATCAGTTCGAGGATGGGACATAAAACAATCGTAATAAAGCATTAGAATTTTTGAAAAGTCAATATCTACGCCTGTAAGAAATAGATGAGTTCTTATAGACAGTCCACTCACACACAATGAATCTGTGGTCCTTAGAAATTCGGACTCACAGGTTATATCCGAGAATTTTATAACTAACAGGACAGTCACTGTATATTACCTGGTCCGCATAAATCAGCGAAAAGCAGATCGCACAGTTGTTACGAGTATTTTTTAACAACACTGATATCTTTATCATAATTTTAATTAATGATTATAGCACACCACACGTAGAAATGTAATGTTCTATTGCAACACGACTGTTCATAGTAGTTTGTACAAGTAGATTCGATCACAATCCATGGCACTAATTGAGCGTTCATGACGGATCACTTTATATCACGTGGCAACATAGTATTCACAAAACTACAGATAGAAAATAATGTAGAAACACCAGCTTCAATAAAATTTGACGTTAATCACCCGCACGAGTTTCGTACGCATTATTATGTGTCTATGAAAATCTTTGCATAGGAAAACAGTTCACAGAGTTATTCTCTGAAAACACTGTGTGCTAATGTCCTTGGAAAACTGATAGTCCTACAGTCATTTCTGTTCATGCACATTCTAATATCCTTTAATACAAGTAATCTACAATATATATGTGGTATGGATACTTGCATATGATGCAGTTATACATTAGTATGTAAACTTTCATGTCCATTTCCATTAACTCATCTCATCAGGATGGGCTTCCTAACACGAAAGAGGCAAAAGAGAAATTAAGCCCAAATGAGTCGAATAGACTCCTCGTCAATCTGTGCAGATTATCAGTAGATAGTCACCACTAATATGAAAGTCTATCAGCCTTAGTTATCGGTGTATGTACGCGTGTGCGCTATTTATGTATAAATCACTAGCATCTTTTCGTAGACAGTGAGAAGGTACCACCAATCACTTAATATTAAAAGAAATAACAAAATAACATGATATTATTGTTGTACTACTGGTGGAAATAATTAATATGAGTGAACATAGAGTTCAAACAACATAGTAGATATATCTATATGTAGAAACTCATCTCAACTAGTCAGTGTAATTGTGACTAAAAACTAGCGCAGAACTTATGTTCAAACCTTTACTAAAATTATTAATCACTGATTACATCAGTCTTTTGTTTGGTAACGTTTCAGGTCGTGACGAGGGTACATTCCCTACACTTTGTTGTTACTCGGGTGCCCTAACATAAAGACTCTAGGATTAGGCATAGAAATAATCCTACACAAGTTACCATTTCTTGTTCTTCCTCTTAAGAAATCATGCTTTTGAATGGGTCTGTGTTTTCTTCAATTGTTGCTCATAATAATTTTTCTTCTGCTGAGCTTTTCTCTTCATTGTGGCTAGCGTTCGACGAATCTTGACCTTGCGACGTTCTTCTAAAACATATCCCTTGGGTAAACAATTAACCCAATCATTGTTCTCTGTCTTATTCATCATTAGTTCTGTTGGTGTAGACTCAGCTGATGAATGCGTTTAACTGTTACACACTGCTTCTAATTGCTGCAGATAATTCACCCACAATGTTTACAATGGCAAATGTTCTAATAGATCTATTTACTTCACGAAACAACCTCGCAATCTGTTTAGCTACGGGAGGAACCTGGAAATTAAAATTTGTCCCATCCCGTCGTCATAATTATCTTCTCCATCTGTGTCCTGTAAAACTGGCTTCATTGCCAGACAATAAGACACGTGGCATCCCAGTATGAGGAATATAGTGCGTCGTGATTCTGTTCATGATAGACAGCGCATTACATGCCTTGATTGGATATAATGTTACATATTTAGTGAATAGATCATACACTCCAACAATATATTTGACATTTCGTCTAGGATGAGGCAGGGTTCCTGTTACATCCACACACACAACATGTAGAGGTTCTTTAATATTAATTGGACGTGATATTCTTCTGGCACTGTGGTTCAAAGGTTCTACCTTCTGAAATATTTGACACTTCTTGATCTTGCTTTGCACAGTTCTTCTTAGATTGGGATTATGGCAATATCTTCCAATCTTTCCTTATCATCTGTGTGCTCAACAATGTCCCCAAACTACTTGTGTATGCCATATTAATTTCTGAACATAGTCTTGTGGCATGTAAACATACCAATTGTTTTACTGAGGTTGTCTCGTGCAACTGGTGCAGCTTATTTATCCTTAGTGAATTTCTGCCTGAACCTTTTGAGTGACATGATTCCAACGAGGGTCTGTTCATTGTAGTTGTGCCACTTTCCTGCACATTCTAACATATGTTCTTCGATTTTCCACATTCTTCATTAGCAAAACTTTCGATTCCGTTGTTCAGTCATCTTTTTCCATTGGTTCAGTTATACTTCTGGTAGTCTTAATGGGGTTCAAAAATGGTTCAAATGGCTGTGAGCACTGTGGGACTTAACATCTGAGGTCATCAGTCCCCTAGAACTTAGAACTACTTAAACCTAACTAACCTAAGGACATCACACACATCCATGACCGAGGCAGGATTCGAACCTGCGACCCTAGCGGTCGAGCGGTTCCAGACCGAAGCGCCTAGAACTGCTCGGCCACACTGGCCGGCAGTCTTGATGGGGTATCTGTAATAATGTTCTCTCTGCCATGGAAGTATATAATTTCAATACGATATTCTTTTAGAATAAACGTCCATCTAACTAATCGAGGTTGTAAAAGCTTGCAGTTATTCAGAAAGCTTAGTGCCTGATGATCACAATATGTTCTGGTATATGCTCCTGCTGGATAATAATGGAACTGTTGAAATGCCTATATAACTGGCAGTGCTTCCAGTACTGTGGTTGTACAAGCTCATTCACAATTAGTGAGCGTTCGACTTGCAAAAGATATAGCACTGAAGGTATGTACACCATCAAATAACTGGATCTAAAGTATGCAATCTCGTAATCCACATGACGATACGTCTGTCATCAACCCAAAATCTAATGTCATGTCAAGATGATATAAGTGCATTGACAAGAGTAGTTTTAATGTTGTTAAATTCTATTTCACACTCACGAGACCATAGCCAAGACACGTTATTCTTTAATATAGACAAAAATGCTTCTGAATTTTAGGACTTGATTTGGTATGCAACGACTATAAAATGAGGCTAATCCTAAGAATGCCTTTAATTGGGTTCTAATAAGAAGTGATTGTACATTCTCTTTTGAACTAATAATCATTTTTCGAAGGAAAAGTCCCATGTGATGAAATTAGATGTCCTAGGAATTTGATATCAGTTAGCGCAAATTTCGTTTACTTGAGGTTTGCAGTCGTCTCTGACATTCGGTAATGATCCAGCACTCATCTTAAAATCTCAAAATGTTGTTGCAATTAACATGTTATCCACAAGTGGTGTGACCAAATTATGTAGTTCAGAACCCAAGACAGTATCTAGTGCAGAAATGAATACATCTGAGCTAACATTAGGAATGAACGGTAGTGCAGTAAATTGGTAACTGTGGCCCAAGTAAAGGAAGGCAATATACATTCTTGATTCCAAGTCTAATGGGACTTGTTGCCAACACGAGGATTTTAAATCTATTGCGGTAAAAATTTTTGGATTAATTCCTCTATGTTAGGAGATTGTGTTGTTACTGGAAGAATAATTTTATTTATTTCTCTGGCATCCAGAACCAAGTGAACACTCTCATCTGACTTGTGTACCATGTGTAATGGACTACAATAATGACTATTGAATGGCTCAATAACGCCCCAGCTAAGCATTCGCTTTATTTCTCAATCGATGGTAGATCTTTGTGCCCAAGGAATGGAGTAATACCGCTGGCAGTATGTTTTATGAGGTCTCATGTGTAAATGACAGACATATCCTTTTATAAGGACTGGTTTCTCTTCAAACACCACAGCATAATCCTGTAAAAATTGTTTTAATTCATGCTTTTGCTAAAGTATTAGGACATGAGATTCAGTTACTTTTTTGTTAATCTGCTCTAATACGCTTAGGCTAGAATCACTCGTCATTGCCTTGGTGGCCTTCCTGCTGTTATACTGAGTAATGAATTTTATCGCAATTCTTTGACAATAGCACCCATGCAGTTCCTGCTTCTGTACCATATTAACAGTCAGATGTACTCCATCTATAGTTAACATGAGTTTACGGGAGGAGAAGTCTATTATTTCATTCATCTCTCTCAGTAATCCATGCCCCAAAATTAAGTCCACGTGCAATCTATAGCTCCATTACTGAGGTCCATTTTGACTCTTGTTTGCAGTTTACTTCCACGAGAGCATCCTCCTACGCCACCAATATTTTGCAGTTCGCCACTGGTGAGGTCGGCAAATTTGCTCTTTCCTGTAACCTCTTCATGGGGCCTGCGGAGATACCATTTACACTTGTGTCTAAGATTGACATAACATTGAATCCAACAATGTTCACATTAATAACTGCTTGCGGCATGCCTTTCGGTTGACAGTTACAGGGTCTGTCTCCGTGCAATAATTCGTTCCTAATGTCAGCACCATGGTTACACCTCACCATCTTAATATTACTGTCACAGCCCCTTTCACTAACTCCGACCAGCCTTACAGTGCTGAAGTTGGTCGCGTCCAGTTTTCCTCCTGTCTAGGGGTTGGTGATGCTTGTTCATTTCTAAAGTCAGTAATAATTGGTGACTGACTCCACCAGTCATTACAGGTTTCCTTTTGATTTGGTGTAATATTATTATTCTGATTCCAGTGTGACGTTCCTGGATTCTGCTGATAAGCGTCATGAAATCTTTTATCACATTTTTTGTTCTTGTATCTGTATGCATGGTTATTACCGTTTCCATTTCTTTGATTATTGGCATTGTTAAATCCTGTGTTGAGCGAACCTGTTTCTTGGTTTGCAATCAGCCTTTGCATGTTGCTAGTTATTGTTCACATGTCTGTTTCTTTAATTCTTTGTATTTGACCTGTTATGTCCATTGTCATTGTTTCCTTTGGCTCCAGTGTCTTCCATTAACATATCTACGACATCTACTGCAGTCAAAATCTCATCACAATTGGTTTCACTGACATGCAATAATTCAGTTTGTATATCCCGTGGCAATTTTACGTTTACTATTCTAATGAGGTCTTTGGCGGATACTGGTTCTGTCAAACACTCAGTCTTATTGTGATACCTATCAAAGTATTTGCACAGTGTGCCTAAATGTGAACTGTAAGGTTCGGGATTGTTTATCTGCTTACGAATCCTCTCTTGTATGGCAGAAGACCAGTATTTTGTAATAAATGCACGTTCAAACTCAGCATATGTATTACAGGTTTCTGCTGCTTCAACTGCCCATAGGACTCCATTCCCTAAACTATTCCCACTCAATTAATCTTCTGGTTTTCTGTAGATACTCTAGGTAAAACTCCTTTAAATGATCTAAGAAAAAAAAGTGGATGAACAGTCTTCTTTCAGAATTATAAGACAGAAACTGTCCGTAATTAATTATTTTTCCTTCCATAAGTTACGCCGCGTAATCCCTAACGCAAGTGGCCGAGCGGTTCAGTCCTGAACCACGCGGCTGCTACGGTCGCAGGTCCGAATCCTGCCTCGGGCGTGGATGTGTGTGATGCCTTTAGGTTTGTTAGGTTTACGTAGTTCTAAGTCAAGGGCATTGATGACCTCAGATGTTAAGTCCCATAGTGCTTAGAGCCATTTTGAACGAACGTAATTTGTTATTACCTTCACACGTGGTAAAGTTTGTGTGTGGACCTATGTGGAACATTTTGTACATTCTATTCTGCCATTTTAGCTTGCTGCCTTGTTGTGACCGTGAAATTATTAATATCTTACACAAATCGTATGAGATAGTTTATATAGCTTAAATTAATTGCAGCGGGATAGTCAACAGTACTATGCTGCAAAAACGAGTTTGCCTGTTACGCAACAGCCCGTCAGAAACAATGTAATATCGCTTACATAGCGATAACGTCGCACGGATAGTGGGCACAGATAAACTTTTGTACTAACTACGTCTACTCTACAAAAAGGAAAGTGCCTATGTAGCACTAAATCTTCCGTACAACACGCGTAGAAAAGTCAGCAGAGATAGAGACGAAAACGTACACCCGCATCTCGTGGACTGCTGCCTACTGGACTGCTGTTACAATTCTTTGCTCTCCAGCTTTCTATTATGTACACCTCTCTGTTAATAGTGCTTCAACAATCATACATGAAAAATAAATACAATATTAGTTCCTTATAACAGCAGTACATACAATATTTCTAACATACAATACGTTATAATGTTCGTGTTTCTGTGAAGACGTGTCATGTCACGATAGCCAATCGTTATACACTCCTGGAAATTGAAATAAGAACACAGTGAATTCATTGTCCCAGGAAGGGGAAACTTTATTGACACATTCCTGGGGTCAGATACATCACATGATCACACTGACAGAACCACAGGCACATAGACACAGGCAACAGAGCATGCACAATGTCGGCACTAGTACAGTGTATATCCACCTTTCGCAGCAATGCAGGCTGCTATTCTCCCATGGAGACGATCGTAGAGATGCTGGATGTAGTCCTGTGGAACGGCTTGCCATGCCATTTCCACCTGGCGCCTCAGTTGGACCAGCGTTCGTGCTGGACGTGCAGACCGCGTGAGACGACGCTTCATCCAGTCCCAAACATGCTCAATGGGGGACAGATCCGGAGATCTTCCTGGCCAGGGTAGTTGACTTACACCTTCTAGAGCACGTTGGGTGGCACGGGATACATGCGGACGTGCATTGTCCTGTTGGAACAGCAAGTTCCCTTGCCGGTCTAGGAATGGTAGAACGATGGGTTCGATGACGGTGTGGATGTACCGTGCACTATTCAGTGTCCCCTCGACGATCACCAGTGGTGTACGGCCAGTGTAGGAGATCGCTCCCCACACCATGATGCCGGGTGTTGGCCCTGTGTGCCTCGGTCGTATGCAGTCCTGATTGTGGCGCTCACCTGCACGGCGCCAAACACGCGTACGACCATCATTGGCACCAAGGCAGAAGCGACTCTCATCGCTGAAGACGACACGTCTCCATTCGTCCCTCCATTCACGCCTGTCGCGACACCACTGGAGGCGGGCTGCACGATGTTGGGGCGTGAGCGGAAGACGGCCTAACGGTGTGCGGGACCGTAGCCCAGCTTCATGGAGACGGTTGCGAATGGTCCTCGCCGATACCCCAGGAGCAACAGTGTCCCTAATTTGCTGGGAAGTGGCGGTGCGGTCCCCTACGGCACTGCGTAGGATCCTACGGTCTTGGCGTGCATCCGTGCGTCGCTGCGGTCCGGTCCCAGGTCGACGGGCACGTGCACCTTCCGCCGACCACTGGCGACAACATCGATGTACTGTGGAGACCTCACGCCCCACGTGTTGAGCAATTCGGCGGTACGTCCACCCGGCCTCCCGCATGCCCACTATACGCCCTCGCTCAAAGTCCGTCAACTGCACATACGGTTCACGTCCACGCTGTCGCGGCATGCTACCAGTGTTAAAGACTGCGATGGAGCTCCGTATGCCACGGCAAACTGGCTGACACTGACGGCGGCGGTGCACAAATGCTGCGCAGCTAGCGCCATTCGACGGCCAACACCGCGGTTCCTGGTGTGTCCGCCGTGCCGTGCGTGTGATCATTGCTTGTACAGCCCTCTCGCAGTGTCCGGAGCAAGTATGGTGGGTCTGACACACCGGTGTCAATGTGTTCTTTTTTCCATTTCCAAGAGTGTATTATTTTATTTGTTTTGGTATTTTATGTCGTGTTAGAATATTATTTGGACAAGATTTTGGTTTGTACTGTTGGCTTTCAATCTATGCCCGAGACAGGATTCGAACCTGCGACCGTAGCAGTCGCGCGATTCTGGACTGAAGCGCCTAGAACCGCTCGGCCACCGCGGCCGGCGGCTTTCAAGCGATGTACTGTTAACTCGGCGATTGCGTGATATGTTGAGCGAGGAAATCTTGGGAAATTGCTGTTCATATTATTTAACTGCGTGTTCTTGAGTCTGTAAAGAATCGCTGTGCGATTGCAGTTACTTTCGCAACGTTCCAGCTTCTGTCCAAGTGCACGTCAACATAGGTATCTGGAACTATCTAGATATTTATGAGAATGTAATTGTAGAAAAATAATTAATTTTGAGTCTCATCTATTAAACATTTGAGATGACCTCTTTTATTTCTTCTGATACATTACAATATATCTACAGAGCTGTAATAGTTTCAAAATAATCTGAACGAGAACAGTAGTCAGAAGAACAATAGTTAGAATAATTGTCATTCTAGATAACAACAAAAATTATGTATAAATCAGATATGATAGTATTGTTCATATTTATCTGCTAGGTTATAGCGTCTTTGATTCCAGCATACATCACACAGCGTCAAACAGTCATTTCAATAATAAAACTGTTCATATTACACTCCTGGCCATTAAAATTGCTACACCACGAAGATGACGTGCTACAGACGCGAAATTTAACCGACAGGAAGAAGATGCTGTGATATGCAAATGATTAGCTTTTCAGAGCGTTCACACAAGCTTGGCGCCGGTGGCGACACCTACAACGTGCTGAGGAAAGTTTCCAACCGATTTCTCATACACAAACAGCAGTTGACCGGCGTTGCCTGGTGAAACGTTGTTGTGATGCCTCGTGTAAGGAGGAGAAATGCGTATCAACACGTTTCCGACTTTGATAAAGGTCGGATTGTAGCCTATCGCGATTGCAGTTTATCGTATCGCGACATTGCTGCTCGCGTTGGTCGAGATCCAATGACTGTTAGCAGAATATGGAATCGGTGGGTTCAGGATGGTAATACGGAACGCCGTGCTGGATCCCGACGGTCTAGTATCACTAGCAGTCGAGATGACAGGCATCTTATCCGCATGGCTGTAACGGATCATGCAGCCACGTGTCGATCCCTGAGTCAACATATGGGGACGTTTGCAAGACAACAACCATCTGCACGAACAATTCGACGACGTTTGCACAGCATGGACTATCAGCTCGGAGACCATGGCTGCGGTTACCCTTGGCGCTGCATTACAGACAGGAGCGCCTGCGATGGTGTACTCAACGACGAACCTGGGTGCATTAATGGCAAAACGTCATTTTGTCGGATGAATCCAGGTTCTGTTTACAGCTTCATGATGGTCCATCTGTGTTTGGCAACATTGCGGGGAACGCACATTGGCAGCGTGTATTCGTCATCGCCATACTGGCATATCATCCGGCGTGATGATATGGGGCGGCATTGGTTACACGTCTCGGTCACCTCTTGTTCGCATTGACGGCATTTTGAACAGTGGACGTTACATTTTAGGTGTGTTACGACCCGTGGCTCCACCCTTCATTCGATCCCTGGGAAACCGTACATTTCAGCAGGATAATGCACGACCGCATGTTGCAGGTCCTGTACGGGCCTTTCTGGATACAGAAAATGTTCGACTGCTGCCCTGGCCAGCACATTTTCCAGATATCTCACCAATTGAAAACGCCTGGTCAATGGTGGCCGACCAACTGGCTCGACACAATACGCCAGTCACTACTCTTGATGAACTGTGGTATCGTGTTGAAGCTGCATGGGCAGCAGTACCTGTACACGCCATCCAAGCTCTGTTTGACTCAATGCCCAGGCGTATCAAGGCCGTTATTACGGCCAGAGGTGGTTGTTCTGGGTACTGATTTCTCAGGATCTATGCACCCAAATTGCGTGAAAATGTAATTGTGGTATCACCGCCAGACATCACACTTGCTAGGTGGTAGCCTTTAAATCGGCCGCGGTCCGTTAGTATTCGTCGGACCCGCGTGTTGTCGCCACTATCAGTGATTGCAGACCGAGCGCCGCCACACAGCAGGTCTAGTCTAGAGAGACTCCCTAACACTCGCCCCAGTTGTACAGCCCACTTTGTTAGCGATGGTTCACTGTCTACATACGCTCTCATTTGCCGAGACGACAGTTTAGAATAGCCTTCAGCTACGTCATTTGCTACGACCTAGCAAGGCACCATATTCAGTTACTTCCAGAATGTATTCTGAACAGATAATATTGTGAATCATGTACCGTCAAGAGCGACGTTCATCATTAGTGGATTAAAGTTAAGTATCAAACTAATTACGCCCGCTTTCTGAATTCTCATTCCTTGTCATGTTCCAGACCTCACGTCGGTATAGTTCTTCCCTCTTCACGCCAACCTGCGTGAGCTAAAACGCGTGCATTTCGGCCTCCTCTAGTAACACTGTGTTGGCTCTTCAGCTAACACAACAGTAATCACATGTCAGTTCTAATATAATATATTTGTCCAATGAGTACCCGTTTATCATCTGCATTTCTTCTTGATGTAGCAATTTTAATGGCCAGTAGTGTAAATTGTGACATGGCCCAGTGGACACGTTGCTGAACACCGTTAGACAGTCTACGTCTCCACGCAGCACACAAGACTTCAGACGTCCCCAACGGATTTTTAAATAGAGACAGCGAACAGGCAACCAGAAGATCGCTTAATGTACACTTGACAGCAAAGCAAAAAGTGGGCCATTGCTGAATGCAACCAACATAAAGTAGCTGTGTCACAGGAACTTTAGACGCCTAGACTCTCTGTGGTGCAGTCGTTCGAATATACACAACGGTTACAACAACAGACCACTAAAAAACAATGCTCATGTGGGAGTCAATCTCGATGTAAACTAACACAATGATACAAAAGATATTAGAAAACACGTCATTAGGGATGAAACAGTCCTCACACTTGTAAATTAAACTTCATTACAATAAGTGACATGGCACAAGTTTTATCGTGCTCATTAAATGATATGGCGAGTTGTTGTTCGTGATCCGAATTTGAACCCAATGTTAACCTGACAAAGCTTGCGCGTCTTCGGGACCCGAATAGGCATAAAGAGACGTAAAATACCGAATTGCTCACCAATATCAGTTTAGAAGGCCGAATGTCCAAACCTGGAGTTAAATATCAATAATTTTGCAATGCATCGGGAACCCCGTGAAACTTATATTGCTCCTGAGACATAACCACGAAATTTACGTACTAAAGTGCAGACACGAATGTGAAACGCCATGAAGTAAAGTCGTGGTGATGGATAGGAGCAGAACCCAGTACCTGTATGAACTGTTAACTAAGCACAATCAGATGTCAGATATTAAATATGTTGACCAATAGCTTGATTCTAGCAAGATGTGCACATGTTCGGCTAGAGGTAACGCAATGAATAATTCTATGCTGCCTGGGACTCCAACTCCACCCGTATCTTCGTTGTTGACCCCACACGAAGAGGTGTCAACCTTCAAATACTCTTTCACTAGTAGTTAGGTTGCGCCTGGAGGAGTCTGGCATTGTGAAGAAACAGCGAAATGATGGGACAGTATCATTTGGAATGGTTTAAACCCAGAGAAAAATTTGAATCGGAGCTCAAATCCCAGTCCGGTGCAAATATTTTCAAAATCTCAAGGTTACTTAAAATAAGAAATGAAGGTCTTATAACCTTACATGACGACTGCTTCGTGAACTAAAATAACATCACTAGTGTAAGAAAGCTTACTAGAGACAGAGTTTCAGCAAGCAGCGACTTCCGGCTCTGACTTCCAAAACCAATCCAACTCTGTTCAGGTCAGTAGCAAATGGGCATGCGTAACGTTGATTCGGAACGACGACCAAGTCCTGCATTCTTTACTTGGCGTTACTGGAGGTGAAGAGAGTACGTTCGTGGCGGTTAAAAAACTGGTAACCCCGGCGGGAATCGAACCCACACCTTAGCCATTACAGGCTAGCCTCAGTCCAACCAACCACCGAGTTTTCACATGTGTTCGCATCATGATTTTGTCACAATTCGTAGTCTAGTAGTGAACGTCATGCAGTGCGGATGCGAAGCCGTGATGTCAAACCCATTATTTTCCTTTCTTTTTTAAGCCATATCCCGTCTGTCTACTAAGGGCACCAAGCTGGCAGGTCAGAGACGGTTTCTTCATTTTCTAAATAGCCAGTAATAGATAAATCTTGTGGAAACATGTTTGTGAAAGGGCACAGAGCCTATGATCTCCAGTGGACTTTTCTGCTATCGAATTAGCAAGTGTAACATTATGTACCTTTGCGTATGATATAATAGTATGTTTCAGCATACGGCATGTTGCTATAAGCGTATGTGACTATGGCCCTGTTATGTTCAACTTTGTAGTATAGGTAGTTGCATGCCAAATGAATATTTCTCATTTTTGACGTTATAGGGAGCGTCCTTTACACGTTAAAAAGCGGAATGTCCAACGAAGTTGAGTCTAACTATTGTGACATTGTGTTCTATTTGTGTTTAATAAGAGAATGAAAGAGGTGGAGGCAGTTCAAAACAACTGTGTCCTGTATGGAGTGAGTGCTATGGAGAAATTTAAGTTATATCGTTTCAAGTACGATAGTTTTAAAATAAATTAATCATCACATTCATGATGACAAACAGGCATTTATGAAGGTCGTTTCTGCGATTTACTACTATAGTCAAGGGCAGTGTATCCGATAATCGCCAAGTGTGAGGACACTCTCCTTCGGTAGTCATACTGAGGCTAAAAGAAAGGAAGGAGGATTACGGTACAACGTCTCGTCGAAAACGAGGTTAGATGCGAAGCAAAATCTCCAAGTGGGAAGGATGGAGATGGAAGTCGTCTGTGCCCTTTCAAAGGATTGACCCTGGAATTTGACGTAACATGTAGGGATGTTTCCGTGTACGTAAACCAGTGCGGCCTGAGAGGGTCGACTTGAAGTACCGCATGGTAACTTGATGTGGGGAAAATAGTGAGTAAGCCATAACAAATATTATCTCAAACGATGGCCTGTATACGTCCTCAAAATGTATTGGTATTGAGGCAGGAGCTCTGCTTGTAGTGCCTCCTTCAAGGTAGTTACTCCACCATCTCGCTCCAATGGTACACTATGTGATCAAAAGTATCCGGACACCCTCAAGAACATGGATTTTTCATATTAGGTGCATTGTGCTGCCACCTACTACCAAGTACTCCATATCAGCGACCTCAGTTGTCATTAGAAATCGTGAGAGAGCAGAATGGGGCGCTCCGCGAAACTCACAGACCTCGAATGTGGTCAGGTGATTGGGTGTCATTTGTGTCATACGTCTGTACACTAGATTTCCACACTCCTAAACACTTCTAGGTCCACTGTTTCCGATGTGATAGTGAAATGGAAACGCGAAGGCACACGTACAGCACAAAAGCGTACAGGCCGACCTCGTCTGTAACCTGACAGAGACCGCCCACAATTGAAGAGGGTCGTAAAGTGTAATGGGCAGACACCTATCCAGACCATCACACATGAATTCCAAATCGCATCAGGATCCACTGCAAATACTATGACAGTCAGGCGGGAGGTGAGAAGGCTTGGATTTCCTGGTCGAGCGGCTGCTCATAAGCCACACATCACGCCGGTAAATGCCATACCGCGCCTCGCTTGGTGTAAGGAGCGTAAACAATGGCACTGGCCTACATTGATGCCTTAAGCAAATTCAAAAAATGGTTCAAATGGCTCTGAGCACTATGGGACTTAACATCTGAGGTCATCAGTCCCCTAGAACTTAGAACTACTTAAAACTAATTAACCTAAGGACATCACACACATTCATGCCGAGGCAGGATTCGAACCTGCGACCGCAGTAGTCGCGCGGTTCCGGAGTGAAGCGCCTAGAACCGCTCGGCCACCGCGGCCGGCTGAGCAACTTCTTGCTTCCCACTGTTGAAGAGCAATTTGGTGATGGTGATTGCATCTTTCAACACGATCTAGCACCTGTTCACAATGCACGGCCTGTGGCGGAGTGGTTACATGACAATAACATCGCTGTAACGGACTAGCCGGCCACTGTAGCCGTAATGGCATAGCGTGGCAGATAATCAGTGCAAACAATAATCCATTTATTGCCACTAGCAGACGTTGGAAATCGTCCGAGGACGTCAATCCCAATACGCTGGAAAGGCGTTTCGGCTGATGGAATTCATATGAGTCGGCCAGGTGGTTTCTGAGCAACTGCCTTTCTCCTCTAGCACTCTCTACAGTGCGACACATAGTGACGGACACTCCTAAATAAACTTGGCCAGACAAATTTCTTGCGCATCCTATCGTATGTCTTAATAAATCCTAAATGTTTGGCCATAGGTGTGTCATGGAATTTCTGTAGAACATCTAAGCTCATGTGTTTAGGAATCACTGGTAGTCACCTCTTTCCAAACGGATCAAAGTTTTTCTTGCAAAGTAATCCATTAACTACCTTAAATTGTCCTTTCACATCCTCTGACAGATTTAAGGCAAGCATTATTTGAGATATCTTGGCGTCCTTCTTCCGCTCAGCAGAGAGATCCTGGAGTGCAGCGAGACAGTCACCATCTTCATCAAAGTCTTGATGGTGTTGCATAGGGTTTCTTGAGAGACAGTCAGCATCTTGGTGTTTTGTTCCATTCTTGTACACTATGGTAATGTCATACTCTTGATGTCATAGTGCCCACCTGGCGAGTCATCCTGTTGTATCGTTGAGACCTGTCAACCAACAAAGTGAATGATGGTCTGTAACAACTGTGAATGGCCTTCCATAGAGATGCTGTCGATATGTGCACGTGGCCCAGATCACAGCAAGACATTTCCTTTCTGTAGTTGAGTAGTTTCTCTCGGCTTTTGTGAGCGTCCTAGAATCATAGACTATAACCTTCTCTTTCCCATCCAAAATCTGCACCAGAACAGCATCCATCTCATACCAACTGGCATCTATGTGTAGTTCTGTAGGTGCTCTCTCATCGTACAGACCAAGTACAGGGTCAGTCGTCAGAGCTTTTCGCAGCACATCGAAAGAATCTTGTTGAACACCACCCCAGATAAATTTAGCATCGGCGTATAAAAACACTTGGAGTGGCCTGGCTTTGATACAAAAGTCTGATAAAACGATTGTAATAAGAACATAATCCGAGGAAGCTTCTCACATCTCTAATATTTTTAGGAATAGGAAATTCTGGCCGGCCGGGGTGGCCGTGCGGTTCTAGGCGCTACAGCCTGGAACCGAGCGACCGCTACGGTCGCAGGTTCGAATCCTGCCTCGGGAATGGATGTGTGTGATGTCCTTAGGTTTTTTTTTTTTTTTTTTTTTTGTCATCAGTCTACTGACTGGTTTGATGCGGCCCGCAACGAATTCCTTTCCTGTGCTAACCTCTTCATCTCAGAGTAGCACTTGCAACCTACGTCCTCAATTATTTGCTTGACGTATTCCAATCTCTGTCTTCCTCTACAGTTTTTGCCCTCTAAAGCTCCCTCTAGTACCACGGAAGTCATTCCCTCATGTCTTAGCTGATGTCCTATCAAAAATGGTTCAAATGGCTCTGAGCACTATGGGACTCAACATCTTAGGTCATAAGTCCCCTAGAACTTAGAACTACTTAAACCTAACTAACCTAAGAACATCACACACACCCATGCCCGAGGCAGGATTCGAACCTGCGACCGTAGCAGTCCCGCGGTTCCGGACCGCAGCGCCAGAACCGCTAGACCACCGCGGCCGGCGATGTCCTATCATCCTGTACCTTCTCCTTATCAGTGTTTTCCACATATTCCTTTCCTCTCCGATTCTGCGTAGAACCTCCTCATTCCTTACCTTATCAGTCCACCTAATTTTCAACATTCCTCTATAGCACCACATCTCAAATGCTTCGATTCTCTTCTGTTCCGGTTTTCCCACAGTCCATGTTTCACTACCATACAATGCTGTACTCCAGACGTACATCCTCAGAAATTTCTTCCTCAAATTAAGGCCGGTATTTGATATTAGTAGACTTCTCTTGGCCAGAAATGCCTTTTTTGCCATAGCGAGTCTGCTTTTGATGTCCTCCTTGCTCCGTCCGTCATTGGTTAATTTACTGCCTAGGTAGCAGAATTCCTTAACTTCATTGACTTCGTGACCATCAATCCTGATGTTAAGTTTCTCGCTGTTCTCATTTCTACTACTTCTCATTACCTTCGTCTTTCTCCGATTTACTCTCAAACCATACTGTGTATTCATTAGACTGTTCATTCCGTTCAGCAGATCATTTAATTCTTCTTCACTTTCACTCAGGATGGCAATGTCATCAGCGAATCGTATCATTGATATGGTTCAAATGGTTCAAATGGCTCTGAGCACGACGGGACTTAACATCTACGGTCATCAGTCCCGTAGAACTTAGAACTACTTAAACCTAACTAACCTAAGGACAGCACACAACACCCAGTCATCACGAGGCAATATCATTGATATCCTTTCACCTTGTATTTTAATTCCACTCCTGAACCTTTCTTTTATTTCCATCACTGCTTCCTCTATGTACAGATTGAAGAGTAGGGGCGAAAGGCTACAGCCTTGTCTTACACCCTTCTTAATACGAGTCTGTCCTTCCGACAATCATATCTTTTTCGATGTCATCACATTTTTCCTGCAGCCATTTCGTCTTAGCTTCCCTGCACTTGCTATTTATTTCATTCCTCAGCGACTTGTATTTCTGTATTCCTGATTTTCCCGGAACATGTTTGTATTTCCTCCTTTCATCAATCAACTGAAGTATTTCTTCTGTTACCCATGGTTTCTTCGCAGCTACCTTCTTTGTACCTATGTTTTCCTTCTCAACTTCTGTGATGGCCCTTTTTAGAGATGTCCATTCCTCTTCAACTGTACTGCCTACTGCGCTATTCCTTATTGCTGTATCTATAGCGTTAGAGAACTTCAAACGTATCTCGTCATTCCTTAGTACTTCCGTATCGGCCGGCCGAAGTGGCCGTGCGGTTCTAGGCGCTACAGTCTGGAGCCGAGCGACCGCTTCGGTCGCAGGTTCGAATCCTGCCTCGGGCATGGATGTGTGTGATGTCCTTAGGTTAGCTAGGTTTAATTAGTTCTAAGTTCTAGGCGACTGATAACCTCAGAAGTTAAGTCGCATAGTGCTCAGAGCCATTTGAACCATTTTTGAACTTCCGTATCCCACTTCTTTGCGTATTGATTCTTCCTGACTAATGTCCTGAACTTCAGCCTACTCTTCATCAGTACTATATTGTGATCTGAGTCTATATCTGCTCCTGGGTACGCCTTACAATCCAGTATCTGATTTCGGAATCTGTGTCTGACCATGATGTAATCTAATTGAAATCTTCCCGTATCTCCCGGCCTTTTCCAAGTATACCTCCTCCTCTTGTGATTCTTGAACAGGGTATTCGCTATTACTAGCTGAAACTTGTTACAGAACTCAATTAGTCTTTCTCCTCTTTCATTCCCTGTCCCAAGCCCATATTATCCTGTAACCTTTTCTTCTACTCCTTCCCCTACAACTGCATTCCAGTCGCCCATGACTATTAGATTTTCGTCCCCCTTTACATACTGCATTACCCTTTCAATACCCTCATACACTTTCTCTATCTGTTCAACTTCAGCTTGCGACGTCGGCATGTATACCTGAACTATCGTTGTCGGTGTTGGTCTGCTGTCGATTCTGATTAGAACAACCCGGTCACTGAACTGTTCACAGTAACACACCCTCTGCCCTACCTTCCTATTCATAACGAATCCTACACCTGTTATACCATTTTCTGCTGCTGTTCATATTACCCGATACTCATCTGACCAGAAATCCTTGTCTTCCTTCCACTTCACTTCACTGACCCCTGCGATATCTAAATTGAGGCTTTGCATTTCCCTTTTCAGATTTTCTAGTTTCCCTACCACGTTCAAGCTTCTGACATTCCACGCCCCGACTCGTAGAACGTTATCCTTTCTTTGATTATTCAATCTTTTTCTCATGGTAATCTCCCCCTTGGCAGTCCCCTCCCGGAGATCCGAATGGGGTACTATTCCGGAATCTTTTGCCACTGGAGAGATCATCAGACACTTCTTCAATTACAGGCCACATGTCCTGTGGATACACGTTACGTGTCTTTAATGCAGTGGTTTCCATTGCCTTCTGCATCCTCATGTCGTTGATCATTGCTGATTCTTCCGCCTTTAGGGGCAATTTCCCAACCCTAGGACAAGAGAGTGCCCTGAACCTCTATGCGCTCCTCCGCCCTCTTTGACAAGGCCGTTGGCAGAATTAGGCTGACTTCTTATGCCGGAAGTCTTCGGCCGCCAATGCTGATTATTTATCAAAATTTAGGCAGTGGCGTGGATCGAACCCGGGACCGAAAACGTTTTGATTATGAATCAAAGACGCTATCCCTAGACTACGGGGACGATTCCTTAGGTTAGTTAGGTTTAATTACTTCTAGGCCAGTGATGACCTCAGAAGTTGAGTCGCATAGTGCTCAGAGCCATTTGAACCAATGGGAAATTCTGTTATAGATCTAACCTTTTCTGGGTATGGTCGCACATCATCGTTTGACACATGATGTCCAAGTATTTTGATTTCTTTTGCTGTAAAGAGGCATTTTCTTGGATTAAGTTTCAGTCCATCTTGTTGGAAACACTTAAGAAAGGCACTCAATCTTTTTGTGTGTTCATCAAATGTCTCTGAGAGCACTATAATGTCATCTAAATAACAAAGACACATCGTCCACTTCAGGTGACTTAGAAGATTATCCATCATCCGTTCAAAAGTTGTTGGTGCTTTACACAAACCGAACGGCATCACCTTAAACTCATACAGACCCTCAGGGGTGATGAATGCAGTTTTCTCATGTACAACCTCATCTACTTCGATTTGCCAGTATCCCGAGTACATGTCCATGGTTGACAAAAACTTTTAGCCTCCTTCAGACAAACTAGTGTATCGTCAATTCGTGGAACAGGGTGAACGTCCTTTTTAGTTATCTTATTAAGCTTGTAGAAACGTAATCGTCCTGCTATGAGCATGATAGGGCCATGACAACATAGTGGCACATGTCTTGTGTCGCTGTGATAGTTTCGTTACTTCCTGGAATGACAGAGAATTATAGAAGTATCTTGCAACATTCAGTTTGTGTACCAAAAAAAAATTCTGAATGAATTCCACTTTCGTGTGTCTTTGACTTATAAAATATATGTTTACAGACACGGGAGAATACTTTCAGGCAACAGCTACAGCTAATCCCGTTGCCTGCATTACGAACTATCTGTATCAGCCATCACAAGGGCAGTGAGGAGGTTATTAAGACTGCTGTTGGTTGTTTGCTCTATGAAAATGTCGACGCACTGTAAAGAGTAAGACACAGTAGTTCTCAGTTCCAAACTGGAGCGAGAGTAACATTTTACTTTCTCTGCAACAGAGCGACAAACTACGCTGTTGAACTCAGAACTACATCTTTAGAAATTTTGTCATCGTAAGACGTCTCGCTAGTTTCAGAAACCATTAAGACTAGAGGCAAGAGACATAAAATACTGAGGAAGTGCTACTGAAAATAGTCAAATCTTCATCAGATTTCCTCTCATTGGGAAAGTGGGTGCACTTAGCGACTGTTATATAATTTATAAATAATAGGGCGCAGCACACAGGCGTCTTTTTTTTCAGGTTTTATTACGCAAATCCAGATTTCGGCTACTTCCTAGCCATTATCAATACTAAAAAAACAAGAAGTATGTTGTACATTGTCAGGTGATACAATAAAAAGTTACAGCTCATGGCATAACCTATGTGGCTTATACATTAGATTACATACCACTACTTTTTAATCTCGATGCATGTTAGTTCCCTGCTGCTCGGGCGTGAGTCACAGTTCTTTGAATACTACTGTATAAAGAAGGTAGACTGTGTGGAGAACACATAGATTGGTTGTATAGCCCCTTCTATATGAACTACGATTATAACATTTAGAGAAAAGTAAAAAAAAACTTCAAATATGTATGGGAATTACATACAATAAAACATAAGCAAAATTCTTTGCATTGCTGTCCGACTTATTTCACATTTGCTTGTAAACATAGAAAATATAAGAAAATTTCCAGGCATGTAAAGAAATTTTACTTATCTTTTATTTTATGTAATTCCCATGCAAATTTAAAGTCAATTAAAATTATTGCGTACAAAACAGCAAACTAAGGATCCGACGTCTAAACTCTGAAAAGGGATACAAAAAGCTGTAGCGCGAAGTACAACAAAAAATATTTACTTGTAACTACTAACAGTAAGAATGAGATTCTATGTCCCTTATAAAAAATTATTTATTTCTAAAATAGAATATTTATGACACTAGTTCATTTAAGAAATTGATATATATTTCAGAAGATGCCTACTGTACATATGACGAGTGTGCATGTGCAGTACTACTAGAATCAACGTGTGAGGCAGAGAACTACTAAGGTGTATTCGATTCTGGTTTTGGATATTGTTTTCTAAAGCTTTGCGCAGTGGTTCTGCAACCTAAACAGTAAATGGTTTGCTTGTTTTACAGCTCATCGACCACTTTTACACAGCTGCGCTTCCTCTGTTATTTTGTTTACGTTGGGTCTGACCGCGAGACAGTCCAGCACAGAGCAGTGCTGTGCGGTCTCTCTCGCTCCTATGCCGACACTATCACCACACGGTCGAGTACGGGGCGCTGAACTACACTGCCTTGCGCCCACGGAACGCGGGCGCGCCCGCCGGGCGCAGTTCTTGGATGAGCCAGGTGTATAAGTTTGGCTCTGACGCAGCGTACAGCGTCTCCATCAGCAATTTGAGCAACAGTTGGCACCACAGTGACGAAAAGAGCTGTTACAATTCGGGTACTTCAAGGACAACTCCCAACCAGACATTCTGTAGAGTACATTCCACCGACCCCAAAGCGCCAGCAACTGCGGCTTCAGTGGTGTCAAGTGAGAGCTCACTGTAAGGCAGGGTGGAGGGCTGTTGTGTTTTCAGATGAAAGCTGGTTCTGCCTCGGTGCCAGTGGTGGCCGCGTGTAGGTTAGGAGGAGGCCAGTTGAGGACCTCCAACCAACCTGTCTGTGTACTAGACACACTGGACCTACACCTGGAGTTATGGTTTGGGGTGCGACTTTGTATGACAGCAGGAGCTCTCTCGTAGTTATCCCACGCATCCTGACGGCAACTTTGATCGTCATTCTGGTGATTCGAACTGTTGTGCTGCCATTCAGGAATATCATTCAACGGGGTCTTCTGCGGATAACGCTCGCCCACATACCACTGTTATAACCCATCATGCTCTACAGAGTGCCGACATGTTGCCTTGGGCTGCTCGATCACCAGATCTGCCTCCAGTTGACCACAAATGGGACATCGTTGGACGACAACTCCAGTATCATCTACAATGTGCATTAACTGTCCTTGTATTGACGGAGCAGGTGCAACAGGTATGGAACTCCATCCCACATACTGACATCCGGCACATGTACAATACAATGCATGCTCGTTTGCATGCTTGCATTAAACAGTCGGGCAGTTACATCAGTTATTAATGTCCCAGCATTTCACATTTACAATGACTTGTCTCGCTCTTACATTAAACTGTGATCTTGTAATGTTAGTCATTTAAACATGTTACCTAGAAAAATGTAATCCCGAAGTTATCCTACTCTACAGTAATTATTTTTTTGGTGTTGCGACATTTTCCCCGTCATCGTATTTTGTGTTCGAGTTTTAATAGTGGAATTTATACTCGAATGGTGCCATTCAAACCTGGAATAGCAAATGCTTTTGTCCCTGGCGCGAGCCCTTTCGTGCGAATGTACGAACCCTCATGCAATAACAGCACTTTAAAATACGAGGGCAGTTCAATAAGTAATGCAACATATTTTTTTCTGAAACAGGGGTTGTTTTATTCAGCATTGAAATACACCAGGTTATTCCCCAATCTTTTAGCTACACAACACTATTTTTCAACGTAATCTCCATTCAATGCTACGGCCTTACACCACCTTGAAATGAGGGCCTGTATGCCTGCACGGTACCATTCCACTGGTCGATGTCGGAGCCAACGTCGTACTGCATCAATAACTTCTTCATCATCCGCGTAGTGCCTCCCACGGATTGCGTCCTTCATTGGGCCAAACATATGGAAATCCGACGGTGCGAGATCGGGGCTGTAGGGTGCATGAGGAAGAACAGTCCACTGAAGTTTTGTGAGCTCCTCTCGGGTGCGAAGACTTGTGTGAGGTCTTGCGTAGTCATGAAGAAGGAGAAGTTCGTTCAGATTTTTGTGCCTACGAACACGCTGAACTCGTTTCTTCAATTTCTGAAGAGTAGCACAATACACTTCAGAGTTGATCGTTTGACCATGGGGAAGAACATCGAAGAGAATAACCCCTTCAGCGTCCCAGAAGACTGTAACCATGACTTTACCGGCTGAGGGTATGGCTTTAAACTTTTTCTTGGTAGGGGAGTGGGTGTGGCGCCACTCCATTGATTGCCGTTTTGTTTCAGGTTCGAAGTGATGAACCCATGTTTCATCGCCTGTAACAATCTTTGACAAGAAATTGTCACCCTCAGCCACATGACGAGCAAGCAATTCCGCACAGATGGTTCTCCTTTGCTCTTTATGGTGTTCGGTTAGACAACGAGGGACCCAGCGGGAACAAACCTTTGAATATCCCAACTGGTGAACAATTGTGACAGCACTACCAACAGAGATGTCAAGTTGAGCACTGAGTTGTTTGATGGTGATCCGTAGATCATCTCGAACGGGTGTGTTCGCACGCTCCGCCATTGCAGGAGTCACAGCTGTGCACGGCCGGCCCGCACGCGGGAGATCAGACAGTCTTGCTTGACCTTGCGGCGATGATGACACACGCTTTGCCCAACGACTCACCGTGCTTTTGTCCACTGCCAGATCACCGTAGACATTCTGCAAGCGCCTATGAATATCTGAGATACCCTGGTTTTCCGCCAAAAGAAACTCGATCACTGCCCGTTGTTTGCAATGCACATCCGTTACAGACGCCATTTTAACAGCTCCGTACAGCGCTGCCACCTGTCGGAAGTCAATGAAACTATACGAGACGAAGCGGGAATGTTTGAAAATATTCCACAAGAAATTTCCGGTTTTTTCAACCAAAATTGGCCGAGAAAAAGAAATGTGTTGCATTACTTATTGAACTGCCCTCGTATATACTGTTATTTCAGCTGCTTAGTGAAATCACTGCTTAATTGAACAGCAACCAAAAAATGGCTCTGAGCACTACGGGACTTAACATCTGAGGTCATCAGTCCCCTAGAACTTAAAACTACTTAAACCTAACTAACGTAAGGACATCACACACATCCATGCCTGAGGCAGGATTCGAATCTGCGACCGTAGCGGTCACGCGGTTCCAGACTGAAGCGCCTAGAACCGCTCGGCCACACCGGCCGGCCCGAACAGTAACCACACCTTCTCCTGACTACCTCTCTACTGGTTACCTTACAACCGCGTACTGTTGTTTGATTATTGGCTACAATGTGCCGTATGTATACTGAAATTATTTCTGATGTTAAGAGAAAGCACAGTTGTTACTTGGTCGTATGCATTGAGCCATAGAATCTTACGCGGCATTTTGTGTGGACTGGAGCAAGTGTGTAGAAAAATTTTATAGATATGTATAAACGGCATGACTGCTATTAGCGGAAATGCATCGGAAATTTCTGGTGATTAACTTTCAGAAACGTAAGAACCTCAAAATAAATTCTAACCTCGACAGTGGTGATGGCAGTCACAGTAACGGTTTGGTACCAGGTATTAACGACACTTATTTCAGTTGCTTCAAGAAATGAAAAGTATTGCAAAATACTGCAAATAAATCCTTCACAAGCTGAATGCGTACTTAAGTATTACAGACAAATCTGTCAAAGGAACTATATGGGAACATGACAGGAAGTTTGACCAATATCACTGTGAATTTCGGGACATGATCGTGAATCTCACGAAGCAGCTAAAAAGGTGGGAACGAATCGAATTGGGCTCGTGTTTTTAGAGGAAGCAAAATGCAGTGAAATCCGAGATTTCCGAAGTCCAATCTCAGTTTTCCAACTATCAACAATGAACGCAAAAATTGATAGAAAATCTGGCTAGTCAAATGAAAACGCACAGTACTGCAACTGCTAACAAGTAACGGAAATGAGTGCACAATACATCTTAATTAAACTGGTTAGTGTTTCATAACAACAGTACGGAACCTTAGAGAGTGCTGCAGAACACTTTCAAAAGACGTTATACATTTGCAGAAGTCAATTAAGAAGCTTTTGTGTGAGCATTGTGATTCTGTCTTAAAATAGATATTCTATAAATTATCGTTTACAGTTCCAAGTTTAGTAACAGATATGGGGATGAACGTCCAGCAGTTTCTAAGTTCAAACTCATCAAAGAAATCTGCCCAGTGACATTGTAAGATGGCAGAATAAATGAAGTTCAGATGCACACCTTACATGAGAACATCATACATCACAATGGGAAGGCGAATACGACACCTAATTTAATTCGGTGGTTATGAGCAAATTTGTCTACCAGTATGTAATGCAAAACAGGGATGACACTCAATTGACAGTAATTAACACACCGTTCCTATAATGCATGTTTGAGCAGAAGGTGAAACAAACAGCGAGAGGCATTTTAGTTTGGAATTCAGAGGGACGAGGGCAGAGGCAAGGCCATGCTACAGGGGGTATCACGGAAACCACTTAAAGGGGTGTCCCAGGCGGAAAGTCAATGACTGACCAGGTGAGGCAGACGGGGATAGCGAGTATAACGGCCCATCTGAGGGAGGACAAGGAAGAAAGCTTTTAGAAAACGATGTTTTGGAATTGCAAATACACTCCTGGAAATGGAAAAAAGAACACATTGACACCGGTGTGTCAGACCAACCATACTTGCTCCGGACACTGCGAGAGGGCTGTACAAGCAATGATCACACGCACGGCACAGCGGACACACCAGGAACCGCGGTGTTGGCCGTCGAATGGCGCTAGCTGCGCAGCATTTGTGCACCGCCGCCGTCAGTGTCAGCCAGTTTGCCGTGGCATACGGAGCTCCATCGCAGTCTTTAACACTGGTAGCACGCCGCGACAGCGTGGACGTGAACCGTATGTGCAGTTTACGGACTTTGAGTGAGGGCGTGTAGTGGACATGCGGGAGGCCGGGTGGACGTACCGCCGAATTGCTCAACACGTGGGGCGTGAGGTCTCCACAGTACATCGATGATGTCGCCAGTGGTCGGCGGAAGGTGCACGTGCCCGTCGACCTGGGACCGGACCGCAGCGACGCACGGATGCACTCCAAGACCGTAGGATCCTACGCAGTGCCGTAGGGGACCGCACCGCCACTTCCCAGCAAATTAGGGACACTGTTGCTCCTGGGGTATCGGTGAGGACCATTCGCAACCGTCTCCATGAAGCTGGGCTACGGTCCCGCACACCGTTAGGCCGTCTTCCGCTCACGCCCCAACATCGTGCAGCCCGCCTCCAGTGGTGTCGCGACAGGCGTGAATGGAGGGACGAATGGAGACGTGTCGTCTTCAGCGATGAGAGTCGCTTCTGCCTTGGTGCCAATGATGGTCGTATGCGTGTTAGGCGCCGTGCAGGTGAGCGCCACAATCAGGACTGCATACGACCGAGGCACACAGGGCCAACACCCGGCATCATGGTGTGGGGAGCGATCTCCTACACTGGCCGTACACCACTGGTGATCGTCGAGGGGACACTGAATAGTGCACGGTACATCCAAACCGTCATCGAACCCATCGTTCTACCATTCCTAGACCGGCAAGGGAACTTGCTGTTCCAACAGGACAATGCACGTCCGCATGTATCCCGTGCCACCCAACGTGCTCTAGAAGGTGTAAGTCAACTACCCTGGCCAGCAAGATCTCCGGATCTGTCCCCCATTGAGCATGTTTGGGACTGGATGAAGCGTCGTCTCACGCGGTCTGCACGTCCAGCACGAACGCTGGTCCAACTGAGGCGCCAGGTGGAAATGGCATGGCAAGCCGTTCCACAGGACTACATCCAGCATCTCTACGATCGTCTCCATGGGAGAATAGCAGCCTGCATTGCTGCGAAAGGTGGATATACACTGTACTAGTGCCGACATTGTGCATGCTCTGTTGCCTGTGTCTATGTGCCTGTGGTTCTGTCAGTGTGATCATGTGATGTATCTGACCCCAGGAATGTGTCAATAAAGTTTCCCCTTCCTGGGACAATGAATTCACGGTGTTCTTATTTCAATTTCCAGGAGTGTATATACAAAACAAGACCAGTGACGCATTTTCGATCATGTGTCCAGCGAGTGGTACACACGTGAGAGAGTCAATGTATGCATTTAGGCGTCTGGAACGGGCACGGTTTCGACGCAGTTTAATGGTAGTTTCCACAAAATAAGAGGAACACTCCTATTGGTCGAAAAAAGCCATGACATGTAGAACGAAAGAACCCAGGTGGGGAGAAAGTTCAGCTATGAGTAAGATAACAGAAGTTTTCGGGGCTCTTCTCTGAACTGGCGTCAAGTGCAGAACGGAGAGCATAACGCTCTGTACGACGCAGAGGAGTAATTTGTGTGAACACTGCGATCACAGCGGCTGATATCCAGCTATAAATTAACTGTAGCATCGTTTAGCTCCAACTGTGGAGAAACGAACCAGCCAATTAGTTAATTGTTCTTGCGAGAACTGAGAGGGCATTATAATATGCACACTGATCCAACCATGGGCGTTTACATCACCACATTCTAAGAAAAGGCGGATTAGAAGCCAAGGGGGGTGTCATGATTCTCCATTATTTCAACGTGCCATACCCTTGCATGCTACCATCTTGCTGCTGAGATACATACGTCGATGGGAAGACAAGTGGCAGGAAGTGACCGATAATAAGCTGTGTCTCGTGAAGCCCATTACGCGACCATGGCGTGCCTCCTTTCAGCCACGAAGACGCTATGAAGCCTTCCTCACTCGTCTTCGCATTGGCCACAGTCGTCTGACTTGCTCTGGCGAGAGGACCCTCCAACGTGTGGTACTTGCGGCGTATAGATCTCTGTGCGCCACATTTTACTACACTGTGTTTTATTTTCAGACGAGAGAACAGCGGCAGATGTACCGGCAGATCTGCCCTCTATTTTAAGTGACATTTAAACAAATGTGCAGCAACTTTTAAAGTTTTGTAATGCGTCCAACTTGTTTCCAAAAATTTTAGGGACATGTTTGTAATGCGTTAAAGTGCGACTGGCTCATCCATGTTTTTTGTAAATGGTCAGCCAGTTACATTTCCTGGTGTCTTTCTTTTAGCTCTTCTACGGTTTTGCATCTGTTTTAATCCCAGGTGTAGGATCATCCACCCTTTCTCAGTTGTATGTGAGATAGAGTGATTGTGTGGGTCAACGTGAGTGAGGTGGCAGTGGGTGAATGAGTGTAATTTCATAGTTCTCCTCCTCACATTCTGAAACAGTTTTAGTGATTTTGTGCACATTCGTTTGTTTTAATAAGTGTAAGGGCGCTGAAAACCTAGCACTTGAGCGCTCAAAAGCTCCAAACACACGCGCGCGCGCGCACACACACACACACACACACACACACACACACACACACACACTTATATTTTACATTCTTATATTCACTTACCTGGTGTAGAATGAACATGTTCTGCAACCTTCAGCCTATTTTTATGTGTTATTTCATCAGTGATACATATAATAACCCTCGTCTTGTTTTCCAATTCTTAAAATAATTTCCAACGCAAAGGTTTCTTTACCATTGTCTTAAATATTTAAAAATTGTTCCACTACATACTTTATAATGTGTTTTCTCGTTATGTGCATTAATGAGGTACGTGTGTGTCCAAAATTAAAGAAACAGACCAAAATTTTGCAAGGTTGCGTTTATTTCGACACAGACCAGTATAAACAGGTGATAGTAAAGTAGAAACAATGTAAAGAATATAGAAAGTAAACAACTACAATGTTCATAACGGTAGACAAATTTTTTTTCGGTTTTTCCAACTTAAATGATGTGCAAACACATTCCGACAACTGATTACTGAGCTCTGGATGGGGTGTGACCACCTCTGGCAGCAATAGAGGCCTGTTAATGATTTCATCAATCTCGTATTGAGTCAAAAACGTCCATTCATCCTGCTCAGCTGCTCGCAATCCGTCCCCATAGTGCATCCCAGGCATGCTCTATTGGATCCAACCTGGAAAGGCGAGCAGGCCACGTCATGTGTGTAGTATCTTCTGTTTCCAAGAAAACATCAATCACCCGTCCTCTGCGAGATCGCAGAACGTGTCCATCAATACGAAGTCTGGGTCCACAGCACCTCGCAACAATCGAACATGAAGTCTCAAGATCTCATCGCGATACCTGACAGCAGTTAAACCTTGCCGATTCACCCATACAATTTCATGAAGAGTTGTTCGAGTGGTCGACATAATCCCTGCCCACACCATTGGGAATCCTCCTCAATAGCGGTCTCTTTCCATAATTTTTGGGTTCCGAAATCGTGTTTCCTCCAGGCGCGAATCCGTCGAGAATCACTCTCCAGACCAAATGGGGACTCATCTGTGAAACGAACATTGTCCCACTGTTCGACGGTCCAGCAGGCATATTAAATCTCTGACAATAAAGGCCACTCTGCTGAAGCCTTGTGTACACCGTTTGCCTCGATATAATACGTGCAGTGGATGCTGCGAGGTTAGGTGGCAGTTGCCGCACAGTACTAAGCAGGTACCGTTGAACCCTTACAGCCAAATAACGGTCCTCTCTTTCTGATGTCACACGTGGTCTGCCCTGCCCTGGTCTTTGGGATACAGTTGCAGTCTCTACAAACTGTCGTCACACCCGAGAAACAATAGAACGATTCACATTAAGCCATCGGGACGCATCGGTTTGCGACTGTCCTGCTGCCATTCTTCCTACGCCTCTCCACTGCAGGGAGTATGGTAGGCGTCCTTTCTGTGCCACACTTCACCATCTGTGATTGTGTACACAAAGATTGTGGATGTGGGACTACGCGACAACTACTATCCCGTTTGATGGGTGCCCTGATGTTATCGCTGGCGTGGTTGTCCGTTGACCGGAATACCGTCTTCCGTACAGAACACGATCGTACGGACATCTGTTGTGAGTTGGTATGGTTATATAGTCACTTAGACGCAGGACGGGGAAATAGCGCTTTGTTGCTTCAATTTTGGGCACCAATGTATATACAGTGTTCTCTTGATGGTGTATCTGTAATCCCATACTTCGCATATTCTGGCTTGTCTACATATTTCGTCAGATGTGTATTTTTTACCCATGCTATGCATATATTTGTTGTGTATACACTCCGGGAAATTGAAATAAGAACACCGTGAATTCATTGTCCCAGGAAGGGGAAACTTTATTGACACATTCCTGGGGTCAGATACATCACATGATCACACTGACAGAACCACAGGCACATAGACACAGGCAACAGAGCATGCACAATGTCGGCACTAGTACAGTGTATATCCACCTTTCGCAGCAATGCAGGCTGCTATTCTCCCATGGAGACGATCGTAGAGATGTTGGATGTAGTCCTGTGGAACGGCTTGCCATGCCAATTCCACCTGGCGCCTCAGTTGGACCAGCGTTCGTGCTGGACGTGCAGACCGCGTGAGACGACGCTTCATCCAGTCCCAAACATGCTCAATGGGGGACAGATCCGGAGATCTTGCTGGCCAGGGTAGTTGACTTACACCTTCTAGAGCACGTTGGGTGGCACGGGATACATGCGGACGTGCATTGTCCTGTTGGAACAGCAAGTTCCCCTGCCGGTCTAGGAATGGTAGAACGATGGGTTCGATGACGGTTTGGATGTACCGTGCACTATTCAGTGTCCCCTCGACGATCACCAGTGGTGTACGGCCAGTGTAGGAGATCGCTCCCCACACCATGATGCCGGGTGTTGGCCCTGTGTGCCTCGGTCGTATGCAGTCCTGATTGTGGCGCTCACCTGCACGGCGCCAAACACGCATACGACCATCATTGGCACCAAGGCAGAAGCGACTCTCATCGCTGAAGACGACACGTCTCCATTCGTCCCTCCATTCACGCCTGTCGCGACACCACTGGAGGCGGGCTGCACGATGTTGGGGCGTGAGCGGAAGACGGCCTAACGGTGTGCGGGACCGTAGCCCAGCTTCATGGAGACGGTTGCGAATGGTCCTCGCCGATACCCCAGGAGCAACAGTGTCCCTAATTTGCTGGGAAGTGGCGGTACGGTCCCCTACGGCACTGCGTAGGATCCTACGGTCTTGGCGTGCATCCGTGCGTCGCTGCGGTCCGGTCCCAGGTCGACGGGCACGTGCACCTTCCGCCGACCACTGGCGACAACATCGATGTACTGTGGAGACCTCACGCCCCACGTGTTGAGAAATTCGGCGGTACGTCCACCCGGCCTCCCGCATGCCCACTATACGCCCTCGCTCAAAGTCCGTCAACTGCACATACGGTTCACGTCCACGCTGTCGCGGCATGCTACCAGTGTTAAAGACTGCGATGGAGCTCCGTATGCCACGGCAAACTGGCTGACACTGACGGCGGCGGTGCACAAATGCTGCGCAGCTAGCGCCATTCGACGGCCAACACCGCGGTTCCTGGTGTGTCCGCTGTGCCGTGCGTGTGATCATTGCTTGTACAGCCCTCTCGCAGTGTCCGGAGCAAGTATGGTGGGTCTGACACACCGGTGTCAATGTGTTCTTTTTTCCATTTCCAGGAGTGTAGTTACATTGTTTTTGTCATAGCTTGTTTCTCTGTTGGCGCATTCAGTGTAAGGAAATTTTCTCATATTAACGCTGGTAGCGAAGACTGTTAAAGAAAACAAATATAGTTCTCAATGAAAGAAGGGGAAGAGCTAAAAGCAGAAAAGAAAATGTAGTATGCTGTCGCTTAAATAGGGCACCCGGTAATCGTCGGTTATCCAGCAATAAAGAGAACGTTATTGCCCGCTGATGTTTAGAACTCATATGAGTATAATGTAGACTCCTTTGCTTGCTCCTGTTTTAATGTTGGCTACCTCCACAGCAATGGCGCTCTCTATCCCAGTGACTGTGTATGGTCCTTCGTATATCTCATAAAATTCTTTGATAATTCCCCTTTCAATCATTTTCTTCATTCCTGTATCTACTAATTCTCTTTTTGCCAACGGAATGGTTTAAACCTAAAAAAACCATATGGTTTCAGCTAGAAACCAAATTCATAATCCTCTTGTGTACCCTGGTTTCTTTGAAAATGCTTTTTTTAAGCTGTAGTAGTACTTTTTGCAACTTTTGTGCCTCTTCCTCACTTAATCCCTCAATACTTACGAATTACCCTTGGTCTTATACTTTACGCTTACCTCTTCATCTGCAGCCACCCCCACATGTAAATATACGCTTCCTTCTGGTTCATCCCCTTATAATCCACACTCTTCCATTATCTCCCTTATTTTATGTGGCCCCACAATACCTGTTCCTTCTGTTCTTCTCTTATCCTCATTACACCCTGTGAAAAATCCAGCATTGCTCTGTTAGCAATTAACCAAACTGTGACCAAAATTAAACTGACACACAGTCTGGGAAACATCATAGAAGCCACTGAGAACGTTCTGTTTTGCCTTTTAAATTCTAGTAAAATCTGCTTCTTTATCATTTTACATCCTGACCCACTTGCTGTAATCACTGTAACTCCTTGTAGTGATAACTCGGAAATATCTGAAGCCGTCTTTATTTCTTCGTATGAATTACCAGAGGCAGCACTAATTTTGCTACCTCTATCTAGGATCGTAGTTCTTTTGTATTTAAGTTTCAATTGCTGGTCGCACACTTCCTTTAATTCCTGCCTATCTTCTTTCATGAGTGCATTTTTTATTCTGTCCTCTTCATCGTACCTAAGAATCGTACTAATGGTCCACCACATTTGCAATTGGATCAGGTTAGAACTGCTCACCCGTTTTCTAGCTCTGTATGCATGCTATCACTTTCCCCTCTTCTGGACAGGCTGCGACTGTAACGCAGTTGTCTGTTCTCATCCCAGTCATGTCGTTTTTCATTTTCATTCGTAACTCTGTTTTCACTTTGCTCGTTGTCATTACGGCGGTCTGCCTGTAACCTGTTCTGTCTCCAGCCCTACTATGATTTTCTGTTGCCGGAAAACACGTGTAATTGCTCCAGCATGTGCATTAGATGACTGACGTCACTTTTATTTAAGTTAATTAACATATCTTACACTGACACTGGGAATTTAAGCATAATAATTTCTATCAGGTCAGATTATCTTAATGGATCAATTAAGTATGGGTTCTTTTCCCTGTAACATTTGAAAAATTCTTTGTTGCTTGAGCCACAAAGCTTCTGCCTTCAAAAATTTCATTTCGAACACTATTTTGTGTACTAGTAGACCAGTATTGATTCAAAAATGCTTGAACAAATGTTTCACGTGTTGTACATGTGTTACTGCCCCAGTTCCCCATGATACTGCTTCTCCTTCTAACCTACTAGCCACGAATTTGATTTTTTATTGTTCCGTCACGTTTTCAATAATGATGCTCTCATACTGTCCAATGAAGGCTACTGGACGTGTAGTTTTCTTGCAAAAAGAAATGATGAAATTTACATGCATTAGCTTTATTTACTACGTCCTTTACATGAATAATACCTTTTTCTCTTTATTGCTCACACCAAATTTCGATTTCTTGTTTAACTTCATTTTCTACTTTGTCTTGCATCTCAGGAACTATTTTTTGCTCTTTTTCTTTCAGTTCGCCCCGAATCATATTTGGGTTGAATTTACAAGAGGATTCTACATGTAAAATATTACGACTAAGTATTTCATGGTGATTTTTGATCTCTGTAGATTACTCCGTTATATCTTACGTTTGTCATTACATGCTTTGTTAGCTTTGCTTTGCTCTTATTTTACATTATTAATGTCATTAATTGTTTTTGTATTACCCCATATTGTTCCTGCAAATCCTTATTTAACTTTTTAATTTCATGGTCAACCTTTTGATTTGTTTTTGCCTTGCAAACTTCTAATTCTTTTCCTTCCTGATCTATTTTCTTGCAACAGTCCTCAGTTTTAGCTGCAACCATTTGTTCCAAAGCATTGAACTTAGCATGAAGTTGAGGTATTCCTACATTAACTTCTTCTAATCCCTTATCTATTTTCTCTATTTTGTCATGTCCAGCGTCTATTTTCATTTATGTTTCTCTTACTTTCTCCTTTTCTTTTTTGCTACTTTTTTGTTCTTGCATAATTTATTTTTGCCTTGACCTTATATCCTCATAATCATTCTGAGATGTAAAAGTGTCGGCTTATGCTGTACCATGACTTAATGTATGACACTCATTTGTTGGGTCACTGGTAACATTGGCGTTAGAGTCATTTTCTCTGACGTCGACATTCCACTCAGTCACTTCATTTTGACTAGGCACTACATATTTTGGGTTTACATTACCACTGTTTGGCACTAAATCTACATTTTTTTCTGTGAACATCTTAATTAACTCTACATTCCCAGTGAAATCATTCGTGGCTACATTAGAATTCGCAATGAGATCATTGGTAACTGACTTTACTATTTCGGATTCACCATAAAAATTTGAATCGGCGTTTTCGCTTGAATTATTTTTGACTGAATTTGACGTATCATTAGACCCATACTGACTTCACTATCATTTATTTGTACGTGATCCACCGGAGAGTCACTACTGCTGTGAGATTGAACTCCTCTACTTCAGAAAGCGTATCTCACTTCCTTTCCCTAGACATTTTACTAGTACTAATAAAATTTAGACATCTTTTTTCAAAAAAATTTCATATTTTAAACCCTATAGAACACAGTTTGATTGTTCTGTCCTATACCAAGTCTTCACAGGTCCGATAACAGATCTTAGACGCCTATATGCAGGTGCAACATTTACACTATTTTGTTCCTACTGCTCCAGCCGCTGCTTACTGCCAACGCACCTGCTCTGCATGCCGCGCCATCTCGTAGTGTGAAACATCTTGAAGTGATGATTTTTAACAGAATCTCATATCCGCGCACACAACGTTAACTTTTATTGTTGTAGCACTTCATCACTTCCCGTTGCTGCCTTATACCGATACTACTTTCACGGAAATAAAAAATTTGATTTTCAGCATGAGTTGTTATAGTTATACTAAACTTAAGAAACAGTTCAAACACAATTCAAAGCCTATTTATCAGAGTTCTTCTACACTTCTCTGGTCGTTTACAGTCCACACACATCACAGTCGTTACCCAATTCGCTGGCTGGTTACAGTTCATAGTTCTCGCTAATAAAAACTAGTTTCATAAATCCAAAGCATTTCGACTTCAAAAATATTCCCGCCCCCGGATGCCATGAATGGCAGGTGAAAGAGAGAGATAAGACAATGGGAGGAATTTATGTGCGTGTGATAAATACCCTCCCTCGAAAATTTTGTTCCTTCGTACCTCTCTGTGCTATTACACCAAAAAACGTGAGGTGTCTAGCTCCTTTCAGCACCCTAAGTGGAATACCTAAGTTCTGAATAATTTTCACCAACCTGCAACCTTCTATAGTTGTTGTCCCCAGCGCAGAAAACAGCACGTAGATTTTGAATCCTTTATCTTGAGGTTGTAATAAACTGTTAGCGAGGAAATGGTATTGTATAAATAATTAAATTTTGAATTGGTTTGCTTAAACAGGAAGCCACTAGCTTTTTACTTACAGAATACGAAAGACGGCACAATTATAGTCCACTTTACTAATAACAAATAAATTTTATTTTTCAGATTTTCTTATTTTCACAGAGAGTAAATGAAAGAATGAGCTGCGTGTTTGCGTAATTAGTACGAATCCTGTTCTCAATTACATCCAAAAACCAGACATTGCTAACCGCTCCTTAACTGATACCAATCGCGAAATCAACGTGTCTGTCCTCCGAGACTGCCAAACAAACTCTTACGTTTACAAACCAGAGATTGCCAATTAAGTCTCAGCTAACACCGACCGCGACAGACGCCATGTCTGTCCTTCGAGACTGCCGATCGAGCTCTGATATCACATCCGAACCACCTCCCTCGCCGTCCAAATTAGGCGTGACCCAAAGATGTTTGCAATGGTTCATCTTACTTTTCGTTTAACAGTTGTTTATTATTCTGCTGGTAATTAACACTTTCCCAATAATATAAGTATAGCCTGTTATTGAGAGATGCTTTTACATAAAATACAAGTAAGTTCACTGTTTGATTTTTCTGACAATAATAACAGAAGTTTATCATTTTGGCGCCCTACTTCCGAACACAGCAGACAATGGCGGAAAGGCCCAGAATTTAGGCGGCCTTCTCGATGTACACGTACCGAATAAGCCATCCGTCACCGGTATCTCACACCACATTACTTCAACTTCCCACTGCGGCCTTCTCAGTTGCTCTAAGAGGAGCTTCTTGAAGCTGAATATGATGGCTGGATCCGAATTTTGTCTTGTTTCCCAGTATTCCAAGGACTGCGGTTAAGAGAGTAACTATCACTGTGCTACATGATATAATAATGGGCAATGTTTTTTCCGCCGGCCGGTGTGGCTGTGCGGTTCTAGGCGCTTCAGTCTGGAACCGCGCGACCGCTACAGTCGCAGGTTCGAATCCTGCCTCGGGCATGGATGTGTGTGATGTCCTTAGGTTAGTTAGGTTTAAGTAGTTCTAAGTTCTAGGGGACTGATGACCTAAGATGTTAAGTCTCATAGTGCTCAGAGCCATTTCAACCATTTGAACCATATTTTTATTCAAAGAACGATCACGGATATCCCAGTAAGACAATCATGTCTAGCTTTGATAATCTCTGCAATGGTACTCTCGTTCGACACAAATCCGCTCTCTGTGCACGCTGTATGCAATTCCACACATACTGGTGCATGTCTCTCTTCCTGTCCTTCCACTAATACCTCACCACTACTCTCCTGTTGGCAGACATACATCCGCCATGAGCTGCTAACATGTGATCATGCGTCTCTTGTAGCATGCTATTCCTCCTGATCTCAACTTGGCTTCTCTGCACAGCATACTCGTACGTAACTGTAATTTTTAGCTACACTGCTTAGACATCCCATCTATCTTTTGCACTGCCTGCCACTCCTTAAGCTCCAATGAGCATCTGCTTGCAACACTCCTGCTTTCCAAATTAGGACATCTGCGTTCCCATGTTTCTTTCCAGGTTTATGTACAACCTCAAAATCAAACTCACCCAATCATACCAACCATCATGTCAACCAACTAATCAGGACCTTCAACCTCAGCAACCATTGCAACACTGCATCATCCGTTATCACTCAAAACTTTTCTTCATAGAGATAACACTTGAAGTAGATGATCCCACAGGTAAGGCTCAACATTTGTTTTTGCCATCGTGGTGTAATTCTTCTCTGCCCAGATCATTTGCCTTGACGCACAAGCTACTAGGTGCTCTACACCATCTATTTCGTGAGACAATACACAACCAAGTGCTTGTCTGGAAACATCGCATGTAGGACTGAATTCCTTACTGGAATATGGAAACACTGAGTTTGGACCTGATGTGGAAATGGAAATGAGCGTTTGGCGTCATTGGCCGGGAGGCCCCTCGCGGGGCAGGTCCGGCCGCCATATCGCAGGTCTTATTACATTCGGCGCCACATTGGGCGACCTGCACGCCGGATGGGGATGAAATGATGATGAACACAACACAACACCCAGTCCCTGAGCGGAGAAAATCTCCGACCCAGCCGGGAATCGAACCCGGGCCCAGAGGACGGCAATCCGTCACGCTGACCACTCAGCTACTGGGGCGGACGGACCTGATGTCAAAGCTTCTTTCAGTTTTTAAAAAGCACGTTGACAGTCCTCTGAGCAAACAAATGTTGAACTTCTCTGCAGTAATTTCATCAGTGGTATGGCAACATCAGTAATTTCCTTTACAAATATTCGGTAATAATTTGCGACTCCAAGGAATGATTGTAGTCTCTTCACTGACTCAGGCACAGAAACTTCACGTATAGCTTTAATCTATCTCAGTGTCTGTCTTAACCCCATCCTTACTAATTGTGTGACAAAGCTAAGCCACCTATTCCAAAACAGAATTACACTTTCCTGAACTGAGCACCGAATTTGTTGCCCACAACCTCAGGAATACTTCCCTAAAGCATTGTATATACTGTTCTGTATTACTCGCATAGACGATTATCTCATCAGAATAGACCAAGCACTGACATGGTCTCACTCTTATGAGAACTCCATCTAAGAATCTGTGAAGTATCGCAGATGTGTTCTTTAATCGCAATACGTCCTCCAACACTGATAATGATCCCACAGTAAACAAAATGCTGTTTTTGGTCGACTTTTCAGAGCGACTTCTAGCTGGTGGTAGCCACTCCTTAAGTTCACCGCAAAAAAATACTTGCACTGGCCCTAATAGTCTATGGTTTCCATAATGTTCGGCAAAGTTAGGCATCTGTTATACTCTTAGCACTCAGAAATCCTTAAAGACAACAAAACCTATACCTCGGTGATCCATTCACTGACTTCCCCCCATGTACTTGGTTCAAATGGCTCTGAGCACTATGGGACTAAACATCTATAGTCATTAGTCCCCTAGAACTTAGAACTACTTAAACCTAACTAACCTAAGGACATCACACAACACCCAGTCATCACGAGGCAGAGAAAATCCCTGACCCCGCCGGGAATCGAACCCGGGAACCCAGGCATAGGAAGCGAGAACGCTACCGCACGACCACGAGCAGCGGACCCCCCCATGTACTATTACTCACCTCTTCTACAGCTGCTGATCGATAAATTCTTACAGAAGTGGCTGTAGGTACCTTGGGACTCTGCATGGTTTGTGGCAAACTGGTAATTCATTTTCTGTTCGTATCCGGTGTTGTGTAATACACGTAACAGGTAATTTCCCTTTTCACAAAGAAAAATAAAATAAAATAAAAATCTCTAAATTCCAAAAGTATACTTTTCATCAGTTCCCTGTCACTTCCCTTTCGATGCTTTACCTTCCCTTGTAATGCAGTTTCATTGGCGTTTGGGATTTTCCGTGGCCGACAACCATTGTTTCCAAATCTTCTTCGTCCAGAATATCTACGTTAACGATCAACAATCCCTTCGATAAACGAAAATTCTCGGCGCATAAGTTATCCACAAATACAGGTACCATTTTTTCACCATTCATCTCTTGTACACATGCAACACTTTTTTCCGCTAAGCTACTTGCCTTAGTCAACAGTTCATTTACTTCCAGTGGATTCACCACACACAAAATTCCTACCGGTAAGTTAGACTCAACGTTAACCCAACTTTTCTACCATTAAATGTTCTACGTCAGACGATCCTTCTGCCAAATTGTTAAGATCTTCCACAAATGCTTGCACATCTTCATTTGATTTCCCATAGAAAAGAGCAACTAAACTGGCAGCTGACAAATTTATATCGTGTGCGGTGCCTGCAGCTTTATTACGCCTCGTAATTCCTTATCAACTGCTGTCAACTGCGGTAACTGTTCTAATAATATACGAACGAATATAATGACTTCGGAGACAATGTGAACAGCCCTCTTAGATTGTTTGCAGATGATGCTGTCTTTTATCGTCTTATAAAGTCATAAGATGAGCAAAACAAATTGCAAAAATATTTAGACAAGAATCTGTATGGTGCGAATAGTGGCGTTTGACTCTAAATAATGAAAAATATGAAGTCATCCATATGAGAACTAAAAGGTATCCATTATACTTCGGTTACAGGACAAAACACACACTAATCTAAAGGCTATAAATTCAGTTAAATACTTAGGGATTGCAATTACGAATAATTTAAATTGGAGTGATCACATAGGCAGAACACTTAGTTAATGCAACAGGTCTACTGAAGAGGCTGCTTACACTATGCTTGTCCGCCATCTTCTGCAGTACTGCTATGGGGTGTGCGATCTCCATCAGATAGGATTGACGGAGGACATCGAAAAAGTTCAAAGAAGGCAACTCGTTTTGTACTATCGCGAAATAGGGGAGATGGTGCCACGAATATGATTCGGGTGGAAATCATTAAAGCAAAGGCGATTTCGTTGCAGCAGGATCTTCTCACGAAATTTCGATCACCAACTTTGTCCTTAGAGTGTGAAAATATTTTGTTTGCGGCCACCTACATAGGGAGAAACGACATTCGTAATAAAATAAATCAGAGCCCGCATGGTATGATTTAAATGTTGCCGGCACAGTAGCTCAGCGTGTTCGGTCAGAGGGTTACTTACCCTCTGTAATAAAAAAACTGAGTGAACGGATCAACGAAGAGCCTGAACAGGTGTCATCTGACGTCCGCCCCGAACAAATTCAACGAACAATATAGAACTAAATGAGATCAACTAAAAAAAAAAAAAAAAAAGCGTGCTCGGCCAGAGGGTTAGCTACCTTCTGTAATAAAAAAGTGAGTGAACGGATCAACAAAGAACCTGAACGGCTGTCATCGGACGTCCGCCACGAACAAATTCATCCACCAATATAGAGCAAAATGAGATTTAAAAAAAAAGTGTTTATTTTTCCCGCATGCTGTGCGAGAATAGTATGGTAGAGAAATAGCTTGAAGTTGGTTCGATGAACCCTCTGCGAGGCACTTCATTGTGAACTTCAGAGAAATGATGTACATGTAGACGTATAGGTATTGCCTCCACTTCTGATACGTTGCATCTCTGACTCTGCAGAAGCGTTGTCCTCCCCGATACTCATTTTGAAACGCCAGTACTCAAAATATGCACAAAATAAAAAAAATATTTACTTAGTTCCTATGTCAAATCTGTGGTGTCACCGCCAGACACCACACTTGCTAGGTGGTAGCCTTTAAATCGGCCGCGGTCCGTTAGTATACGTCGGACCCGCGTATCGCAGCTATCAGTGATAGCAGACTGAGCGCCGCCACACGGCAGGACTAGTCTACAGAGACTCCCTAGCACTCGCCCCAGTTGTACAGCCGACTTTGCTGGCGATGGTTCACTGTCTACATACGCTCTCATTTGCAGATACGACAGTTTAGCATGGACTTCAGCTACGTCATTTGCTACGACCTAGCAAGGCGCCATATTCAGTTACTATGTAGCCTGAACAGATAATAATGTGAATCAGTACCGTTAAGAGCGCCGTTCATGATTAATAGATTAAAGTTAAGTATCAAACTAGTTATGTCCGCTTTCTGAATACTCATTCCTTGTCATGTTCCAGACCTCACGTCAGTATAGTTCTATCCCTCCTCACGCCAGCCTGAGTGAGCTAAAACGCGTGCATTAAGGCCTCCTCTAGTAACACGGTGTTGGCTCTTCTGCCAACACAACAAAATCATTAGCCACTTCGATGCTAGGTACTGACTAGCCATATGTCTGTAACGTTTACATGTGGTACATAACACGGATGGTGATTCTGTATATGGCGCTGACTAACAGGTACTAGTCAGTCATGACTCCGGTTACCCATGAAGTACGACAAATCTGCTGACTCTACTTGTAACAAAATTCACCTTACTAAATGCATGCCAGTGAAGCTTCTTTTCCATCACTAGAACTCGCAACAATCTAACAAGGGGATGTCAGTATACTGACATCAGTGAAACAGGACTTGTTTTGTGCTTTTCAAATTCTTTACTTATGGCCCTCCGCTGTGATTCAGTACAAGCAGCAGCAGTGTGGTTGAGACATCCAGTTGCCTCCCGGGCGTGTGTGCGGGAGTTGTCCCACAATGCTGACAGAGCGCGGCGTGGGCGTGCGCTGGTGCAGCCCCACTGCTTCCGCCTGCGACGTCCTCCACACTCGGCAGCTGAGGTAGTGGCAGCCAAGTCACGGCTGATGCCTACAGCGCTTTAGCGGCCGTGACCCACAATAGCAGCGCTGTGGCCGTCTCGTGTCTCCGGACAGCCTGCCCTGATGCGCGGTCGAACTGTGGACCCTGTACAGCAATCCGGATGGCTGTCCAAGTATCACAGCTACAATTGATAGTGCTGCGATACTAAAACAAGATATTTGTACGCTCACTGGCGCTGCTTGCTTCGGCTTACTTAGCTTGTGGCATTTGCACTAAACACTTCCGCGGTTGCTGGTGTGGGAAAGCTGCCGCCTTCTTCCGCTTAGGTGCTGATATGTCAACTGATTCCACAACTCACCTGGCCGGGTCGCCCCACAAATATCAAAAATGGCTCTGAGCAGATATGGGACTTAACATCTGTGGTCATCAGTCTCCTAGAACTTGGAACTACTTAAACCTAACTAACCTAAGGACATCACACACATCCACGCCCGAGGCAGAATTCTAACCTGCGACCGTATCAGTCGCGCGGTTCCGGACTGAGCGCCTAGAACCGCTAGACCACCGCGGCCGGCCCACAAATATCGACAGCTGTGTTGTGTTTTATAAGGGAGTAACATCCGCGCTCGCCATCATTTGGCTCTGCTGTAATCTGCTTCCTACTTTTGAGTTTCTGACTGAATACAATCGATGCGCTTTACCTTCCATTCTCTTAACAGTAACGACTTCGTCTCCTGTAGGGGAAAATCATATGGAATAGCAGAATTGTAGCCTTCGTCATACTCCGGCCGGAGTGGCCGAGCGTTCTAGGCGCTTCAGTCTGGAACCGCGCGACCGCTACGGTCGCAGGTTCGAATCCTGACTAGGGCATGGGTGTGTGTGATGTCCTTAGGTTAGTTAGGTTTAAGTTGTTCTAAGTTCTAAGGGACTGATGACCTCAGAAGTTAAGTCCCATAGTGCTCAGAGCCATTTGAACCTTCGTCATACCTTCAGTTTTGTAACAGCACCAGAGGAGATGTGCAGCTCTAATGTCGATCAGTTGTGGAATTTTGGAGCACATATTATGTTAGAGTATAATGACTTTTCTAGAGACTAGAAATCTACTCTTGAGGATTCAGCATAGGTTTCGAAAAAGACGATCGTGTGAAACCCAGATCGCGCTATTCGTCCACGAGACTCAGAGGGCCATAGACACGGGTTCCCAGGTAGATGCCGTGTTTCTTCACTTCCGCAAGGCGTTTGATACAGTTCCCCACAGTCATTTAATGAACAAAGTAAGAGCATATGGACTATCAAACCAATTGTGTGATTGGATTGAAGAGTTCCTAGATAACAGAAAGCAGCATGTCATTCTCAATGGAGAGAAGTCTTCCGAAGTAAGAGTTATTTCAGGTGTGCCGCAGGGGAGTGTCGTAGCACCGTTGCTATTCACAATATACATAAATGACCTTGTGGACAACATCGGAAGTTCACTGAGGCTTTTAGCGGATGATGCTGTGGTATATCGAGAGGTTGTAACAATGGAAAATACAATATAGCAGGTCAACAACTGGAAGCAGTTAATTCCATAAATTATCTGGGAGTAGGCATTAGGAGTGATTTAAAATAGAATGACCATATAAAATTAATCGTCGGTAAAGCAGATGCCAGACTGAGATTCATTGGAAGAATCCTAAGGAAATGCAATCCGAAAACAAAGGAAGTAGGTTATAGTACACTTGTTCGCCCACTGCTTGAATACTGCTCACCGGTGTGGGATCCGTACCAGATAGGGTTGATAGAAGAGATAGAGAAGATCCAACGGAGAGCAGCGTGCTTTGTTACAGGATGATTTAGTAATCGCGAAAGTGTTACGGAGATGATAGATAAACTCCTGTGGAAGACTCTGCAAGAGAGACGCTCAGTAGGTAGGTACGGCCATTTCTTGAAGTTTCGAGAACATACCTTCACCGAGGAGTCAAGCAGTGAGGCGGGTGAGCGCCCATCTCAGAGGCTCCCAGTTGGAGGAGCGCGTCATCAGAGACGATGGTAATCATGTGGGATCTTCTTGCAATGAGTCAATCACCATCTGATTCTACATAAAGAGGCTAAAGATTCAAAGACTCTCCCATCTTCACCCCGGCTCCTTGAGGAATCACAGACTGAAGGAGGTCACTCTTTTGCTACTGTTAATCAGTTTATAATTAAGAAAGCTGCTGATGCAGTTGCCGGCCCTGTGAAATCCTACTCTCGTTTACGTAATGGCTCTTTGCTATTGGAGACGAATTGTGATTCTGAAGCCCAACAACAGCTTGCACCTTCTCTCCTCCTCAGCTATTATATTTGTGTTGAGGCCCACTGAATGCTGAATTCTTCGCATTGTGTTATTTACACTAAGTTGGTCGATAGCCTGCTTGTGGGAGAAATCCAAACTCACGTCTCTGACCAGGAAAATAGTTATACAACTGGCAGGCTGGAAAGGACTCCTGAAAAGACTTTTTACATATCTCCAGCCAACAAACATCTGAGTCTTCCTCTGACAACCATAAAGGCTCCAAGAGATCAAACAGAGGCAAATGGTCTTCTTCTTCATCGACTCGGTGATTCTCTTCACTGGTGTCGCCACGTGATACCCTCACCCAGCCGACCCTCATTTCGCAGATGCGCACCGCCAACCGTTTTTATGTCCTGGAATCCGTAGGCCTACACGCTGAGTATGTCGATGCCTCTTTATATCTCATGGAACAGGATCCTCTAGCCTCTGCACCCTGTGGCAGTGAGTCTTCGAAGGCCGGCACAAAGCTGCCGCCAAGGTGACAACCCATCATTTTTTCCCTTCTCCCTTTTCCCGTCATGACTCTCCTCCAATGGAACGCTCGTGGCATTAGATTCCACAAGAAGGAATTTCAACTGCTCTTGGAATCATAGTGTCCACTTGTTTTCTGCCTCCAAGGAATAAAACTACGTCTTTGCGAACACTGACCTCTCGCAAAAAAATGGCTCTGAGCACTATGGGACTTAACTTCTGAGGTCATCAGTCACCTACAACTTAGAACTACTTAAACCTAACTAGCCTAAGGACATCACACACATCCATGCCCGAGGCAGGATTCGAACCTGTGGTCGCGCGGTCCCAGACTGTAGCGCCTAAAGCCGCTCGGCCACCCCGGCCGGCTGGCCTCTCGCATTTCTTTCCGATCCACTTTGACTTACCCCCAGAAGATTGCATTCCATGTCATGAGGGAGTCATGCTGCTCATCCAGGATGACGTACATAGTCGAACCATCTGACTGAACACCCAGCTACAAGCTGCGGCAGACCGCCAAGTGAAGACCGTCAGGTTGCACTGTAGTTTAGATTCCGCATTAAACGTGGCACCCTTTCTCTACCCACTGGGGCAGAGGCGGTATTGGCTGGGCCATGACACAGGCAAAAGTCGCCGCAAACGGAAACTCTATCACCAGCAAGCTTTCTTACATTTTAAGTTTAATTATTCATTTTATTCCACCTTGAGACGTTGAAAGTACTGTTGCTGTACTGGGACACGAATTGGGATCTTCTCTTTCGTGTTATTTGATCCTCTCAGAACGATACAGTTCGATCATTTCCTTCTTTTCCCCTAAATGAAAACTCCCTAACCTCTTCATGAAAGGCACGTTTGAATCATGGTCTAGCACAAAAATATTCATAACTTCATTTCAATCCCTAGCCTTGCACACCAAACTACAAATGAACAATAATTTATATTTATAATTTATATTTTTCATGTCTCTTCGTGTCTATCAACAATAACGATAGGACCTGTTATACCTAGTCAAACATGCGCACATGTTACTACTGGTGAACGATCAGGTATTAGTAAGTAAATCTGATAGCGAACATTTGATTTTACTCAGTTAATAATCCGATAAGTGTTGGGTTTGAATCTCCATCTCATGGCATTTCAGTTTTAGACACGTGCACACTTGGTTACTTGCAACAATATTAAACGTTAAAAGACGTGCCTAGCCCATTAAAAGGGATTAGGAATGGCAAGGCCTACCCTTTCACCACATAACGTGGATTTTGCTCGCAACTGCCCTATTAGTGTGACTTTCCCTTATCTAGAACGGAGGACTGGGGTTGAATTTCATACAGATCAGCTCATACGAGAGTCGTCGGCGCTTCAGAAAGGATTAGGGCCTGGCGCAAGGATCGTCCATCTGACTGCATAAAAGAATATCCACCAATCAAACAAAAACTACTCACTGGATTTACAATCAATTTTATCATCACAAGAGGAGCATTTTCAGTAGGGGGCCTTCCTATGCTAGCATTTCCTTGATTTCTCTATAAATGGGGTTAACACTTTTCATTGAAAGTCGGACTAAAAGCACCACAATTTATTATAAAACCAAATTACACTTGTACAAACGAAGTATAATTATTGAATATACATACCTTGTTAACTATGGACGTTAATACAAGACTGGGGGCGTGGGGGGATATGGCCTAAATTCGGCAGTCACCCACAATACTAGCGTTCGAAATGGACAAGGAAACGTGGGAGCTGACCATTCAGAAAAGAATTTACTCTAATAATTAGTGAAAGGTAAGAGACGGGATCCAATAGCTAATAGGTAAATATATTGAAAAGGCAGACTATGAACTACTTGTGGATGCACGTTATTAAAGCGGCCTCCCGTCCGTAAACTAATAAAACTCATAAAACTCATTCTGCAACACCTTGATTTACGAATATGAATAACAAGAAAAGCGGGCCATGCTACTTCTAGTTCAATTTAGATATCGTGTGCAGAACTACTCGCCACGTGTTCACACGTGGACGACGAAGAAGGGAATACCTAACACACAAAGATCGTTATGAAATGTTCACTAATATCACGGAGTACTGGAGAAGGAAAGACATTCGCTGAAGGCGAAGTAGTTACGAGGGTGGTCGAATCATACTGAACGTGGCGACCGAGAGTCCCACGTATGTTTTCCATACTGCAACATACCAGGCTCTGACGCCAAGTCCAAAAACGAAATAGCAAATTGAGGAAGAAATAAAAGCAATGAGGCGCCAATCCTCCCGAAGTTAAAGATCACCTAACACTTTAATATGTATTCGCGACTCAGTCCGCTTCTGAACCTACCAAGAGCAAGCATGCTTACCAGCTTGCAACCGTCTTATTGTGGATCTCGCCACCGACTCCTCAAGACTGCTGACCGCCTACCGGCCGTTGCTCCAGCGGAGCCGGGCCTTGTGGGGGTGGCAATTGGCACATTTTTCGCCAGCCAATCAGTGGGTACGTATCTGTTGTCGAATTAGCTGCCGTTCAAGCAGACATTCCTCACTTCGCGGAACGACTTGTTGTTGGATAGAATTTAGTCAGAGAGTCGTCAGGGAGGCCTCTCTACAGAGCTAAACGTGCAGGAGAAACTGAGTTTTAGGTTGGTACTACTACTTAGAAGAATAAGAAGGACTACTTTGACTTCTCCAAGTCGTTCAAACTACCGGCCCATGCTTTCAAGCTAAAAGGTCAGCGCGGGAGAAGGAAAGCCACATGGCTAGCCGATGGAGACTGCTGAATATAGAAATAAAATTACCTTGCTCCAATCCTCTCTCCAGTATCATTATGCTCTCATATTGAAAAAATCATCAGAATAGCAGGCAAGCTATTGCCGTAAGAGTAATGATGATAATATGACTACAATATCGTAAATTGTAAATAAGTGAAAGAAGTGCAAGGTAGATGAACGTCTTTCATCACCCTGACCTCTGAGGGAAGATTTTCGCAGGGACTCAAAATTTTGAAGAATTATGTATGCCGAGAAAATCTAGCAGCTGATCCATCTTATGGGGCAATGGGGGCTCACGGACTCAGCCATGTGGGACCTTACTTTCATTTAGTTATTTTGGGTTGTTTCCCCTTTTTTATATGCAAAACACAATAAAAGAACATTAAAAACAAGAAAATACAAATCATACAAAAATAAAATATAAATAGTATCTCAGATGGGCAGTGCACCAATTACAAAAGTTACGTGAGCGTGAAAACTTCCTGAAAATGACTTGCAACAAATAATCATTGAACAAACATTGTCGCACCTGGATATCATAAGCTACGAACATGAGAAAAGCATGAAACAAACGATACAAAGTGCTGTAACAATTTAGTGTTTCTAGTAGCTGAAAACATCCTTGTATAATGAGTGTAACTAGAACCATTAGGAAGAGAAACAATTAAGGTTCAAATGGTTCAAATGGCTCTGAGCACTATGGGACTTAGCTTCTGAGGTCATCAGTCCCCTAGAACTACTTAAACCTAACTAACCTAAGGACATCACACACATCCATGCCCGAGGCAGGATTCGAACCTGCGACCGTAGCAGTCGCGCGGTTCCGGACTGAGCGCCTGAAAACAATTAAGGAATAGCTTTACAGCGCAATCATCATAATCAAGTAACTTGTGAGCAAGTGGTGTACTTAGTGTGAGTCACTGTCAAGTGTACACAAAAAGAAACTAAAATGCTACCATAACTCTATGCCCATATTAGTCAGTTTGTTGGTTGTTAACAGAAGCAAAGCATACATTCAGTTTACATATAGAAACGAAACATAATACAGCGTCATACATGGTTCATTTATAAAAACTCACAAGTAAACATGAATTGCTTAACATCACGCATAAGGTGAGAGAAAACGAGATGGTGCACTCTAAACTGAATGGGTATATCACAGGGTATATTTCCAACATGGGAATGGAATCATTAGGGGGGAAACAAAAAGATCAGCTTAAGTAAACATACAAGGAATGGATATACACAGACGACACATACAATGACATGATTAGTATGACAGAGGCAAAACAAAACACAACCACACAAAGATACAAAATGATAAACCTTTCTTGATATCAAAAGCACACGTAAAAAGAAAGAAATGATGCTTGTCACAGAAATGATTCACTTGGTATGGCACTGCACTGATAACGACGGATCACAGACAACTGAAGCGAAGATTTGGCGATGATGGACAAATTCAGTGTATTGGTACAAACGGAGATGAGCCGTGGTAAAATCTGCTGTTTTGAAAGCGCGCCGTAGCGCGTAGTGTAAAGCAGTTGCCCTCCGTTTCTGGCGGTGGCGCCGCTGTGGCAATCGCAGCTTTGGTGTCTCCCTCTGGTGTGAAAGGGGAAAAGTAGCCTGTTCACGTGCATTTAAGGGGCGCTATGAGCTCGCTAGAGGCGAGTCGGGTCAGTTGGTCAGTCGGAGTGAGTCTGGGTCAGTCACTCGTCACCAGTTGCTGGTCTGTCTCTCGTTCGCATTTGTGCGGCAGGTAGTGTCTGTCTGTCGTCCGGAGTACTAGTAAGTGTTAGGCCGCCAGTCTGCTCTAGTTTGTTCAGGCAATGGTCATTGGCGGTTGAGTCGATCGGTTGGTCGGTCGCGCACTGGGACACAAGATGACTTGTCCGTCTTGAGCGTCGGCGCATGTGAGGTCGCCACGTCAGTCCAGTGGGCCGCGTCGTATAGCGAGGGGTAGTGGCTTCGCGGCCGACACGAGAGCAACAGCAGTCAACCCACGACATCGGTCTGGCCGGTGCGAGCTGCGACGCCGTGAGATGGGAGATCGGCGCGCCTTCCTGCGTCCGTTGAAGCGGCTGGCAGCGGACGGTTGGGGAGAGCGTTTTGGGGGTGCTGAGCCAGGTCTTCGCCAGACATCGCAGTTTATTGGAAGTTAAGTGATTCGTGATATGTTGTTTCATTTACCTGTTAAATTCTACTTGTTTTCTTGGTCAGTCTCTCCTCCCCAGCTTGCTCGTCTGTCTCCCGTCCGCATTTGTCAGGCAGTTAGTGTCTGTCTGTCTGTCGGTCTGCCGTACGTTAATAGCTGCCTCTGTCATGTCGGATTCGGTGTTAACGAATTTATTGCTTGAAGTGTAACGGCCAAATTTCTGAAATATGTTTTTATCTTGCCTATCATCTTGAGAGGCGGTATATGTGTAACGTAGAGCATGTTTGGCCAACCTGGTATATTTTATGTAAGACTGCATCTCATGTGTTTTTATTTAAATGGCCATTTTAGTATATAAAGTTGCCACACTTCCACCGTAAGAGGTTATTTTTTAAAATCAAATTGCACCTTCGGTGGCAAGTTAATCTTTTAATGTTAATGTTTTGTACCATTTCCATGAGGCTACGGGGTGCACAGTTTATGTGCTTGTGTGAGTTGTTAAAAATTTTTAGTGTAAAGTAATCTGGTATGTTGCAGATTTGCGCCAGTGTAGTCTTTCAGAGGTTGTTGTGAGCGGTCGTGACTACGGCCGTGTCAAAAGGGAGCGGCAAGGTTCTCAGCCCGAAAGCTCATACAGTCAAAAATTTGTTCTTTCTGGCTTTGAATAAATTGTAGCTTGCTATTTAGAGGGTGCTTTCTGATTATAATTTTAAATCTGTTTTTAAGAAAAAAAGGCTTTTAGGAATAAAATTTCCATTTTTTGAAAGAAATTTGATTTGTTTTCATCAGTTACCCACTGGCAACTACTTCCACGCTTACATAGTGTGATTAAATGTGTTAATGTTCTTGATGAATCGCTAGTAAATAAAGTAAATTCCTAAGAAAAGGTTTTGAAAGTAAATTTACGGTTCAGGAGATTCCGGAAAGTTCGGTTTCGCTGTTGCGTTGCCACAGGTGCGCAAACTTCTATCGGTCCAACCTCGACACTGCCCTTGACACATAGTCCTATTCATCCGCATGTCCCTCACCCGCTTTCATAATCTGTTGCACTGTTCGTTATCTGCCTTTACCAGTAACACATACTGCGTCCATGTGAGTGACGTCCTAGACCTGCCTTTACGTTGGAGTGCTACCATCATGGCTTAAACATCAATTAAAAGTGTTGCCACAGGGTTCCCTCCGCACAGTTCACCTCCAAACCAGCCAAGCAACTAAAATTGCGAGTCCTCATTGACCTGAAAGTTCTCGAACGTTCGAAAATCAGTTGCTTCCGTCACCACAGACTCTAGAGACTTGTAAAAAGGTTCATAAAGTTCAGTCTTCAAGTTCCGATCCATATTGAAAACTAGCGACAGTTACGTGAAAGTCTGTAGTCGCTAGCGAACAGCAAGTCATTGCTGACGCAGCAGAAACAAAAGGCAGTTACAATGTTTCTCATCTACAGAATGTTAGTTCATTAAAGTTTGGCACTCGCCCATGTACAAGGCACACAATTAATCACTGCAAAGCGTCCTCAGGTGCGTAATACGATCTGAGTAGAGTTCCTAATTTTTACATGGGCAGGACACACAACTCATCGTTGCTAAACTTCCATGTGTTTCAAATAGGTTAGAGAAAGTTCAAAAATGATGGGCGATTCTGTTTGAAAAGTGTCATCTTCCCCTAGAATGTAAAGTTCGTTGGAAACCAGAAAAAAACGCAAAATAATTTTATTTAAAAAAGCGGATAAAGTGTCACTAGAAGCCTTCCTAAGAGACAATCTCCATTCCTTCCGAACTGACTATGCAAATGTAGACGAGATGTGGCTCAAATTCAAAGATATAGTAGCAACAGCAATTGAGAGATTCATACCTCATAAATTGGTAAGAGATGGAACTGATCCCCCATGGTACACAAAACAGGTCCGCACGCTGTTGCAGAGGCAACGGAAAAAGCATGCGAAGTTCAGAAGAACGCGAAATCCCGAATATTGGCTAAAATTTACAGACGCGCGAAATCTGGCGCGGACTTTAATACGAGATGCCTTTAATAGGTTCCACAACGAAACGTTGTCTCGGAATTTGGTAGAAAATCAGAAGAAATTCTGTTCGTATGTAAAGTACACAAGCGGCAAGACGCAGTCAGTACCTTCGCAGGGCAGTGCCGATGGTACTGTTACCGACGACTGTGCCGCTAAAGCGGAGTTATGGAACGCAGTTTTCCGAAATTCCTTCACCAGGGAAGACGAATGGAATATTCCAGAATTTGAAACACGAACAGCTGCTAGCATGAGTTTCTTAGAAGTAGATACCTTAGGAGTTGCGGAGCAACTCAAATCGCTTAATACGGGCAAGTCTTCAGGTCCAGATTGTATACCGATTAGGTTCCTTTCAGATTACGCTGATACAATATCTCCCTACTTAGCAATCATATACAACCGCTCGCTCACCGATAGATCTGTACCTACAGATTGGAAAATTGCGCAGGTCGCACCAGTGTTTAAGAAGGGTAGTAGGAGTAATCCATCGAACTACAGACCTATATCACTGACGTCGGTTTGCAGTAGGGTTTTGGAGCATATACTGTATTCAAACATTATGAATCACCTCGAAGGGAACGATCTATTGATACGTAATCAGTATTGTTTCAGAAAACATCGATCTTGTGCAACGCAGCTAGCTCTTTATTCGCACGAAGTAATGGCCGCTATCGACAGGGGATCTCAAGTTGATTCCGTATTTCTAGATTTCCGGAAAGCTAATGACACCGTTCCTCACAAGCGACTTCTAATCAAGCTGCGGGCCTATGGTGTATCGTCACAGTTGTGCGACTGGATTCGTGATTTCCTGTCAGAAAGGTCTCAGTTCGTAGTAATACACGGCAAATCATCGAGTAAAATTGAAGTGATATCAGGTGTTCCCCATGGAAGCGTCCTGGGACCTCTGCTGTTCCTGATCTATATAAATGACCTGGGTGACAATCTGAGCAGTTCTCTTAGGTTGTTCGCAGATGATGCTGTAATTTATCGCCTAGTAAGGTCATCCGAAGACCAGTATCAGTTGCAAAGCGATTTAGAAAAGATCGCTGTATGGTGTGGCAGGTGGCAGTTGACGCTAAATAACGAAAAGTGTGAGGTGATCCACATGAGTTCCAAAAGAAATCCGTTGGAATTCGCTTATTCGATAAATAGTAAGTACAATTCTCAAGGCTGTCAATTCAACTAAGTACCTGGGTGTTAAAATTACGAGCAACTTCAGTTGGAAGGACCACATAGATAATATTGTGGGGAAGGCGAGCCAAAGGTTGCATTTCATTGGCAGGACATTTAGAAGATGCAACAAGTCCACTAAAGAGACAGCTTACACTACACTCGTTCGTCCTCTGTTAGAATATTGCTGCGCAGTGTTGGATCCCTATCAGGTGGGATTGACGGAGGACATCGAGAGGGTGCAAAAAAATGGTTCAAATGGCTCTGAGCACTATGGGACTCAACTGCTGTGGTGATCAGTCACCTAGAACTTAGAACTACTTAAACCTAACTAACCTAAGGACATCACACACATCCATGCCCGAGGCAGGATTCGAACCTGCGACCGTAGCAGTCGCACGGTTCCGGACTGCGCGCCTAGAACCGCGAGACCACCGCGGCCGGCGAAAGGGTGCAAAAAAGGGCAGCTCGTTTTGTGTTATCACGTAATAGGGGAGAGAGTGTGGCAGATATGATACGCGAGTTGGGAAGGAAGTCATTAAAGCAAAGACGTTTCTCGTCGCGGCGAGATCTATTTACGAAATTTCAGTCACCAACTTTCTCTTCCGAATGCGAAAATATTTTGTTGAGCCCAACCTACATAGATAGGAATGATCATCAAAATAAAATAAGAGAAATCAGAGGTCGAACAGAAAGGTTTAAGTGCCCGCATCTCTTGGTCGTGCGGTAGCGTTCTCGCTTCCCACGCCCGGGTTCCCGGGTTCGATTCCCGGCGGGGTCAGGGATTTTCTCTGCCTCGTGATGGCTGGGTGTTGTGTGATGTCCTTAGGTTAGTTAGGTTTAAGTAGTTCCAAATTCTAGGGGACTGATGACCATCGATGTTAAGTCCCATAGTGCTCAGAGCCATTTGAACCATTTTTGAAAGGTTTAGGTGTTCGTTTTTCCCGCGCGCTGTTCGGGAGTGGAATGGTAGAGAGATAGTATGATTATGGTTCGATGAACCCTCTGCCAAGCACTTAAATGTGAATTACAGAGTAATCATGTAGATGTAGATGTAGACAGTAGCGTAAAGTGCCGTCGATATACAACGTCTTTCCGCAGCGCCAGTACTCGTAGCAATGTCGGGGTTGACGACCTCCGGGGGATCCCTGTCGCGTGTTGTGCCTCGGAAGGGGCGTAGGGGGGGGGGGGGGGGCGCATGCCCTAGCGGTCTGTGGGTACGCCCCACCTAAAGTGGTCTGCTGGCTGCTTCTGGTGGCGCGTACGCAGGGAGGCAGGCAGGCAAGGGGCGGTCAGATGCCGTCCATTGTAGCTGCATCCCCCAAGGCCGCGTGGTGGGGGTTGAGCCGGCGAGGCAAGAGTGCGGCTGCCATCCTCCCCGCCTCGGAATAACACTCGGCCGGTCCAACAACAGGCTAGTGTCGCAGGCCAACCACCGTCCTTTCCGACCCGCAGTGCTTCACCATGAACATGTAACAGTGTGCCAGACACAATCAGTAACTGATAGTAAAGTGTGCCTTCCACTATCATCACAATGACAGTAAAGAAAAATACGACTCCAACGACACAAACGAAACATATCACTAAAACTAACATAATTACAATGACCACAGAAAAAGCAGACTAAGAGCAGGGAATACTCTAGCCTTACATTTGCCCAGCTCACTTGTGTAATATACATTGAATACAGACTTTACAAAGTAACCCTCACAATAAATTATGTACAAAGAAAATTTTTCTACGATACCAATAGGACGTCTCATCCTTGCATCTGTCACATGACAGAGGGTCTTAACACCTACCTCGAGCCAAAATTCAATTCGATAATACTAATCATTATTCAAATAAAGTCATTATTTAGCACAACTCCGGACAATTTGAACAGGGTTGATAGAAAAGGTCACATGGGACCAGGAGAGGGTTTCTGTTAGAGGATCACTATTTACGAAAACATTGTAAGTAGGGTGTTTAGGTTTTTATGTTGGTAACGCCACGTAGCGCTCTATATGAAAATCACTGACTGTGCTGTGTGAAGTCTGTGGCTGGTTTGCATTGTTGGAATATTTGCTATTGTAGTGTTGGGCAGTTGGATGTGAACAGCGCGAGGCGTTGCACAGTTGGAGGTGAGCCGCCAGCAGTGGTGGATGTGGAGAGAGACATGTTAGAATTTTGAGAGCGGACGATCTGGACGTGTGTCCATCAGAAAGAGTAAATTTGTAATACTGGATATCATGAACTGATATATATACGATTACTTTTGAATATTATTAAGGTAAATACATTGTTGGTTCACTATCAAAATCTTTCATTTGCTAACTATGCCGATCAGTAGTTAGTGCCTTCAGTAGTTAGAATCTTTTATTTTGCTGGCAGTATTGGCGCCCGCTGTACTGCAGAAATTTGACTAACGAAGATTTTTGTGAGGTAAGTGATTCATGAAAGGTATATCTTATTGCTAGTCAGGGCCATTCTTTTGTAGGGATTATTGAAAGTCAGATTGTGTTGCGCTAAAAATATTGTGTGTCAGTTTAGTGAATGTCTGAGTACGTTCAGTTTTGCTCAGCTGCTTGAAAATCAAATAATGTAAAGGATTTACCAGCACTGTCTTTCATTAATTTTTCTTACGGGATGTTTCAACTTATCCACTACTAGGTTCCCCAACATGAACACCATGCAAGTGACATAACATGCAGTATATACTGTCACAGCTGTGCAGTGTAATTTTTGCATTCATATTAAGCTGATAGTGAAGTACTATACTCCCTGGTTCACTTGTGCCAACATTCCAGTACCGTCTTTCATTTAACATCAAATTACGCACTCTCTCTATTTGGGCCATCACCTCCAGCTGTTCCTTGGTTGCACACACCACCGACACTCTCCGCCTCAACATAACATCCATTAGCTTGATAGTTACGGGTCCACCAAGTCCTTAAAGTGCTCAGTCTTACACAAACGTTCACATCTTTCATTTAAGGTTTTTAGCGATTCTGAAACATACAAAGCAATCATAATAACAAGCACAAAGGAAGGAGTACACTGATTTCCGCTTAGTAATTAAAATAAAAGTACTGACGAGATAACACTGTAGTGACGCTCCTTGCTCTACTCACCGGTGTGCATACTTACACACTCTCGTTACCCTTCGTTCTCTGGCTTCCTCTCTCCATTCTACAAATGCTGCACTTAATTGTCTTCCTTGAGGCGTGCTCTCGGATGGTTACTAATTAATCAATCCTCTCTGGAAAAAAAAAACTAAAAAAACACAAAATTCCCGGCACAGCACTCCCATACCCGCGTCTGGCCACAAAATCATACAGAGCACAGTGCCCCCATCCCGCACCTGGCTAATAAATCGTGAGGACAACGCATCCTGCAGTTGGCTTCTAATCCCTAACACCTCAAGCTTCCTCCATTGAGGCATGAGACAGCGTTCTCCATCTAAAAGGTAAGCCCTCGTAGAGACGTAAGTCAGCACAGCAAATCCAGTATCTAAATTCCACTGAGAACCAAACACTTGAACATTTAACCTTCCCGCATAACGTCTAGCCACTAAACGACTCCTTACAACCAGTGAACATAATTATACTATTTCTGAGGATGCTACTAAATTTCTGTCACTCGCCTGGCCTCCCTCAATTTTCTTTAAATATCTTTAAATTAGTCACATGGTGCATCCCGCGTGAACGCTTACTCCTCAAGGTCTCAATCTCAACTACATTCGGGTGCAAGATTCTTCGGACTCGGAATGGGCCACATTACACGTTAAAGAATTTCTTTCACAGGTATTTGTGCTTCTTTGGTAGCCGGTGTGATTTTACGAATACTTTCCTCCCGAATGAATAAATTCATTTCTCTAATTGTCCCTTGCCTGTTCCGCATTATGACGGGGATCAGGACCTCGGATCTCTACAACGTCCGCAGGTGGTGTGTCATTTCGCACAGGTTAGTTATGGTCGTATCCGCGTCTCTCATCAAGGTGATTACGAGGGGGCCAGTTACTTCCGCGTGAATCTCGGTTCCAACGTGGACCGTTGGGTCTTGACGGCCGCCGCCATGGCCAACCGCCCCCGTTCCTGTCATACGGGCACCCAGGCGCCGGCTCGTTATGATTCGTCTGCACACTGGCATGCACTTCACTACCTCTCTCGTGCCGTAACTCTTGTAGCAGAAGTTGAAAAGACCTGATGTCGTTCAGCCCTCTCCCTGCAATTGCTATGTCCCGCTGTAGGCGTTAGGCATATGTGAATCAGTTCAGCCGGGTCATACTGCGCATCTAAGAACTGATTTCGTTGCACTAACTCTTTGAAATAAACCGTCGGATGGTGATGATTAGCTTCGGCGAAAGGCTTAGTCATCAAAATTCCAAGCTTCACTCGATCTCGAGTGCTCTTCGACCAGAACTCGTCGAGGAATGCTTCCCTACACTCTCTGTATGACCGAAAACCTCTCATTAAAATCCTCATTCTTGCTGCCGCTTCGCTACGGAGAAACCCGCAGACGAAGTTCATTTGGAGAGCAGAGCTCCATGAGGAAGGGAACGCATCTTGGAATTGATCTATCCACAAGGGGGAATGAATTTATCCAGATGGGTCAGGAAAGACACTGTATTTTTGTACTGAGAGGAAGTGTCGCCTATTTTCGTCTTCCTCGGCCTCGCTAGCCCCGTCTTCGTTGTGCGGCCTCTGTGACGAGTTCCCGTCCCGCAGGCGCCACAATCTTCCACTAAGATCTGGCAAATCGTTCGCACTGTCTCGCCTCTCCTCACGTTCATCACAGTGTTGTCTATTGTCGGCCGTCGTTCTACCCTGGATTGCTTCGCTACGCTCACTCATCTGGTGCAGTTTTTGTAACGCTCTTCTCTTCGCTTTGCTTTGTTTTGATCCTCCTTGAAGCGAAGCAGTGACTCAGTTTCTGCGCTGTCGCCCGTTCCTACTGGCTGCGTCCGGTCGTTCTCACTATTTTTTGTGGACAGATATTCTAAGGGGGATGAGATCGGCTCTAACCGTTCAGTGCCCTTACTAACCACTTGTTCATTGCGGGAGGCCTTCTGGCATACCTCCTGCACCAACGCAGCTTCTCCCTTGCTTACGTCTACTGCCACTTCTCGAATTTTATCTGGATCGACATGCGTCAATACTCCTGGACTGCCGCCTACATTACTTTCAATGGCAGTTATACGGCTCTCTAGCCGTTGGTTCACGTTAACTTGCCCATCTATTACCTCACCATTACGGCTACAAATTTCCTCCAAAGACTCCACCGCTTCTAAACCTTTCTTTACTTCGTCCATATCCCTTCTCAACTCGGATGTCACCCTTGTGGTGTCTGTTATAAACGAATCTATCTATTCGAGGTTTGAACGCACGGCCTTTTTTTCCTCACTCGCGGTCTCAACTTGTTCTTGCAGTGCATCCTACCCTTCCTTAATGGTTTTCAATCGTTCCTGCTGTTCTTTCCTAGCATTTTCTTGTCCTTCCTGAATGGTTTTTAAACGTTTCTCCTTTCCTAGCATTTTCGTGTCCTTCCTGAATGGTTTTTAATCGTTCCTCCTGTTCCTTCATAGATTTTTCTTGTCCTTCCTGAATGGTTTTTAATCGTTCCCGCTGTTTCTTCATCATTTGCATTATTAGCGCCGGCAGAGCCGTTACGTCGAAAGCAGGTGCTGCCAGCTGGTCGAAGGAATACCTTGTCTCGGTTTCCAGGGGTTCAACGCGCTCTGTTACTACCTGCCTTTGTTGAGCGCTGACTTGTAAGCTGTTTGCCGCTCTGGCCTGCGCTGGGGGAGGTGGTTTGCGCCCATCACCCAGTCCGCTTTGACCGGCCACCGCCTCAAAACCTGCTTGCTTCACTATGGTGGGTAAGGTACCGTTACTTCCGCCACCCCAGATGTACGCTCAACGTGCCCATCTGCAGTTGCCAACGAGTCCGCCAAACCCACTAACTTTCTTGTACATGAGCGGGTGGTAATACTCATGGTTAATTACCGGGGCCTGCGGTGGCTGCCTACTGGCTGAATAACCGTTCGCTCCCACTAATTACAGGCGCGCCGAACAATTGTAGCATGCTCACCTAATCGAAATTTGCCAACAAAAAATAACCTTTATCTCAAAAATACATAGAAAAACATAAAACATAAACATAAAACGCTGTACTCAACGCAGCCAAACAAGACTGCAAACAGAAGTGCAAAAAACCAATGCCTGTTCAAAAGAATAATGAAATTAAAATTAATTTCATTAAGATTATCCCTATTATCAGAAGATTCCTAGCAGTAGAATCCTGTCACAGGGTCGCCATGTTAAGGAAGTGCCTTGCCCATAAAAAGGGACTGGGAATGGCAGGGCCTACCCTTTCACCACATAACGTGGATTTTGCTCACAACTGCGTTATCAGTGTGACTTCTCCTGATCTAGAACGGAGGACTGGGATTGAATTTCATACAGATCACCACATACAAGAGTCGTCGGCGCATTAAAAAGGATTAGGGCCTGGCGCAAGGATTGTCTATTTCACAGCATAAAAAAATATCCACCACGATCAAATAAAAACTACTCATTGGATTTACAATCAATTTTATCATCACAAGAGGAGTATTTTCAGTAGGGGGCCTTCCTATGCTAGCATTTCCTTGATTTCTCTATAAATGGGGTTAACACTTTTCATTGAAAGTCGGATTAAAATCACAACAATTGATTATAAATCGAAATTACACTTGTACAAATGAAGTATAATTATTGAGTACACATATCTCGTTAGCTATGGACGTTAATACAAGACTGGGGGCGTAGGGGATATGGCCTAAATTCAACAGGCACCCACAATACTAGCGTTCGAAATTGACAAGGAAAGGTGGGAGATGACCATTCAGAAAAGAATTTACTCTAATAATTAGTGAAAGGTAAGAGACGGGATCCAATAGCTAATACGTAAATATATTGAAAAGGCGAACATGAACTACTTGTGGATGCACGTTATTAATGCGGCCTCCCGTTCGTAAAGTAATAAAATTCATAAAACTCATTCTGCAACACCTTGATTTTAGAATATGAATAAGATGAAAAGCGGGCCGTGCTACTTCTGGTTCAATTTAGATATCGTGTGCAGAACTACTCGCCACGTGTTCGCGCGTGGGTTACAGAGAAGGGTAAACCTAAACATACATAGGCCGTTATGAAATGTTCACTTATATCACGGAGTATTGGAGAAGGAAAGATATTCGCTGAAGGCGACGTAGTTACGAGGTTGGTTGAATTATAGCGAACGTGGTCGCTGAGAGTCCCACGTATATTTTGCATACTGCAACCGACCGGGCTCTGATGCCAAGTCCAAAAACGAAATAGCAAAATGAGGAAGAAATAAAAGCAATGAGGCGCCAATCCTCCCGAAATTAAAGATCACCTAACACTTTAATACGTATTCACGACTCAATCCACTTCTGAACTATCAAGAGCACGCATGCTTACCAGTTTGCAACCGTCCTCTTCTGGATCTCGCCACCGACTCCTGACGACTGCTAACCGCCTACCGCCCGTTGCTCCAGCGGAGCCGGGCCTTGTTGGGGCGGGAATTGGCGCATTTTTCTCAGGCCAATCGGGGGTATAGATCTGTCGCCGAACTAGCTGCCGTTCAAGCAGACATTCCTGACTTAGCGGAATGACTCGTGACTGGATAGAATTTAGTCAGGGAGTCGTCAGGGAGGCCTCTTTACAGAGCCAAACGTGCATGAGAAACTGAGTTTTAGGTTGGTACTACAACTTAGAAGAATAAGAAGAAGGACTACTTTGACTTCTACAACTCGTTCAAACTACCGGCCCACGCTTCCAAGCTAAAAGGGAAGCGCGGGAAAAGGAAAGCTAACATGGCCAGCTGAATATGGAACTAAAATAAAAGTACCTTACTCTTGTGGTGTCACCGTCAGACACCACGCTTGCTAGGTGGTAGTTTTAAATCGGCCGCGGTCCATTAGTACATGTCGGACCCGCGTGTCGCCACTGTGTGATCGCAGACCGAGCGCCACCACAAGGCAGGTCTCGAGATACGGACTAGCACTCGTCCCAGTTGTACGGACGACTTTGCTAGCGACTACATGGACGAAGCATCGCTCATTTGCAGAGCAGATAGTTAGAATAGCCTTCAGCTAAGTCCATGGCTACGAACTAGCAAGGCGCCATTAGTAACATTTCATGTATCTGTGGAGTCTCACTTATATCGTCAATAGCGATGTACCAAGGATGGATTAAAGTTAAGTATTCCAGAAGCTACGTACTTTTCTTTATAGCATTCATTACGTATCCTGTTACAGACCTATCTCATGCCTGCGTAAACTAACCGTGTGCCTTTCGGCTACTTCCGTGGCGTGGCTGTCTTGCTACGCCACAACAACTCTAATCTTCTTTCCAGTTTCATTATGCTGTCATACTGAAAAAATCAGCAGAATAGCAGACATGCTATTGCCGTATTAGTAATGATAATAATATGACTACAATATCGTAAATCGTAAATAAGTGAAAGAAGTGCAAGGTAGATGCACGTCTTTCAACGTCTTTCGTACTTAGTTAACAGCGAAATAAGTCTTCACTGATTCGCAGTTCAGTACAAAGTTTTCGTCATTTATTGTCTCTCTGATAATTGTGAATACTCTGATATTTCATATTTAATTATGCCTAATCAGCTGTTACCATCGTTACCGTGACTGAATCTTTGCCAGGCATTTAAGCTTTACTTAGGTATATCTACATGATTGCTTTAAAATTCACGATGAAGTGCCAAGCAGACGGTTCATCAAACCACCTTCAGCATATCTCTCCACCGTTCCACTCTCTCTGTGCGAGTTCTGATATCTCTTATTTTATCATGATGATCGTTTCTCCCTCTATGGGTGGGCGTCAACAAAATTTTGCCGCAACCGAAGGAGAAAGATGTTGTTTGACATTTCACGAGAGGATCTTGCAGCAACAAAAAGTGCCTTTGTTTTAATGATTGCCACAACAATTCACGTATCATATCCGTAGCAATATCTCCCCTATTTCGCGATAATCCAAAAGGATCTGCCCTTCTTTGAACCGTTTCGAGGATATCCGTCAGTCTAATATGATGTTGGGTGGAGAACTGTAGGGCCCCCCTAGACAGGTCAGGCGTGCACTACACACCGGAAGCAGCTACTAGGGTAGCAGAGTACGTGTGGCGTGCACACGGGGGTTTTTTAGGTTAGAGGGACCCCCCCTTGGGCGAAACGATAAAATACCTGACGGCTTACCAGAGAGGACATTATCATCGTTGATAAAGAACGTCCGTCCTCAGAGACCAAAAACAGGAAAAGTCAACGTAATATTGGTAAACTGCAGGAGTATCCAGGGCAAGGTTCCTGAATTAGTATCTCTTATTGAAGGAAATAGTGCGCATATAGTATTAGGAACGGAAAGTTGGTTAAAACCGGAAGTGAACAGTAACGAAATCCTAGACACAGAATGGAATATATACCGCAAGGATAGGATAAACGCCAATGGTGGAGGAGTATTTATAGCAGTAAAGAATTCAATAATATCCAGTGAAGTTATTAGCGAATGCGAATGTGAAATAATCTGGGTTAAGTTAAGTATCAAAGGTGGGTCAGATATGATAGTCGGATGCTTCTATAGACCACCTGCATCAGCAACCGTAGTAGTTGAGCGCCTCAGAGAGAACCTGCAGAACGTCGTGAAGAAGTTTCGTGATCATACTATTGTAATAGGGGGAGACTTCAATCTACCAGGTATAGAATGGGATAGTCACACAATCAGAACTGGAGCCAGGGACAGAGACTCTTGTGACATTATCCTGACTGCCTTGTCCGAGAATTACTTCGAGCAGATAGTTAGAGAACCAACTCGTGAAGCTAACGTTTTAGACCTCATAGCAACAAATAGACCGGAACTTTTCGACTCCGTGAATGTAGAAGAGGGTATCAGTGATCATAAGTCAGTGGTTGCATCAATGACTACAAGTGTAATAAGAAATGCCAAGAAAGGAAGGAAAATATATTTGCTTAACAAGAGTGATAGGGCACAAATCGCAGAATATCTGAGTGACCACCATCAAACGTTCATTTCTGAGGAAGAGGATGTGGAACAAAAATGGAAAAAATTCAGAAGCATCGTCCAGTACGCCTTAGATAAGTTCGTACCGACTAAGGTCCAAAGCGAGGGGAAAGATCCACCGTGGTATAACAATCATGTACGAAAGGTACTACGGAAACAAAGAAAGCTTCATCATAGGTTTAAGAGTAGTCGAATCATAGCTGATAAGGAAAAGCTGAACGAAGCGAAAAAGAGCGTAAAGAGAGCAATGAGAGAAGCATTCAACGAATTCGAACATAAAACATTGGCAAACAATCTGAACAAGAACCCTAAAAAGTTTTGGTCATATGTAAAATCGGTAAGCGGATCTAAATCCCCTATTCAGTCACTCGTTGACCACGATGGCACCGAAACAGAGGACGACCGAAGAAAGGCAGAAATACTGAATTCAGTGTTCCGAAACTGTTTCACTGCGGAAAATCGTAACACGGTCCCTGACTTCAGCCGTCGCACGGACGCCAAAATGGAAAATATTGAAATAAACGATATCGGAATTGAAAAACAACTGCTATCACTTAGTAGCGGAAAAGCATCCGGACCAGACGAGATACCCTTAAGATTCTACAGTGATTATGCTAAAGAACTTGCCCCCTTTCTATCAGCAATTTATCGTAGATCGCTGGAAGAACGTAAAGTACCTAGCGACTGGAAGAAAGCGCAGGTTGTTCCCATTTTCAAGAAGGGTCATAAATCAGATGCGAATAATTATAGGCCTATTTCGCTTACGTCAATCTGTTGTAGAATAATGGAACATGTTTTGTGTTCTCGTATTATGACGTTTTTAGATAATACAAATCTCCTTCATCATAACCAACGTGGACTCCGCAAACAGAGATCATGTGAAACTCAGCTCGCCCTATTTGCCCAAGAAATTCACAGTGCCGTAGACACTGGCGAGCAGATTGATGCCGTATTCCTGGACTTCAGGAAGGCATTTGATACGGTTCCGCACTTACGTTTAGTGAAAAAATACGAGCTTACGGAATATCGGACCAGGTTTGTGATTGGATTCAGGATTTCCTAGAAGAAAGAACACAACATGTCATTCTTAACGGTTCAAAATCTGCAGATGTGGAGGTAATTTCGGGAGTACCGCAGGGAAGCGTGATAGGACCTTTATTGTTTACAATATACATAAATGACTTAGTTGACAACATCGGTAGCTCCGTGAGGCTATTTGCAGATGACACGGTTGTCTACAAGAAAGTAGCAACATCAGAAGACTCGTACGTACTCCAGGAGGACCTGCAGAGGATTAATGCATGGTGCGACAGCTGGCAGCTTTCCCTAAACGTAGATAAATGTAATATAATGCGCATACATAGGGGCAGAAATCCATTCCAGTACGATTATGCCATAGGTGGTAAATCATTGGAAGCGGTAACGACCGTAAAATACTTAGGAGTTACTATCCGGAGCGATCTGAAGTGGAATGATCACATAAAACAAATAGTGGGAAAAGCAGGCGCCAGGTTGAGATTCATAGGAAGAATTCTAAGAAAATGTGACTCATCGACGAAAGAAGTAGCTTACAAAACGCTTGTTCGTCCGATTCTTGAGTATTGCTCATCAGTATGGGACCCTTACCAGGTTGGATTAATAGAAGAGATAGACATGATCCAGCGAAAAGCAGCGCGATTCGTCATCGGGACATTTAGTCAGCTCAAGAGCGTTACGGAGATGCTGAACAAGCTCCAGTGGCGGACACTTCAAGAAAGGCGTTACGCAATACGGAGAGGTTTATTATCGAAATTACGAGAGAGCACATTCCGGGAAGAGATGGGCAACATATTACTACCGCCCACATATATCTCGCGTAATGATCACAACGAAAAGATCCGAGAAATTAGAGCAAATACGGAGACTTACAAGCAGTCGTTCTTCCCACGCACAATTCGTGAATGGAACAGGGAAGGGGGGATCAGATAGTGGTACAATAAGTACCCTCCGCCACACACCGTAAGGTGGTTCGCGGAGTATAGATGTAGATGTAGATGTAGATGTGGATCCTACACCGCTCAGCAACAATCTAGATGAGGGCGGACAAGCGTGTTGTAAGAAATGTCTTCAGTAGACTTGCTACATTTTCTCAGTCTTCAGCCAATAAACCACAGTTTTTGGTTTGCTTGCCCCACAACTTCATCCGTATGTTCGTTCGAATGGACGTCATACGTGATTGTAATCTCTAAGTATTCAGCTAAATTTACAGCATTTATCTTTGTGTGCTTTATTGTTTAACCGAAATTTTTAGCGGATTGTTTTATTGGGGTATTCATATGGATGACTTCACACTTTTTGTAACATAGAGTCAGTTGCCACTTTCTGCAGGATACATATATCTTTTGTAAATGTTTTGCAATTGATTTTCATTCGGTAAGTGACAGCATCATCTGCAAACAATGTAAGAGGGCTACTCAGATGGTCTCGTACGTCGGTTATATAGATTAGCAACAGACGGCCTATTACACTTCTTTGGGGACCGCCAAATATGACTCCCGTATTAGTCGATGACTTTCCATCACTTACTACGAACGTCACCTTTCTGACAAGAACTCACGAATCCAGCAGCACAGCTGACGCGATACTCCGTAGGCACACAGTTTGATTACATGCCTCCTGAGAAGAACGTTGTCAAATGCTTTTTGGAAATCTAAAAATATTAAAACCATTTGAAGTCCCTTGTCGATATCACTCTCCAAGATGCTACTCCAGGCGGGCGTACAATGAATGTGCGCAACAGAAAATAATGGACGCTAGAATGATGATTTGGCCTTGTCTATCCCCTGAAGCAGATCTTAGGATCTCTTAATGGACTTTAACATATAAATTACAACCTAAATATAAATGAATGATTAGGACAACTGATGCTACTAAACGATAAACGTTGTTCCTGCTTATATATTTATTGTAGATTTAAAAAACCTTTATATTACAAAGTTTACATCTCCTAAATGAAATTACTGATCAGTTGCCCAACTCTGCCCCTTATTATGACTGCGCGATCTAATATCAATAGCGCGAAATGTCTGACATCACCCACATACCATATACTACAACACACTACTTTCAAAGGTGATCTACAGTGGTGTGGAACCTCAGTGGAAATAAACTAACGTGATCACAGCTTTTTAGCTTTCATAGCCCTAATAATCCGAAGTAATTTGCGGTAGCACAGTATGTACTGCGTCCGGTGCGTCGAAATGATGGTTCTCGTACTCGTCTGCGACGATGGAAGAACTCCAGCCACAAATAAACTCTTTCAAACACTACGGCAGAAGAAAGCCGTCGTCTGACTAATATACTCTAATACTGTCTTCTCCTCTCTGTGTTCTACAGATGAGAAACGCGAACTCCCAGCCACAAGGACGGAGTTTAGATAACGTCTCAACGTAAGTACAGGCAGAGGAAGTGCTCTCAATTACTGAACGCTGCATACTCAACGACGAGTTTCAACCCAGAGGTGAAGTCCAGAATCGTATAGGTTCGCAACAGTACAGTCCGTAACTGTTCTAACTATAAACGCTCCTGAGAGCAAGGACAGCAAGTCCGTCTGTTTCAACAAAGCTGATATCGAGCGACCGTCACACACGCGCTCTCACAACGGAAGGCCACGTCTCTCCACCGCTGGCCTCCCAGCAAGGCTCGGCTCCGCAACCTCGAAATTCCGAAAACGAATCATATTCCCGAAACCACAGAATTTTCTCCCTCTCTACAGATTCTTCCGAACGCTGACCAACCATATTTTATTCTTTTGTCGTCCAGCGCGGAAAGTTTGCGAGGAAAAAACTATACTTGTACAATGGGACGCCTCTGAGTAAAAATCCTTGGAAATAACCCAGCCTGCATGGTTTCCGAGGTGACAGTTCCTCGTTCCTCTCAGCTGCGTCCAAGACTGTCGTAGTTTCGGAAGTATACTCCTTCCCATCCGGATACAATACCGGCCAGTCGCGACTCGATTGTGCCCAGTGCTCAGGTGTCCCAACGTCCGTCTTGCTGGTTCCTGTGTTTAAGCAGGACCAACATGCCAGTGTGGGCCTTCCATCCAGGGCTTGAATTCCGCCTGCCATTTCATTTCCACTGTTGTTCCAACCTCTACTAGTATAGTAATAAAGACACTCCGTCACCTTTCATGCAATATGCGTTAACAGTTATTTACAAGGTGTATGTGACAATGTCAGTCTCAATTATACAGGGTGAAAAGTATTTAACCCTCTGGGAGATTGTAGGGGACATCAAAACACATATTTTACCCTGATGTCATTTTTTCCTATGAAGATTATTTAAACCGGTGGAGGCCGTATTATGCCCTTCAGTTGTTAGAGGCCGTATTACGATCATCTTCAGTTGTTAGAGGGCATATTACGCTCTTCAGTTGTAGGTAACTGCTATCCACCAGTGTGGTAGTGCATTGTCTCTGTTTACTAATGGAGCGATACACCTGGAGTGAGTACACTGATATGGTAGTACTACGTAGCGCACCACAACGAACGAGCTGCACCTCGGGTTTATCGACAACAATATTCTAATCGCTGTATCCCGAATCATACGACCTTTGCTGCTGTGTACCAACGTCTGCGTGAGACCGGGTCATTTAGCATATTACCTGGACAGGGACGCCGTCGCACGTAAAGAACGCTGCAATTTGAGGAAGCTGTCTTGCAGCATGTGGAGCGGGATCCTTCAATCAGCACTCGTGCAATTGCACCTGACATGGAGACGAATCAGACGAATGTAAGAACAGTCCTCCGAGTGCAATTGTTACTTCCATTTCACTTACAGCGTGTTCACAACCTGGAACCAGTTGATTATCCACCCAGAGCACAGTTTTCGCAGTGGTACCTGGAACAGTGTGAAATGCATCCTACATTTCCATCCTCTGTGTTGTTTACCGATGAAGCAAAGTTCGAGCGTGATGGAGTCTTCAACATGCACAATTCGCATGTTTGGAGTGAGGATAACCCACATGCCACAGTTACTAGCGCTCATCGACTGCGGTTCTTCGTTAATGTGTGGGTCGGTGTTGTTGGGGACTGTTTAATTGGGCCGTATCTGCTACCTAGGCCATTAAATGGCAGGCACTATTACAATTTTCTCGCCAGAGCATTGCCCGAATTGCTGGAAGACGTCCCGCTCCCTACAAGACAGCGCATGTGTTTCCAACATGACAGGGCGCCGGCACATTTCAGCCGTCGTGTGCGTCGATTCCTGGACCGACGGTTCCCAGAAACGTGAATTGGCAGAGGTGGTCCTGTACAATTGCCTGCTCGATCCCCAGATATCCAAATCATATAACCATCAATTGTCTGTGCAAGTGAACTAATAAGAATATGAGGGCTGAGGAACACTTGAATTATGATATGTTCTTCTACAGTCATTCTGCATTCTTTCATGGGTTTACTGCCATAAATTTACTTATTGCATGTTTATTATAATCTGTCTACCCCTTATCTTTGGAACATTGTTCCAAGACATGACAATTGGAATATACAATATCAAAGGAATTTAACTAACATTACAGAATTTTTAGTCTCTTTCAAGAAATGGCAGTTCTCGCCTTTCTTAAAACTTAAGGCCCACACTCCCTGTCATTCATCCATCCCTAAGACATAGGTTGAGGCAAGAAACATTAAAGTAAAGTATCCTAATCTTTCCAAAGTGGTAGTTCATTAAATTACATGTGCTTCATTTACCCATTAATATGCAAAACAAGCAGTTACAACAATTATTCGAGAGGTTATCTACTGGTCATTATACAATTATATTAAATTCTCTGAAACATCCAACGTAACTTCACTTAGTCATATTTATGCTCGTCGATTACATTTAAAAAAAACATCATTTCACAAACTGATTGACCAAGACCAGTGCTTCCCTAACGTGTATACTCTTTAAACATTTAACAAATCTTATGCTCTAACACATTCTTTGACAAACTGCATTTACATTCACTGTGCCAACTAATATTTGTAATAAGAGTTTTGATCGACCACCAATTTTAACTAATGTGTTTGTTCACACTGTGTAAAATGGAATACATAAAAAACATTAAAAATCCATAGTATTATTAACAAAGAGAATGACAAACAATAATTTTACATAAATACATACACAAATAATATTCTGGAAATACACAAATATATAAAAACAGTGAAGGACATCGCATCACTATCAAAGAGCATGTCGAACAGTACATTTATGTGAATACATACACAAATATTTTCCTAATACTACCCTGAAAAGTAAGTACAAAATGTTTACACAGTGATAGATATCGGAAATTGTTAGTTTGTGTGTGTAATTGTTCAGTGTTCACTGCATTATGCACCTTCTTTATCAAGAGTCACACACTGATTCGGATTTCACAACACACTTTCGTCTTCATTTGTGTATGGGGATGGAAGATACACTTTCTTTTTTTTTTTTTTTGTGAAGTTTCGGAACATGAAGATTTTTTGAGATCAGACATGTTGCCTTTACAAGTCAGTCTTTGGACCTGTTCCCGTCAGGTTACCAGTCTCTCACAGAATTGCTGATGTGGAAGGATCCTCGGATTATACAGCCACATAAGTGGGTGTATGTTTTGAAACAGCCAAGTTTTAGTCGAGTTTGCACACAGTATGAGGGAGGTACAGTCAGAAAGGATCGTAAAGCTACCTAGAATTCTTCTGCGTCGGTTAAGAGAAGAGTAATTGTATCTTGTCTTCAGTTCTTCTTTTACTATGTTTGTGTTCCTACTCTTCTGTTCTTCATGTCGCTTCTTTCTGTTGATATAACTATTGTATTTTGGATAAGGATATCGGTAATTGTGGGCGGGTAGGTTATCTGTTTGGTGACACTATACATGGAACTTGAGTCGTTGTGTGTGACTCAGAGTCCTCAGAATTTAATGCCAGGTGAATGACTGCCACAGCTTATGATGTTATCATCCTCTGTCTGGCGGAGAACTGCAGAAGAAAAGCAAATATAGTTCACAGTTCCGTACAGCTATTAGCAGTTCCGCTGTAGGCGTAACTGACTGTATTACGTGTGCAGTTGGTTTATCTCATCTCCATCATGTAGTACAACAGTGGAAACAAGTCATTAGTGGCCATTTACATACCACCTCTGCTGCGCTGGCCACGTTACCTGGTGTCATTGTCTGCCGCCCGGCTGTGGTCTTCAGGCAGCCCACGTCCTGTTTTCCCATATCTGCTGCGACATGACTGACGGCGCCCTTGCATCTGTACTGTTCTGTCCGCACACCGTGTTCTTACTTCCAGTGTGTCTCGCAAAGCTTTTTGCGCATTCTGTGCTCACTAATGCCCACAATTAGTTTCCGATTTACAACAAATACTATACAATACACAACACAATTTATTGACATTTATGAAATATAAAATTTTAAGATGCATTCACTAGTGAGGTCATTTACCTTTACATTTATTATTGTCCTATTTGTATAATTAGCCAAGACACTCATGTATTTACCGTCATTATCTTGATAATAGTTTCATGTATCATGTTAATGTTACTTATTAAGTGATACACCTCTACCTATGTCAATGAACTATTAAATATCTGTTGGCACCTGTATACCTATAAAATACATATATACTAAATATTATTCGTTCATACAATAATAGAATTAATCCACACCAAATCCCAGTGTCAATAGTTGCAAATACTACTTGTTAAACTATTTGTTAAACTACTTGTTAAACTACTGGCCAGTAAGATGTTTATACTAGTCTAACTACTACACTGGTGGGTATCACAAGATCGTCCAATCTCATGGGTCTTGGTTTCATCGTGGCTGTCATCGTGAATATCTGTGAACAATAAAGTGCATGTCTGCACACACAAACATACACAAATGATTGATTAGGTGGGCCACTTCTTCATTTCTTGCTCCTGGTGTGCTTCCTGTGGACAATCATACCACATAGCAAGTTTAGTGCAATTACTGATCTTTTATTTTAATCACACTTTCATGTACCATTTCTCATGGTTTTACTCAGTAATACATTCTCTTATCTGTCCCCCTTTTTCGTATCTGCTGCTGTTACCTTCCTCTGGTCGTCTCTTCTTTTCATCTTAATAAAGTTACATTTTATTTTATTAGTGGTACCTGGAAATATGAAGATTTTAGTACATTATATAAAATCACTGCTCATCAACACGACTGCCATGTCCTTATGTTTTACCCTCTGTGTCATGTGCTTTGAAACTACAGCTTCGTACTTTTCCTTTATTACATTCTACGTGTCTATATACCCTTCTTACACTTCAGTTTCATGTCCCTCTAACACTCAAATAATATTTCGTTGCGCCCATGCGGAATTCCGCAGAACTGGTCACCAAGTACACAATTATTCCGTCTCTTTGGACAGCATAAATACAACTTTCCCATACAAATAACCATGCGCTTTCGCGTAGACACGTGAAGCTGGCCACCTATTGAACTCCCATTTCTCTGAATGGAGACAAATCATACTTGGACGACACACCTGCGTGTCACCGCAAACCTTATTAGCAAGTCACTCACTTATGATCCTATCGCTAAACATGTAAAATATACACTCATTTCTAAAATTTTAACTACTGACGTTCTCTCCTAATACGTTCCACATCAATTGGTTAACAATTTTTATCTATTCACACATCTTTACAAATTTTTTTTTGCAGTACCACACGTTTCTGAATTTCACTTTATTCCTTCATGGACAGATAGCACAAACTCTAAACACCTTCTAAAATTGTACGCTCAGCTTGCTGTGCACATAGTTATAACCTACACCAAGAAACATACCCTAATTCTCTCACCCACCACATCCTGCCCTTTTATGTACTGTAGGACCTCTTTTAACATGATATTATTATAGAAAATTCGCTAAATCTACAGATCCCTTCAGTGTAATACTTAACTAAGTTGCTAACTATATACAATAATGTACTTTTGCCATAAAAAATGGCTATGAGCACTATGGGACTTAACTTCTAAGGTCATCAGTCCCTTAGTACTTAGAACTACTTAAACCTAACTAACCTAAGGACATCACACACACCCATACCCGAGGCAGGATTCGAACCTGAGACCGTAGCGTTCGCGCGGTTCCAGACTGTAGCGCCTAGAACCGCTCGGTACCCCGGCCGGCTTTGCCATAAAAGCTCTCTTCAATTCAGCGTACTTATTCTATAAATGGCTTGAGATGGCTCACATGATGGAGTCACAAAGATTTTCCTGTTTTCACAGACTCAATTTCAACCGCATTTGCGCCGGCCGGAGTGGCCGAGCGGTCCTAGACACTACAGTGTGGAACCGCGCAACCGCTAAGGTCGCAGGTTCGAATCCCGCCTCGGGCACGGATGTGTGTGATGTCCTTAGGTTAGTTAGGTTTAAGTAGTTCTAAGTTCTAGGGGACTGATGACCTCAGAAGTTAAGTCCCATAGTGCTCAGAGCCATTTTTCAACCGCATTTGCATGCGCTAGTCTTCTTATACGTTCAGGGCCGCTGCATCTCTTGAAAAACTTTTGACACAGCTTCATTTGTTTGTTGGACAACCTATAAGACGTAACTAAGACCTTTCGTCCAGCTGCAAATTCCCTTACGTGCGCCTTTTGGTCTGCGCGCACCTTGCGCTTCTCTCCAGCTACCCGAATATTGCGGAAAGCCTCCTCCACTATGACTTTATGTTGTCAGCGCGTCCTTTGTGGAAAATCGATCAGTCCTCGAGTTATATCTGGAGGGTCCCTATTCTTCAGAACCATCATAGGTGTCATCAGTGTAGTACTATGGGGGAGCTCGTTTATCACATCCTGAAAATCTTTAAGAAATACATCCCTGCTAGCATGATTCTTTCCGCAGTATAATCTACATAAATTACCCGGTCTTTCATCGTTCTCTCTGCTGGGTTCGAACTCGGGTGAAACCTACCAATAAATATGGGCTTTATCTTACACCTCCTTAGTCTTATTTTCTATACCTCAGATTTATATTAAGGTGCATTATCTGAGATAATACAGTCCACAGTTCCCACTTGGTTTATGAAGTCTCTGCACAAGGCTCTATTTACAGTTGTATCAGTCCACATTTTTAGTGGTGTCAACGTCACAAATTTCGATGTAAGCTCCAATACTACCAATATATATTGATGGCCCCTCAGTGTCTTGTGTAATGGTCGCATTAAATCCGTCGCTGCCATATGCCTTAGCTTCTCAGGAATAATTGGGAGTAATGGAGTCTGGGTTTCTACAATTACGGATTTCGCCTTTTGGCAGTTTTTACAGATGACCAGTACTTTCTGTATGCGTATGTGTTTAAAGTAGCAGACACTCCTCATTTTCATAAAACATTTTCGTGGGCCGAAATGTGCGTAACTTAGGTGTGTATACCATATAAGCTTATTTATTACTCCTTTGGTATGCACACCACCCACAACGAATCATTAACGTTTGCCCTATAAACCAGAATCCTTTTTCTCAAGAGGTAGTGTTGTCTTATGCAGGCCTGCGTCCGATCCTTCCATTTTTCTTTTATTTTGACTAAATCTGGGTCCTTGTCCTGCTCACTCTGGATATTCCGCATCGTTCCAGTAACGACGTTTTCCATTGCCACGCCTGTAAGGTAGAACAACAGACAGTGCTCTTGCTCTAATGCTTCAGCCTTCTCTTCTGTTATGCCAGTAGGTGAGCGGGACAGGGCGTCAGCGATGACGTTTGTCGGACCAGGTACATAGACCGTTGAAAACTGGTATTCCTGAAGCACAGTTACCCATCTCGCTAGTCTTCCATGGCGAAGTTTGGCGGGTAGAAGAAACTCTAGGGCCCTATGGTCCGTATAGACTTTTGTTTTTCTACCAAACCGAAAGTATCTGAATTTTTTAAATTCCTATACTATTGCAACGGCTTCAGGTTCGGTAACAGAGTAATTTCTTTCACTTTTGGATAGTACCCTGCTACCAAAGGCGATTGTTCTGTGCGCTAATTTGCCATCTTATTCAAACTCCTGAAACATCATGACTCCCAGACCGGTCTTCGCGCTGTCAGTGGCCATACAAAAATCCTGTGATAACTCAGGATGTGATAAAATAGGAACATTGACGCAGTGCCACCTTCAAATTATTGAATTCTCGGTCTGCACAGTCATCCCACACCCAGGGTGTTCCTTTTCCTACTGATTGGAAGAGTCGGGGACTTGCTAATGTTTCCACATAGATAAACTTCTTATAGAAATTTATTATTCCTAGAAACCCTCTCAGTTGTTTTCTATTTGTAGGAGCGGTAAACATTGCTGCCATCCTCTCTGGGTCGGGACTAATCCCTTCTCCTGCTGGCACGTGTCGCAGAAAGCTAATCCTACTGCCCCCAAAACAAGCCTTCTCAATGTTTGCGATCACCCCGTATCTTTTCAAACTGCTTCACACTTCCTCTAAGAGTTTTTTATGTGTCTCCCAGGTCTCTTCTGCTATCAGTATGTCGTCTACATAACAACTGAGTTTCTCTTTTAACTCTTCACTCAATGTTTTGATAAAACCCCTCAAAAATGCAGCTGAAGATATATTCAACCCCAAAGGGAGCCTTTTGAATTGAAAAAACCTTCCGAAGGCAATAAAGGCCTTGTATTTTTGGCATTCAGGATCGAGCTCCATCTGCCAAAAGCTCGAGCGCAAATCAAGTGAGGAAAACACCGAAACCCCGTGAAATCTTTGAAGCAGCTCATCAAGCCTTTCAGGGCGATCCGTCTCTGGCACAACAATGGTATTTGTTTGCCGTGAGACTAACACCAGTCGAATTCCACCGTCATTTTTGTCTACTATGCGTAGTGGACTATTGTACGCAGATCTCACGTCCCCAATTACACCTTCGTCCTCCATTCTTCGTAGTTCACTTAAGACCCTTTACCGGTATGACCATGGGTCGGCATAAGGAGGTACCCGAAATGGTCTATGTTTCTTTACCTCAAATTTATATTGATACCCCTTAAAGCATCCGGTTTTGGGTACGAACATCTCTGCGCTATTTTTGAGTGCAAGCTCCAACCCTTTTCTATCCTTATTATCTATGTTATCCAGGTTCTCGAGTGTCGCATTAATCCTGCTGTTAATTTCACTAATATGTTCGCGTTCTGACTTCAACTCTGCTGTATTGTCATTTTTCTTTTTACACTGTTCCCTTTGAACTGAATGTTGGCCCGTGAATTGTAGTTTTAAACAGCTCTCCGGAATTTGAACTTTTATTACCTTCTCATCAATTCTGATTTTTATTTTATTCTCTTTCCCTAACGTCGAGATCGATGATAGCTTTCTGCGCTGAAAGAAAATCTACACCGGTTATTATATCAGCTGTTAGTTTCGGTATTATGAACAGATCTGCAGTCATTGGTGTCCTTGGTAATCAAAGTCTAGGCGTGTTTGTTGCGATACTTCCATACCCTTTCCAGCTAACGCACCTCGTACCTATGTTTTTTGTACTGTGAGTAGCGGTGGATTAATTGGATCTTTGCATGTAGCAAACAGCCTATCTGAAATAGCTGAGAGTTCACTTCCACTATCTATTACAGCACTACAGTTTGTACTCTTACCACCGGATAGATTTCCTGTTTGGGTAACGTTTCCTTTTCATCAAGTAATATCTCCCTCATGTCCTCATATTAATATTTGTATTGTTACTTCCGAGACGGTTTACTGGCACCTTTCCTATAGTGCCCGTCGTCTGGGCTAGTCATTATTCATTCTCCATGTTATTTTGGCGTACTCTCCCAGGCTTAGGTGGTCTAATTTCAACCGACTGTTCCCGAATCCTGTTATTGTTCATTCCACCCCATCCTTGGTCAGACCGCTGACGAGTTTCTCTCTCGTCGCCCAGTGATGCGCCATTATTTTGTGGCTCCCATCTCCGGTCATTCTGTTGCCATTATTCCCACTACAATCTCTCTGGTCCATGTTTTGGTGAGGCGGAGGATTTACATTGTTTTGCCAATTATGGCCTCTGTTATCCCCTCCGTTGTTCTCCCTTCTTTCACCTTGCACGTCTCTCTGTGTACGGTTTTCTCGCGCCTGCTGCTCGTTGAAAGCGAACTCCAACTCTCTTGGGATACCTTTCAACCCTTCTACATCACTTCCACATCGGCCGACGAGCGTTTGCTGGTAGGAAATTGGCAACTTCATGTAACATAATCTCATGATCTCAGCCGGTGTGCATGGGTCGTCCAAATACTGATTTTTCTTGGTCAAGTTTTCGAAAAATGTCACCGAACTACGGAACCCCGAACTCTCCAAGTCTCTGCTCATGATTACGTCCTGCTTGATGCTATCCTGTGTCTCCTTGAACCAGTATTTGTTTAAAACTGCGTCACGGAACTCTTCGTATGACGTGCACGCTTTTGCAATGTTCCGCATGCATACAGCCGTTGTTCCCTCTATATGTGAACATACGAAGTCCAGTTTGTACATCAGAGGCCAGTGAGGAGGTAATGATAAATCAAACTGACCAATAAAGGTTTTCGGATGTAAAACATTACCCTCGTCTTTGTTCAAATGGTTCAAGTGGCTCTGAGCACTATGGGACTTAACATCTTAGGTCATCAGCCCTCTAGAACTTAGAACTACTTAAACCTAACTAACCTAAGGACATCACACACATCCATGCCCGAGGCAGGATTCGAACCTGCGACCGTAGCAGTCCCGCGGTTCCGGACTGCAGCGCCTCGAACCGCACGGCCACCGCAGCCGGCCTCGTCTTTGTAATGCTGAAATTTTCATTAGAGCTTCTTCCCGCTCGGCCTGTCACATTCTCACTCGGAGCTAACGTTCCCTGTCAACCGTTACCTTGGGCATCACCTCTTCTATTCCCTGTCATGTTTTCCTCACTGGAAAAATGTTCCGTGGTGCGCATTATCGGATAACAGTTATGCATATGAAATATTTCATTGGTGTTCTCCGTATTCGCAATTTGCGATCCAGTCGTGCCCTGTGTAGACGGGACCACATCTCTAGCGATATTTCGTTGCTCTGCAGACACACTTTCAGTCTGTAGTTAACGGGCAAATCTTACATTCAAGCACATTCTAATATCGTCTGGGCTTGGACATAATCGTAATGAGTTTGAACTGACTCTTTCGGCTTCTGCTGTATCCAAATCGCCTACTATTTCCTTTCTGAGAGGTGATTTTTGCCTTGGTTGCGACCTGACTTCCTGAGATTTTTGCTTAATTTCTCTTTCTATGTTCTATTTCAATTGGGAGATCTCCTCAGTCAATGCCTTATTTGGTGCAGCTGCGTTATTTCTACTTGTCTCACGCGCCTCTGCAACTTCGTTAATGCACCTCTACCTACCTCTGTCGTGTTTTGTGTCTTCTCTAATGTTTCAATAGCAATCAGCTTTGCGCCCCTCGCTAGTAATCGTGCCTAGTTCGCGGTTCTTCTGACCTCCGCAATCTCTCGTTGTAGTTTTGTTCGGATCGTCACTACCTCATTTTTCACTCCCCTCGTCTCATGTTTTATTGGCTGAATTTCGACACTAACGTTTTGAATTTTACTTCCCATTTCTGAGCGTACTTCACCGTTCATCCTTTTGCTCTCCCAATTCAGCACGTAACCGGCAGCTGTGGCCGAGCGGTTCTAGGCGCTACAGTCTGGATCAGCGCGACCGCTACGGTCGCAGGTTCGAATCCTGCCTCGGGCATGGATGTGTGTGATGTCCTTAGGTTAAATAGGTTTAGTTAGTTCTAAGTTCTAGGGGACTGATGACCTCAGATGTTAAGTCCCAAAGTGCTCAGAGCCATTTGGACCATTTCAGCACGTACTTCACCATTCCCCCTTTTTATTTGCTCTCCCAATTCAGAACTGACCTTCTGTATTTCAGCACTAACGTTTTGAATTTTATTTCCCATTTCTGAGCTGACCTTCTGAATATTATTCCCCATCTCTTTTAGGTATGCAAGGATGCCTGACACACCTGTGTTACCTAAATCTTCTCTCCTATTGTGGCTTTCACTTTCTCTACTCCTTGGTGATCTTCTGCCCTTTTTCCTTTCCATTTCTCGGTATTCAAAAAAGTTATCACCGCGTGCCCTTGATATGCTGCCTCGTGACGATGTCACTGGCGATCTACCACAATTCTTAGTTGTTCTGCGTTCACTTGGACTCCCTACATTATAGTCCCGTATCTTTACGATTGCCTCAGTGTGTCTCTGTACCTCATCTTCACTATCAGATTGCCGACCAAGGGGCTTGACTGTATCTGTCATCCTCACAAACTTCACTTGGATCGGTATTCCCCTCACCAGTGCCTTGTGCTGCTAACATAGCTAACTCTTTATCATCCCATAGGCTTTCTTGACTACCCCGTGTGTCTGCCATTTCCATATTGTTACAACCCGTGCTCTGTTGTGCTACTAAGCGCGCTTTTGCCCTAATTAACATGGACTGATCCCTGATAACAGTTCTCTTAAAGGTACACAACCTACACTATCCACATTTATTATGTAACAGGCATGTAAAATAAAATATCTACAAGAAAGATGCTAAACTAATGGCAACGTCGTGAACGAGCAGTGCCGTTACAATACAAGCAACAAAACAACGATAAATAGATTACATGAATATTAATGAATTACTACCAGTGGGTTGAAGCACAACGCCTCTGAAAAGAAATACATTAAAATACACAAATATTACTTTTAATGTTATCGCGTGACTTTACCATTGCAAACTATACACGCAAGTTGGTAATTACAACACCTAAAAATTAAATGAGAAAAAAGTTTTTTTTTGGAAATTTCCGAGGTTTCAAACCACTTTATGACTACTATCAGAAGAGTCTAAGCAGGATCATGGCAGGGTAAGCCATATCCAAGATGCTACTCCATGCGGGTTTGAAATGAATGTGCACAACGGAAAAAAATGAACGCTAAAATGATGATTTGGCCCTGTCTGATTGTCCCCTGAAGCAGATCTTAGGATCTCTTAATGGACTTTAACATATAAATTACAATCTAAACATAAATGAATGATTAAGGCAACTAATACTACTAAATGATAAAACGTTGTTCCTGCTTATATATTTATTGTAGATTTAAAAAAATCTTTATATTACAAAGTTTACGTTTCTTAAATAAAATTACTGATCAATTGCCCAACTCTGCACCTTATTATGACTGCGCGATCTAATATCAATAACGCGAAATGACTGACATCATCTACATACAATTCACTAGAAGACATTACTTTCAAAGATAATCTACGGTTGTGTGGAACCTCAGTGGAAATAAACTAAAGTGATCACAGCTGTTTAGCTTTTATAGCCCTAATAAGCCGAAGCAATTTGCGATAGCACCGTATGTACTGCGTCCGGTGCGTCGAAGTGATGGTTCTCGTACTCGTCTGCGACGATGGAAGAACTCCAGCCACAAATAAACTCTTTCAAACGCTAGGGCAGAAGAAGGAGGTTCTCTGACTAATATACTCTAATACTGTCTTCTCCTCTCAGTGTTCTACTGACGAGAAACGCGATCTCCCAGCCACAAGGACGGAGTTCATATAACGTCTCAACGTAAGTATAGGTAGAAGAAGTGCTCTCAATTACTGAACGCTGCACACTCAACGACAACTTCCAACCCGGCGGTGAAGTCCAGAAACGTTTAGGTTCGCAACAGTACAGTGCCTAACTGTTCTAACTACACTCCTGGAAATGGAAAAAAGAACACATTGACACCGGTGTGTCAGACCCACCATACTTGCTCCGGACACTGCGAGAGGGCTGTACAAGCAATGATCACACGCACGGCACAGCGGACACACCAGGAACCGCGGTGTTGGCCGTCGAATGGCGCTAACTGCGCAGCATTTGTGCACCGCCGCCGTCAGTGTCAGCCAGTTTGCCGTGGCATACGGAGCTCCATCGCAGTCTTTAACACTGGTAGCATGCCGCGACAGCATGGACGTGAACCGTAGGTGCAGTTGACGGACTTTGAGCGAGGGCTTATAGTGGGCATGCGGGAGGCCGGGTGGACGTACCGCCGAATTGCTCAACACGTGGGGCGTGAGGTCTCCACAGTACATCGATGTTGTCGCCAGTGGTCGGCGGAAGGTGCACGTGCCCGTCGACCTGGGACCGGACCGCAGCGACGCACGGATGCACGCCAAGACCGTAGGATCCTACGCAGTGCCGTAGGGGACCGCACCGCCACTTCCCAGCAAATTAGGGACACTGTTGCTCCTGGGGTATCGGCGAGGACCATTCGCAACCGTCTCCATGAAGCTGGGCTACGGTCCCGCACACCGTTAGGCCGTCTTCCGCTCACGCCCCAACATCGTGCAGCCCGCCTCCAGTGGTGTCGCGACAGGCGTGAATGGAGGGACGAATGGAGACGTGTCGTCTTCAGCGATGAGAGTCGCTTCTGCCTTGGTGCCAATGATGGTCGTATGCGTGTTTGGCGCCGTGCACGTGAGCGCCACAATCAGGACTGCATACGACCGAGGCACACAGGGCCAACACCCGGCATCATGGTGTGGGGAGCGATCTCCTACACTGGCCGTACACCACTGGTGATCGTCGAGGGGACACTGAATGGTGCACGGTACATCCAAACCGTCATCGAACCCATCGTTCTACCATTCCTAGACCGGCAAGGGAACTTGCTGTTCCAACAGGACAATGCACGTCCGCATGTATCCCGTGCCACCCAACGTGCTCTAGAAGGTGTAAGTCAACTACCCTGGCCAGCAAGATCTCCGGATCTGTCCCCCATTGAGCATGTTTGGGACTAGATGAAGCGGCGTCTCGCGCGGTCTGCACGTCCAGCACGAACGCTGGTCCAACTGAGGCGCCAGGTGGAAATGGCATGGCAAGCCGTTCCACAGGACTACATCCAGCATCTCTACGATCGTCTCCATGGGAGAATAGCAGCCTGCATTGCTGCGAAAGGTGGATATACACTGTACTAGTGCCGACATTGTGCATGCTCTGTTGCCTGTGTCTATGTGCCTGTGGTTCTGTCAGTGTGATCATGTGATGTATCTGACCCCAGGAATGTGTCAATAAAGTTTCCCCTTCCTGGGACAATGAATTCACGGTGTTCTTATTTCAATTTCCAGGAGTGTATAAACGCTCTTGAGAGCAAGGACAGCAAGTCCGTCTGTATCAACAAAGGTGATATCGAGCGACCGTCACACATGGGCGCTCACAACGGAAGGCCATGTCACTCCACCGCTGGCATCCCAGCAAGGCTCGGCTCCCCAACCTCGTAATTCCAAAAGCGAATCATATTTCCGAAACCACGGAATATTGTCCCTCTCTAAAGATTCTTCCGAACGCCGACCAACCATATTTTAGTCTTTTGTCGTTCAGCGCGAAACGTTTGCGAGGAAAAAACTATACTTGTACAATGGTACGCTTCTGAGTAAAAATCCTTGGAAATAACCCAGCCTGCTTGGTTTCCAAGGTGACGCTTCCTCGTTCCTCTCAGCTGCATCCAAGATTTCGTCGTTTCCGAAGTATAATCCTTCCAGTCTGGATACAATACTGGCCGATCGCTCTGTTGTGCCCCAGCGCTCAGGTGTCCCAACGTCCGTCTTGCTACTTCCTGTTAAACACAGGACCAACACACCTGTGTGGGCTCTCCATCCAGGGCTTGTGTTCCGCCTGCCGTTTCATTTCCACTTTCGTTCCAACTTCTACTAGTGTGATAATAAAGACACTCTGTCACCTTTCATGCAATAAGCGTTAACAATTATTTACAAGGCGTATGTGACAATGTCAGTTTCCTTTGTATATTCATATATACGATGTACAACCTATCATATGATAGCTAATTGTGTTTGTAGGTCATTTCAAAGTATATGGATGTGTGCTTGTAAGGTGCGAAATTATAGCCACCTTACAATACCTCCACCTAACGAACAATTTTGTATTAGGATTCCTTCGTGAGACTCCCCAGGGAGCAAGCCCCCACCAAGTCGTGGGCGTTGCTTGCATATGAGAATCTGGGTAACAGTCTGGTGACTATCATTCCCCATAACGGTATAACTATAGTCCAAGGTACAATTTCCTATCGTGGCCTCCTCTTGCAATCTGACGATTAGGTATGCATCAACTTGGAGTGGGGGGAGGATGTGTACACTTTGTCTGCCATGCAACAGGAGACCAAAAGGCAACAGGGTTGTTACTGGAACGTTCATCTTGGTTTTAGATGGTGATTCGCTGCCTGAAAAGGTCAAGATGGTGGTATACCAATGTGACATGGATCTGCATGTTCCCCCATTATGCAGTTCTTCAAATGTATGAAATTCGTGCACATATCTTTGCGTTGCAATGCCGACCCAGTCTGCAGGGATTGTCGATGATGGTTGCACACAAACATTCCTTGCGCTCCTCCCCCAGTCTGATCAACTGTGGAGGGGATCATTCTCCCTCTTCAACAGACTGCACTGTCTTCCAGAGAGAGAGAAAAATTAACGAATGTAATACTCTAGACAGACTGACATATCAAAAGGCCAAGAAAAATATGAGCATAATATGAGCATATACATGTTGCACGCATGGAAATGTCATACACTACAGCTATGACAATGTCGCCCTATCTGCTGATGGTACCCCTTCCATTAGGCATCCTACAGTGAGACCGCAGGGCTGCCCAATCATGTCCACACCCCCCTCCCCCACCCCCCGATGGTTGGGGGCTCTCCTCCTGCTGCTTTTCCTCACTCACGTTGGGGGCAGTGGCTCCCTGCATACTAGGGAGACCGATTCCCATCTCCCAGCTGGAGACACATCACGATAATTCTACCTTTCACTCCAGGGAGGGGCCCCTTGGGATAGTTTCCTCCAAGATTTCTGCTAGTCCGCAACTGGATACCTGCCAATGGCTGAAGAAGCCACAGGCTGCTGATGGTATGGCTTCACAAGCTGTGTCCGGTTGTCATCCAAACCCACAAAGTAGAAGTAAGACAGAAAGAAATCTTCCAAGATGAATGGAATTCTGGTAGCCCCTGCACAACCATATACCACATGTTTTGCTTCCGTTGCCGCAGCACTGATCCTGCTGGTCCCTGAGGCTCCAGATAGCACCATACATCAATTCTCTTTTCCTATATGCGTTGATAACACCAACTCTCAATCGGTGGCAGCAAATGACCCTGCTTCCTTGGTCTTTTCACACCTTCATAGTATACCGACAACACAATTCTCCAGTGGAAATGAAGCGGCTTTTCCACCTCCTCGCTGATCTGTGGCGTCCCTCAAGCTCCTCCCCTGCTTTCTGCATTGTACTTGGTTTCCAGCCACGTGGACCTCTACCCTTCATAGTTATTGGGAATACTTTAAGAAACTTGCCAATTATCATATGGTGTCAGGCAGAGATGGCACCTATGTTCTGGACTCTGTACGTAGGGAAGTTGTGCCACTTGATACAACTTCGGAGGCTGTGACTGTTTGGGTGAGAGCATTTCAGTATTTTACCATCTGTAATGTTTATTGCACTCCTAATGGCGGAGAGTCCCTGAATGTATTGCATGCATTGGTTTCTCAGCTTCCCCCACCTTTCCTAATCTTGGGCAGCTTCAGTGCCCATAACCCTTTGTGGGGTGGAATCATTATCACTGGCTGTTGTAAAGGCATTGAGAATTTCTGGCAGATCCTGACATCTATCTCTCACGCACTGGTGCGTCAACACACTTCAGTATGGCACATGGAACTTACCCAGCCATTGATCTTTCTCTCTGCAGCCCTGGTCTCCTCCCATTCATCCACTGGAGGATCCATAATGGACTCCCCGCAATGCCGACTAGGATGCTTTGACCTTCAGTGTCGTTCTGAGCTCCCCACTACATGGGGCACTGATGCGACTGTGCAGAGTGTAACATCAGCGATCTTAGCGATCCCCCAATTCTTTGGGATCCCTCTTTTGGAAGATAGTAACTTGGTAGACATCGGAAATCACCACAGCCGTTAAAGACCGCAGAAACTCTGCAACGCTGTAACTGGCACCTCATTGCCTTTAAACAGCCTCATGCCCTGGTGTACCCGTTAATAAAACGATGGAAGCAAGAATGCTTCAACCACTGAATCATGTACACATCCTTCACAAGTCTCTGTGAAGACCAGACGCCTCTATGGGTAAAAGAACTCTGCATGTGTACTTGCTATTTCCTTGAACAGTGCTCTTTCACTGACTTAGGCACTATTGCTGAACATTTTGCTCTCTATTATGTTCAAGCCTCTGTGTCTGAAAACTGTCAATGTACCTTTTGTGTCCGTTAAGAGCAGATGGAGCTATAGCACTTACTTTTCAATACACACCACCGGAAGCCGTATAATACTCCTTTCAGTGAGTGTGAATTCTTCAGTGCCCTATCTCTTTGTTCTGTGGCAGGGCCTGACTGTATCCACAATCAAGTGCTTAAACAGTTATCAGTGGACTGTCAGCGTCATCTCCTTATCATCTTCAATCGTATCTGGAGAGAGGAAAATACCACTGTCCCAGTACTGAAATGGAGTAAACATCCCCTAGAGATGGACAGCTATTGCCCAATTAGTATCACCAACGTTTTTTCTAAGTTGCTTGATTGCATGTTGAGCTGGTGGCTGTGTTGACTCCTTGAGTCTCAGGGCCATCTGGCTCTGTCCCAGAGCAGTTTGCTTTTCCACTGCTGATAATTTGGTTTGCCTCGAATCTGCCATCTGGAGAGCATTTGACCAACGTCAACACCCTACTGCTGTCTTCTTCGACATATAAGGCTTGTGACATCACGTGGGTGACATCACATACTCGTTTACCTTAAATGTGTGGCGTCTCCAGGGCCCACTTTTGAATTTTTTCCAGAACTTCTTGATGCATTGTACTTTCTGCGATCGAGTTGGTGCCTCCCATAGTAACTGTGGTGTCACCGCCAGACACCACACTTGCTAGGTGGTACTTTTAAATCGGCCGCGGTCCATTAGTACATGTCGGACCCGCGTGTCGCCACTGTGTGATCGCAGACCGAGCGCCACCACAAGGCAGGTCTCGAGATACGGGATAGCACTCGCCCCAGTTGTACGGACGACTTTGCTAGTGACTACACTGACGAAGCCTAGCTCATTTGCAGAGCAGATAGTTAGAATAGCCTTCAGCTAAGTCAATGGCTACGATCTAGCAAGGCGCCATTAGTAACATTGCATGTATCTAAAGAGTCTCACTTGTATCGACACAATCTCCAGATGTACCATAAAGGATGAATTAAAGTTAAGTATTCCAGCAGCTACGTACTTTTCTTTATAGCATTTATTACGTATCCTGTTTCAGACCTCACGCCATCCAGCTTTAGCTTAGCGTGTGCCTTTCGGCTTCCTCTCATTGTGTCTAGGCTGTCTTGTCTAGACACAACAGTAACCCTCATATCAAAGAGAATGGGGTCCCACAGGGCTCTGTATTAAGAGTTCCTCTCTTGCTAATGGGAAAACAGGCTTGCAGCAGTGGATGCACCGGTTCCTGTCAGATCACCGAAGTTAAGCGCCGTCGGGCGTGGCAGGTACTTGGATGGATGACCATCCAAGCCGCAATGCGCTGTTGCCATTTTTCGGGGTGCACTCAGCCTAGTGATGCCGATTGAGGAGCTACTCGACCAAATAGTAGCGGCTCCGGTCAAAGAAAACCATCATAACGACCGGGAGAGCAGTGTGCTGACCACACGCCCCTCCTATCTCCATCCTCAGCTGTGGATTACACGGCTAACAGCCATCAGTGGTCTAGCAGCAGCTGGGGGTTTTCAGTATCACCATCCCTCCATGCTGACGATTTTTTATTTTACTATAGCTCCTCTAGTATGGATGCTGCTGAAAGTTGAATGTAGGGCGCCGTTCAGAAGGTGCAGTCATGTTCCTACCCATGGCTTTCAGTTTTCAAGTGTCGAAACTCACGTCATGCTCTTCTGTCGCCATTGTACTGTTCTCCACAACCAGAACTTTATCACAACGACCAATTACTTAATGTGGTGGAGACTTATCGTTTTTTGGGATTGGTCTTCGATGCTCAGCAGATGTGACTTCCTCATCTTCGCCAACTTAAGAAAAGGTGCTGGTTACACCTTAATATACTTCGCTGCCTCAGTAACACCAGCTTGTGTGCAAACTGCACTACCTTTCTGCAGCTTTACAAAGCCCTGATCATGTCCGATTTTGATCATGGGAGTCAGACACATGGTTCAGCATCGCCCTCAACATTGTGCTCACTGGCCCCATTACACCACTCTGGGGTCCTACTTGCAATAGGAGCCTTTTGAACTAGCCCTGTGAACAGCCTACTCACATAGACTGGGGTCTATTTACTATACATGTTTGCAGCTCCCCTAAGCATCCAAACTACTGTGTCTTATCTCCTAGTAGGGAGGTCCATCTCCCACAACAGAGATCCAGAACTGGGGTCACAATTGCAGTTCGACTGCAGTCTCTGCTCTGATCTCCAACTTACCCCACTGTCACCATTTGTCAGGGAGCAATTGCGTATACTCCCATGGCATGCAGCCTGACCTCAGATCTGACTCGATTTATCTTTTGGATAAAAGACTCAGTTGACTCCATGGTGTTTCGTCACCTGTTTATGACTGTCCTCGATGCATTTCCGCTTTCTGATGACCCAACGGTCGATGGACCAACCGGTTTTTCATAAACACGCGCAAGGTGCAGTGAATTATGTTTCCTGCTGAATGGATGCAGTGTCTTCACTCCTGAATTGGCGGCCATCAAACGAGTCCTTAGCCATGGTCGATCTTGCACCAGCAAGCTGCTTCTAATCTGCAGCGACTCCTGAACAGCCTTCAGGCTATGGATCACAGCTACCCACGTCACCCATCAGTCTCGAATATCCAGAATCTTCTTTCTGTCCTCCATCAAGCTGGACAGCAGGTCGTCTTTGTTTGGACCACTGGACATCTTGGTATCTCAGGGAATGAACAAGAGATTTGTCCGGCGATATTGGCTATCAGAGTGCCAGATTTGGAAATGGGGGTCTCAGAACTTCAGACGACTCTACGACATCAATTGTTCGAGGTCTGGAACACAGAATGGGCCGCCCTGGAGTACTCAAACAAACTGAGGGCGATGTAGAAGACCATCACAGTGTGACAAGCTTCCCTTCGCGCTTCTTTCAGGGAATCCACCGCCCTTTGTCGGCTATGGTTTCACCACACTTGGCTGACCCAAGGCCACATTCTCTAGTGTAAGTACCCACCTTACTGCTAACTTGGTGCCCGCCTGATGGTGGCCCACATCCTTCTGAACTGCCCAAATTTGGCTGCTTTGCGGCATTATCTTCACCTTCTTGATACGCTACCTCTGGCGCAAGCAGTTGTGTGAAGGTACTGATTTCGTGTTGCTGCTGGTGTACTTTACATGTGAGCAGCCTCTCTTTGGACTTTCTGAGAAACTGCGAGATAGTTTCGTTGTGGAAACTATTAAAAGCATCTTGCATTGAAGCTCACCCTAAATTTCGAGCTTCTATAGAGCCTCGTTATTCTTGCGTATTTTGCGTCTTTTTAAATTTGGCATGCTTTTGTAGTTCCACTTGTAACACTGTTCTGACCCGTTTTATGTATCAGGAGGAATCAGTACCATCGCTTGTTAATTTATTTGGTGTATATCTCTCAATCACCATCAGTACTACTTCTTTGAACTCAGACCACATCTGGTCTACATAGCGAGATCGGAAGGAGTGGAGACTGTCTCTTAGAAAGGCGACAAGCGAATTTTTATCTGTTTCTCTTTTTAAAATGGATATACTTTGCTCTTATTTATGGTGGATTTCGATGTAACTGTATTCAGTTTTGCTAATACAGCTTTGTGATCACTGATACCTTTATCCATCATGATGCTTTGTATTTGCTCAGTATTATTTGTTGCTAAGTAAAGTAAAATTCCGTGGCCACTTACATTTAGAGAGGATTCGTGAACGAATTGTTCAAAATTTCTGAGAAAGCATTCAGTAAAATTTCGGACGATGCTTTATGCCTATCACCGGCTTTACATACGTATTTTTGCTAACATATAGAGGGTAGTTTGAAGTCACTACAAACTGTAATACTAGGAATGAGATACCTATTTTGAAATAAGACTCAAATTTTCTTTGAACTGTCCATCAGTTGTCATATGAGTCAGCGGTCGATAAAACTAACCAGTCATTCATTTATTCCAGTTGTCAAATATAACCTATGATTCAAATGGTTCGCCGGCCGCTGGTGGCCGAGCGGTTCTGGCGCTACAGTCTGGAACTGCGCGACTGCTACGGTCGCAGGTTCGAATCCTGCCTCGGGCATGGATGTGTGTGTTGTCCTTAGGTTAGTTAGGTTTAAGTAGTTCTAAGTTCTAGGGGACTTATGACCTCAGCAGTTGAGTCCCATAGTTCTCAGAGCCATTTGAACCATTTTTTTCAAATGGTTCAAATGGCTCTGAACACTATCGGACTCAAAATCTGAGGTCATCAGTCCCCGAGGTCCGGTAGTATACGTCGGACCCGCGTGTCGCCACTATCAGTGATTGCAGACCGAGCGCCGCCATACGGCAGGTCTAGAGAGACTTCCTAGCACTCGTCCAGTTGTACAACCGACTTTGCTAGCGATGGTTCACTGACACAATACGCTCTCATTTGCCGAGACGATAGTTTGGCATAGCCTTCAGCTACGTCATTTGCTACGACCTAGCAGGGCGCCATATTCAGTTACTATTGATAGTGTGAATCATGTACCGTCAAGAGCGACGTTCATCATTACTGAAGTAAAGTTAAATATTTCACCAGCTACGTCCGTTTTTCTAAATTCTAATTTCCTTGTCCTGTTCCAGACCTCACGCCAGCCTGCGTGAGCTCAAACGCGTGCATTTCGGCCTCCTCTAGTAACACGGTGTTGGATCTCCTGCCAACCACAACAAAAAGCGTGCCCGATAAATAAACAAAACGCGCGAAATTAATGAGTTTAAACTAAAGGACACAGAGAAATTTTAAAGTAAGTCACTTCTTATGAGAAGCTGTGTCGAAGCCACAGACGGAAACGGTATGTCCTGATGTACAGCTGTAGTAAGGATATCTAGCAATGGCTATGGGTGCTTGGTTTGAGTCCATCTTCAGAAAAAAGAGATCATGTCATTAATGAATTATGAGTACAGTGATATTACCCGTGATACGCTGTTAATGTTGAGGTTTCCATAGATTGCTTGCACTATTAATCACGTTTTCTTTAAATTGGTTGTTTCAACAACCAGTTTAAACGAAACCACTCGTAACAGGAACAACGTTTAGCAGATGTAGGGAAAAGAGTTTAGAAAACAAAAGTACATCTAATTTACATTGAAATTTAGCATCCAGATATTGGATTAAAAATCTCTTCCTCATAAAATATTTAGTTTTGCCAAAGGATTACTGTATGATTTATGTCACAGAGTTAGTTGTCTCAGATTCTAACGTGTTTTGTAATGCCTTTGAAGTGTAATAAAGTTGGGTTTGCGAACGATAAAGGTTGTGTCTTCTCTAATAACATGTTTCCTAGTAATTGCCAAATTGTGGCGTTAATTTGCATCTGAACTGATTGCAACAAAGAACAGTGTTCTCTATGGGTGTCTTATGGTATCAATTTTGTACAGTCAAATGACTTTACCGCAAAGTGATTACAGACCTGCAAGACTTCGACGTTTTGTGGGCTGCATACAAATCTGATGGAATGCAATTGAGATCGTTCTAATCGTTTTGAGCATAGTAAGTTAACTGCGTTTGTTAGAACACTTAAATGAAACGAAAACCCTGGAATAATTGATTACTAAACACGCTTCCTGGAAGAGGTACCTTCCAATACCTAAGTCTGCAGTCTGACATGAAATTCATGTCTGATTGTTCTGTGTACCAGTTTGTATTTACCAACTAGTACTCCGAAATGACTTCCTGCAGGTCCTCTGCACTGGCGGTGCTACCACTCCCCGATGACTGCTGTAGAAGGTAGCTGCTGGCTTCTTAGCGTGAACTCCAACCATAGACAGGTCACACCATGAGCTCAGCGTGAAGTCACTGTAGACTGGGCGTAGACTGAATCTCGAGTTCCAGTTTGGATGAAAATGCTATGAGACGAAGCGACCATTGGATGCAGTTTAATAACATTATCACGTCTTGACCACACTTTTATTACTTCCAAAATCGCCTTACGCATTTCGACATTCCGTCGTTTTCAAAGGCTAAAAAATACAACACACAACTGATATCAAAAGTTATGACACTCTTAAATTTCACAAGTGATTAGAGACATAGTATAATGTGTAGAATATGGCTTTCCAGCTTACATTACTGGCCATTAAAATTGCTACACTACGAAGATGACGTACTACAGACGCGAAATTTAACCGACAGGAAGAATATGCTGTGATATGCAAATGATTAGCTTTTCAGAGCATTCACACTAGATTGGCGCTGGTGGCGACACCTACAACGTGCTGACATGAGGAAAGTTCCCAACCAATTTCTCATACACAAACAGCAGTTGACCGGCGTTACCTGGTGAAACGTTGTTGTGATGCCTCGTGTTAGGAGGAGAAATGCCTACCATCACGTTTCCCACTTTGATAAAGGTCGGATTGTAGCCTATCGCGATTGTGGTTTATCGTATCGCGACATTGCTGCTCGCGTTGGTCGAGATCCAATGACTGTTACCAGAATATGGAATCGGTGGGTTCAGGAGGGTAATACGGAACGCCGTGCTGGATCCCAACGGCCTCGTATCACTAGCAGTCGAGATGACAGGCATCTTATCCGAATGGTTGTAACGGATCGTGCAGCCACGTCTCGATCCCTAAGTCAACAGATGGGGACGTTTGCAAGACAACAACCATCTGCACGAACAGTTCGCCGACGTTTGCACAGCATGGACTATCAGATCGGAGACCATGGCTGCAGTTACCCTTGACGCTGCAGCACAGACCTGGGATGGTGTGCTCAACGACGAACCTGGGTGCACGAATGGCAAAACGTCATTTTTGCGGATGAATCCAGGTTCTGTTTACAGCATCATGATGGTCGCAGCCGTGTTTGGCGACATTGCGGTGAACGCACATTGGAAGCGTGTATTCGTCATCGCCATACTGGCGTATCACCCGGCGTGATGGTATGGGGTGCCATTGGTTACACGCTTCGGTCACCTCTTGTTCGCATTGACGGCACTTTGAACGGTGGATGATACATTTCAGATGTGTTACGACCCATGGCTCTACCCTTCAAACAGTTTAAATGGCTCTGAGCACTATGGGACTTAACATCGGTGGTCATCAGTCCCCTAGAACTTAGAACTACTTAAACCTAACTAACCTAAGGACATCACACACATCCATGCCCGAGGCAGGATTCGAACCTGCGACCGTAGCGGTCACGCGGTTCCAGACTGAAGCGCCCAGAACCGCACGGCCACACCGGCCGGCGCTCTACCCTTCATTCGAGCCCTGCGAAACCTTACATTTCAGCAGGATAATGCACGACCGCATGTTGCAGTTCCTGTACGGGCCGTTCTGGATACAGAAAATTTTTGACTGCTGCCCTGGCTAGCGCATTTTCCAGATCTCTTACCAATTGAAAACGTCTGGTTAATGGTGGCAGAGCAACTGGCTCGTCACAACAAGCCAGTCATTACTCTTCATGAGCTGTGGTATCGTGTTGAAGCTGGATGGGCAGCTGTACCTGTACACGCCATCCAAGCTATGTTTGACTCAATGCCCAGGCGTATCAAGGACGTTATTACGGCCAAAGGTGGTTGTTCTGGGTACCTATTTCTGAGGATCTATGCACCCAAATTGAGTGAAAATGTAATCACATGTCAGTTCTAGTATAATATATTTGTCCAATGAATACCCGTTTATCATCTGCATTTCTTCTTCGTGTAGCAATTTTAATGGCCAGTAGTGTATCAGTGTTACGTCAATCATATGAAACTGATCATTAAGTACTTTGCATCTCGTCAACATTCTCAATCATGCAACCAGTGCAAAGTGCTACCAAGGGGTAAATTGTAAACCAAGTGGAGTAAACCGCTAGACGGCGCTGGATACATAGCACATCCTTCATTTGTTTGTTTATAGCTATATTTCATCGTTACATCGCATAAAACAATTTCATCATTTAAGGATTTACGGATGTCACTTTACAATGTTTTACTGGAGGGTATTTATTTACAAAACAGTGTGTAACAGATCTTTTGAGTGGTCGAAAACAATGTCTTGGAAGCCCCCGCTGTGTGGCGCCAGGGCACATAAGGTATGCTGACTGTAAACAAACATTTTTTGACAGCTTACAGCATATAATTACTAGAATCAGTAAAAGTTCATGGATACTATTTTCTCTAGAAATCCCACCTAAGGCATATAGCACTTACTTATGGAAAACAGGTGGCGTTCATGCATTGCTATTTCTGCCAATGGGAGCAAATGCATATATACAGGAAATTCAGAAAATTTGAGAAGGCTCAGTCTTGGAACACCATACATCAGTTTCATCAATAGTGTATGGCAACCATCCGAGTTTGCCTTATCTAATTAAAACTCATTAACACTCAAACATCATTTTAACTAAAGCACTATCCAAAATACAATCACGTAAAAACCAATGCAGTATTACTGCTAGTGGTGCAATGGCAACTGTGCTGCCTTACATAACTTGTTCCCTTTTACATATGTTGCATATCATAATGTTGTTTCAGGAATGAAAGATAATTCTTACATAAATGAGTATAACAATACAACAAACAATAAGCTGTAATTATACGAATGACTACTGAAACATTAATAGAGATTAAAAGTTAAAGAGATTAGAGGGATGAGGGGGAGGGGGTGGGGGGGTGGAGGTGAGAAGGGAATGGGTTTAGAATTAGCACACTTCAAATGACATACACGTGATCTTTTGTGGTTCTATAACCATAAAATTGTTTTCTGTGAATAATTAGCATTGTACGAGGGTTATTCAGAAAGTAAGGAACGATCGGCCGCGAAATGGAAACCCCAGTGAAAATGCGATGAAGTTTTGCACAGGTGTATTGGGCAATGTCTCTAGTATCCCGTCGATCACTTTACGTCGTTCTTACTAGTTCTGAGCACACAGAGAGCACATAAAGATACCTAGGACAATAGTGTCTACCGCGAAGTACGAGGGCCTGGTGAGATATCTGGCCTGAAGCTATGCAGTCAACATTACATAACTGTCGTGCGTTTTCTTCTTCAAGACAATTGTCAGCCGCATTTTGCATGGGCAATGAAGATGCTCCTGCATCGTTTTCAGTCGGAAATGTTTGATTACCCACAATTCAGCTCGTAATTGTCACCCTCTGAGTTTCATCTCTGCTCACATGAACTGCTGGCTACGAAGACAACAATTTGACACAGACAACGAGCTGTAGGCCAGCGTACAGAATTGTCGGAAAGCACTGGCAGCTGCCTTCTATAACGAAAATATGGGAAAGTTGGTACAACGCTACGACAAATGTCTAAGTCGATCGACAACTATGAAGATAAGTAGCTGGAAGTTGTAGCTAACTGTTGCAAATAAAACAGTTTTGATTTTTACTATGGTTTCTATTTCGCAACCTATCGTTCCTTACTTTCCGAATAGCCCTCGTAAAATAATATGACGCAATTGCACAAGATTACGAAGAGTTTTACAGGATTTTTCAAAATGTAAAGATTAATCTTGTTTACTGCTCCATCCCCATTTTTTCAAACTGTCAAGATTAATCTTGTTTACCGCTCCATCCCCATTTTAATTGCATCATGCCATTTTATAATGCTTGTTATTCACAGAGAACGGTTTTATGCTTATAGAACCACTAAAATCGCATGTACATCATTTTAAGTGCTACAATTCGAAACCTATTCGCTTCCTACTCCCTACTAATCTCTACAATTTTTAATCATTATTAATTTTTAAATTGTAAAATGAACAATTACAGTGTATGGTTCGTTATACAGGGTGGTCCATTGATCGTGACCGGGACAAATATCTCACGAAATAAGCACCAAACGAAAAAACTACAAAGAACGAAACTCGTCTAGCTTGAAAGGGGAAACCAGATGGCGCTATGGTTGGCCCGCTAGATGGCGCTGCCATTGGTCAAACGGATATTAACTGCGTTTTTTTAAAAATAGGAACCCTAATTTTTATTACATATTCGTGTAGTACGTAAGGAAATATGACTGTTATAGTTGGACCACTTTTTCCGCTTTGTGATAGATGGCGCTGTAATAGTCACAAACATATAGCTCAGAATTTTAGACGAACAGTTGGTAACAGGTAGGTTTCTTAAATTAAAATACAGAACGTAGGTACGTTTGAACATTTTATTTCGGTTGTTCCAATGTGATACTTATCACATCTGAGAACAGATGCTGTTACAGCGTGATTACCTGTAAATACCATATTAATGCAATAAATGCTCAAAATGATGTCCGTCAACCTCAATGCATTTGGCAATACGTGAAACGACATTCCTCTCAACAGCGAGTAGTTCGCCTTCCGTAATGGTCGCACTTGCACTGACAATGCGCTGACGCATGTTGTCAGGCGTTTCGGCGGATGACGATAGCAAATATCCTTCAACTTTCCCCACAGAAAGAAATACGGGAACGTCAGATCCGGTGAACGTGCGGGCTTCGACGACCAATCCACCTGTCATGAAATATGTTATTCAATACCGCTTCCACCGCACGCGAGCCTCCATCATGCTGGAAGTACATCGTCATTCTGTCATGCAGCGAAATATCTTGCAGTAACATCGGTAGAACATTACGTAGGACATCAGCATACATTGCACCATTTAGACTGTCATCGATGAAATGGAGGCCAATTATCCTTCCTCCCATGATGCACCATACATTAACCCGGCAAGGTCGCTGATGTTCCACTTTTCGTAGCCATCGTGGATTTTCCGTTGCCCAATAGTGCATATTATGCCGGTTTACGTTACCGCTGTTGGTGAATGACGCTTCGTCGCTAAATAGAACGCGTGCAAAAAATCTGTCATAGTCCCGTAATTTTTCTTATGCCCAGTGGCAGAACTGTACACGACGTTCAAAGTACTCGCCATGCAATTCCTGGTGAATAGAAATATGGCACGGGTGCAATCGATGTTGATGTAGCATCCTCAACACCGACGTTTTTGAGATTCCCGATTCTCTCGCAATTTGTCTGCTACTGATGTGCGGATTAGCCGCGACAGCAGCTAAAACACATGCTTGGGCATCATCATTTGTTGCAGGTCGTGGTTGACGTTTCACATGTGGCTGAACACTTCCTGTTTCCTTAAATAACGTAACTATTCGGCGAACGGTCCAGACACTTGGATAGTGAGAAGCATACATAGCACACGCCCGTTGGGCATTTTGATCACAATAGCCATACATCAACACGATATCGACCTGTTCCGCTATTGGTAAATCGGTCCATTTTAACACAGGTAATGTATCACGAAGCAAATACCGTCTGCACTGGCGGAGTGTTACGTGATACCACGTACTTATACGTTTGTGACTATTACAGCGCCATGTATCACAAAGCGAAAAAAGTGGTCCAACTAAAACATTCATATTTCTTTACGTACTACACGAATATTTAATAAAAAATGTGGGTCACTATTTCGAAAAAAAAAGCAGTTGATATCCGCTTGACCTATGGCAGCGCCATCTAGCGGGCCAACCATAACGCCATCTGGTTTTCCCCTTCAAGCTAGACGAGTTTCATTCCTTTTAGTTTTTTCGTTTGATGCTTATTTCGTGAGATATTTGGCCCGGTCACTATCAATTTACCACCCTGTATAGTTGTACCTATTTCTGTATTTTTTGCTGGAAAAAATTGTCACATGGAGCGTAAGTTAATAGGAGAAAGTTATGTAAGGTAGGACAATTAACAGTGTACAATTAGCAATGAAATACGCTGGTTTGTACATTATTGTATTTTGGATGGTGGCTTAGTTAAACTGATGTTTGGTTGTTAATGAATTTTGATTAGATAAGAGAATCTGGTATAGCTGTCATATGCTATTGATGGAACAACTGCATGGTATTCCAAGATTTTGCCTTCTCAAACTGTTTGAATTTCCTGTATTATGCGTTTTCTCTTATTCGCGGAAATAACAATGCATGGGAGCCACCTGTTCTTCACAAGTGAGTGCTACATGCCTCAACTGCTGCTTCTAGACTTGGTAAATTCTTGTGAAATTGTATTTATTAACTTTTTCTGATGCTATAGTTACATGCTGTATGTTGTCAAAAACTGCTTTCTGACGGTCAGTTGACCTTATGTACCCTGGAGCCATCCAGCTGGCCCTTCTGTATTATTTTCTACCACTCAAAAGATCTGTTACACATAAATGGCTCTGAGCACTATGGGACTTAACTGCTGTGGTCATCAGTCCCCTAGAACTTAGTACTACTCAAACCTAGCTAACCTAACGACATCACACACATCCATGCCCGAGGCAGGATTCGAACCTGCGACCGTAGCGGTCGCGCGGTTCCGGACTGTAGCGCCTAGAACCGCTCGGCCACTCCGGCCGGCTGTTACACATAGTTTTTAAAAAAGCGCTTTTGTAAAACACTGTACAGTGATTTTCAATTCTTTGCCGGTCGGTGTGGCCGAACGGTTCTAGGCACTTCAGTCCAGGACTGCGCCACTGCTACGGTCGCAGGTTCGAATCCTGCCTCGGGCATGGATGTGTGTGATGTCCTTAGGTTAGTTAGGTTTAATAGTTCTAAGTTTTAGGGGACTTCTGACCTCAGATATTAAGTCCCATAGTGCTCAGAGCCATTTGAACCATTCTTGATTATCAATTGTTTACTGATGAAATTTTTTCACACGCTGTAACGATGAAATGTAGCCGTAAACAAACAAATGAAGCTTGTACCATGTACCAGCTACGTCTTGAAGGCTAGTCCATTTTCTCTGCAATTTCTCCCATGGTAGCAGTTTGCGTTTACCTCGTGACTGAGGACGTTGATGAAATACAATGCATCTAATGAAAAATCTATATGACTGACGTAACATTGGTAAGCTAGAAAGCCATATTCTACCCATTGCACTATGTCTCTAATCAACTGCAAAATGTTAGAGATTTTCATAATATTTGATGCCAGTTTTGTGTTGTATTTTATAGCCTTCGAAACTGACGGAAAGTCGAAACGTGTAAGGTGATTTTGGGAACAATAAAAAGTGGGGTCAAGACACCAGAAGGTTATTAAACTGACTCTCCATGCCAGGCGGCCCTAGTTACATCATCACGGTGTTGAGTACACTCCATCTGCGTGGTTGGCTGCCGCCAGCCAGGATGCCAAACTGCTAGTTTATTTGCCCTCCACCGAATTTAATGTCATGTAACAGGTGACTGGGATCGACAGAAGGCGTAGTGTTCCTTTGGGCAGCTGTCGCTATGAGCCTCGTTGAACGTCCATGACAGCTCTTTGTGCAAGCAGTGACACTGACAAATTCAAGGGATGTCATCTGATGGGCACTGAAGGACGTAGCCGCCCTCTCTTAACGAAAAGGGAAGCAGGGTCTGGAAGAACGAATGTCTGGTGCCGAGTCATCTGTTGATGTACTAAGTTGTTGCCTCCCGGAAGCAACGATGCGGAACGTCCCGTTCCCCCTGCAGGAAGAAAAGGCAATAGTATCTGCAATTGAGAATGGTTCTGACATCGAGATGGACCAAAAGAACTGACGCATAGCCGTAATTCAATGGTGTCAGTGCTATTCCTGCCATAGCATAGGATGGGGCGGGAGCACCATAAGCATCACGGTGGCGTGGCGCGGATCCTGACGGAAGGTGCAGCTTACTGAGCCCTTGAGATACTCCTGGCGGCACGTGGACGCAAGCGAAGGGATCCTGGAAGGGGATCAGAATGGGAGACAGGCATCCGTTTGATAGAAGGACCCCGTTTTGGGGAAGGCGGCAGATAGAGAAAGTTATCGATGTGTCTGTCTGAAGGATCCCACAGCATGAAATGAGCATTAGAGTTCCACACCTGAGGAAGGCTGTCCATCATGTAGTTTCACGAAAGCGCGTTGGCAATGTGGGACATTCATGGGTTGTTCCTTCATTTTACATACTGATACCTGATGTAAGCATGCATAGTGACCAACAATTTCTATTCCAATGGGGTCACCGGAGCAGAACGGGAGCCAGTACCCTGGCGCCAGTCGCTCCATCTCAGGCTTGGAAGGTGATGGAGGGGCTCCTTCATCGACCAAATCTACATCTACATCGACTTCTTCATGGATACTCTGCAAATCACATTTAAGTGCCTGGCAGTGGGTTCATCGAACCACCTTCACAATCCACTATTATTCCAATCTCGTATAGCGCGCGGATAGAATGAACACCTATATCTTTCCCTAACAGCTCTGATTTCCCTTATTTTATCGTGGTGATCGTTCCTCCCTATGTAGGTCGGTGTCAACAAAATATTTTCGAATTCGGAGCAGAAAGTTGGTGATTGGAATTTCGTGAGAAGATTCCGCCGCAACGAAAAACGCTTTTGCTTTAATGATGTACACTCCAAATCCTGTATCATTTCAATGACACTCTCTCCCCTAGTTCTCGATAAAACAAAACGCATGGCCCTTTTTGCGTTAGTTTCAATTTGGCATGCTTTTCTCGTTGTTTCTGCAACAGTGTTCTGAACGGTTTTGTGTATCAAGTGGGATCAGCTGCGTCGCTTGTTAATTTATTTGGTATAAATCTCTCAATTTCTGTCGATACTATTTCTTTGAATTCAAGCCATATGTGGTCTACTCTTACATTGCTAATTTGGAACGAGTAGAGATCGTACTCAGGAAGGCGTGAAGTAAAATTTATCTGCTTATTTCAGTAGGTGTATTTTTAATTTACTTTTGGAAAATTTGGGGGTCATAATATTCAGTCTCGCTACGACAACCCTGTGTTTACTAACCCCTATATCCGCTTTGATGCTCGTTATTAGCTCAAGATTATTGGTTGCTAAAAGGTCACGTGTGTTTTCACAAGCGTTTACTATTCGCGTTTGCTCATGAACTAACGTCTCGAAATAATTTTCAGAGAATGCGATTAGCACAATTTCTGATGATGTTTCATGCGTACCTCCAGATTTAACCCTGTATTTTCGCCAGCGTATCGAGGATAAATTAAAGTCGCCACCAACTATAATTCTATGACTCGGGCTTTCCTTTAGGTCTTGGAGCTCTGATACTTTCCCAACACAGCTACGACAATATACATCTGTTATACCGATGGTTCTTGTATCTATGTTCTTCCTGTGTTGGATTGCACCATTTGAGACTGAAGCCCGTTTTGTGTTTCCTCGGACGGAAGTGCTTGAACTGTGGACACAGAAACTCAGATGCTGGAAAGAGCAAGGCCCGTGACAAGAAACTGCGCTGTAACAATGACTGAATGGTGCTTCACAGGCACATTTAAGTGCCTGGCAGAGGCTTCATCGAACCACCTTCACAATTCTCTATTACTCCAATCTCGTATAGAGCACGGAAAGTGCGAACACCTATATCTTTCCATACGGCCTCTAATTTCTCTTATTTTAGTATGGTGGTCGTTTCTCCCTATGTAGATCGGTATCAACGAAATATTTGCCCATTCTGAGGAGAAAGTTGGTGATTGGAATTTCTTGAGAAGATTCCGCCGCAACGAAAAACGCCTTTGTTTTAATGATGTCCACTATAAATCCTGTATCATTTCAGTGACACTCTCTCTCCTATTTCGCGATAATACAAAACGTGCTGGCCTTCTTTGAATTTTTTCGATGTACTCCGTCAATTCTATCTGGTAAGGATCCCCCACCGCGCAGCAGTATTCTAAAAGAGGGCGGACAAGCGTAGTGTAGGCAGTCTCCATAGTAGATCTGTTACATTTCCTAAGTGTCCTGCCAATAAAACGTAGTCTTTGGTTAGTGGAAATTGTCCCTTAAGAAGGCGGATTCCTTTTCGCACTCTTGTGGATGACCTCACACTTTCCGTTATTTAGGGTCAAATGCCAATTTTTGCACCACACAGATATAATTCCTAAATCGTTTTGCAATTCGTTTTGATCTTCTGATGGCTTTATTAGTCGATAAACGACAGCGTCATCTGCAAACACCCTAAGACGGCTCCTCAGATTGTCTCCCAAATAGTCTATGTAGATAAGGAACAGCAGAGTGCCTATAACACTACCTTGACGAAAGCCAGAAATCACTTCTGTTTTACTCGATGATTTTCCGTCAGTTATTACGAATTGTGACCTCTCTGCTAGGAAATCAGAAATCCCGTCACATAACTGAGACGATATTCCGTAAGCACGCAATTTCACTACAAGCCGCTTGTGTGGTACATTGTGAAAAGCCTTCCGGAAATCCAGAAATATGGAATTAATCTGAAATCCCTTTTCAATAGCACTCAACACTTCATGCGAGTAAGGTGCTAGTTGTGTTTCACAAGAACGATGTTTTCTAAATCCATGTTGACTGCGTGTCAGTACACCGTTTTCTTCGAGGTAATTCATGATGTTCGAAAATAACATACGAGGGGGGACCCAAAAGAAACCGGACTCCGAGGGCGCTGACACTCGTAGACGTAGTGCAGGGTTCTCACGTTAGATGGTGTTAGTAGAGACCTTCATGAAACAGCTGTGCAGACGGCGTCAGTGTAGAGCTGAACGTGCAAGTGTGGTATTGTGTTTCTCTGACTGTTGGAGGGTTACCTCTGCGAAGTCGTTATGGCAACTTTAAAAGAACAAAGAGTGTGTGTGAAATTTAGTTTCCTGCTTAAAAAAACTGTAACGGAGACACACTAAATGCTTCAGGAAGCTTTCCAGGAGGACGCTATGAGTTGCACACAGGTTTTCGAGTGATTTGGGCGTTTTAAACGTGGTGAGATGTGTGTTGAAGACCAAGCTCGTTCTGGACCCCCTTCAACATCGCGAAATGAGGAGAACATTGAAAAGGTCCGCCAAAAGATCAACGAGGATCGTCGCCAAACGATCGACCAAATTTCAGCAGAGACAGGAATCAGTTGGAGCTCGTGCCAGCGGATTTTGAGTGAGGATTTGCACATGAGACGTGTTGCTGCTAAATTTGTTCAGCGCCTTCTCACACAGGAGCAAAAAACCATCCGCATGAATGTGTGTCAGGACTTGAAAACAGAGACTGCACGTGATCCAAACTTCTTGAACAAAGTCATTACAGGGGATGAGAGTTGGTGTTACGGGTATGACCGAGAAACCGAGCAAGCGTCAAGCCAGTGGAGGACTCCCAACTCTCCCAGACCAAAAAAAAGCAACGCAAGTGAGGTCAAATGTGAAGACGATGATTATTATCTTTTTTGATGTTCGTGGAATTGTGCATCGGGAATTCGTACCCCTGGCCAGACTGTTAACCAGCACTTTTACTTGGATGTTTTAAGGTGTCTGCGAGAGGATGTGAGGAGGAAACGCCCGGAATTTTGGCGATCAGGTGACTGGTTTCTGCATCACGACAGCGCTCCAGCACACACGGCCTTACGAGTGACCCACTATTTGGCATCTCAGAGGTGGTCTGTCGTTCCCCACGCTCCGTATTCGCCCGTGCGACTTTTTCCTACTTCCACGAATGAAAAAAACGCTAAAAGGGGAGCGTTATGACGATGTGGAGGCGGTAAAAACAGCTTTGCAAAGGGCACTGGACAATATCAAACTTGAAGAGTTCCTAACATGCTTCCAACAGTGGGAAAAGAAACTTGACAAGTGCATCGCATGTAATGGAGAGTATTTTGAAGGTGACTGAAGTAATTTTGTAAAAAGATTCATCAATAAATTTTTTTATGACAACAATCCGGTTTCTTTTGATTCCCCCCTCGTATGTTCCCAAATCTTGCTGCATATCGCTATTGATGGGTGACGACTGCTTAACGGCACGTAGTGAGTCCTGGCCCCATGGTGTAGTCTGACGTTGCAGCAGTGAGTGGCTGGCAGATGAAGTGGAGACCTAGGGGGCGACCAGCTGGAGAGGGGCGAAGGGTGAGCCTAAGGTGCAGCTCGAGGTCTAGGTGTGTGATGCTGACGACCCGAACGACGGGCCTCAATAACGGCAGGATGCTGAAAAGGTGCCTCAAACTCATCGGAATGGACCCATTGGAACGCCCATTCAGAGCTTTGTGGTTCTTGAAAAGTATGCACCAGTGACAAACTTTCATTTAAATAGGAGATACTCAGGCGAAGGACGCCGTTCTACTGCCTTGGGGCAGAGCTTGAGCAAGTCTCTGATCGTGGAATGAACTTATGACACCGCTCGGATTTTCACGTCGAAACTGAAAAATACTGGTCAGCCCTTGCAAAGAGGCAGTTCATAAAGTATATTAATGTCCGGATTGTTTATACGTAAGAAAAAACATACAGCATGCCGCAACTACAAGAAGGTTACCCTGTAAATATGTGACTTAGTTACATGTCTGTATAACTCTATTCGCTCCAGAAAAGGTTGCTTTACAAGTTAAAAGACAGGAGCACCAGTGGTGGACAAGAAAACTGCACACTTTCTTACATGAGCTCAAGGTCCACAAGCAGCAAATTAGTTTTCCAAGCGGTCCACATAGCCGGTACACCAGTCCCGGTCCGGATCGAATGGTAGGAATGCAAGGGACGGACGCTGAACGTCCAGGTTGTGCTCTGCGTCGCCTTCCATATGATGTAACAACGGGTTCTGGGCAACTGCCAACGTGTCCAGCATAGCCTGCAGAGGCTTGAGGAAAGTAATCGTAGGACCAAAGGCGTCCACAGGTCCCACCACTGGAATAAAACACATACAGGGATAATTTGTAGCACGGAATGCACAATAAGTGCCCAGGGAAGCAAAACGTTGTCGAGAGTTCTAGCACACGGCCACAAGGGCAACTGTAAAACCTCTTACAAAATATCCAAAGATCGGAGTAAGCACACTCCACCACCGCCAGCCGTGAAAAGAAACAGACATTCTCGTGATGGAGATGGCCACAGTGGCAAGGTAAACGCATGAAATTAGTCAAGGAAGTGTGCAATATCGGAGCAGATGCAGGTGAAGTAGAGAGTTCGTATCGCAATACCAACGAGTAGCAAGATGCGTAGGCTGATAATCAGTAGTGAGAAGAGCAATGTTGTAACGTGGGTATATCTCCAACACCACACCACCGCATTATGACTGCACCGTTGTAGTGTCGGAGACAACTACACAGATAAATAATGCAAGTCCATTCACTGCATTTATTAGAACATTCAAATTACACGGAGAACCCCGTCATAACTGAATACTAAAAATACGCCCTGGAAGAGGTAGCTTCCAATAACATGCAATACAAGTGTGATTATTCTGCGTAGTAATCTGTATCTACCAAGTAATATTCCGAGATGTCTTCACGGAGCACTCTTAGACGACTGCTGTAGACTGTAGCGTGAACTCCAACCGTGGACTGGTCGCTGCCTGAACTTGCTGTGAACTCTCTGTGTACTGAACATAGGCCGTTTGTTGAGGCCCGACGGCGCTGCTTATATTGCCCCGCTTATGAGTACACTCAGTCTTTGTGATTGTTTACCGCCGGCCGGAATGATGAGTTGCTTGCTCTTTGGCCCTCGTGATTGGCGCCTATAGAAAGCGTGGAGCTGTATTTCCATCGGCTGCCGTCGCTGTCAGCCTAGCCGAACGGCCGCGCCTGCTGGTTATGCAACCGGTGACACTATGCCGTAAATGGGTATATACTCCGGGGGGCGCCAGAGGATGCACCATAAATAATCCAGAATTGGAAACAAGAACTGTGCCTACCTGAGTAACTTAAAGTTAGATATCCTCGGTTTCATTAAACGACTCAGATCTCGTAATTAATGCCACTCTTCAGGACCAGAATGTTTACATATTAGATTCCTTTCAGAGTATGCTGATATAATAGCTCCATACCTAGTAATCATATACAAACGCTCGCTCGATGAAAGATAGGCATCTAATGACTGGAAATTTGCACAGGTAACGTCAGTACTCAGGAAAGGAAATAGGAGCAATCCCCTGAATTACAGACCCACAGCAGCGACATAGATTTGCAGCAGAATTTTGGAGCATATATTTTGTTCGAAAATTATAAATTGTCTCGAAGAAAAGGATAAGTTGTCACGTAGTCAGCACGGACTCAGAAAATATCGTCCTTCTGCAACACAGCTAACTCCTTATTCTCATGAAGTAATAAGTGCTGTCGGCAGAGGATCTGATATTGATCCCATATTTTTGGATTTCCATAATGTCATTAAACCATTCGCCATAAACAGGTTCTAATCAAATTGCGTGACTGTATTATCGTCTCAGTTGTGACACTGGATTCGTGTGTTTAGACAGAAAGGTCAAAGTTCGTAATAACCGACGGAAAGTCATCGAGCAAAACAGTGATCACATCTGTCGTTCCTAAATTACACTGGGCAACAGAATTGAAGGATGACTTTTTCTAAATTGCCTCCCATTGCTACGCATATGTTTAAAATTTCGCTCACAGATCCCTACAACCTTTCTCCGTGATGGTGAAAACACGTGGCGCCCTGCAAAGTCACTCTCGGGCAAGCTTTTGATTCATGCGATAAAAGGCCACAGTTGAGTAGTTCGTGTAAACTGTAAGGTGGGTTAATGATGTCACATTGGCACCTAGTATCACCGCAATTCTGTCCAACGCCACAGTGGTCATGCCACAAGATGAGAAGATTGTCAAAGCCCCTCTTACCCACATCCCACGCCTTCATTTGACGTCTTTGCGGTGGAGGCTAGAATCTCGCTGAAACCAAGCGGGGTTCTTATGAGTGGCCCTGGAAAAGTTTCAGATACACCGCTGCTCAGAATCGACACGAGGAGGTCTCAGGGGTGCCATAAAGAGCATCAATAAAACCACCACTTTCCACGGGGCGTTGATTCCGACAAATTTAGCGCCTTAAAAGGACAGTTCGCAGTGTCATGAGCAACACGAAGACGTCCTTCACAACCGTGGACACTACTGACAGCCTCGCAAGTTCCAACCCTTCTCTAAGACCACTGCGGGGCTGCTTCCCCATTAAAGGTGATCGCACCCCATTGGAGTGCAGCGCGAAAGCAAATTTTTGCCCACATGTTCAGGTTGGAACCTCTAGAGACCGTTCAAAACCATGTGGCGTGATCACGAGGGACAGTAACATTAACATGTGCATGTATAAAACGGCAAAGGGTACCTCTAAGACCCCCACGGTTCTGCAAAACCTTCGGTGCCACGTACGTACCTTTGTGGCTCGAAACAGCATATCCAGACACTCCGGGATGATGATGGCATTGAAACAGAGGATGACACGCGTAAAGCTGAAATACTAAACACCTTTTTCCAAAGCTGTTTCACAGAGGAAGACCGCACTGCAGTTCCTTCTCTAAATCATCGCACAAACGAAAAAATGGCTGACATCGAAATAAGTGTCCAAGGAATAGAAAAGCAACTGGAATCACTCAATAGAGGAAAGTCCACTGGACCTGACGGGATACCAATTCGATTCTACACAGAGTACGCGAAAGAACTTGCCCCCCTTCTAACAGCCGTGTACCGCAAGTCTCTAGAGGAACGGAGGGTTCCAAATGATTGGAAAAGAGCACAGATAGTCCCAGTCTTCAAGAAGGGTCGTCGAGCAGATGCGCAAAACTATAGACCTATATCTCTTACGTCGATCTCTTGTAGAATTTTAGAACATGTTTTTTGCTCGAGTATCATGTCATTTCTGGAAACCCAGAATCTACTATGTAGGAATCAACATGGATTCCGGAAACAGCGATCGTGTGAGACCCAACTCGCCTTATTTGTTCATGAGACCCAGAAAATATTAGATACAGGCTCCCAGGTAGATGCTATTTTTCTTGACTTCCGGAAGGCGTTCGATACAGTTCCGCACTGTCGCCTGATAAACAAAGTAAGAGCCTACGGAATATCAGACCAGCTGTGTGGCTGGATTGAAGAGTTTTTAGCAAACAGAACACAGCATGTTGTTATCAATGGAGAGACGTCTACAGACGTTAAAGTAACCTCTGGCGTGCCACAGGGGAGTGTTATGGGACCATTGCTTTTCACAATATATATAAATGACCTAGTAGATAGTGTCGGAAGTTCCATGCGGCTTTTCGCGGATGATGCTGTAGTATACAGAGAAGTTGCTGCATTAGAAAATTGTAGCGAAATACAGGAAGATCTGCAGCGGATAGGCACTTGGTGCAGGGAGTGGCAACTGACCCTTAACATAGACAAATGTAATGTATTGCGAATACATAGAAAGAAGGTGTGGTGTCACCGCCAGACACCACACTTGCTAGGTGGTAGCTTAAATCGGCCGCGGTCCATTTAGTACATGTCGGACCCGCGTGTCGCCACTGTGTAATCGCAGACCTACCGCCACCACCAAGGCAGGTCTCGTGATACGAGAGAGCACTCGTCCCAGTTGTACGAGAACCTAGCTACCGACCAGATGTACGAAGCCTTTCTCTCTCATTAGCCGAGAGACAGAATAGCCATCAGCTAAGTTAATGGCTACGAACTAGCAAGGCGCCATTAGCCATACAGTGATTGTACTTAAAGTCTCCTGTGTATCGTCAAGATCGATGTACCACCATGATTGAGTAAAGTTAAGTATTAAACCTGCTCCGTACTTTTCTTCCTAACATTAATTACGTATCCTGTTCCAGTACTTCACGCCCGTCTGCGTTAGTCTAGCTTGCCTTTTCAGCCATCTCAACTTCACGGTGTCGGCCCAGCTACCGACACAACAGAAGGATCCTTTATTGTATGATTATATGATAGCGGGACAAACACTGGTAGCAGTTACTTCTGTAAAATATCTGGGAGTGTGCGTACGGAACGATTTGAAGTGGAATGATCATATAAAATTAATTGTTGGTAAGGCGGGTACCAGGTTGAGATTCATTGGGAGAGTGCTTAGAAAATGTAGTCCATCAACAAAGGAGGTGGCTTACAAAACACTCGTTCGACCTATACCTGAGTATTGCTCATCAGTGTGGGATCCGTACCAGGTCGGGTTGACGGAGGAGATAGAGAAGATCCAAAGAAGAGCGGCGCGTTTCGTCACCGGGTTATTTGGTAACCGTGATAGCGTTACGGAGATGTTTAATAAACTCAAGTGGCAGACTCTGCAAGAGAGGCGCTCTGCATCGCGGTGTAGCTTGCTCGCCAGGTTTCGAGAGGGTGCGTTTCTGGATGAGGTATCGAATATATTGCTTCCCCCTACTTATACCTCCCGAGGAGATCACGAATGTAAAATTAGAGAGATTAGAGCGCGCACGGAGGCTTTCAGACAGTCGTTCTTCCCGCGAACCATACGCGACTGGAACAGGAAAGGGAGGTAATGACAGTGGCACGTAAAGTGCCCTCCGCCACACACCGTTGGGTGGCTTGCGGAGTATCAATGTAGATGTAGATGTAGATGTTAAGCACGTTAGAAATGTTCCTTCAGAAATTTCGACACCAAATAAGTCTGGTGGCTTCTCTAGCGCCTGCACGTTACTCAACCTTTTAGACACATCTCGGATGTTGTTTTCCTGCCTTCAGACACTGGAGCAGCCGCCAGGCTAAATTAGTGACAACATTTGTTATGATATTAACATTCGCAACAAAGTTGCGTGGGTGGAACCGTGGTTGGTGTTGTCGTGTGACTCGGCCACGGTGGCGTAGAGCGGAATTGTAATGAAATTTGGTGCCAATGTGACATAAGTAATCTACCTTCCAGCTCACATGAAATTCTGACTTGTGGTATTTTTTTATTTTTTATTTTTTATTTTTTTATTTTCCTGTGTCGACACATTTCTGTTTGAAGTATCGCCGAACCCGAGGGTGGCGTTTCAGGGCTTTTTCAACATTACAGAGGAAGGTCGAATGGATACGTGAGCCAAATTTCAAATCTGTGCATCTCAATGGGAGACAATTCTGGTGTTTCGAAAAAATGACCCTTTAATTTCGTCGGTCAGTGAACAAAATGGTTTAGGAGACAATCTGCGCAGATCTCTTTCATTGTTTGAGGATTATGCTGTCCGTTACCTTCTAGTAAATTCAACACGAAATCAAACCCAATTGCCGGCCGGGGTGGCCGAGCGGTTCTAGGCGCTACAGTCTGGAACCGCGCGACCACTACGGTCGCAGGTTCGAATCCTGCCTCGGGCCTATACTAAGCTTGTGAATCCTCTGCTAGAGTATTACTGTACGGTATCAGCAACCATCAAACAATTTTATTATTAAAGCGTCCTACAGTTAACTTCAAACGGGGATTAAGGAGACAAATAGGGAAAGTGGTTATCTGTCAAGTTGGCTTCTTTCTTTGCACTGCTGAAATACTCGATCACACAAATTTAAAGCCACCGCTCTCATTCACTCTGTATACTGGCGTGAGTTAATAACTTACTTTTTATATACAAATATTAAAATTTGCAAAGCCTGCTTATACCTCATTCACACATATATGTAAAATTCTCTCATATTTGTCCCTATCTTAAATCCCTCCCGCTTCATTGATGTCCTTGTCTTAAACCCCTCTCACTTCGTTGAAGCTGCCAGTGCTCACATTTACATATCTCAAACAATCATCTACCCATCCTATTGGTGGCTCACCTGTAATCCATTTACAGTTATTTCATGACTTTTGCAATGACCCACATTAATTCCTTTCTAAACTCATCCATAGTTATATCACAAAATAATATACAGAAAATTAGAAACATCACTTGGCATCTAGATCATACAATACAGTAACACGTATGACATAACACACAATAGATTCTTAATTTTAAATGTTTAGCATATACCAAAGATAATCCTTATTTTAAATCAAAGACAGTGATTTACAATCAGATAGTTTAATCATGAGTGTAGTAATGAGAAACCTGGAAAATGACACAAATTAGCTAAGTATTATGCATTTTTTTTAGTTCATGGAATCATTTATACACTGTCCTGTTCCAAACATCCCCAGATACTAAATACATCAACGCATTATTCAATGGGTACTTGGAAGGTTGGCTAACCTTGTATATAATAGAACGTGAAATATCATACTACTAAAAAAACTGAAAAACCAACAAAATACATTTATTTAGCATGCGACAAAAAGTATAAGTTAACCTCATGTCTTTGCTGAATACGACTTTGCTGAAAAGGATAATAAGAGAGACAACACAACAAAAATAAACACTGCGTTGCAATTTGACAACAAAAAATAACAAATGTGTGAGTGTGAAATCTTATGGGACTTAACTGCTAAGGTCATCAGTCCCTAAGCGTACACACTAATTAACCTAAATTATCCTAAGGACAAACACACACACCCATGCCCGAGGGAGGACTCGAACCTCCGCCGGGACCAACAAAAAATAGCTCATAGCTTGGTTTTTGTCCTCCATTCATCACACTTTAGCATGTCTTAGTTTGACACATGTATAACACGTACAGACACCGCCACGCAGAGTATGGATGACGATCATCATTCACCACTGACGGCTGCTTCCATTTCCACGGAAGATTTCTGCCGAAAAGTCCATCTTCTGAGCAGCCCTGTCTTTCATGGAAGGTTGTGGAGCACAATAACTCGTTATTGTTCTCAAGGTGGTGGTAGGGTCATGGATATTATGATTGACACAGGACATAAATCTCTTTTTTGTGCCATTGTTCTTATTGTTTTGCTGAACCTAGGTGTCTCGCCACAGAGAGAGAATTTGTACTTCATGACACCACTTCGCTTTAGCGGGCGGGGTGCTGACGTCAGTAGGTATTTAATCTCGAACTGCATTGTTGACAGTGAGATGCTAGTTTTACTCTCATGGACTACAGGAAGGAATAACAGGGGTGGTATTTCCTCCACAACTAATGGCAAAAATCACTCTTTCTCTGACAGCTTGGTTACGTTTGAGACTAAAGGTGCTATAGAGATATAAAATGATGTTGCTTTCTCCGGCACAGGCCCGTCAAGTGTAGCAGAGTGCCCAAATTGTCATTATATACAGGGCTATTACAAATGATTGAAGCGATATCATAAATTCACTGTAGTTCCATTCATTGACATATGGTCACGACACACTACAGATACGTAGAAAAACTCATAAAGTTTTGTTCGGCTGAAGCCGCACTTCAGGTTTCTGCCGCCAGAGCGCTCGAGAGCGCAGTGAGACAAAATGGCGACAGGAGCCGAGAAAGCGTATGTCGTGCTTGAAATGCACTCACATCAGTCAGTCATAACAGTGCAACGACACTTCAGGACGAAGTTCAACAAAGATCCACCAACTGCTAACTCCATTCGGCGATGGTATGCGCAGTTTAAAGCTTCTGGGTGCCTCTTTAAGGGGAAATCAACGGGTCGGCCTGCAGTGAGCGAAGAAACGGTTGAACGCGTGCGGGCAAGTTTCACGCGTAGCCGCGGAAGTCGACGAATAAAGCAAGCAGGGAGCTAAACGTACCACAGCCGACGGTTTGGAAAATCTTACGGAAAAGGCTAAAGCAGAAGCATTTCTTAAACAGGAGATTGGAAAGCCGATGGATCGGTCGTGGTGGAGATCATGACCAACAATTCATGTCATGGCCTCCACGCTCTCCCGACTTAACCCCAGGTGATTTCTTTCTGTGGGGTTATGTGAAAGATTCAGTGTTTAAACCTCCTCTACCAAGAAACGTGCCAGAACTGCGAGCTCGCATCAATGATGCTTTCGAACTCATTGATGGGGACATGCTGCGCCGAGTGTGGGAGGAACTTGATTATCGGCTTGATGTCTGCCGAATCACTAAAGGGGCACATATCGAACATTTATGAATGCCTAAAAAAGATTTGAGTTTTTGTATGTGTGTGCAAAGCATTGTGAAAATATCTCAAATAATAAAGTTATTGTAGAGCTGTGAAATCGCTTCAGTCATTTGTAATCAGTATGTTGAAGTGGTGGCTGACGACTTAGAGTTGTCTCAGCGATGCATTTATTATTTATTTATTATTTATTGTTTATTAACATTACAGTGTGACCCACTACCTTGATAACTATAGTAGTTCGTTTGCTACTACAGACCAGACAATTTTCAGAATTTTAGTACTTTTCTTGTCTTTTATATAATTTTACTTAATCGTATGGCTAGGGGCCCCCGCCGGGCAGACCGTTCGCCGGGTGCCGGTCTTTCAATTTGACGCCACTTCGGCAACCTGCAGGCGAGGAGGATGATAGGATGATGATGAGGACAGCACAACAGCCAGTCCCTGGGAGGAGAAAATTCCCTGACCCTGCCGGGAATCGAACCCGGGCCCAGAGGATTGACAATCCGTCACGCTGACAATTTAGCTACCGGGGGCGAACTTTTATGTAATTAAATTGTTAATTCACTGGACTCGCATTCGGGAGGACGACGGTTCAATCCCGCGCCCGGCCATCCTGATTTAGGTTTTCCGTGATTTCCCTAAGTCACTCCAGGCAAATGCCGGGATGGTTCCTCTAAAAGGGCACGGCCGACTTCCTTCCCCATCCTTCCCTAATCCGATGAGACCGATGACCACGCTGTCTGGTCTCCTTCCCCAAAAACAACCAACCAACCAACAAATTGTTAATTAAAAAAGAAAACCAAAAACAAAAAACGAGATACAAAAAGTACAATCGGAAAAAATTACTATATCCTTAAGAAGAAACTAATAAGTGAAAGGAATGATTTAGAGAGCAAACGGGGTCCTCTTACCCATTCATTTCAACTAGGAGGGCTCCGCTAAACACTCCGAGCCTGTCTAACCTGAATTAGCATATTCTAATCTACTATAGCTACTACTACAGCATATGTATGTATGTTGTGAAATTAACTCTGCGTGATTTGTGTATGAGGTACGACAGTACTATATTCCAAGTACAATTGCTTTCTCCACTTAACCGTGCTGTAAACGGTAGAGGAGTTTCTGAAGCTGATCTCTAGCCTCGTCTCCCAGAAGAGTGCTTGTGCTTGTGTATTTACGTCTTATTATACTGCATGTGTACTTTTATGCAAAACTTTATAAAGTTCACATGTTTTATAGTTTGCATGTTATACTTTTCACGAATGAAACAGTTACATGTTTGAAAGTAATGATCCAAAGAACTAAATAATTACTTGTTTTACTTGCAAAAACAGGAAAATTCGTTGTTTTATTTCTATTACTTATTTCTAAATTCCATGTTTAAATTACTTGTAGTATTGTTGCAGTCGTGTGGTCTGCTACTATGGCGTGTATGTACCTGGTGATATTGGAGTGTTCATTCCATCATCTGTGTCTCTGTGTTCAGCTGTCTCCATATCAGTGTCTGAATCTCTGTTGTCCCGTGCAACATATGTGTCGTAGGGTATGTTTCGGGTCGTGATCTTGTATATGGTCGTTGCTGTTTATAAGTCTTCTGTAGCGCTCTTGATATTTCATCAGTAATGCGATTAAGCATGGCTCAAATGTCTCTGAGCACTATGCGACTTAACTTCTGAGGTCATCAGTCGCTTAGAACTTAGAACTAATTAAATCTAACTAACCTAAGAACATCACACACATCCATGATTAAGCATGTTTCAGTTGTCTGGGTCTCTTAAAGCTTGCTCTATGTCTTCGATTTATGACGTCGGCCTTAAGTGTCTTAGTGTGCCGCATTTCAGCGTTAAGTGTTGGGGGGATCCATGTTGCCGACATTCACACATATCACTTTGGCTAAGGCCAAAGCGGTGTGTATGGTAAGGGCCATGGCCCGTCAGGAAGCATATCGTACTGCGACTTGGGTCAACGTCTCTGAGCCTCAACCGTTCTCGGATGTGCGGGAAGAAGGGGAAAACCCGACGGTCCTTGTCAGATGTTTACCATTCTTTTTGCAATGTCTCAGCCTTCCAAAGATTTAATTGGCATGTTTCTGTAATATACTCCTCTGTAATCTCACATACATTATCCAGTCTTCCTCTTTTGAGCCAGTATGCTGCTGCTCTGTTTCTAATAGCTAAGTCAATAGGGTATGTTGCAACTACACCGTATAGGGCTTCCACATACGTGGTGCCAAATTCTCCTGACATTCTGAGGAATACACCTCTTTGTCCACGCCTCACAGTGGATTTTTGGGTCGTGAATAATAATCGATGCACCCAGGCATATGCTGCGAAAAATATTATAGATTCAAAGAGGGTAGTATGATACATTCACAGTGCCTGCAGTGGTATCCTGTACTGATTTCAGTTTAGTGTGGTGAGCTTGTGCATTAATAGTGTCGCTTTTTGAGTCGTAAGTCTTATGTATTCGTTGAATGTCAGTCTTTCGTCGAGGTGCATCACTAGATATCTTGGTATTTTCCCGTGTGCTGCTGTTGTTCAGCGTAATGGTGGGGATTCTCTGCAAGGCCCCTTTGGTCAGTGAACATACTGTTTTGCTTGCCGCAATTGTGAGCTTATTATGGCTGCACCAGTCATTCAGTTGTTAAGGAGTTGTGTAGCCTTGCTTTCGAGTTGCATTCTTGAGTTTGCAGTTATTACTACTAGCAAGTCGTCAGCATAGGCTGCTAAACCTTTCGCCCTATCATCTTCGTGCGGATTGTTTAGGAGCGGTTATACGGCAATATCCCAGAAAACAGGCCGACAGATTGAGCTTTATGGGCATTCTTTTGTTATTGTTTTGATAATCTTTTGTGTTCCTACTTGCCATTGCACCATCCTGTCTTTGCAGTGGTCAAGTAAGCTATTGTATAAGACTGTTGGCGTCTGCATCTCTCGCAACTTTGCGAACAAGGCTGGCCACCAGGGACTGTCGAAGGTACCTGTTATCTCTATTGCTATTGCTGCTACGTAGCACGCGTTTAACTGAATCGTCTGTTGAGTTTTTTGGTCTAAAACCATACTGATGTGGACTAATGCCGAAGAGCAGTGTGACTGTAGTCGATTACACAGCAGCCTCTCCTGCACCTTAGCCAAGTGTCCAAGAGGCAGAAGGGCCTGTAAGTCTTTGGGTCTGTTGGGTCCTCTGATTTTTTGATGATTACCTCGTTCGCTGTTTTCCACATGTCAGGGACCCTATCTTGGGGCAGTGCTTCATTCAGTAAGTCGGTTAGAAAGGGGGTGACCTGTGCACCAGTATCTTTTAGCGTTTCTGAGTGTATGCCATCTGGACCGAGCGTCTTCTCATTTTTTAATTGTTTTATTGCTAACGCTATCTCTTCGTTGGTGAGTGAGACAGTGACGGGGCCTTTTGTGTAGATGACCTCCATTGGTCTTCGTAAGTCTGTGTGATTTAGCTGGTCATTTGCCATTTCGTCGTCAGGGAGAAGCTTGTTCAGCAGGTACTCTGCTGAACATCTCCAGCCCCTTGTTATAGCGCCGTCTGTACACCTCAGATTTGACAGTACTGTCGTCGTCTTTACATTATCTGGTAGAAATTTAAATGATTTCTCCCCCCCCCTTCCCCCCCCCCCCCCCCATGTATTTTTCGTACCCGTATTTATGCAAAATTGTTCCAATTATCGTGTCGGATCGTATATAGTTTGTTTTTATATTTTTGCTTTGCATCACGGTATAGTTCCAGACTTACCGCCCTCAGTTGTGCTGTTTTTGCTTTTTGGTATCGTTTCCTTTTGTCTCTAGCGTCTTTCCTTAGTTTCGCCAACCTAGCGGAGCAGGGGAGTGTCTGTTTCGGCGCACAGTCGGTCTTCGGGATAGCTAGTTGTTAAGCTTTTTGGAGTAGGTCCGCCAGAATGTGAGTTGTATAGCTTATGCTACCATTGACTGTATGGAGGGAAAATTCAACCACGTCCCTTAATTTTTGCCAGTCACCCGTATTTAGAAGAAGTCGTTGTTTTTGTTCATGTGAAGTTTGTGTGTTCGTGTTTGTGTATGTGTTTGTGTGGATTAGTGTGGCATTGTGGTCACTATCTGTGTTTTTTATAGTACTTCCCATTTGTTGACAGTGGACTTCGCATTTGATACTGAGATGTCAATGTTGCTGGATCCTCCTGCACTGTTGCAGTATGCAGGTTCTTATCCTGCATTGTTTAGAACAAATAAGCTGCATTCATTTATTATGTCAACTACGGTTTGTCTCCTATAGTCTGTTCTGCCTGCGTGCCATAGAGTCGACCATGCATTGAAGTATGAGTAATCTTTCGTCCATAGGAAATTGTGCTATATCTCTTATTTAGTCAGTAAAAGGCTCCATGTCATATGAATACTGTGCATACATGGATGTGATAACACTAGTCCGCATTTTAAAACTTTTTGTCAGACGATGTGTTGAAAGTAGGTGCTATTGAATCGATTTTATGATTATTTTACATATAACTACCGTTTTTGTCTATCACGTCAGGTTTTTTCTCAAAATAAGGAGTAATATTTTGACGATTTTCACTTCTGAGTCCACAAATATATTCCAACACAATTTCACACAAGATGAGTTAGTGAACGAAACACATTAAAAAATGAAATATATTTAAAAAATACAACACAGAACCCCCCTAATTTGTTTCGTAACTATCTCGGGTAAAATAAGAAGTCAACAGTGTTCCAGAAATTTTAAACTCTCTTCTTTGGCTTCCTTACTGATATGACTGTCCTTCAACATCAGCAAGTAGTCGGCTATCACAGCTGTTGTCCAGTGCCGCTGGTGCCTTCTCTCCATCTCCTTAATCTCTTGGTGTAAAGTTCACTCTGCTCTTCAATATAAATTTTTCGGAAAGTAGTTGACATGTGAGTGTAGAAAGTGGGCTTTCACACTCATGTTACATTTCATCTTCTTGAAATTCTGCAACTTTTGTCAACAATGGCCTCGTAATTAGGATCTTTGTTATTGCACAGAAAGTTCTCAGTAACTGATCGGAAGGCGGTAATAGACCTTTTTCTCTTTTCTTCATTGTCTTCTCCAAATCTTCATCCTTCGTGAATTTCTTTATTTGAGGACTAAAAAAAATTCCAGCTTTCAATTTGTTCGTGTGATGAAAGGAAATTTCTTTGGAAAGATACTTGACGCAGGGTCCATCCTGTGGTAGAGCCTTTAGAAATTACTTTATCAAACCGAATTTTGTTTGTAGAGATGGAAGCAAGACCTCTTTTGTTCTACAAGCGCTTCGTGCAGGATATTTTTAGTTACAGGCACAAAATTTCTCCTCTCTAGCCAAAGTTTCACACTCTAATGTTTTTTCCTTGCCCGACTGTCCCATTCACATAGAAAGCAAGGCATTTTTGAGAACCCAGCTTGTTGTCCTAATAGTATTCCGATAACTTTGAAGTCACCGCAGATAAGCTGGGTGTGTTCCTCATACTGGATACCTGTTAATAGTATCTTCATGTTCTCATACATCGCTTTCATTTGTACTGAACGGGCCACAAGAATGGACCCATACACGTTTCCATTTTGCAGTAACACGCCTTTCAGACTCCTCATTGACGAGCCTAGAAAAGTCTCTACTGTGTAGGCTCATGTTCAATGCCATAGAAGTTCAGTAACTCGTTCTGTCAGAATAAATGAAAGGTTTCTTTCTCTCCATGTCTGTACAACGAGTAATGTGTTCCTGGTTCCAGAAGATTCTTACTTTTTAACCGGGAGCCAAGTAGTTCTGCAGATTCCTCAGGAAAATTAAAATGTCGTACGAGAGCATGAAGTTTGGAATCACAAATGGCATGCATATTTTCTTTCCGTTTGTCTACAATCTTAACCTTTCCACATAATATGGCAAACTGTCTCTGGCACCCATCCCTTGTTCCTGTCACCAAGCTTCATTTTAAAATAAGCATGATAATCTTTTTACTCACAGTCTATCTAGTCACTGCAAAATTCCCAAAAATGCAACAGAACATGTTAGTGTTCTTCACACACTTGCGTGTTGACATTGTAGTAATTATCAACAGTAGGTGAAGTGTTTTATTAATACTATCTTAATTATACAGAATAATCACAATATGGCACGGGTAACACAATCCTGTCAGATAAGCAACACTTTCAGCTTCACACAGTAACAACTATCATCAACAAGTGTAACAACCTAAAGGTATACAGGCCCGTATTGAGAAATTTCCCTCCAACTATACGTATAAACTACGGTCATAGGCCGTTGTGACCGAGCGGTTCTAGGCCCTTCAGTCCGGAACCGCGCGACTGCCACGGTCGCAGGTTCGAATCCTGCCTCGGGCATGGATGTGTGTGATGTCCTTAAGTTAGTTAGGTTTAAGTAGTTCTAAGTTCTAGGGGACTGATGACCTCAGATGTTAAGCCCCATAGTGCTCAGAGCCATTTGAACCATTTCTACCGTCATAGGAACACACCTTTGAATTGTGGCAAAACTGTACGTGATAGCGAAAGACTGAAAAAAGTTTATGAATCATTGTAAAAAGTTGAGGTAGTATCACATATTAATTTTCAGTCATCTGACACCATGCAGACTAGTGTAATCCAAGATTCTAGTCCATGCGTAATTTCAGCTGTGTATACATGTTTAGAACAACGTTGTGTTATTTTTGTGACTGTGTAATTTATGTTCGCTATTACAATTTCAGCCTTGACATTCTGGATCCCGGTAATTGTTATGATATGTTTGGGAAGGCTTGGAAGTCTCCCGCCACGCTTGTATAGCTCTTGGAGACAAATTATATCTGCCTGTACCTCGTTCAGAAGTCTAGCCAGTTCCATTCTTACCAAAGTGCTCTTATGGCAGTTTACTTAGGTGCTGTCTCTTTATAGCCGTAATAAACGCGCCCATGCGCCCTGACGAAATCCTTATAAACTTCATCTATGTTTAAACCTTCACCGCTTCGTGCGCATGCTTCTCCTAAGAGTGCGAAGGCCTCACGATGGTCGTTTGACAGGTTTTCTGTCCTGTCATTCTGTTGGTCAGTTCTGTTGTAGAGAAACATATTTTTATAATCAATAATGTTATTATTGTGTTGTTGGGGTTTCTTTGTGTGTCCTGTGAAACATCCTGACATTTGTCTTCCCCCTGTTGTCTGTGTAAACTGGGAAATGTGTATGGATGAAGTATTTTTAACTGTATTATTAGGTGGATGGTTCGTATTTCGCATTGGACTTTCAGTATCTCTGCTTTTGGAATATTGTTTGCCCATCTAGAGGTGATTTGGCACCTGAGTGTTTCCTTTGTGGCTATTTCCCTGTGTGTCTGTGCCGTCTGCGCTGCCACCATACGTAAAACGTACGGGCTTTATGTACGGTCTGCATTTGCTAGAGTCATATTCTGAATGTAGTTTTAATGATGTATTTTAACCTAGTGAACTGTTAGCAGGTGTCGTATCTTTTTGTGTTTCTTGCACTGGTATGTCAGTATGTATATCTGTTCGTTGTTTTTCAGTGTTGTTGGTATGACTGAGGTGCTCTAGGCATCCTTTTGTGTTTATTTTCATTGTTTTGTTAAATTCCCCTCTACAATGGTAGAAAATGTCCTCTTCCAGGTCTTCTACTCGTAGCAGAAGTCCGGTCTGGAAGATCGTCCACTGTAACATATCGTGTTTTATCTGCCTTCCTACGTGGTGGTCAATAGCTCCCTGCGGACACATGGCGTCTACCAAATCAGTAATGTTAGAATATCTTTTCTGTATTATGTCACACGTTTGCAGCGGCGTAAGATTGTTCGCTTCTAGATCTGTTAATTGTTCTATACACACAAGTTGTGGCCACGCGGCTGCACATCGCCAATCTCTGTTTTAGTTGATGGCGACTTTGTTCGCGCTTGCATATAGTGCTTCTTTGCATATCTATACCTCTGTTTAAGGATGGCTTTATTGACTGACCGTTGTCGTTGTACTCCTTGGAAATTGGAAATTTGTGGTAAATTCTTACGGGACCAAACTGCTGAGGTCATCGGTATCTAGGCTTACACACTACCTAATGTAACTTAAACTAACTTACGCTAAAGAAAACACACACACCCATGCCCGAGGGAGGACTCAAACCTCTGACGGGGGAGCCGCCCAAGGCGCCTCAGACAGCGCGACTAGCCCGCGCTGCGTACTCCTTGTTAGTGAATGTTGTTGATAATGTCATATTCAGTACTCTCTATTTGCCTCTCGTTCAATCGCTTGTAGGTAGGACAGTCAGCTCCCCTGCCTTATCACATGTCCTGTTTCTATATTTGCGTGGTATACACCCAGCTGTGGCTTCCTCTCGGCATTCTGACTTCTTGTGGCCTGGTTTGGCACATTTTCCACAGAATGGTTCTTTATCGCAACGTTTTGGCGGGTGACCTAGGCCCCAGCACTTGAAGCATTTCTGAACAGCCTCAGAATCTTTAATGTACAAGGACTCGAACTGAATATAAACTCTTTCCCTTTGGAGTATCAGAAAACGAACACTTGGAGTGACTTCAAGGACATTATTAACTGTTCGTTTACCTTGTATGCCTGTTTTGAACTTCTTTTAGAGGGTTGGGTTGGGTTGTTTGGGGAAGGAGACCAGACAGCGAGGTCATTGGTCTCATTGGATTAGACAAGAAAGAGGAAGGAAGTCGGCCGTGCCCTTTCAAAGGAACCGTCCTGGCATTTGCCTGGAGTGATTTAGGGAAATCACGGAAAACCTAAGTCAGGATGGCCGGACGCGGGATTGAACCGTCGTCCTCCCGAATGCGAGTCCAGTGTCTAACCACTGCGCCACCTCGCTGGGTGAACTTCTTTCTCATAAAATTCCTCCTTAGATATGTGTTCACTTATGTTGATCTCATATAGTTCCTCCAAGAAGTCCTGATCAGTTAGAGTAGTTGCGACCTGATACACTGCAAGGAGAAATCGGAATTTCCTTGGCTCTTCACGTCTAATATCTTTCAGCTGGACTATCTTTTCTACGATTTACCATGATGTATCTGCTTGTGCTTCCGTTTCTTAGATGGCTGTATTTGCTGTGGATCTGATTGCTTTTATTTTTACGTTGTCTTGTCTGGGATTGATTGTTTTATTGATTGTTTTACCTACGGCCTTGGCGTCTTGATTGTTTTCCGATTTGAAGAAAACATTTGATTGTTTTGATTTGGCTTGCGGTATGCGTTCTTCTACTTTGCTCTTCGGTTTTGAAGCTGAGCCAGCAGCTGCAAGGGACAGTGAAGTAGACTTACTTTCTGTTTTTAAACTTTGATTTTCTGATATGAGATCGGTTATTTCTGATTCCAGAAGGTGAATTCATTCCAGCGCATCTTGTGCATTGGCGTTAGCTAATTCTTTACGTAAACGCTCATTTTCCTTACTTAACTCCTCAGTCTGCCCTTCTAATTTTGTTTGAGTGATTATGAGTGCCCTAATTTTAGTTTTCACTAGTGCTGGTATAGCTGTTAAGACTATTTTAGCCCTGAGTTCGCTTCGAAGTTCCGTAGGAATACCGTCGACTACGGCGATCTTTTCCGCAGTGGACGCATCTGGTGTTCCCGACGATGCCATTTCAGCACAGGTACTTTGTTTTATAGCAGCCGTTTTTCTGCCGCTTGGTGTGCTGTCGTTCTGAAATATCCGTGATTACTATTTTTGGTAATCCACTGTCGCTACAAGGACCAGCGGCGGCTGTCGCCAACAGAGACCAACTACACTCCTGGAAATGGAAAAAAGAACACATTGACACCGGTGTGTCAGACCCACCATACTTGCTCCGGACACTGCGAGAGGGCTGTACAAGCAATGATCACACGCACGGCACAGCGGACACACCAGGAACCGCGGTGTTGGCCGTCGAATGCCGCTAGCTGCGCAGCATTTGTGCACCGCCGCCGTCAGTGTCAGCCGGTTTGCCGTGGCATACGGAGCTCCATCGCAGTCTTTAACACTGGTAGCATGCCGCGACAGCGTGGACGTGAACCGTATGTGCAGTTGACGGACTTTGAGCGAGGGCGTATAGTGGGCATGCGGGAGGCCGGGTGGACGTACCGCCGAATTGCTCAACACGTGGGGCGTGAGGTCTCCACAGTACATCGATGTTGTCGCCAGTGGTCGGCGGAAGGTTCACGTGCCCGTCGACCTGGGACCGGACCGCAGCGACGCACGGATGCACGCCAAGACCGTAGGATCCTACGCAGTGCCGTGGGGGACCGCACCGCCACTTCCCAGCAAATTAGGGACACTGTTGCTCCTGGGGTATCGGCGAGGACCATTCGCAACCGTCTCCATGAAGCTGGGCTACGGTCCCGCACACCGTTAGGCCGTCTTCCGCTCACGCCCCAACATCGTGCAGCCCGCCTCCAGTGGTGTCGCGACAGGCGTGAATGGAGGGACGAATGGAGACGTGTCGTCTTCAGCGATGAGAGTCGCTTCTGCCTTGGTGCCAATGATGGTCGTATGCGTGTTTGGCGCCGTGCAGGTGAGCGCCACAATCAGGACTGCATACGACCGAGGCACACAGGGCCAACACCCGGCATCATGGTGTGGGGAGCGATCTCCTACACTGGCCGTACACCACTGGTGATCGTCGAGGGGACACTGAATAGTGCACGGTACATCCAAACCGTCATCGAACCCATCGTTCTACCATTCCTAGACCGGCAAGGGAACTTGCTGTTCCAACAGGACAATGCACGTCCGCATGTATCCCGTGCCACCCAACGTGCTCTAGAAGGTGTAAGTCAACTACCCTGGCCAGCAAGATCTCCGGATCTGTCCCCCATTGAGCATGTTTGGGACTGGATGAAGCGTCGTCTCACGCGGTCTGCACGTCCAGCACGAACGCTGGTTCAACTGAGGCGCCAGGTGGAAATGGCATGGCAAGCCGTTCCACAGGACTACATCCAGCATCTCTACGATCGTCTCCATGGGAGAATAGCAGCCTGCATTGCTGCGAAAGGTGGATATACACTGTACTAGTGCCGACATTGTGCATGCTCTGTTGCCTGTGTCTATGTGCCTGTGGTTCTGTCAGTGTGATCATGTGATGTATCTGACCCCAGGAATGTGTCAATAAGGTTTCCCCTTCCTGGGACAATGAATTCACGGTGTTCTTATTTCAATTTCCAGGAGTGTAGTTTTCTCCAGTATCCACACTTTCGCGTGGATATGGAAACAGCGCAGTCAGAGGGGCACAAAGTGCGTGTCCCAAATTCTTCAAATGGTTCAAATGGCTCTGAGCACTATGGGACTCAACATCTTAGGTCATAAGTCCCCTAGAACTTAGAACTACTTAAACCTAACTAACCTAAGGACATCACACACACCCATGCCCGAGGCAGGATTCGAACCTGCGACCGTAGCAGTCCCGCGGTTCCGGACTGCCGCGCCAGAACCGCACGGCCACCGCGGCCGGCCCAAATTCTTCGCAATGCGAGGTATTGGGAACAAAAATCACTTCTATTTTTGTAAAAGACGGGGCAGAAAAAAGTCACACGCCGGCTGAATGACGTTTCGCGTCCCTGTTGCTACTTTGCTTGTTGCTACTCACATACAGACGCCGTTGTTGCTGACGCGTCTGCTGTTTCTGCAGTCGCTGACGTCGCACGCCGCCTCCGCCATTGAAGCCGATGTCCCCGGTGGCCGGTGGTGCGTCAGCTGATACCGATGTTGCCGCTATTGCTGATGTAAGTCGCGCTGGCTTTACGCCAACTGACGCGCAAGGCGACTCGGTGAGCCACGACGCGAGCCGCGGAATAACAACTATTACACACAGGCGAAAATCACCAAGAGTATTTGTACGTCTGTTATGACCGCAATATCAATCACGCTGACTGCACTCACAGCATCTTCAATGGCACTACATGCACTAGCCAGTCGAGCGCGAAAGTTAGTGGATGACGCTTTCCAACATAAATGCGTTATACGATCGGAGTGGACGTTAACGGGCTACCGACACGGCCTCCATCTTGGAAAGCATACAGATATATCGTCAGTGTTCATATTCTGTGCTTGCATGGGATTACCAACAGCTACTCTGCAGGTTACTGCTCCAATTGGCGGTGGCCTTCCTGTGCTCTTTGCTGCACCAACCTGGACTTTGATTTCTTGTGATACACCCAGCGCGGTGCGTGTTGCCTGTTCCAGGTTGACCCTCGCAGATTGTTGGTGTTTCCGTGCACAATCCTTTCTGGATGGCAGAACGGTGGAATCGCTGTTCGCTTAGCGCCCTCCGTTATCCCAACTGTCCACTTTTGCTTGCGCAGCTGTCCGGTCTGATCAGAAGTCTCGCCGTAGCGAGGCTGGCCCATTTAGTTCCTCTGCCATTCAGTTACCTGCTGCTGTCTTCTCTGCCAGCTGTGCATGCCGTACCTGGACAGGTCTTGTCATAACAATTACTATCTCCTACGTATATCAGAAGTACAAATGAAGACATGCGCGGAAAAATGGGCTAACCCTCAAATGTAAACACTTAGAGAAAAGTGTTGCCATCTGTTGCTGGCATCTGGTACTATCAAAATTGACATTGGTCTCATCCCTAAATGATATGTAGGGATGAAACTAACGTCAGTTTTAATAGTTCCCGTATCCAGCAACAGATGACAACACTTACATCTAATGCAATTCTGTCATATGATGACATGGTTGGAGATAGTGGCTGTTATTTGAAGACAAATAAATGTTGATGGTGTTGAGACAGCAACCAGCCATTTGTGGCACGTTGCTGTCTCAACACCATCAACTTATCTCTAAGCTTCTACGTTATAGGGTTAGCCCGTTTTTTCGCGCATGACTTCAAATGAATATATCTCTAATAGAACTATATTTGAAATTTAAGCAAAACTCATCCACCTCTTTAATTTCAGCAATGTAGGCTGCCATATCAACTGTCCTATTTATTTATGTACAAAAGTGTTCACCTTCATAGCTGAGCGGGCAATATGGGGGAAGCCATGAGCGGGCCTAGGTTCAATTCCCGGCCAGGCCGTAGATATTCTCCGCTCGGGAACTGGGTGTTGTGTTGTCTTCATCGCCATTTCATCCTCACCGACACGCAAGTCTCGGAAATGGAGTCAGATAAAAAGACTTTCGCCAGGTGGCCGGACTCCCTGCAGGTGGGAATACAGGCCCAGCCACACGCATTATTATTATTATTATGTACAGAATTAGCAGAGTCTAACTTTTCAATTAATTTCTCCACTAATCGAAATAAAAAGAAAAGAATTTACAAACTCTTAATATAAACTTACCTTTATTTCATAAAAATGAGTATTCAGGTTATTTTTATAAGTTTTCTTGTACTGTCTTAGAGTTAAGCTCACTCTGAAAAAGTAGTTACTAGAAGTCGTTAGTTCCTCACCCTTCGTTTGCATTGGTTCCTTAATAGCTGCATACTGTCTAATCCTTTAAATGCATTGGTGCAACTAAGGTTTCTCCTAAGATCACATTCCTCATGTTTCCCCCCTCCCTAAGAAAAGCACAAAGAAAGAAATCAAAGAAGCTATGAAACTATATTTAACATTTAGTTGACACAGTATCCACAGCATACCTTCTCTTACACCTCATTCACATAATTTCACAACAAAAGAAAACACATTGACATATAAAAACAAATTATGATCAGTATAAATTTTCTTCAATCACAGCTTAATTAATTACTACCTTCAATTCCTGTCTTATTCCATCTGTCATTGCCTCTGATATATCATTCTTTTAATTTCCGAGCATGGTGGGATTGTTCCACACTCCCTCTTTCGGTACTCCTTGTATCTGATCATATTCTCCACGATCTACAAAACACAAAGAAACATCAAACATCTTTAATAAGCTAGTACAGACTTCCTTTTCTGGCTGCTGGCCGCTTTACTGTTTCCTTCCAGTCTGCTGCTCTCTTGTCTGCGATCTCCATCTAATAACGTGCAGGAGAAGGAATTTTCTAGCAGATTACAAAAATCTTTCTCTACCAACTACAGACATTACAAAATAAGATCCTAGGACCAAAAATCCGTCGTGTAAACGAAAACGTGTGTTTTACATATCGCTGTGTGAATAGTGTTCTAATTGTCTATGTGTCCTTTTGTAACCTGCTCCTGTCGCAAACAGCAATGAATGTCTTCACATAGTTCATGAGATTCTATCTTTAATAAATCCTCGTTTGACATGGATTTGCCATTATCACAATTTTATCTATTGTATTTACTTTCTTGTGGTGCCTACTCCACCATACATTCAAAAAAGTTAAAAGGGGAATGGGATTCCTCGATGAAACATTATTACTTACTTGGACAAAAACACTGACGCACAACACTCCAAAAAATGCTGTCCTATGATCAAGAATGCTACTCCACCACAATTACGTGCAACACTTTCTCACCTTACAAAAAACATGGCTGTTTACCTTCTATTTAAACTATTTTCTCAGATTTAGAAATGAATTTAGATACTTATACTAGGTTACTCCCCATAGTAATTCAGCTTACGCTTGTTGTCTCACCTTATGGAATTCATTTAGTGGAGGGTTTAATGTTGCAAATGTGATGTGTTCCACAAGATTTCTGGAATTTAGTACTCTGCACCTCGACATTCATGGTTCCTCGTGTGCTGAGTGTACCATAAAGCAATGGCAAAAACTCAAAACGCAGTGGTTTTTATTTGTTTCATAATCAGTTTCACCTGAGCTTCAGTTGTGGTGGACTGGGGGCGTCCACTTTCATGAAAATCTCGCTGTCGCTGAAATACACCCAGTCCCAAAAGTATTCGGACAGTGGGAAGTTTCACAATGAGTACTCGAGAAACACTGACTATGAAACCCAAACATATTTATTAGCAATACATATGCGTAACAACATTAATTATAAAAGAATTATTGTATTATTTCGTTTCCAAAACATAAATAACAGAAAAATTAACAACAAAAATGAAACATCCTGCACACCCTGCTGCTACAAAAGTATTCGGACACTGTCGGATAAATGCTCATAAGTTGTACGACGAAAATGTCAATACCTTGTGGGTCCACCTTTCATTCTCAATACCTCCTCCAATCTACTAGGCATACTTTCCACGAGTTTTTTCGTGAAATCTGGGCCTATATTTTCCCATTCTTGGCGCAGTTTCTCTTTCAAGGTCTCCTTCGTATAGATGTTGTCCGCGCGGAGGATCCGTATCAATTTATCCCACAAATGTTCGATTGGGTTAAGGTCTGGTAATTGGGGAGGGGGATGCAATACTTTCGGGCAATTGAAGAGCAACCGCATTTGTACAATATGCGCGGTATGCATGTGATCATTATCCTGATAAAAATTGAAGTTGTTCGCAATACCTAGATGTCGTGCACTCTGCTTGAAATGTCCTCGCAGTATATTCAAATACGCTTCCTTGTTCATCGTATCATCAATGAACACTAAATCACCCACACCACTGTTCGGGATGAACTTTTATACCAAGGTCTCCCTCCACCTCACTTGCAATTCGTGTGGCCGATATTTTCGCATTCTGTTGTACCTTTCACACAATCACACGTTTATCTGTCTGTGAAAATGTCCGTGGCCGTCCTGTACTGCAACGGAATTCCAATCGGTCTTCTTTCTCGAACCGTTTAATAATGTCGTGAACTGTACTTTTCTTCATGTTCACTATTGCGGTAATTCCCCTGCAGATTTTCCCCTTCGCGTGATGATAAACGACAAGTTGCCTTTGCTCGAACGTAGAACACTTCCCTCTGCGTCCCGTCGTCGACCTGCACAGGCTCGCGATTCGTGTTTACTAATCATCGCTATCATCTCGCGGAAGTGTCGGACACACTGCAGTCGCTTCACCCTCTCTCACACGTTGTCCGCCTTTGTCCGAATACTTTTGTTGCACCTTCCCATGCCGTTTTCAGGAAATTTTACGTAACAGACACATGTCCAACAACAATTCTTCGTATTTGACACGTGTTTCACGTTGCGACATCGTATCCAGAGTCCCAAATACATTAGAAAGTGCAATTTCTGTATTTGTTCATGCGGCAAACTGCGAAATTATGCGCCGTTACGTGCTGTCCGAATACTTTTGCGACTAAGTTTATACTACGAAAGGTGTCGTGGTAGGGAGTGGGTTGTAGGGCAAGATACACACACACTCGAAACAAACACAGAATAGTGAATAGAAAAATATGTTACTCAACTCTGGTAACGCTGGTTACAGCAATTATTGCAGAATGATGGTTTAGTCTACCTGTCCTGTGTTGACTACAATTTCATGAACACAAACTAAATAATGTTCTCTGAACTAAATACAGAAGATAACTAATGTTCTGTCTTGATGTACTTTTCTAAGAACAGTTCCAAACCAACAGTAGTCAGTTAAATCTCTAGGCAGACGCTTTCTGTCCATACACGATAATTCTGTTCACTGCTCTGTTTCCACTGAAGACTAACCACTGTCTGTCAGCCACTATTTCTACCTCCGTCGACGAATTGAAGACTTGAAGACATGAAGAACATTCTGACGGAACTCCGTAGCAAGACTCGGACTGACTTACAACTTGCAGCTGCTAACTTCTGCTCGTGCACGGTTACTGAAGTACGTGTCTCTCTTTCCGGTGGCGCTGCCGCCCCAGGGGGCGTGATTCACGCTGGCAGCGTGTGGTGCAGGAATATTACGCCCTGGTTTGTACCGCTTGTTCCAAATGTAGTCTCCTCCAAAGAGGAATTCCAGCTCCAGTAGTAAGCTCCTAAATGCTTCACCACAACGTACTGCCACAATCTGTTGGTGTTTCACAGGTGGTCTCTGATAGCAAAATTTTGTTATCTCGGAAGGGCTATACACAATATACAGGAACAGGTTCTTCTTCAACATATCGCCTAAAATTTTCACTGCACTCGGAATTCCAGATGCCTCCAGGTCATGTCCCATGATTATTTTTGCCTTTTCCCTTGCCTGAACATTCTTTGATCAATAGTTAAATAAGACTTTTTGTACGATGTAAATTGCAATGCATTTGTATGCATCCTTGTAGCTGTTTTGCCTTCAAGATGTCTGCAGATGAATTCCAGATGGAGCATCAATGGCCTAGAAAGCGGAAAACAATGGTCAAATTGTTCCATATAAGACTTTGGGTGCAGAGTGTTGTGATTATCCTTAACAACTTGAAACTTGTGTACTCACTGGTAGTACTTGTTATAAAACTCTTCAGTCTCTGGTGACATTGTAAATGCCCAGGTATTGCCCTTCTTATACTCTTTGCGATACAGAAGAGCCTGACTTCGCAACACTTCATCCCGGAATACCTCATCTGATACCACACGCACCGCTCTTAGTGCATAGCTTGCTGTAATTCTTGCAGCCATCATCTCTGTGCCAGGCAAACAAGTCAACTGACTTTGTTTTAAAACTTCCACATCTTTTGCTAAGTGCTCGCCCATCCTTTGCTGATGTTTATTCTGTATTTTCTGCTGCTTCTTGAACACAAGAAGTAATTGCACTTCCGAAATGCATACTGATTCCTCATCCACGTCCCTCATTCCTTATTGAATTATTTCCCATCTGTGAACCTTAAGCTGATCTGTTGCTTCACATAACAGATGTTTAATGTCTTCTGCTGTCTGATTTTAATCTTTCTTCTATCGCGTTTACACATTTTTACACACTTTCAATGTGGTTTTCTGGCTCATTTTGCTGACACTAAATATTAATGATCTCTTGGTGCATCAGCAGAATTTTCTCCAGTTGCAGCCCAATTCCTTCAAACGGTTGCTTCGGTTTTACCAATATTTCTTTCGTCTCCTTTCGTGATTCGTACATCTCTTGTCGCAATCCTTTTAGAAAAACGAATAATGAGCGCACCTCCTCCTCCTCCTCTTCTTCTTCTTCTTCTTCTTCTTCTTCTTCTTCTTCTTCATCTGGATTTTGTGATGATCTGAAGGTTTACTCAATTGAGTGCCATCAGGTTCTGCTTTATTATGCCTAATGCTGGCTCCTATGTCAGAAATTGCTGAAAACATGCCCGTATCTGAATACTGAAACACACCCATACTCTGATTCACATTCCTCCCAGTTCTGCTCTACACATTTTCCTCTTTATTCTGGAGACAAGAATCGCTACCACGTCCTGCAGTCTCCATGTTTTTTACTAGATAGGTTACTGCCTTGCCCACTTCTGCAACTTCCCTTTTTTCAACCTATTTCCTCTATGTCAGCATTCGTTATTAATTTAATTCAAAAGAACAATGATCCTTGTCACATCTATTCCAATTTAAAATGTGTCCTCATCAAATCTACAAACATACACAACACACATTAAAAGAAACGCTTCCAAAATTTTAATACCCAATCGTGCAGTATGAACAATATATGTGGATCAGACACACATAAACATCAGCCTATTAAAAGAAAGAATAAAAAGGAAAGAACATAGATTATACCAAAATGTGCTAGCAACTTAGATTACTTACACCACTTTACGAATATACTGACAATTACTATTAAATTCTCCTCTCTTTCTTCTGAGCAAATCTTAATTGATCTTCCCGCTAACCGTTCAGTGTTCAATTCTTCCTTCAGAAATTTCTAGAAAACAAAATTTCGCATTTTCCAGTATGTGTGAAATACAGTATCACATCAACCAAAACTGTAAGTGAAGCAAACATCAGACATCAAGAGGAAAGACGTTACATAATAAGCAATTTAATGAAACCAGAAAAAATTTGAAGTAATCAGAGGCTTACCTAATGGAAAGAAATCGAAATAGTGCCAATTTAATATGACACCAACCTGCTCATGATTGCCGCTCTGATTTGAATCAGCAGAGCCCTATCGAGGTGCAGGTGATTACCCACAGACTAAGATGTGCATTCAAGGGCTGCTGAGCAATGGAAATGTCGGAAAAGGATCATGTCGGCAATTCGTAATTCGTCGTAAAAAAAGAACAAGTGCACAATCCGCTGAGGACATGACGATTGCTTCGATCTGCCGCCAGGTTTAGGATATCGCATGGAAATACCCCAAAGGGTCTGAATTGCTAGTAAGCACCAATTACATAGTGCAATTCTGTAACAAGATCCCGTAAATCACCGAAAAATGCCTACATTTTCCTGATCTTTCTCATCTCCCCTTTGCCTTGGTAGCAAGATATTACCGTATGACCTGTCCACAGATTGCATGTATCATCTTGCCACGCAGGGCTCCTGTCTGATGCTAGATGAGAGCCCCATCTGAATATTGCAGTCTCAAAACGTGTCTTATCAAACATCTGACTACCTCCTAGCCTCGAGTCGAGGTCCAAGTTCCAAGGGTAAACTTGCAAAATCCTCTCTTCACAAAACTCCACAAAGACACACTTGTTTTCCATAGAAAATGTTTATCAGTCGGCTCTCCCAAAAGGAAACATCATATCAAAACTTACCCCGTTCCCTCTGGAAAAGTTTGTTTGACCGCTAGCCATTCTCCTGTTTTCCCAAGATAGAAATGTTTTAATCATTTAGCAACAGTCCCCCACGATTGAAAAACGTTTCTATAATAACCAATATGAGAAGCACCCGCACTTGCATCTCTCAGAAAACAGCGTCCGATTTCCCACTCGAGTTCCCCTTTTTAGTCACTATCCAGTCATCGTTCTTTATGCTACTTTCTGCAGTTCTCAAAACCTTAGCCAGGCGACAGATTGTAGGCCCACCGGTTCTTTACAAAGCACGGCTGACATTCCGTTCCAAACACGAGTTTTGTGCTCTCGTGAGCCAAATAAGATCTAATCCAACTTTCCGGTCAGCCTCACACCATTCCTTTTCCACCATCATGCTGCCTGCAGCCAGCACCGCATGCGACCATTTTGACTGAATACGGCACTACGTAAAGAAAAATACAGATTCCACACAGTCCCAGCTTTCTAGTTAGTCCTCATTGCTGAGGTCAATTTGGCAATGCCTGCCCACCTGGGCCTACATGGATTCTTCGAAAAGCCAGGGGGGCGTCCAAATGCGGTGCCATTAATTCAACAGCACTTGCCTGATGAATGCCAGCCTATGCGACTTCAGCCGGCCGAAGTGGCCGTGCGGTTAAAGGCGCTGCAGTCTGGAACCGCAAGACCGCTACAGTCGCAGGTTCGAATCCTGCCTCGGGCATGGATGTTTGTGATGTCCTTAGGTTAGTTAGGTTTAACTAGTTCTAAGTTCTAGGGGACTAATGACCTCAGCAGTTGAGTCCCATAGTGCTCAGAGCCATTTGAACCATTTTTGAACCTATGCGACTAGTGGCTCTCCAAGGCATTGTCCTGACCCACACAATTAGTGTCTTCAGACCACAAATTAAGCTGTCCCCTGTCAGAATTTCCCCGGACTGTGGCTAGCAAGCTGTCTCTATTCGGATGGCTGCTCAGATTTGACCTAAATCTCCAGCCCTGTACTACATGCGGACTAAATACTCAGAGCTAGTCAGATTTATTTTCGTAGGGGACGACAGTTATTAATGCCGTTAAACGCTCTATGAAAACGACACCGTCAACAATATTGTCGCAGAAGCAGCTAAGTAGCACAGTCACTGTAGTGTAGTGGTTATGATACTAGACTGTTCCATGGAAGGTCGTGAATTCAAAACTCACCTGAGGTATTAAATTTTAATTTCTATATTCGGTTCGAGTACATTCGAGAAGTATCAACAAATGTCAATAATCATTGTACTGGAATGTTCTGTAACTGTATATATACCGTATGTGTTCTGGCCGGAGGCAGTTCGCTCCGCACTTTTGTATGTGCAAATGCTGAATAAACCTTCGTTTAGTGAAGTTAGTTTCATCATTCATCTAATTACGCCTTCTTCTACGTGACATAATTCTGGTGGAGGCGCTGGGTATTGGAAGTTGTGATAGCGCACATTGTCGACAATACAATGGCTCCCATCAGGCCACGACAGAGCCGCCGTTTACGTGGCAAGAAAGCCGAGTTCGAGCCATATTCAGCAAACCGCAATCTATCGGAGACAGAAGAAGAGGACGTTACGGTGACATCAACTGTGTGCCACCACATGACACATCCTTCCAGGTTCTCTGGTGACGATGGCCAAGATCCAAACAAGTGGCTGAAAGTGTATGAGCGTATAGTTAATCTTAACAAATGGGATGACACCGTGTGTTTGCCTAACGTATTTTTCTACTTGGAGGGCACTGCCAAGCAGTGGTATGAGAATAATGAGGAGAAGCTCACAAGCTGGGAAGTATTCCAGGCCGGCCGTTGTGCCAGAGCGGTTCTAGGCGCTTCAGTCTGGAACCGCGCAACTTTTTAACGGATGATGGATAATCTTCTAAGTCACTTGAAGTGGAGGATGTGTCTTTGTTATTTAGATGACATTATAGTGTTCTCAGAGACATTTGATGAACACGTAAAAAGACTGAGGGCCGTTATTAAGTGCCTGCAACAAGGCGGACTGAAACTTAATCCAAGAAAGTGTCTCTTTGGAGCAAAAGAAATCAAAATACTTATATACTTTATGTCAAACGAAGGTGTGCGGCCAGACCCAGAAATGGTGAGAGCTATAACGGAATTTCCTATTGATATAAGTATTAGAGATGTGAGAAGCTTCCTCGGATTATGTTCTTATTACCGTCGTTTTATTAAAGACTTTTGTATCAAGGCCAAGCCACTCCAAGGATTGTTAAAATCCGATACTAAAGTTAGCTGGCATGGTGCTCAACAAGATTCTTTCGATGTGCTGCGAAAATCTCTGACGACTGACCCTGTACTTGGTCTGTATGATGAGAGAGCACCTACAGAACTACACACAGATGCCAGAGAGTATGAGATCGGTGCTGTTCTGGTGCAAATTTCGGATGGGAAAGAGAAGATTATAGCCTATGCGTCTATGACACAAAAGCCGAGAGAAACTACTCAACTACAGAAAGAGAATATCTTGCTGTGATCTGGGCCATGTGCAAATTTCGACAGTATCTCTATGGAACGCCATTCACAGTTGTTGCAGAGAATCATTCACTTTGTTGGTTGACAGGTCTTAAGGATCCAACAGGACGACTCGCCAGGTGGGCACTACATCTTGAAGATTATGACATTACCATAGTGCACTGATGACGTGGACGACAACTACACCGGCCAGGTGTTAACCAGAGCTGAGGAAGCTCGGCAGTTAGTTCGACTCTGCACGCTGCAGGCCCAAGAAAACGATCGCCGAAGGTCTACCAGCCTGGTGCCCTCGTCTGGATCTTCACTCCTGTTCGGAAGGCTGGTCTCTCTGAGAAGCTCCTCAGGACTCAGCTGTAAGACAGTTGTCTCATATTACTTACGAAGTTGAAGATTTCGAAGCTGACACAAGACGACGAAAGGTCAGAGATACAGTCCACGTCCTTCGAATGAAGCCCTATAAGGATCCTGCAACCCAGGGTAAATTCGAAGCTCCAGCAACAGGCAACAAGCGGAAAGGTGACGAAGAGCGTAGCGGCAAGGGAAGTTCAAAGAAGATCACCGCCAGGGCGAACATCAGTCATCGGGAGTCGGAGAATGCAGAAGCGATGACTCGTTTCCGGACTAGGAGGACGTAACACCGAGAAGCTGTTCTCTTAAGGAGGGAGCAATGTCGCAGAAGAAGCTGAGTAGCATAGTCACTGTAGTGTAGTGGTTACGATACTAGACTGTTCCATGGTGGGTCGTGAGTTCAAAACTCATCTAAAACTTTAATTTGTCTATTCGGTCCGAGTACATTCTAGAATGTATCCACAAATGTCAAGAATCATTGTACTGGAAGTTCTGTAACTGTATACAGACCGTACGTAATCTAACCGGAGGCAGTTCGTTCCGCGCTCTTGTACGTGCAAGTGCTGAATAAACCTTCGTTAAGTGAAGTTAGTGTTCGTTATTCATCTAATTATGTAGTAACCACAACCAACAGCGGGAACGCCTTGGGCTGCGGGTCGGAGCCGCCAGGCGGGGAAGCCGCCGGCGGTGGAGCACGCACCACCGGGTAAACACAGGACGAGTCGGACGACAGACCAACGACAACTGACAGCAACCGACCACGACCGACTATGAGCGACACAACAAGGAAGAGATAAACAACGGAGGCTTGTGGAAACCACAACACCAAACACCAAACGTAAATCCACTCAGAACCAGAGCCAGGCAAATGTCATCGACGAGCAACGACCAGAGCGCAGTACCGCCGAGATAGAAACGAAATCTCGAGCGAGTACCAGACTGGCTGGACTAGGGTTTTTTTTTTTCTTTATTGCGATTTTTATCACCTTACACAAGGCGGGCTGTCAGCAGCTGAGTACGCCGCTCGTCAGCCTTGAGATTTACAATAAGTAATAAATAGAGGGGACAAAGAGAATACAATCAAAATGGCGGGCAAAACAATGTAGACACCAAAAAACAAAAAACACGGAGCCGTTCACGCTTGACGAGAAAATATCACTGACACTAGTTGACACGGCGCACAAAACAGGGATGATGGCGATGGTACACGTGAACAGTGGCGGCGTTTCGGCGAACAAACACTAAACACAAACGAAGGCACACACACGAGACACTAATGGCGATGACCTCCGGCGCGAATGTTCACTGTGCGCGTGCGAGTCCAGGGACCTGCCAAGAGAGGAGGAGGAGGAAGGGGAGTGGGAGAGCGAGAGGGGGGAGCAGAGATGCCACGGGCAGGGGAGGAAGGGGGAAGGGAAGCCCGGGGGAAGAGGGGTGGAGGGACGGGACGGGGGAAAAGGAAAGAGAAGGGAAGGGAAGAGAAGGGAGGGAGGGTGCCTAAAGGAAAGGACACAGGAAGTGGGGGGAGGATCAAAGTTGATAGGAGGGGTAGATGGAGGGGAGGAGGACATCATCAGGGAGGGGGAGCTGGTGGAAGCCACCTTGGGAGAGGGTAAGGAGGGTTGAGAGATGGAGACCGGGTGGGACGTGGAAATATAGGCGCGGCAGCGGGCGGGGGTGGGAGAGGATCGGGGAGACGAGCGGGTGAGGAGGATCGAGTTTACGGGAGGTGTACAGGATCCGTATCCTTTCAAGGAAAAGGAGGAGGTGGGGGAAGGGGATGAGATCGCACAGGATCCGCGTGGGGGAGGGGAGACGGATGCGATAGGCGAGGCGGAGAGCATGACGTTCAAGGATTTGGAGGGATTTATAAAAGGTTGGGGGGGCAGAGATCCAAGCCGGATGGGCATAACAAAGGATAGGGCGGATGAGGGATTTAGCTGGACTAGGTTTTTTTTTTTTTCTTTATTGTGATTTCATGCCCCTGCCCCATATGGGCAGGGGAGGGCTGTCAGCAGCACAATCCGCCGCTCTTCAGCTGAGTGACATGACAACTAAAACAAGAATAAAATAATACATACATAAGGAGGTAAAAACAGGGGAACATAAAACAGAGTAAGGGGAGAAAATGGAGGTAAAAATCACTGACATGTAGAAGTTCATTGGGGACAGTTAAAATAGTCACCAGAAAGTTTAAAAAACACAGTTTGCGATTCTTAAAACACAGACAAGACACTGGATGCGCATGCACAGTTTAAAAGTTGGCCACAGTATTAAAAACACTCCGAAAACAACACACTTAAAACCCACTTGGAGCACACACAACGAAGAGTAAAACTACCAGGCGGGACCTGCCGAGGGAGAGGGCAGAGAGGATGGAAAAGGAGGGGAGAGCATGGGGCAGCTGGGGAAGCGGCGGGATGAAGAGAGGAGGGGCAACCGTGGGTGCACGAAGAGGCAGGAGACACATGGGGCGGGAGAGGGAAAGGGAAGACAGGGCAGGAGGGAGCGCAGAGACACTGAAAGAAGGCACAAGAGATGGACGGGGAGTAGGAGGGGAAATCCGCTCAGAAGGAGGGAGGGGGAGGAGAGGGAGCCCTGAGGAGGAGGCAGGAAGAGGGGGTTAGAGTTGGTAGGAAGGGTAGATGTCAGGGCGAAGCTCATCATCCGGGAGTGGTAGACGGTGGAAGTTGTGTTGGGAAAGGAGATGGAGGGTGTGGAGATGGAGAGAGGGAGGGACACAACGGTAAAGGCGCGGCAACTGGTTGGGAGTGGAGAGGAAGGGAGACACCAGGGGGTGAGGGGGATCAAGGCGGCGGACAATATATAGTGTGCGGATGTGTTCAAGGAAAAGGAGAAGGTGGGGGAAGGGGATGAGGTCATAGAGGATGCGCGTGGGCGACGGAAGGCGGATGCGGAAGGCGAGGCGGAGTGCATGGCGTTCGAGGATTTGGAGGGCTTTATAGAACCGGGGAGGGGCGGAAATCCAAGTGATGCTGGCATAACAAAGGATGGGGCGGCTCATGGATTTGTAGGTGTGAAGGATGGTGGAAGGATGCAGACCCCACGTCCGGCCGGACAGGAGTTTCAGGAGGCGGAGGCGGTTGTGAGCTTTGTTTTGGATGGTAAGGAGATGTTGAGTCCAGGTGAGGTGGCGGTCGAGTGTGAGGCCAAGGTATTTGAGGGTAGGAGTGAGGTGGATAGGACGGCCGTAAATGGTGAGGTAGAAATCATGGAGGCGGAAGGAGCGGGTGGTGCGGCCTATGATGATCGCCTGGGTCTTGGAGGGATTAACACGGAGGAACCACTGGTTGCACCAAGCGGTGAATTGGTCAAGGTGGGTTTGGAGGGTACGTTGGGACCGTTGAAGGGTAGGATAAAGGGCTAGGAAGGCGGTGTCATCAGCGAACTGGAGAAGATGAACAAGAGGGGGAGGTTTGGGCATATCAGCAGTGTACAGGAGATAGAGGAGAGGGGAAAGGACAGAACCTTGGGGCACGCCGGCAGAGGGGTAGAATGTACGGGAGTTGGAATTGTGGATAGTCACATAGGAGGGACGATGGGAGAGGAAGGAAGCAACGAGACGGACGAAGTTGATGGGGAGAGCATAGGTCTGGAGTTTGAAAAGGAGCCCAGGATGCCAGACACGGTCATAGGAGTTCTGGAGATCAAGGGAAACAAAGATAGCAGAGCGACGGGAGTTAAGTTGGAGGGAAAGAAGATGGGTAAGGTTAAGGAGCTGGTCGTCAGCAGAGAAGGAAGGCCGGAAGCCACATTGGGTAAGAGGAAGGAGGCGGTGCTGGTTAAGGTGGCGGTGGATACGGCGAGAGAGGATGGCCTCAAAGACCTTACTGAACACGGAGGTGAGGCAGATGGGACGATAGGAAGAGGTAGCAGAGGGGGGTTGGACTAGGGCAGAGCGGGTCCCTATATACGAAACCGGAGGGAGCGGCTATTGGCCGCTGTCTGCACGTGGCTTAGCGGTGGCGCCCTCGCTGTGCGGAATAGCCGCCGCGGAGTTGGAGCCCTCTATGGGCTGACCACGTCCATTTGTTCTGCCGCGTGTTCGACTTCCGCGGCGGAAGGTACTAGAAATTACACCTTCTTCTACGTGACAATATATAAGTAGTAATTTTACTGTACCCATTTTAACATGTTCATCTATGTACATTTCGAAAGTCACGCATCACCGTTGTCACGTAACCCAAAGGCACATTAAAAATCTAATTTGTTTATGAGCAGCTATTTATGAACATATTTGAATTTTACGTGATACGAGGAACTGTTTTGTTGTAGATATGGATTCAAACCTTGCACCTGTAGCCAATACTAACCCAGAAAATAGTCTGCACTTGATCGACGCTCTAACACGTAACTGGTGGTCATTGCTGACTAGATAATATGACGTGAAATATTTAAAATTTATCCAGTATCAGTTAGCAAATCTGCGATGAAATTACACGACGAAACTTTCTGTACTGGACTGGAACTCTTATCCAGCAATGATATCCATGTTATCCAACCACAAAAGATGTTAAATTTGGTTTCATTCACAAGTAACATACATGTCATAACTTGTTGTAATGGTTTGTGTTGGACAGGAATTAGAACCCATGGTTAACTAAGCACAATCAAATGTCAAATACCTAATTTCTTCAACAGTAGCGAGATTTTTAAATCTGAACTGTAAGACGAATGAACTATTCTTGCCTTCCCTACCTTAGACTGGGAGTCAAGTGTTGCCAACTTTCAGCACTAGCGAGATGCTCGCATGTTTGAACTAGAAAAAACGTAACGAGGAGTTCAGTGGTGACACGGAAGCAAACTCCTCACATATCGTCGTTGGCTAGGCACTAGGAGGCGTTAACTATCGAAATCGTTCTTATCAGTAGGTATCAGCGGCGTGTTTTAACTTGAAATGATGTGACGAAAAGATATGTGGGAATTGAAATGGTCACCTATCGTGAGAAGAAGAATTTTTATGTGATTACGTATTTTTATTGCTTAGCCCCTATGTATGTGATAACTGTAAATGTTCACAGACCATGTTGCCAGCCTTGTTATACTTCATTTTGTCGTCATATATGTCCACATACTTCACTATAATTTCATATTTTGCAATACTAAAACTTAGTGCTTTAAAAATTACGTATGATTGCTTTTTACCCTTCTTTCCCTCAATACGACAGACGCCAGAAAAACATTCGAATCGGAACCACAAAAGTTGAAACCAGGAAGTAAACGACCCTTAAATGTCATACTATAGTGCAATAAAACGTGGTTAATAAAACTTCGAGCTGGATTGTGGATGAGGTGACTCTGCTAAATTTTATAAGTTTCGAAATTTCAATTCTCAAAAGCAAAGCAGATTCGATAATAACATAACCATACCGAGATGATCTGTATCCTGGCAAAATTGCCAGATCTGCCTCCCATCCTCCTTTCTGCAATCTCTTCTGTCTAGATTTAGGAAATTTTATAATTTTGTACGTGAATCATTATTGAAAAATGTTAATTAAATGAAAAATATTAAGGAAAAATATGGCAGACAACAACTTAAACGTGTCATTGTAGGAAATAAATTAATAATTCTATTAAAAAGCTGGAAAATGTCAGGTACTGTTCTGTACATTAGTTTTAGAATGATGTGAAGATTCTGTTTGCTCCTCATAAATTATTAACAGTGCAAAAGTTGATAACTACATTTACAGAGAAAAGGATATAACAAAGAGTTTGGAAACTGTCCTGTTTACATATGTTTACAAGGTGGTTCAACTTGGTTTATTGTTGAATAGCTGCCTATATGCCCATCGACTAACAATTCGAGAAATATTGCTAACCAGCCGCTGAATGCTTATTCTTGAAATCTTCTTTATTTACACGGGAGAAGCAGTGCGAAGCAAAAGTTGGGTGCAGAAAAATTAGAGACAGGAGACCAGATAAATCCACCTTTCTGCTTGCTCTAGTTTTAGCGCTCCCTCTGTGACTGCACCATAACTCGCCACGTACTCGACACGGCCCTGGGTAGGAACACCTTGTGTAGGAAAGAGTTTCGCGTGTTGTCAAGACTGAAAGTGGCGCAAACAAGACTACAAGTCCGAAGTTTTCCGAATACTTGCGATCTATACCGATTCTGGAGTAGTGAGCGTGCGACCCAAGAAAAGTTTACTTAATAGCACTTCTTTGGACTTTCTGTTGAGGACGTTTCTTGCTGCATCAAAATCATAGTCTAAATTACGATCTTATATTACGACGGACGACGCATTCACAACTAATGTAGAGACTGCTCTACGTCGAAGGTGCAGTAAGAAAGTCTGGTACACTATAAAGTCCCAACTTCCGCAACACATATGCAGCGAGGGGCAGGGAACAACGTAGTGCAATCGTCTAAGGAGCACATGTCACTGACGCAGATGAAAGAAACTTTGATATGAAGAGGCTCTGAAAAGAACTCGGTGTTATATAATTAATCGCAGCATATGGAAACATCAGAGATATGTAGAAGCTTAATTGGAAATGCAGTATCACAGTTGGCAGACAAAATGGAGTAGAGCGCTCAAAGCCAGAAATGAGGTCCTGAAAAGTGCTGGAACACACAACTGATTCAACACTAACTCGTTTTGTGACTGATAACCTTAATGTGCTGTTTCTTGATGGAAACTAAGAAGAAAAACTTTTTTATGCATCCTGCTGCTACAGCGTATTCTATCAGTATTTAATCCACTTCACTCGTCTGGCCAATGCACTGCAACGTATCGTCGACGAAGTAGGCAAAATAATTTCATACACAAAGAAAGTCACGCACCGTGTGTCGCTTTATGGAGAAGTCCTGCCAATCCTAACGTTGCCACCTGAGCCTGTCCTACCGCGGTGCTGTACAACGATTGAAGTCGTTGGTTTTTGTAATGAATATTTTAAAGCCTTGAAATCTGTAAATAATCCATTTCCGAGAGATTCTTCAGTTTCGGCACGAAAGGCACAAAACGCTTTTACTGAAACGAAAACCAGAAAATGCTCAGGCATTCATCCATAGCAATTTTGGCTTCCTTGCCAGTGGCATTGAAGAATTAAATCTACCGGGCTGTCTTTACAGAAATCGTTAGAAATACACTCCTGGAAATGGAAAAAAGAACACATTGACACCGGTGTGTCAGACCCACCATACTTGCTCCGGACACTGCGAGAGGGCTGTACAAGCAATGATCACACGCACGGCACAGCGGACACACCAGGAACCGCGGTGTTGGCCGTCGAATGGCGCTAGCTGCGCAGCATTTGTGCACCGCCGCCGTCAGTGTCAGCCAGTTTGCCGTGGCATACGGAGCTCCATCGCAGTCTTTAACACTTGTAGCATGCCGCGACAGCGTGGACGTGAACCGTATGTGCAGTTGACGGACTTTGAGCGAGGGCGTATAGTGGGCATGCGGGAGGCCGGGTGGACGTACCGCCGAATTGCTCAACACGTGGGGCGTGACGTCTCCACAGTACATCCATGTTGTCGCCAGTGGTCGGCGGAAGGTGCACGTGCCCGTCGACCTGGGACCGGACCGCAGCGACGCACGGATGCACGCCAAGACCGTAGGATCCTACGCAGTGCCGTAGGGGACCGCACCGCCACTTCCCAGCAAATTAGGGACACTGTTGCTCCTGGGGTATCGGCGAGGACCATTCGCAACTGTCTCCATGAAGCTGGGCTACGGTCCCGCTCACCGTTAGGCCGTCTTCCGCTCACGCCCCAACATCGTGCAGCCCGCCTCCAGTGGTGTCGCGACAGGCGTGAATGGAGGGACGAATGGAGACGTGTCGTCTTCAGCGAAGAGAGTCGCTTCTGCCTTGGTGCCAATGAAGGTCGTATGCGTGTTTGGCGCCGTGCAGGTGAGCGCCACAATCAGGACTGCATACGATCGAGGCACACAGGGCCAACACCCGGCATCATGGTGTGGGGAGCGATCTCCTACACTGGCCGTACACCACTGGTGATCGTCGAGGGGACACTGAATAGTGCATGGTACATCCAAATCGTCATCGAACCCATCGTTGTACCATTCCTAGACCGGCAAGGGAACTTGCTGTTCCAACAGGACAATGCACGTCCGCATGTATCCCGTGCCACCCAACGTGCTCTAGAAGGTGTAAGTCAACTACCCTGGCCAGCAAGATCTCCGGATCTGTCCCCCATTGAGCATGTTTGGGACTGGATGAAGCGTCGTCTCACGCGGTCTGCACGTCCAGCACGAACGCTGGTCCATCTGAGGCGCCAGGTGGAAATGGCATGGCAAGCCGTTCCACAGGACTACATCCAGCATCTCTACGATCGTCTCCATGGGAGAATAGCAGCCTGCATTGCTGCGAAAGGTGGATATACACTGTACTAGTGCCGACATTGTGCATGCTCTGTTGCCTGAGTCTATGTGCCTGTGGTTCTGTCAGTGTGATCATGTGATGTATCTGACCCCAGGAATGTGTCAATAAAGTTTCCCCTTCCTGGGACAATGAATTCACGGTGTTCTTATTTCAATTTCCAGGAGTGTAGTTAAGAATGACCATTGGAAGATGACTGAAATTAAATGTGATACTGGTCAAAGGGCAGTGAATAAATTCGAAGCGATTTTCGCTAGAAATTTTGGCTATTCGACTTTTGGTACTATTAGTAATATCCACAGCGGAAGAGAAGGCAACACTTCGGACGACATCTCTCAAGGAATGACGTGGAAAAATTATTTTCCTCCTACAGAGCATTCTTTCCAATAGGCGAATTCCATGTCTGGAGAAGTTTTGGAGACATACCCTGTTCTTTATTGTGCTGCAAAATAAAAAGGAAACGTTGGATACTTCCGTAATTTAAGTAAAGACGAACAGTTTAGTAAAAGGCCTTGACCGAAAATAATTTTCTTTTAATAGTGCAGTGCTGATTTTAAAAATAAAATATCAGGCTCTGCAGAGAGCATGTTAAGATAAAATACTAGGCTATGGTGAGATTCACATGTTGATTTCAGTAGAAATTATCATTATGGTAAAAGTTTTCGAAACATTACATAATTTCATAAATATTTTCCACTTTTTCATTAAAAACCATACAAAATCGATGAAACTATTTGCGTGTATTGATAAGCTCGGGTACCCTCGCTTGAGTACAACTCGAGCTCTGGAGACACATACTGGCAGTGGCAGTATCACCACATGTAACTTACATTTGATGAGTCTTGATAATCTGGTATACCTTCCACTGCACAGCTCGCAGCCGCCGTAATACAACATACAGTGGCAATGGCGGCAGCAGCACATGTAACACATTCGAGGCATGCCTTGAAAAGCTGTCGTATTCTTTGTGATACACAGTTTGCAGCCTTGGTAACGCAACATTCACTGGTAATGTTGGAGGCACCACATGGAACACATTTTAGACATGCATTGATTGGGTAGGGTGTCTTCTACTGTGTACTGATCGCAGTCATGGCAATGCAGTACACACTGTCAACGGCAGAAGCACCATATGCAACACACTAGAGGTATCCCTTGATAAGCAGGTGTACCCTCAGTTGTAATCATATCCCAGCTATGGTAATGTAACACACACTGCCAATGATGGTAGCACCACATATAACACACTTGAGACGTGCTTCAATAAGGTGGGGTATGTTCCACTGAGTACAGATAGCAAACATGGAGATTATCACACGCTTGCAATGGTAGTTGCTTCATATGTAACACACTTGAGGCATGCAATGATAATGTGGGGTACTTCTGTTGTATGCTGCTAACAACTGTGGTAATGCAACATGTGCTACCAATGGCAGTAGCACCACATATAACACATTTGGTGCATGCCTTGAGAAGCTGGGGTGCCTTCTGCAGTGTACAGCTCAAAGGTGTGGTGACAAAGTACACACTGGCTATGGCAGTAGCAACAAGTGTAACTCACATAATTCATGAATTATTTAGGAGTAAAGGAGATGACTCACCTAAAGGAAGAAGTGCAGTGTCGTCAACAGATACACACGCAAAAGGTACAGAGCTTTACTTCACTAGCTTTCGGAATGAGATTCTGTTCTCAAGTTGTAGGAGAAACATGCGCGTGCGCGCGCGCGCGCGCACACACACACACACACACACACACACACACACACACACACTCGACTCACTCATATGCACATGCCCATCTCCTCACGCAGTGCTTATTCGACTGCCAGCTCTTTCTTGGCCCACAGTGAGTGTACTGGAGATGGTTGGGGTGCGGTTTGGAGTGGGATGAGTGATGGAGAGAGATGGGAGGCAGGGACGGGGCCGGTGGGGGGGGGGGGTGGAAGCGAGATGAAGCTCTGTACATTTTGTGTGCGTATCTGTCGCTGACACAGTGCTTCTGCCTTTAGATGAGTCGTCTGATTTATTCCTAAATAATTCGTTATTCTGAACCAGAACTTTCCATACATTATCACTTAATTCTTGTGCTGATAAGCTGGCGTATCTTGCGTTTTGTGCGGTTCACAGCTGTGGTAATGCAACACACACTAGCATTAGTGGCAACATTACTCGCAACAAACATGAGACATGCCTTGATAAGCTTGGGTACATCCAATTGTGTACACCTGAAAGCCATATCAATGTCAAACACACTGACAGCTTGCAATTGCGGTAGTAGAACACACTCTTGCAGTGTAATGCACTTGATTCACAAGCTGTGGTACATTCCACTGTGAACAGGTTGCAGACTTCTTAATACAATACACACTGGTATTTATGGCAACATTAAATGTAACATACTTGAGGCATCCATTAATAAGATGAGGTACATTACATTGTGTACAAATAGCAGCTGTGTTAACACAACACACAGTGGCAAAGACACAGCATCATATGTAACACACTTGAGGCATGCGTTTGCAAGCTGGGGTACCTTCCAATGTGTATTGCTCACAAGTTCAATAATGTAACACACACTGCTAATTACAGTGAATTAGAATAACAAAATTGAAGAATGTCTTGGTAGGATGAGTTGCCTTCTGTTGTGAACAGCACACAGATGGGGGGAAAGCAAAAGACACACTGCCACTGGGAGCAGAACAACATGTAACTCGTGTAAAGGATGCCTAGTAAAGTTAGTATACCTGCAGTTGTGTGCAGCTCATAGCCATGATAGTGCAACACACACTGGCAATGGTGGTAGCACCACATGTAACACACTTGAGGCATGCTTTGATAAGCTGTCGTACCTTCTGATGTTTACAGTACTCTGCCACAGTAATGCAACACTCACTGGCAATTTCAGCAGGACCACATTAAATGCACTTGAGGCATGCCTTCATACGGTGGTGTACCTTCCATTGAGGACAGCTCACAGCTGTGGTAATGCAACACACAGTAGTAATAGGAGCAAATTCGGATATACCACACTTGATGCATGCATTGATAATTTGGGGTACCTTGCATTGTGCCCAGCTTTCAGCTGTGGTAATGCAGCACACAATGACTTTGGCGACAGCACCATGTGTAACACATTTAAGGCATGCCTTGATGATGTATGTTATGGCCTGTTGTCACAGCCCATAGCCATGGCAATGCTGCACATGGTGGCAATAATGGTAGCAACACATCTTATGCACTTGAAGAATGCCTTCATAAGTTGGGATATATTCTATATATACAAATGTCGTAGCTATGTTAACACAACATACAATGGCAATGGTAGAAGCGTCATATGTTGCACACTTGAGACATGCCTTGATAGGTTGGAGTGGATTTTGTTGTGTACAGCTACCAGCCATTGTCACGCAACACTTACTGGCAATGGCGGCAGCATCAAATGTAACACATTTGAGGCATGCATTGATAAACTGGGGTACCTTCCATTGTGTACACAATTGAGCCTTGGTAACCCAACACTGGCAATGGCAGCAGCACAACTAATTGTTGCAGTGGATTTGTTCCTCTCTGATTGTAACTATTTTACTTACATACTTTTTTAAATTTCTGAAAGTACATATAATTATCCCATATTGTTTTGTTTATACATTATAACAATTACTCTTTCTGCTTGAAACGCCGAGATACTTGTGCCTCCAATAAAAAAGTATTAGCAGATCTGTGTATTTATGTAGGAGATGTGTGGCTGCGATTACGAATTTGGAGTTTCACTGAATTAATTAGGGTTTGTGTCACACTGATACCAAATTTATTTTTACATTATATTATTCGTTGATGTGTTCCAGGAGTGACGCAAATGTAGCTGAGGTATGTCGCACATGATCAGACTGCGCCACAGACGGGTATATGACTAACACTCTGTCATAGGTAATTACAAACATCGTCTTTTGGCGCATCTGTCATGTTTTACTAGTTTCTTATATGTAGTCATTGTATTTTGTCTTAACAGCAAGTAATGTTTTCTATTATTTAAACATACTAATGTGATCCATAGTCTTTCTGCCGGTCAAATCAGTGTCTCATTTTTTTACGTAAACTAAGTGAAAAGTCAGTTACCAATCTACTTTGTTACTGTTTTCATTCCACAGTTAAAGGTTCATTCCTTATGTTCTCATTATCCTTCATCTCTCTTTACCATCCCAGCCCTGTTATATATTTATCTATGTTTCTTACCTTAATCTTTGTGGAACGGCTAGTTACTGCTGTTCGTCTGTGTGTGTCCACGACGCAACATATCAAGAGTATTCGCCGTGTATTATCTCAAGTGTCAATAAAACCTTTTCTTATGAAAGATTGATACTCCTCATACTTCTCATCAGGCTAAGTGCATTTTGGGGCCGAGTCAATCCTTTTTGTGGTGTAATTGTGACCTCTCTTAAGTACATTACATTTCTATATGTGGTTTATGTATGACGACATGAAACAATATTTGTTACGTATCAAATCTAATCTCATTTGTGGCCTTTGTTGATATTTTTGTATTTTGTATTTATCTAAATGTGTATGATTGCCCGTAATATATCCTTAAATATTGGTGGAAATCACATCGCCTTAAAGCTCTTAATACCTCGATAGTTCTTACGTAATTGCCCGACTTAGACGTCGTCTTTAACAAACTCTCCCACAACAGGTCACCTTTTGGCCGACTTTCCTGTGGCCGTATAAATCTCCTTTCAACACCATTAACTTAATTTGTGGGACAATCCCTCACCTGTATAAGCATTCAACATCATGAAGTGTTGCGGAAATCCACCTCACCTAATTAACTCTTTTTATGCGGCATACCATTATTTATATTCAATCAAGTCTTTAGCCTGTTATGACCAGGAGAATGCGTTCTATATGTTACCAGTTTCTATTACCACCTGTTAATTAAAATTTTTCTGATTGCAGTCATTTACTCTGTTTTGCTTAATACTCTTCTTCTGCAGCAGCGATCTTATACAATATAGTGTTTTCTTTGTGATTTTATCATTACGTACCATCATGATTGCAACTCAGTTTATTACCTTAAATGTACTCATTTGTAATGTTTTTTAAGTAAGCTTAGTACACAATTGCATTCTTACAAGGGGAGGCCGCCAATTGTGAAATTCAGATTCGATTCATGCTGCGCATAATAAAAGCTTATGGCCAGAGGTGTAATGCGCCAAAGCACCAAGATGCACTTCTCAGCCGTTGTCGAGAAAATCGACAGTTAAAAGAAACCGTTGCGGTGAAATACTCTCTACGATTAATAATTTTCAACAGCGTCTGGCGCAGCGGTAAGCGCTCGGGTTCGTAAACCGAAGTTCGCCGGATCGAATCTCGAGCCATGCAGTTTTTTTTATTTATTAGTTTTTTGTAATATATATATATATATATATATATATATATATATATATATATAAACTATTAATGAATTGCTTATGCATGTTGGTGAAGGCGGATCTCTCTCCAATTGTACCGCCTTCATTTTTCCCTTTGTTTAACAGGGTATACCAAAGCTCTCCCGTCCGCACTGATTTTCGACGATATTATAAGTTGCGCTAGGGACCGCATCTACCTTCTTTCGAAGTTAGCAGGCAACTACGCTGTTATGCGGCGGCTCGTTTCGGCCCATTCAACGTCTGTCCTTCAAGTGTAACGAGCGAGTAACGGAGTTTATATTTCATACCTGCCGCAGCAAATTTGTGTTCGTGGGGTCTCTATTCTAATTCGAACGTTTGACTTACGGTATACGTATTCGTTTCGGGATACCGTTTCTACGTCTTCCGTTAACTATACGTGGTTAACATTATGAAGACAATTAATAACATTTGTGAAATACACCTTTGTTTGCGGAAAACATAATGATGTTCGAAGTCGTCAGTTTTTCCACGACAAACGACTTATTACATGCATAATTGTTGCAACTGATTGCCGGGAATTATATATATAATATACATATAATAGCGCGTCGTCTATCTGCAAGTGTGTTCCATGTCAAACTTTCTATGAGATTTGAAACGTTCTCGCGATGGCTAAATGTACCCGTCACGAATCTTGCCGCTCTTCTTTGGACCTTCGTAATCTCTTGAATCAGACCCAACTGGTAAGAGTCCCATACAGACGAACAACTCTCTAAGACTGGACGAACTAACGTACTGTAAGCAATTTCCTTTATTGAAGGACTGCATTACTTCAGGATTCTACCAATAAACCGCAGTCTAGAGTTTTCCTTGCCCATTACTTGTGTAATCTGATTATTCCATTTGAGATAATTTCGAATAGTCACACCCAGATACTTGACGGATGTTACCGCTTCCAAAGACTGGGCATTTATTTTGTGCTCGTACATTAATGGGGATTTTCGCCTTGATATACCCAGTAGGTTACACTTACTAATATTGAGAGATAACTGCCAGTCATTACACCAAGTACTTATTTTCTGCAAGTCCTCATTGATTTGTTCACAGCTTTCGTGTGATTCTACTTTCCTGTAGACTACAACAGCATCGGCAAACAGTCTAATACCGCTGTCAATAACATCAACCAGACCGTTTATCCAAATCGAAAAAAGCAGCGGACCTATTACGCTGCCCTGGGGCATACCTGAAGTTACGCTTGTTTCTGTTGAACTCACCCTATTCAGGACGACATACTGCTCTCTGTCCGTTAGGAAACTTTCTGTCCAACCGCATATGTCATCGGATAGACTGTAAGCGTGCACTTTTTGGAGCAAGCGACAGTGCGGAAGTGAGTCGAACGCCTTTCGAAAGTCGAGAAATATGGCATCAACCTGGGAGCCCGTATCTAGAGCCTGTTGTGTATCATGCACAAAGAGGACCAGCTGTTTCTCGCATGACCTCTGTTTCCTAAAACCGTCTTGGTTTCTGCAGATGAGCTTCTCAGAGTCTAGAAAGGTCATTATGTCTGAACACAAAATATATTCCATGACTCTACAACAAACTGATGTCGGTGAAATTGGCCGGTAATTATATGCATCCTTCCACTTACCTCAATTACTACTTTGTAATTTTTCCCCACATGTCACAAGTTTCTTTTTCATTTATCATAGTTAAGAATGATAAAGATGATAGATTTAGTTTTGAATAAGTGAAGAGGAAGAATGGAAATATGAAAAAATGAAGTAATATCGTCAATAAATTGAGCGTTTGGTGGTCATGAGTTACCTAGCGTTGTACAGAGAACAATGCCTTCTGAGATCAGTGTTTATATTTCATTTGTTGTAATGGTCGAAACTCGCGTTTTCTTTGCCAGCCACTGCTTTCACAGGGAACTCAACAATATTGTGTTCACTTTTGTTAGTACCCTTCTCACCTGAGTAATTTCAATCTACATATCCACCCACTGGCTTGTTTTTTGTTGTGGCCACATAATCGGACAGTTTACCTCTGACACATAATGGTCAGTGACTGCACATTCCTTTCTGTTGTCATAAGGTGAACTATGCTTACAGTGATGCAACCCGCTTCATCGCTTTCACTAACACTGCTTATTCTCTTTACCCAATCACACTGTATTTCAACTTTGGATTTAAAACTACCTGTAAGTTTGGTGACTTCATTGGTCACAGTTTTGTTAACTACTTCGATAAGCTCGTTTACTTTTTTCACGACTACTCTCAAATTGATGTGAACCACAGTTGCACTGTCTTTATAAACGGTTTCTAAATGATTTCTCTGCTCGTTATTGGCGCCAGTTACGAGTTTGGCCAACTCCTCAGACATATATTGTTTGGCAAACAAAGGACATCCTGATTGTTAGCAAGGATCGACAAACATATTCTGTCATATCGCTCACTAAGTTTCAAGTGTGCATTCACACAAATTATTACACATATCCTACTGTATCATTCCACACTAGTGTCGAGAATTGTGAAATTGCAATTTTTTTTTTTTTAGAAACTAAAGCGTAGAACAACTTACTGCATTCGGTACCATTTCCAGCTGTAGAAGCCTAGCCTTCTGCAATTCACTGATGAAGGGCAAATTACATTTCATCGAGCCACCGCGCACATAGCTGAGTGGAATATGCAGTAATTGAGTAATACATGCATAGACTGGTTATCCCCAGTGGACGAGGATATTATCAGCGATTTCAGATCGTCAAAATCAGCTGTGCCCAAGCAAAAGCCGTCGGGGAACTATCATATAGAAAGGCATTTTGAATATGGTGCTATTCAGGCATGGCACTCTTTTATGTCTCAGCATTAGTAGATAAAATGTTTATATGTATTAGTTTGTTTCACTTTTGTTATATGGGGGAGCATTATACACTCCTGGAAATTGAAATAGGAACACCGTGAATTCATTGTCCCAGGAAGGGGAAACTTTATTGACACATTCCTGGGGTCAGATACATCACATGATCACACTGACAGAACCACAGGCACATAGACACAGGCAACAGAGCATGCACAATGTCGGCACTAGTACAGTGTATATCCACCTTTCGCAGCAATGCAGGCTGCTATTCTCCCATGGAGACGATCGTAGAGATGCTGGATGTAGTCCTGTGGAACGGCTTGCTATGCCATTTCCACCTGGCGCCTCAGTTGGACCAGCGTTCGTGGTGGACGTGCAGACCGCGTGAGACGACGCTTCATCCAGTCCCAAACATGCTCAATGGGGGACAGATCCGGAGATCTTGCTGGCCAGGGTAGTTGACTTACACTTTCTAGATCACGTTGGGTGGCACGGGATACATGCGGACGTGCATTGTCCTGTTGGAACAGCAAGTTCCCTTGCCGGTCTAGGAATGGTAGAACGATGTGTTCGATGACGGTTTGGATGTACCGTGCACTATTCAGTGTCCCCTCGACGATCACCAGTGGTGTACGGCCAGTGTAGGAGATCGCTCCCCACACCATCATGCCAGGTGTTGGCCCTGTGTGCCTCGGTCGTATGCAGTCCTGATTGTGACGCTCACCAGCACGGCGCCAAACACGCATACGACCATCATTGGCACCAAGGCAGAAGCGACTCTCATCGCTGAAGACGACACGTCTCCATTCGTCCCTCCATTCACGCCTGTCGCGACACCACTGGAGGCGGGCTGCACGACGTTGGGGCGTGAGCGGAAGACGGCCTAACGGTGTGCGGGACCGTAGCCCAGCTTCATGGAGACGGTTGCGAATGGTCCTCGCCGATACCCCAGGAGCAACAGTGTCCCTAATTTGCTGGGAGGTGGCGGTGCGGTCCCCTACGGCACTGCGTAGGATCCTACGGTCTTGGCGTGCATCCGTGCGTCGCTGCGGTCCGGTCCCAGGTCGACGGGCACGTGCACCTTCCGCCGACCACTGGTGACAACATCGATGTATTGTGGAGACCTCACGCCCCACGTGTTGAGCAATTCGGCGGTACGTCCACCCGGCCTCCCGCATGCCCACTATACGCCCTCGCTCAAAGTCCGTCAACTGCACATACGGTTCACGTCCACGATGTCGCGGCATGCTACCAGTGTTAAAGACTGCGATGGAGCTCCGTATCCCACGGCAAACTGGCTGACACTGACGGCGGCGGTGCACAAATGCTGCGCAGCTAGCGCCATTCGACGGCCAACACCGCGGTTCCTGGTGTGTCCGCTGTGCCGTGCGTGTGATCATTGCTTGTACAGCCCTCTCGCAGTGTCCGGAGCAAGTATGGTGGGTCTGACACACCGGTGTCAATGTGTTCTTTTTTCCATTTCCAGGAGTGTATTTTACTTGGTCGTGGGCCAAACCAACAACTTGGGATGTCCCATTAAATATTAGCCTCATTGGGAAGTACGTGAATTAAGTTTAAGAAAAAAAACAATATTTTAAGGTTTATTCGAATAGATCAGATCATTATGGATAAATAATCAGTCTGTAATCTATCTATCTATAATTTCTGACATTATAACTTTCATAAAACAAACCATGAAGTTCACAGGAAAAGTGATGAATCGCGACGTTGTCCAGAGATCGCGGTACCACACCGTAGTCGGCAACACGAATCGATATCACAGACTTTAGCGTGGTCTCGTTGCAACCGCAATGATGTGTGGGAGGCGCTACTGAAGACCACGCCCCCCTTCTCACCATGCTGAGATCAATGCATATAGTGTCAAGCACGTAAGAGCTCACTCACCCCAGTTCGAGGCCTCATCTACAGCAGTCGATATCACAGTGTAGATCCAATGAGTTGTTAAAGTGTCAGATTAACTTGTACTGTTGTAAATACTGAACATTGTACCTCAAGAAAACAGTTAGTAATAAGTGCACCAAGTGATGCTTTCATAGTCAATGACAGCTGTAAATTATCAAGCGATCCTGTGACAAACAACTGTGTCAGAATTAAGTAAATTCATTTATGTAATAAAGTGAACTAGTATTTCACGTGTTCTAGTTTGATGAGCCTTCCCCCAGAGCAATCAAGAACCCACAGTTACGGCTGGATGGAGGTATTTTCGTCCGGTCACAACACGAATGTTACCAGTTGTATTATACCCCCCTGTTGTATAGAAATACCCCCACGAGCCACCACTGATACGTGACTTTGATGGAGTGTTAGATCCTCCCCTAACCGACTAGACCAGACAGCGACGCCTGTCTATCATCACCGGCAGCCTCAGCACTGCCGTTACCGACCATAATACTCCATTACTGCGCTCAGGACACCAACGCACCAGCGTAGCCGCTGCCCGGCTGATGCACCTTGGCTGACCTCGCACTGTCCTTGCCTTCTCAGTACACATTCGCTGCACCTGGATTCGTCTGCACGCCACTATGCCAGCGCGTCGCCACGCCACCCCAACTGGCCACAGATCTTTCCATTGTTGTAAATAAAAATTAGCCAATACGAATCATCACTTATTGTACTACTTCCCTAAAGATAAGAATTTGTGTCCTTACGCTCTTTAGCGCATTAAGAAGTTTTTAAATTACGTGGCACCTCGTAGCAAGCGCTACACTTCCAAAGGAGCATTTTCAATCACTCAAATACCATCTTTGCAATTTTGAGATCAGTAACCTTCTCCTGAAGAGTGGGAATGGAATGTGCAAGGTGGGTTACAGATTGAGTGGTAAAATGTTTATTTCAATAAAAAAATTTAATTTTTCAGTGTTTCGGTCTTTCAATAGCCGAGCTGTATTTCAAGGGAGAACTGTGGTTAGGCACGGGCTGGCTCGGTACCATCTGTCACCCGATATCGCCGCCAACACACGCCTTGTGAACGTGCGTGCTATTTCCACAAGGACTAAAGCTGAAGAGGTGGCGCTTAGGTGAAGCTTCGCTGACAAGGGAACGCTTCTAAAAATCTCTCCAGCAACCGAGAAGAGAGCTGTGTATGATCACGTGGGGGCCACAGAGCGGCCTGACAGTAGGCAGCCAGTCTTCGAGGCGATCAGACGTGCCTTTCACATCCCCGTGTCAAGAGATATGCCCCTCAAGCTATTAGTGGCCTCCCAAGCGCCCTTAAAGGCAGGGACTCATAGTGTTAACCAATAAACAGATTGTAATAATACTTAGAAAGTGTATTTTCTGTGCAAATATACATTTTTTGAATGGAATAATGCCCATTGACATTAACAGACTAAAAGTATGGTAAATTAGAACGTCGGTGGTGTTTGTTGCAGGATTCTAGTGCGAGCCACGTACGAGATGAAAAGTTTCGACTTGCACACTTGTGAGAAGCCCGCTAAACCCGCTGGGCAGAACAGGTGATTAGGATTGTGGAAAGGGCCAAATAAGGTGTGGTCAGGTTCACTCAAAATTGTAATTTATTGTAATTCAATAACACCTTTAAACCAATACGGCACGTAGCCGAACCTTTAGAACTACGAGTTTCAAAAAGGCAATTATTTCACTGCGGAAGGCCTCCAAACAAGAACTCTTAAAGCAACAAGATAAATTTCAAGTGGTAAAGACATGCAGTTAAAATTTCAAATAAGGTGTTACAAAAAGGTACGGCCAAACTTTCAGGAAACATTCCTCACACACAAGTAAAGAAAGATGTTATGTGGACATGTGTCCGGAAACGCTTAATTTCCATGTTGGAGCTCATTTCAGTTTCGTCAGTATGTACTGTAATTTCTCGATTCACCGCCAGTTGGCCCAATTGAAGGAAGGTAATGTTGACTTCGGTGCTTGTGTTGACATGCAACTCATTGCTCTACAGTACTAGCATCAAGTACATCAGTACGTAGCATCAACAGGTTAGTGTTCATCACGAACGTGGTTTTGCAGTCAGTGCAATGTTTACAAATGCGGAGTTGGCAGATGCCCATTTGATGTATGGATTAGCACGGAGCAATAGCCGTGGCGCGGTACGCTTGTATCGAGACGGATTTCCAGAACGAAGGTGTCCCGACAGGAAGACGTTCGAAGCAATTGATCGCTGTCTTAGGGAGCACGGAACATTCCAGCCTATGACTCGCGACTGGGGAAGACCTAGAACGACGAGGACACCTGCAGTGGACGAGGCAATTCTTCGTGCAGTTGACGATAACCCTAATGTCAGCGTCAGAGCAGTTGCTGCTGTACAAGGTAACGTTGACCACGTCACTGTATGGAGAGTGCTACGGGAGAACCAGTTGTTTCCGTACCATGTACAGCGTATGCAGGCACTGTCATCAGCTGATTGGCCTCCACGGGTACACTTCTGCTAATGGTTCATCCAACAATGTGTCAATCCTCATTTCAGTGCAAATGTTCTCTTTACGGATGAGGCTTCATTCCAACGTGATCAAATTGTAAATTTTCACAATCAACATGTGTGGGCTGACGAGAATCCGCACGCAATTGTGCAATCGCGTCATCAACACAGATTTTCTGTGAACGTTTGGGCAGGCATTGTTGGTGATGTCTTGATTGGGCCCCATGTTCTTCCACCTACGATCAATGGAGCACCTTGTCATGATTTCATACGGGATACTCTACCTGTGCTGCTACAACATGTGCCTTTACAAGTACGACACAACATGTGGTTCATGCACGATGGAGCTCCTGCACATTTCAGTCGAAGTGTTCGTACGCTTCTCAACAACAGATTCGGTGACCGATGGATTGGTAGAGGCGGACCAATTCCATGGCCTCCACGCTCTCCTGACCTCAACCCTCTTGACTTTCATTTATGGGGGCATTTGAAAGCTCTTGTCTACGCAACCCCGGTACCAAATGTAGAGACTCTTCGTGCTCGTATTGTGGACGGCTGTGATACAATACGCCATTCTCCAGGGCTGCATCAGCGCATCAGGGATTCCATGTGACGGAGGGTGGATGCATGTATCCTCGCTAACGGAGGACATTTTGAACATTTCCTGTAACAAAGTGTTTGAAGTCACGCTGGTACGTTCTGTTGCTGTGTGTTTCCATTCCATGATTAATGTTATTTGAAGAGAAGTAATAAAATGAGCTCTAACACGGAAAGTAAGCGTTTCCGGACACATGTCCACATAACATATTTTCTTTCTTTGTGTGTGAGGAATGTTTCCTGAAAGTTTGGCCGTACCTTTTTGTAACACCCTGTATATATACAGGGTGAGTCACCTAACATTACCGCTGGATATATTTCGTAAACCACATCAAATACTGACGAATCGATTCCACAGACCGAACGTGAGGAGAGGGGCTAGTGTAATTGGTTAATACAAACCATAAAAAAATGCACGGAAATATGTTTTTTAACACAAACCTACGTTTTTTTCAATGGAACCCAGTTACTTTTGTTAGCACATCTGAAAATATAAACAAATGCGTAATCAGTGCCGTTTGTTGCATTGTAAAATGTTAATTTTTCACTGACGCACATGTACATTACCATGAGGGATGAGGTACACGTACTCACGTGGTTTCCGTTTTCAGTTACGGAGTGGAATAGAGTGTGTCCCGACATGCCAGGCCAATAGATGTTCAATGTGGTGGTCATCATTTGCTGCACACAATTGCAATCTCTGGCGTAATGAATGTCGTACACGCCGCAGTACATCTGGTGTAATATCGCCGCAGGCTGCCGCAATACGTTGTTTCATATCCTCTGGGGTTGTAGGCACATCACGGTACACATTCTCCTTTAACGTACCCCACAGAAAGAAGTCCAGAGGTGTAAGATCAGGAGAAACACGGTCGTCATCGTAAACATGTCCCTGCAGATGCTGCTCGCCGACCGTGGCCCGTGTTTGTTACAATACGCAACTGAACGTCGGAGGTTTCAAGCGTCAACTTTAGGTTACAATATCTCCGGATGTAATTAACATTTTACAATGCAACAAACGGCACTGATTACGTATTTGTTTATATGTTCAGATGTGCTAACAAAACTAACGTGGTTCCATTTAAAAAATGTAGGTTTGTGTTAAAAAACATATTTCCGTTAATTTTTGTATGGTTTGTATTAAACAATTACACTGGCCCCTCTCCTCACGTTCGGTCTGTGGAATCGGTTCGTCAGTATTTGATGTGGTTTACGAAAGATATCCAGTGGTAACGTTAGGTGACTCACCCTGTATATATATATATATACAGCGAGGCTGAGAGCCTCAAGGCAAGGGTGAACAGACAAACATAAACAAGATGCTATACAAACGGCTGAAGGCCCACAATACAATTTTCAAGATTTTAAATAAATTACAATAACCCTTCAAAGGCAGAAGGCCGCAAATTTTTTTTTAGAGTAAGGATTTAAGTGGCTGAAGGGCCACAATTGATTTTTCTAAATTCAAAAATACATAAAATCCAGTAAAAGCAAGAATTTTTAAATCAATGGCTATGATAGATTATAAACAGACAATTAAACACCAGTGAGAAGGACAATAAAGAAAACGGCACTCAGAAGCCTCCAGGGAGATCGGTCTGCCCTCGTTCACTTAGGTGAGACAGGTGGTGAGCCCAACTACACTTGATCCGTCGGAGCCCAACCAGGGGACAGCCACGGACCGACCGACAAAACGACTTGCTTGCCACCAATCGGTACATGAGAACTCAAACGCAAAAGGTTGCGAACGTGACTATCCACAATGAAATATGTATGAAGCTGTCAAAACTACACATCATGTTGGACAGCGACTACAGGTGAGGAAGGGCGCCGACATGCTCATGGTGTTTATGTTATGTCTTCCTTTACAAGCTGGGTGGTCCTTTGGTGGATCCAGGAGAGAGGAAGGAACACATGCCATTCATGAACAGAGAATTGAAAAAAAAAATGGTTCAAATGGCTCTAAGCACTATGGGACTTAACATCTTAGGTCATCAGTCCCCTTGAACTTAGAACTACTTAAACCTAACTAACCTAAGGACATCACACACATCCATGCCCGAGGCAGGATTCGAACCTGCGACCGTAGCAGTCCCGCTGGTCCGGACTGCAGCGCCTAGAACCGCACGGCCACCGCGGCCGGCAACAGAGAATTGAGATATTAATTTATTCTACATAATATGGCAAAAATAATACAAAACTTTTTTTACTGCGCCGGCCGGTGTGGCCGTGCGGTTCTAAGCGCGTCAGTTTGGAACCGCTACGGTCGCAGGTTCGAATCCTGCCTCGGGCATGGATGTGTGTGATGTCCTTAGGTTAGTTAGGTTTAAGTAGTTCTAAGTTCTAGGGGACTGATGACCTCAGTAGTTAAGTCCCATAGTGCTCAGAGCCATTTGAACCATTTTTTTTTTTTTTACTGCATTTGCAGCGTCAGTTGCTAAGAGCAGATTTGAACGTCGAAATATATACATACTCAAAAGATTTATAAATCTGTACATGTTACTGAACTGGCAAACACACACAATCAAAGAAAAGGAGCAGGGCATGAAAGATCACATAGATAATATTGTGAGTAGAGCAAACCAAAGACTGCGATTCACTGGCAGAACACTTAGAAGGCGCAACGGGTCTACCAAAGAGACTGCTTACACTACGCTTGTCCGCCCTATTCTGGAGTATTGTTGTACGGTGTGGGATCCTCATCAGGTGGGATTAACGGATGACATCGAAAAAGTACAAATAAGGGCAGCTCGTTTTGTATTATCGCGAAATAGGGGAGATAGTGTCACAGACATGATACGTGAATCGGAGTGGCAATCATTAAAACAAAGGCGATTTTCGTTGCGACGGGATCTTCTCATGAAATTTCAATCACCAGTTTTCTCCTCCGATTGCGAAAACATTCTGTTGGCACCCACCTAAATAGGGAGAAATGATCATCACGATAAAATAAGAGAAATCAGGGCTCGCACAGAAAAATTTAAGTGCTCGTTTTGCCGTGTGCCGTTCGAGAGTGGAACGGTAGAGAGACAGCATGAAGTTGGTTCATTGAACCCTCTGCCAGGTACTTTATTATGAATAGCAGAGTAATCACGTAGATGTAGATGAATGTCCGAACTTAAGTACACCCGCCACTGGAGCTCCGAAGAGAGGATGATTGCATCTCATTGGCAGCGGCGTAATTGTTCGTGGCGGCACACTCGTGCCGCTGTGGCGGCTGCAGGAGTCGCTGGGGCGCAACTGGCGGCGCGCTTATTTGAAAGTGCGGCCGACTGGATAGCGTCCGATACCACACCCCTCCCAATCCAACTTGGGAGATACTGGGGCAGGCCTGTAGCATGGATAGTGATGGGGCTGATTGCTTTGCTGGGGGAAAAGCAGACGAACCCGCTCCTCGACATTGCGTCTTCCGAGCGCTGCAGAAGCTGCATGGAAATCCAGGCGTCGAACTCATTCGAGGGCACAGGTAGGTTCTTGGAGAGAGCTGCAGAGGGTGCCGGCGGTGACGGCGTCGATGTCCATAAGAGAGGCGGTCTGCGGCGTTGGCGGTAACGGCGTCGGAGGTGGGCAGGGGGAGACTTCTAACGGTGATACGGCCGCGAGTGGAGGCACCCGCTCAGTAAGCTGCGTAGGAAGCTGCTTCACGCGGCCGAACATCTTGCGGTGAAGAAATCTGAAACAGTTAGATCTACGGCAAGATCACTGAACTCACGGAGCCGTAGCTGATTTTGGTGGCGCCGAAACGTGCCTGTGCTGCTCTGCCAGCTGATCTGAGAACAACGTCGGATTCCCATAAATGTGGCCTGTTGCACACTCGATATTGACATGTCACCCTCACATGAAACTTCGTGGTGAAGGCTGGAGCAGAGGGTAACGACGAAGCAAATGCAGTAATGTCCGATGACGTCTCCCATGCAAACGTTCTGTCGGGAAAATGCCAGGCAAAGTACGAAATCAACTCAGAAGTATCCTCACGTGAATGTGAAGCTCAAAGTTTTTACATCTGCGTCTTGAACGCTCGAACGAAACGTTCGGCCTCACCATTATACTGTGGCCAGAGTGGTGCTACCCTGACATGATGTATTCCATTGTGTTTGCAGAATCGCACAAATTCCTTGGAAGGAAAATGAAGTCCATTGTCAGAAACATTTGTTTGTGGTAAACCTTCGAGAGAAAATACGGAAACGAGCACCTTCACAATGCTGGTGGCATTCGTCGAATGCACTGGGATAACAAAAGGGTATTTGCTGCAGACATCTACGATAATGTGTTTGCCAAAAGGTGCCAGCAAAGTCTATGTCGAGCCGTTGCCATCAGAATGGAGAAAAATTCCTGGCTCGAAGCTTCCTGGCGGGGAGTCAGGGATTTTCTCTGCCTCGTGATGACTGGGTGTTGTGTGATGTCCTTAGGTTAGTTAGGTTTAAGTAGTTCTAAGTTCTAGGGGACTGATGACCTCAGAAGTTAAGTCCTATAGTGTTCAGAGCCATTTGAACTATTTTTCGAAGCTTCCTGATTTTCCGCACAACGCGAAATTGTGTCGGCACACGTTCTACACATTTTATCGATGCCACCTACGATGTTTCGCAGGCCAACTGGTTAGTACGAACTGTTCCTCAATATGGATTAACACTCCTGTCTGTTAGTTAGTCTTGTGAAGCAGAATCACATCATTCAGAAGATATAAACTGTTACGGGGCACAAAATATCTTCGCACTAACGGGTCGGGAATACGTTTCTTAGAGTTCGGCCAACTTTTGTGAATGTAGCTTTCTAACAATCGTAGTGATAGTCATACTCCGTGGTTTGTGCAATACGTCGTGAATCGATAGGAAAAGAACCCAGTGCTTGCTATTCAGAAGTATCAATACGTAAGGAAGAAGCTGCCGATACGTCGAATGCTGTATATGTGCCAACATGTAACCGGGACAGTGTTTCGGGGTTCGCGTGTTGCGCCGTTGGGCGGTACAGAATTTGATACTTGTAATTTCACAGTAATAGCGATCGACGTTGAAGGTTTTGTGCCCTGCAGCCGGGATGTTGTTTCGACGCCTATAACAGTTTCCACAACGAAACTTTGTCTCGAAACCTGGCAGAAAATCCAAAGAGATTCTGGTCGTATGTGAAGTTTGTTAGCGGCAAGAAACAATCAATGCCTTCTCTGCGCGATAGCAATGGAGATACTATCGAAGACAGTGCTGCCGAAGCAGAACTATTAAACACAGCCTTCCGAAATGCCTTCACAAAAGAAAACGAAGTAAATATTCCAGAATTCGAATCGAAAACAGCTGCCAACATGAGTAACGTAGAAGTAAATATCCTCGGAGTAGTAAAGCAACTCAAATAAAAGCAAGTCTTCTGGTCCAGACTGTATATCAATTAGGTTCCTTTCGGAATATGCTAATGCATTAGCTCCATACTTAACAATCATATACAACCGTTCGCTCAACGAAAGATCCGTATCCAAATACTGGAAAGTTGCACAGGTCACACCAATATTCAAGAAAGGTAGTAGGAGTAATCCACTAAATTACGGGCCCATATCGTTAATGTCGATATGCAGCAGGATTTTAGAACATATATTATGTTCGAACATTATGAATTACCTCGAAGGAAACGGGTCAGCCGAGGTGGCCGAGCGGTTCTAGGCACTACAGTCTGGAACCTCGCGACCGCTACGGTCGCAGGTTCGAATCCTGCCTCGGACATGGATGTGTGTGATGTCCTTAGGTTAGTTACATTTAAGTAGTTCCAAGTTCTAGGGGACTGATGACCTCAGATGTTAAGTCCCATAGTGCTCAGAGCCATTTGAATCATTTTGAAGGAAACGGTCTATTGACACACAGTCAACATGGGTTTAGAAAACATCGTTGCTAGGAAAAACAACTAGCTCTTTATTCACATGAATTGCTGAGTGCTGTTGACAAGGGATTTCAGGTCGATTCCGTATTCCTGGATTTCCGGAAGGCTTTTGACATTGTACCACACAAGCGGCTCGTAGTGAAATTGCGTGCTTATGGAATATCGTCTCAGTTATGTGACTGGATTTGCGATTTCCTGTCAGACAGGTCACAGTTCGTAGTAATTGACGGAAAGTCATCGAGTAAAACAGAAGTGATTTCTGGCGTTCCCCAAGGTAGTGTTATAGGCCCTTTGCTGTTCCTTATCTATATAAACGATTTGAGAGACAATCTGACAGCCATCTTCGGTTGTTTGCAGATGACGCTGTCGTTTATCGACTAATAAAGTCATCAGAAGATCAAAACAAACTGCAAAACGATTTAGAAAAAATATCTGAATGTTGCGAAAAGTGGCAGTTGACCCCAAGTAACGAAAAGTGTGAGGTCATCCACATGAGTGCTAAAATGAACTTGTTAAACTTCGGTTACACGATAAATCAGTCTAATCTAAAAGCCGTAAATTCAAGTAAATACATAGGTATTGCAATTAAGAACAACTTGAATTGGAAAGAACACATACAAAATGTTGTGGGGAAGGCTAACCAAAGACTGCGTTTTATTGGCAGGACACTTAGAAAATGAAACAGACCTACTAAGGAGACTGCCTACACTACGCTTGTCCGTCCTCTTTTAGAATACTGCTGCGCGGTGTGAAATTCTTACCAGATAGGATTGACGGAGTACATTCATAAAATTCAAAGAAGGCAGCACGTTTTGTATTATCGAGAAATATGGGAGAGAGTGTCACTGAAATGATACAGGATTTGGCGTGGACATAATTTTAAAAAAGGCGTTTTTCGTTACGGCGGAATCTTCTCACAAAATTCCAATCACCGACTTTCTCCTCCGAATGCGAAAATATTTTGTTGACACCGACACTCATAGGGAGAAACAATCACCACGATAAAATAAGGGAAATCAGAGCTCGTACGGAAATATATAGGTGTTCATTCTTCCCACGCGCTATACGAGATTGGAATAATAGAGATTTGTGAAGGTGGTTCGATGAACCCTCTACCAGGTACTTAAATGTGATTTGCAGAGTATCCATGTAGATGTTGACGTAGACAGACGAAACAGTGCAGCCAAAGGCTTGTGTTCCGTGACCAGGTAAATTTTCTGCCATACAAATGATGATGAAATTGGATGACACCATATACTATAGCCAGGGCTTCCTTCTGCAGCTGACTATAATTAATCTGAGCGCTGTTCAAAGTTTGGGAAGTAAATACGATGGAGTTGTTCTGTTTTGCCAGTTTTGTGGGTTAAAATTGCCCCAATGCCATGGTACGAGGCATTGACTGTGGAGCGGATCGTAGCGCATACGGCAAGGTTGACGAAGCAACGCATTTTTCAGCCTTTGAAAAGCTTAGTCACAAACTTTTGTCCAATGGAACGGAACATTTTTACGTCTGAGGCGGTTCAGAGGCGCGGCAGTTTGCACCGCATTAGGAATGAATTTTACGTAGAAAGTCAATTTACTAAGAAAATCTTGCAGTTCACGTAAATTATTCCAAGATGGAAATTGCTGAATTGCCTGCAAATGTTTCGTCTAATGATAAGAAGCATGGGCGTCGATTTTATGTCCTAATTATTCAACTGCTGTGTTGAAAAAAGAACTTTTCTGCAAGTTACATTGAGGCCCACCTCAGATAAAATTTGAAAAGGACAATCCATATTTTTAACGTGTCGTTCCGGTGTTTGTCCGGAGACGATTACGTCATCAAGATAACCAAAAGAAGAAGGCACTTTGGAAGTTACTTGTTCGAGAAATTTTTCAAACAACACGAGCGCGAAAGCGTCACCTATCAGGTTTCAAATTAAGTTCTTCCGATAACGTACGCACAGTTACATGACGGTCTTCTTGGAGTAACTGCCTTACACGCTCCACATTTGCATCTGTATGTGCGGAAGACGGTCGACCGGCTCTCGGATCGTCTTGCACTGAACCTGTGCCTTTACGACACCTTTTGTTGCCTCTCGGAAAAACGACTTCTTGAAAGTGCCTCGCCTGCATATGGTTGCTTAATCAAATGGTTCAAATGGTTCTGAGCACTATGCGACTTAACTTCTGAGGTCATCAGTCGCCTAGAACTTAGAACTAATTAAACCTAACCAACCTAAGGACATCACACACATCCATGCCTGAGGCAGGATTCGAACCTGCGACTGTAGCGGTCACGCGGTTCCAGACTGAAGCGTCTAAACCGCACGGCCACACCGGCCGGCGTTGCTTAATCATTGTTCGAGTTTCACTAGGGGTTTTCGTGATCTTAACACAGAACTTAATGTTCATTCTTTACTCACAATCAGCCTGCAGTGTGTCATCTTATATAATGTGCCAAGAACCCAGCAGTGTGCTGCTAAGATCCCTATCATCTAAGGAGTTTGCAGGGGAAAATGGAAGAAGTTATTTCAAGGACGCACACATATTATGTAACATAAAAACAACATCTGTTCCTTTTGAGTACTGCAAACTCAGAAATAAAAACAACTCTGTGCTGGAACTTTACTGACAAAGGGAGCAAGTAAAGGATGTTGGCATTTCAATCTGGGGCTACGATATTGGTTGTTAATGGGACGAAGCGCAGTTATCCGACGTTCTTACAAGTTTTCCAATAATGCTTCGCTTTAGCGAGCACTATTTTAGCGGGAAGAAGATAATACATCATGCTTTGTACTAGAAAAATACAATCTGTGATACATATTGCCAATTATTGATTTTTATTACGACTGATTCAGTTATGTACATACACAAATTTCGAGGAAGACTGCAATATTTAAAATTCGGAAATATGGTTCCGAGCCTCTCTGAGGTGTTAACAGGCAGTATTTCCCATAATCTGCTCCGAAAAAATATAATCGTAATGCTCCAGAATACGACATGTAAAATAATATGAAACAAAGCAATATGCAAAGGAACTGACCAAACGCCATTTTAGGGCGTTAGGAAGAAGGTGCTTTGATGAGATCTTCATTGTGATGTAACACTTAAACTGCATGTGGGGTGGACTTCCATGTCTGTTGTACTTGGTCGGTCGGTCAACATATGAACGGTTAATGCTGTTTGTGGATGACGTTGAAGTTCTCGTCCGATGATGAAGTACATGTGCTCGACTGGAGACAGATTTGCTGATCGAGAGCGTCAAAGCAACATGTCGACACCCTGTTGAGGATGTAGGGTTACAACAGCGGTACGTTGTTGGAAAACAGCCCCTGAAATGCTGTTCATGAATGGCAGCACAGGTCCATTCACAAGACTGACGTATGAATTTGTAGTTAGGATGCGTGGAAACCCCAAGAGTTCTCCAGCTGTCATACTTAATCGCTCCCCGGACCAATGTGTTTAGCATGTAGACAGATTGGTTGCAGGTCAACAACTGCCATCTTTCTAATCACCACACGGCCATCCCTTCTCTGAGACAGAACCAGCTTCCATCAGAAAACACAACAGACCTCCATCCCGTTCACTAATGACTTCTCGCCAGATACCACTGAAATCACAAATGGCGGTGGTTTTGTTTCAAGGGTTCTCACGCTGCAGGGCGCCTGGCATGGAGCTGTCCTTGAAATAACTGATTTCTAACAGTTCATTGTGTCACTGTTGTGCCAACTGCTGTTCAAACTGCTGCTGCAAATACACCAGAGTCATTCGCCAAACACAGTGGTCTTCCCTCTCGGTAGTGTCACTTGGTCATCCAGAGGCTGGTCTTCTTGCGACCATACATTATCGTGATCACTGTTGCCAGCAGTCATGTGCACTGGCTGCATTCCTGGCAAGTATTGCTGCAATATCGCAGAAGGAACTTTCAGCTATTACATGACCACATTCAAACTCAGTGAGGTGTTCATAATGGCGCCTCTGTGGCCTTAAAGGCATTCTTCACTAACATCAACTCATAACATCCAGTCTCAAAGGTAACTAACGCACGACCTTACTGCGTCTATCCAAAATAAATCTTATTTGCATCCACATAGTGTGGTAGACATAAGTATTGGAGTAAAGACAGTACCACCCAATTTTGACATCAAATTGATATCGAAATAATTAATTGATCAGTCAGTTAAACACCCGGCCCTGGATTATATCATGGGTTTTCACCAGCTGGCACATGTCCTCCAGCCCCCTCCCACTCTCCTCCCCCCACCTCCCCATCCGCCACTTGTCCTATTGGTGGGAATTTCGAATTTTGGTGGGAATTTCAAATTTTGATGGAATTTCAAAAATAGCGGAAATTTCTTTGTCCCAAGGGTTTGCCGATGTCCCATCCCATCCCCCCTCCCCCCCACCCCAACTTGGGAACTGGCCAGAAATTCAAAATGGCAGGTGCCCTTTTCCTGACTCGAATTCCAGTCCTTCTGGGTGGAGAGACCAATTTCTCAGCCCCTATATGGGGAAACGGTCAATCTCTGACTAGCTGCAAGGGAGGAAGGTTAGGTCAGTGTGCTTTATGTTGGGTGGGAAACTGAAATAAATATCGCTCCTAACTACGCAATTAATCATAAAGGTCAGGCCTAATTACACATTTATATGCATAGCGCTACACAACAAGCATCTAAAATCACAATACACCTCAAAAATTGACGATGTCATACAACTTGTGTTATCCTGCTGGGAAGAAAATTCACAACACCACACAACACTAGTAACAGATTTACTCAGAATAAATAGAAACTCTACATAGGATGATCCCTTTATCTACAAATCGAAATAAATCTCTCTGCTCCACCAAGGCTGGTGTGGAGGTTACTATCATTATTTTTGCTGGGAAATATGCTGAACTGATGAGATGTTTGTGTTGGACAGAGAGGGCCCCGCGGGGCAGTCACGCGGTCTCAGGCGTCTTGTCACGGTCCGAGCGGCTACCCCCGTCGGAGGTTCGAGTCCTCCCTCGGGCATGGGTGTGTGTGTGTGTGTGTGTGTGTGTGTGTTGTCATTAGCGTAAGTTAGTTTAAGTTAGATTAAGTAGTGCATAAGCATAGAGATCGATGACCTCAGCAGTTTGGTCCCATCAGATCTTACCGCAAATTTCCAATTTGGACAGAGAGGAGTTTAATAAATGTTTTACATGTAAGCACACAGCTGAGAACTGTGTCTATACCCTCCTAAACGAGGAATGGAAGGAGGTGCGAACTATTGCTGTGCTGGAACTATTCGTATTTCTGAAATGGCCGGTCAATCTACAGTGCAGGAGACGACTTTGCACACCCACAGCCATCCCTTTTTACCAGTCACATATGAGTCTCACTGCTTGACGTCGGAGTTCACTACAGATGCCTCTCGCTCAACAAACACCCTGGTGCTCAAAATTCAGATAAATGGTGGGGTCTTTATTTGTCGACAGCTTCGTCCTATTGCACAGCTCCTGATAGATCACCTTGGTATAGCTGCTGTATAACTTGTACACTGATAAATAGTAAGAATGGTTACTACAGCAAACCATTACTGAAGTGTTAGGAAGGCCAATACACGCTACCACAATTGATGGAAAGTGCTTCGCTGTTCTAATAACACATCAAAATTCTTGTGATAAACACCACCACTCTTAAACAACGATTCATAATGCAACACATGAACTGGGAATTGAAAAAGTCAATGTAAGAACACAACTACCACAAAAACCGACCCGAAAAGATCTCACTGGGAAAGAGTGGTGGCAGGTGCATGAGTGTTCTCCTCGATGAGTAGTCACAAACTAAACATCTTAGAGACAGTCTTACCTCCCTTCCTACCATCGCTCATCCCTCCGTCTCCTCACCATAGGTAGGTGTACAAGCCTGTTCTATCCTGTATAATCCATCTGGTGGCAGTGACATACTGTCTCCAGTCTGCCGAAATCAGTCACGGATGGACAAACGATGCAAGAACAGGGTTAAAAATAATTCTCAGAAAGACTAGTCAACCCACCTGGAACAACAACGAAATTCTGGAGAACTCTCCAGTATGCTTTTCCTAATGTCTGCTGCCAACCGGCACCACCATCCACCACCCACCACCAACTGTCTTAGCTGAGAGTACAGGCTTTGCAGCTGTAGCCATGGAAACTGTCTCCTGCTGAGCACATGGCTGGCGGTGCTCAGCGTATCGATCCTGACAAAAGCTACATATACACAATAGGCCGCAACTCCAGCAAGCCACAGAACAAAGCGAGATAGATGACGGGTGTCCTGACTGCATGTTGTTTGTTTAAAAGAGCAGTTGCGACTGGCTACGGGACACACTCCCACACCACCAGTAGCACCCCAAGTGTACGCCTTTCTGAGAGAGAGAGAGAGACATTTCAGTGCAATAGATGTATTTAACGTCAATGAGCTTGTTATAAGCGAGCATGTATTAAAAAAAAAACACAATTGGACGATAATGACTGTTCTATTCCCACGAAAATGGGTGCAGTCCATTTGTTTTGTTTTTATGAGAAAAATCAGTATAGTGTTTTCGTTCGACTGCAGGACACAGTTCATATTTCTCTCTCTCTCTCTCTCTCTCTCTCTCTCTCTCTCTCTCTCTCTCTCTCCCTCCCTCCCTCCCTCCCTCCCTCTCTTCATCCCTTATTCTCTGACATCCAACGACGTGAAAAATAAAAAACTACTGCACTACCACCGATTACATATCAGCAAACTGCAGAGGTCGAAGGTCTATAGCGATACATCTGACTGATGTATCAACTTATCTCACACATCCTATACATGTCCGCCCTGCATAAAATCGAAAAAAATGACTATTTTGCTGCAAAAACTACCGATCACTGCGCAGTGTCCTCGGTATTTCGAAACTTTCATCAAAGTAAGGAAAAAACAACAATTTGAACTCTGAAAAAGATACATACAGTCTAACGAAACATCTATGCTAAGAGCTTTTTTCCAGTTTGATGGACAAAATTAGATGGTTTGAGAGCGTCCCAGCATTCAAATCAGTGTCCATCAACAAACTGTCACGCACATGTGTGTTACAGACATTTCGCACATGAAACAACATTATAGAATACAGTCTTTGAAACTATCTGTTCACATGTTGCGAAAACCACACTCATTTTACATTTGGCAAAAACAAGCTATAATTTAAGAGGACGTTGTTACTTTGTACACTGTGACAGGTCCCGTTTTTCCAATGAAATGAAATAACGCGCTGGTGTTTGCAAAACATAAAAAACAAATCGTGAAAGCATGCTTTGTATTAGAACCTCCTAATGTCACCTAGTAGAGAATCCTATACGATCCCACAGATTCATCGAAAAAAAAATACTATCTGTGTGCTGACATCTGACAGTTTTTCTTCATACCTCGCCTCTACCGACCGGTGGGTAAAATTTCTGTTATCCATACTTGAAGAAGACCACACCCAGCAAACCATCATTCACAAAAGCAGCAAATTCTTGTGCTGTAGTGTCGTATGCCATTTTGTCATCACAGAACAGCATGTTTCACACAATCTACTCACATGTCGGGAAAAACACTATCATTTATAAGTTCCACAATGGGATATAATTCAAGTGGTGTATACTTTATAATAAGAGGTTACGAAGTATGAAATAACACAGGACATGTAGTAAAACTTATTTCTAAATACACAATCGTGAAGTTAATAATAAAAACAGGCATGATATCATGTGAACAGGTACAGCGGATTTCTATTAGTTTCATGGGAAATATCGTTATTGTTTGAGAGCATTCCGCACCTTCAAATCACAAATTGTCATGTATGAGGGCACTACATTCATTTCAGACATATAAAATACCGATACAGATCAGCATCTATATAGTTAAACATTACGTTAGAGAGGACTTCTCTTCATTATTTTGTAACATTCAGAGAAGGTACAAAATAAATAAAGAGTTACGAACTGCCTGCATTCTAACTTTAACCTTTCTTTGTAAGAGAATCTCTGAACGTCACAATATAACATTTTATAGTGTCATCATACAATGTAAGCTTTTACGGCCTTTATTTTCTTCACTTAAAACTTACGGGCTGATAGGCCGTGGTTGATGTATAAAACTTTCCCCTGACGTTTCGTCTCCGAAAGCAGGAGACATCATCAAGGTAAAGCGACGAACTGCAAAGAGCAGTCGAGGAAGCGCTGATTATATAGTAGGCAGTGCAAAGGGTGCTACTATCTGTCACGTGGAGTCGGCTGTGACACTGTCTGGTAATGCGAACATTCTCGATTGAAAGTATTCGATAGTCACGCTTCTGGTGCAACGTTGACATCCAAATTTTATCCTTTTTCCTGTTAAAATTATTACGGTGTTTATCAGTCTCGATCGCCTCTCTCTACAAAAAATGGCTCTGAGCACTATGGTACTTAACTTCTGAGGTCATCAGTCCCGTAGAACTCAGAACTACTTAAACCTAACTAACCTAAGGACATCACACACATCCATGCCCGAGGCAGGATTCGTACCTGCGACCATAGCGGTCGCGCGGCTCTAGACTGTAGGGCCTAGAACCGCTCGGCCACTCTGGCCGGCCCTCTCTCTACATGCATGCATTGTAATGCAGGGTTGTAGATGCGATTCTCGTCTCGTTGAATTGTAATTCATGATTACTCTCCTGGTGCCGCGCGGCGTGGCCGGGCGGTTGGAAGCGCCACGTCAGGGACTGTGCGGCCTCTTCCGCCGGAGGTTCGAGTCCTCCCTCGGGCATGGGTGTTGTGCAGTTCTTAGCGTAAGTTAGTTTGAGTAGTGCGTAAGTCTAGGGCAGGCTCGTCCAAACTGTGCCCCGCGGCCAGCGCCCCGGGCGAATTCGTATGTTGCTGCAGTGGCCGAGCCGTGCCGCTTAGCTGGCCGTGCGGACCGCCCGAACGTCAGCCGATAGATATATTTGTTCCCCCGTTTTCCCTTCGGGCAGAGGACGTCTCACAAGTGCTTCAACTAGAGCTGATTGACCTACAGTGCCATATCCAGCTGAAGGACCGCTTTCTTATGTGTAAAACTTTGGATGACTTTTACAGCTGTCTTCCACGAGAGAAATATCCTCTTTTGCACAAGCATGCGGCCAAAGTTCTCTCAATGTTTGGTTCCACGTATATTTGTGAGCGCTTTTTCTCTCTTTTAAAGCTCGCTAAAACTAAGAACCGTTCATTCCCTGGCGATAAAAATTTGACCAATTCTTAGAAGTTAGCAGTCTCACGGAATATTGTACCAAGCCTAGACAAAATCCTTTCCTCGAAACAGAAAAACGTGTAAAATGTTGTCTTCTTTAACAATGTTGACTGTAAGAATTAAAGAGCTTTATAACCTTAAGTCTATTTTAATAAGTTTTCAAACTTGATCAGTTAAAATTATTACGTACAAAACAGCAACTAAGGAACCGATTTCTAAACTCTGAAAAGGGATACAAAAAATTGTAGCACGAAGTATACCAAAAAATACTTACTTGTAACTACTAACAGTAAGAATGAGATTCTATATCCCTTACATAAAATTAATTCTAAAATAGAATATTTTGTTTACGTTAGATCTGACCGCTGGACAGTCCAGCGCAGAGCAGTGCTGTGCGGTCTCTCTCTCTCTCTCTCTCTCTCTCTCTCGCTCGCTCCTATGCCGACACTAGCCACTAGCGACACACGGTCGCGGACGGGGCGCTGAACTACACTGCCTTGCGCCCGCGGGGCGGATGAGCCTGGTCTAGGGACTGATGACCTCCTCAGTCTGGTCCGTTAGGAATCCACACAGATTTGACAGATTTGAACACGGCCGGCCGAAGTGGCCGAGGGGTTCTAGGTGCAACAGTCTGAAGCTGCGCGACCGCTACGGTCGCAGGTTCGAATCCTGCCTCGGGCGCGGGTGTGTGTGATGTTCTTAGGTTAGTTAAGTTTACGTAGTTCTAAGTTCTAGGGGACTGATGACCTCAGAAGTTAAGTCCTATAGTGCTCAGAGCCAGATTTGAACATGTTTGAACCTTCCTTGTAAACATGTTCTGCTACGGCCAATTTATCCGTGTGACCCAGGCGGCAATTCCTCTGATGTTCGACAAGACGGGTGTTAACACTTCTCTTTGTGGTACCGATATTAACCTGTCTACAGCTACAAAGAATTTTATATACCCCCGGTATAGCCAAAGGAAGTCCTGCATTCTTTATTTTCCTGGTGGTCTGAAAATAGTTTCCACCCCATATTTGCTTAACATTTTCCCAATACGATCTGTGACCTTACTAATGAATGGAAGAAAAACCTTGACGTTGGGCGGCTGTTGTTCGTCGTTGCTCCTGATTCTCTGCTTAGAGCGAAGTGGTCGATCTATCTCTTTGCTAGAATAGCCTTCCTTCGCGAAAGTCGACCGTAGATGTTCTATCTCATCTTTTAAATAAACAGGTTGTAACAATAACGACTCTGTACTGTTGTACATATAAGTATTTCTTTTCATCTGATTTTACGATAAACTTGTGTAATTGACGTTCTGATTTCATTTCTTTTTTGTTTCATGCCATTATGTTAAGAAAACTGTAAATAAGTTTCAATGTGAATATTAATGTTTATGTCAAATATCAAGTAATATTGTAATAGGATTGAAATGTAACAAATGTTGAAACTGTTGTAAGATGTTTGAAATTGTAACTGTGCGTCTGGTCCATACGTAGGCAGTGTGTTGGGATATGTAGAATGCAAAACCTCGGGTGAATACCCTGTCTGTCAGGGAGTGGTATAAGGTGGATGGCAGGCGAGCGCGGGAAAATGCACGCGGGCACTGCACGGCACAACGGGCACAGTAATGGTTGGAGTTTGGCAGTGGTTTGAGCAACACCTTCTGGAGCGAGGAGGCTCTCCTGGAAGACATAGCTTCACTGAGCCTCGGGTATGCTGTTCCAACGCCCACACAGCATGATAAAATTCCATAGGCACTAAATGGAAAAGTATTGCGACGCTTAGAAGAATTAAAGTGCCGATACGTCAAGAGCCATAGCTGTGGTTGTATGTGTGCTCTGCGCCTCGCCATCTTGCCGCCCGCCAACCGCCGCATCGATACTAGCGGGTTGAAACTTTTAGTACTGTATTCGTATGGATCAGAGAGTGAACTGTGTTTGTTTGGTGGAATAATAACTTAAATTTTACCAGAACTTTTCCATCATTTAATTATCCTCACAACTAACCTAGACAGAGTCCTTTCCAAACGTTGTGCAATCCGAGTGTCCCGAAATAAAAAATAAATATTGTGTTAATAATAATTATTTGCAGAACTAGCTATATTAGAATGGTGTTTAAAGAAATGTTTTGTTAATGAACCAGTAAACGAATAGCGAAGGTCTAACGAAGTCGAAAGATAACTTTAGTATTGATATAGTAATGAAGTTTATTATTTCGAGACAGATTTAAAGGCATTTAAATGAGCAGTAAATAAGATGAAAAGAGTAGTAACTTATATACCGGAAATCTTGAATAAATAATAAATTCAGTAATCATTTTTTTAAATACAGCGATCATATTAGACACTGGACTCGCGTTCGGGAGGACGACGGTTCAATCCCGCGTCCGGCCATCCTGATTTAGGTTTTCCGTGATTTCCCTAAATCGCTCCAGGCAAATGCCGGGATGGTTCCTTTGAAAGGGCACGGCCGACTTCCTTCCCCGTCCGTCCCTAATCCGATGAGACCGATGCCCTCGCTGTCTGGTCTCCTTCCCCAAAACAACCAACCAACCAACAGCGATCATAACAGTTTCAGGGTCCCCCCTTCATTCATTTTAATTCTGAAGTGTTCTAAATTGGTTTGAACATCAAAAGTTAAAGTCAATATAAAAGTCAAAATTTATCTGTGTTTTATCTTTAATAAAATTGACATTTTGTGTGTGGCATGAAAGTACAATTTCTAGGGTAACCTATGCCCGATTTTAATCAGATTAATAGACAGCATACAGTTTTGTAGTAAACGTTATAGTGTATTGTTCTGTATTCATGATTTTCCATATCAGTACAGAACGCCAAACTATCAGTTCAATAGATTTCCTCGTTCTAAAATTCTACTATATTATGCAGTGTTACAACTTGTTGTTTTGCATGAATATATGCCAACTTATACAGGGAAGAAACTCAGTTAATGCCTAATTTACTGTGGAAACGGAGAGTAATGGGCATTATTTGGTTTGCTTTTGATCCATCCTGACGTATGATTGCATTTCGAACTTACTTGACGTATCATTGTTATTACAGAGTGGATGTAAGTCTGATTTGTCACCATTCAGGTACACGCGGTCGATATCTATGCGAAAATCCTTTCTCATAAGGTGAATCCCGCTCACTTACCATAGCACAGACTTTAACGAGTACTGTGTCAGGGATTACAAGGTTCACGCCCTGACTACCAAGGTTTTTATGACACCTCTTTTTTGTCCATGGTGGTGGTTTGAATCTTTATGCAGATAACGATCAGTATGTGTGGCCTTTCTGTACACCTTATGGTCCAACGTTGCGTCCCGTCGTTTAATCACAGACACATCCAGAAAATTCAGTTGCCCATTACTCTCCGTCTCCATAGTAAACTGGATTTTCAGATTATTGCTGTTTAGATGTGTCAGGAAGGCGAACTTTCTTCTTTTGTCTATTTGCTGATATTTCTGCACTAGCTTCCATAGTTTTGAATGTTAGACCATCAACCTTATTCCAGTCACCACACTTCATAGCATTACTAATAACCAATGGAGATGAAAAAACTTACTGCTAGTTTCCGCCAGTGCTCGCCGCATCTGATGAATCCTATCCCGTAACATTGCAGGTTCCATACCATCTGATGAATCCTATCCCGTAACATTGCAGGTTCCATACGGTTGTAAATTCGATGAGCCTGAGCCGAGCGAAACATCCTCTTCACCTTCAGAAATTTCGGAACGGTCGCAGTGTCCCTGCTCCCTGCAGTGAAGACAATACCGGCCCTGAAAGCCTACATTGTATGATCAAACGCCTCAACGGGGAGTATATCTCAGCATCGGTTCGAAGATTCGAAGGAATGCGTGAGAAGAAAGCACAACAACTGTGTACCCTCACCTTCCTATTACGCTGCAGAGACACACACGGAGCAGAGGGGTTGGATACCTTACTGACACGTCTAAACAGCATTAATCCGAAAATCCAATTTACTGCGGAAACGGAGAGTAATGGGCAACTGAATTTTCTGGATGTGTCTGTGGGACGTGGGACGTAACGTTGGGCCATAAGGTGTATAGAAAGGCCACACACACTGATCGTTATCTGCATAAGGATTCAAACGACCACCATGGACAAAAGAGGTGTCATAAAATCCTTGGTAGTCAGGGCGTACAAAATTTATGAACCTGTTTATTTAAAAGATGAGACTGAATATCTATGGTCGACTTTCGTGAAGAATGGCTATTCTAGCAAAGAGATAGATCGAGCACTTCGCTCTAGGCAGAGAATCAGGAGCAACGACGAAAAACAGTAAGGTCACAGATCGTATTGGGAAAGTGTTCAGCAAGAGTGAAGTGGAAACTACTTTCAGAGCCACCAGGAAAATAAAGAATGCACGACATGCTTTGGCTACACCGGTGGTATATAAAATTCCTTGCAGCTGTGGACAGGTTAATATCGGTACCACAAACGGAAGTGTTAATACTCGTCTTTTTGAACATAAGAGGAATTTCCGCATGGGTCACACGGATAAATCAACCGTAGCAGAAGATGTTTACTGGGGAGATAATCATGAAATAAAATTCAGCGAGACAAGCGTCATATCTAAAACCTCACATTATTATGCCCGCATGTATAGAGAGGCTATCGAGATCGATAAATACCGTAATAATTTAAACGGGAAAAAGGGAGGTGTTATACTGGATAAAATTTGGACGAAGCGTGACAAGCGATTACTTTCAATCGAGAATGTTGGCCTGCGCAACATGATAGAGAGTGGCGTCCTCTGTACTGCCTACGTAATGAGCGCTTCCTCGAGTGGTGAGCCGACGCCACGTGATAGACAGTGGCGCTCTCTGTACTGCCTATATAATCAGCGCTTCCTCGAGTGGTCTTTGCAGTTCGCCGCTTTAACTCCGAGGACGTCTACCGCAGTCGGAGACGAAACGTCAGGGGAGAATTTTATAAATCGACCAAGGCCTATCAGCCTGGAAGTTTTAAGTGAAGATTTTATAGTGGTTCTCTTCCGATATATCGAAAAATATATGCCGTCAGTGTGCTGACATTAACGATAATTGCTCCATAACTCACACTTTCACAGACCTACATGTGTATTTGTAAAGTTTTGTCACCTGTGTGGGAAAGAAGACTATATCCAGCAGGCTATCACTCGAAATAGACGATTGTTGTGTTACAGCGACAGGTAATGGATATCCATGCATTCTGTCCCGAGAGGCCAATAGCACTACAGCCCCTCATTAGACATGTACAAGATCACCGTTACGGTGTTGACCATCCCCGTAAGGTGCTGTTCGCAGCACGCATGAGGCAGAGAAACAAAAAGATGTACCGTTATCTTATTGATGAAAAATAAAATGTGTCAGGCTTCGCAGCAAATGGAAATAGGATGAGTCTGCAGCACTAGGGACGTCTCCTAACAGTTATCTGAAGGTGATGACCTCTACATTTAATCCCATGTTCCACAGTGACGAGTACCGGATGTCCAATGTTCCGCTAAAGCATTCTCCATCTCAAACAAGCACTGTCAGTCAATCATTATGCAGTAACCAACAGCGTACCAGTGGATGGACGGTATGGAGAAGACAATGTCGATATGAGACATTGTACTGTAATAAGCACCATAGTTGATAGTGCAATCGGTTTTACAGTTTTTCCGTAATTTCAACGCCAACCAATGACACAGAAGAATTCTTCTCAGTTTATGTGTCATCACTAAAACACCCCTCTACTACATTGTGGGTACCATTTACTAGACTGCAAATGCAGCTAGATGACTGTGCAGTACATCATTTTCGGTCATATACACCAAAGTATACCAGACAGCGACCTATACCGATGCAGTTACGTCATCTACATATTTCTAGCACATCGATCATAGTGCGGAATTAACGATTATGACTGACCATCTCTCCTTATGTGGATGGGAGTCACAGAGTATTCTCGCATTCGTAGGATAAAGTTGGAGCCCGCCCCCCCCCCCCCCTCACGCAACACTGCCACCGATTTAATTTGCAAACTGACCGGAAGTAGGAGGATGCTATAACCGCCACATTCCACGTCTTGTGAAGGAACACAGCGAGATGAGTCAGTTACTGCTGGTCAGCGAAGATTGTTTCGCACCAATCTTACTCATGGCACTCATCCAAGTGCACAAGATCCCTCCAGATGTGTGCATGTCGAGGAGGATAGCGTCTCTTATCGGTGTATAGAAGACATGAGAGTGTTGTGATACAACAGACGGTTAAGACGAAAAGTGTGGTCTACGCAGAATGGACCTCCAGATGATTGGAGTTTGAAACACTTTGCGACAGTCAGCTGTGCTATCTATTCTGGAGTATTGTTCCTGTTACTTAGGCCAGTACCAACAAGGTACTGTCAACAGAGAAATGATCATACAGCATAAACACACACACTGCCAAGGCTACAGGGTTCTGCACTTAAAAACGCTATATGTTCAAGCCATATGGGATCTGAAGAATTTGTCGTGCATAATGCAACGTTCTTAATACTCAAATGCAAGGCCCATATGTCCAACATCCGACATACAACCTGTTGTGTTGGCAGAAGAGCCAACACCGTGTTACTAGTGGAGGCCGACATGCACTCGTTTTAGTTCACGCAGGCTGGCGTGAGGAGGGAAGAATTATACTGGCGTGAGGTCTGGAACATGACAAGGAATTAGAATTCAGAAAGCTGACGTAATTAGTTTGATACTTAATTTTAATCCATTAATGATGAACGTCGCTCTTGACGGTACATGAGTCACAATATTATCTGTTCAGAAGACATAGTAAGTGAATATGGGGTCTTGCTAGGTCGTAGCAAATGACGTAGCTGAAGGCTATGCTAAACTGTCGTCGCTGCAAATGAGAGCGTATGTAGGCAGTGAACCATCGCTAGCCAAGTCGGCTGTCCATCTGGGGCGAGTGCTAGGGAGTCTCTCTAGACTAGACCTGCCGTGTGGCGGCGCTCGGTCTGCAATCACTGATAGTGGCGACACGCGGGTCCGACGTATACTAATGGACCGCGGCCGATTTAAAGGCTACCACCTAGCAAGTGTGGTGTCTGGCGGTGACACCACACAACCACCCTGCAAGTTTTCTACCCCAATCACTAAGGTGAAAAACTTTAAGATGATAAACCTACTTCCTTCTCGTACATTATTCTGGTGTCCTGGGAAGTGATAGAGCTGTTACTCACTTCGAGGATAAAGTCTGTGCATGTCCGCCTCTCAAACCGCTTATTAGCCAACTAGACTGCTGTTCTGTTTCTTAGGAAATCGACGGTTTCTATACGTGTTTTTAAGTCGGAAATACTCGCAACCTCAGTCACATTTCCTGTATGAGTCGTGTTTATTAGTAGAAGTAGCGGCTTTGACGAATGCTACCATGCCTCACTATGTTATAGAGGAAGGGAAAACGACAGGAATATTTTCGTTAGTTCATACACTGAAGAGTCAAAGAAACTTGTACCCCAGCCTAATATCGTGTAGGACCCCGTGAGCACACAGAAGTGTCGATACACGACATGGCATGACATGACTGATGTCTGAAGTAGTGATGGAGGGAATTGATACCATGAATCCTGCAGGGCTGTCCATAAATCCGTCAGAGTACGAGGGGTTGGATATCTTTCTGAACAGCACGTCGCAAGGCATCCAAGATATGCTCAATAACGTTCATATCTGGGGAGTTTGGTGGCCAGCGGAAGTGTATAACTCAGAAGAGTGCTCTTGGAGCCAATCAGTAGCAATTATGGACGGGCGGGGCGTCACATTGTCCTGCTGAAACTGCCCAAGTCCGTCGGAATGCACAATGGACATGAATGGATGCAGGTGATCAGACAGGATGCTTACGGATGTGTCACCTGTCAGAGTCGTATCAAGACGTATCAGGGGTGGTCCCATATCACTCCAACTGCACACGCCCCACACCATTACAGAGCCACCACCAGCTTGAACAGTCCCCTGCTGATATTCAGGGTCCATGGATTCATGAGATTCTCTCCATACCCGTTTGAAACGAGACTCGTCCGACCAGGTAACGTCTTTCCAGTCATCAACAGTCGAATGTCATTGTTGAGGGGCCCATGCGAGGCGTAAAGCTTTGTGTCGTGCAGCCATCAAAGGTACATGAGAGGGTCTTCAGCTCTGAAAGCCCATATCGATGATGTTTCGTTGAGTCGTTCCCATGCTGACACTTATTGATGGCCCAGCATTGAAATCTGGAGCAATTTGCGGAAGGGTTGCGTTTCTGCCAAGTTGAAGGGTTCTCTTCAGTCATCGTTGGTCCCGTTCTTGCAGGAACATTTTCCGGATGCAGCTGTGTCGGAGATTTGATGTTTTACCGGATTCCTGATATTCACGGTAGACTCGTGAAATGGTAGTACAGGAAAATCCCCACTTCATTGCTACCTCGGAGATGCTGCGACCCATCGCTCGTGCGCTAACTGTAATACCACGTTCAAATTCATTTAAATCTTGATAACCTATCACTGTAGCAGCAGTAACCGATCTAACAACTGTGCCTGACACTTGTTGTCGTATATAGGCACTGCCGACAGCAGCTCCGTATTCTGCCTGTTTACATATCTCTATATTTAAATATGCATGTCTATACCAGTTTCTTTGGCGCTCCAGTGTTCAATGAGTTACCACCCAATGACGTATATAACTTACAATTGGTTGAAATCAAGGCTTCGCAATCGGTAATATGCATGCAGAGTTTCTACGTGTATGTGTGTAGAGCTGTCAGTGGCGAATGGTTGCGGTTCGAGCACATAACTTGCTAACTGTTCGTCTGTAAATTACGCTGCGTGGAAGATGCGTACTGCAGTTAGGTAGAAGGGAAACTCTTACGGTCCAGAACACTAAGTGCAGTAGAAACACTATCAAGTGATGCATAACTTATTACTGGGATAAAAAGAAATACACGAAATCTACAATTTGTAGATATCCTGACAGGGTTGTGGGAATGTATCAGAGTTGGAAGGTATAAACAGAAGCAGCGAAGCTCATCTGGTAAGCAATAAGAGCATACACTTATGAGAAAAATATCGGAGTAACAACAGAATTCAACTCTGCACACATGTCATCTCCCTGTTGAGGATCACTACACGATAGAGTGGAAGTCAAGTGAACCTGTAGAATAGAGGTCTGCAAACTGGCAGTTGGCTCGCTCGTAATCGTTCGAGCGCCCCGCGCTGTGTCACGGCTAACCCAAGTACGAACGCTCGGAGCGGGCTGTGGTCAAACGAGGCGTCGTGGAGCGGGGGCAGAGGCTGGCTGGTCTGTTGCCACCATTTTAATTGTAGCACTCTGTGTCTGCAGGCTGGCACCGCTCCTGACACACTCTCACCAGGTGATGGAACTGCACTCAAATAGGTCTGTTTACGCTATAGACACATACCCCTGGGTGGCCGTTTTCTAATCGCGCCATCATTGTGATCCACAAGAGAAAACATCTTGCTTAATGCAATAACGAAATTTTGGAAACAATCTGGAATCCCACAGGAAAAGCTATGTATCTATCAACTTTTGTCGGCCTCATAACGAAAAATCACAATGTTGCTTTTTATAATACCATCTGTTTTATTGATTCAAATGGCTCTGAGCACGATGCGACTTAACTTCTGAGGTCATCAGTCGCCTAGAACTTAGAACTAATTAAACCTAACTAACCTAAGGACATCACACACATCCATGCCCGAGGCAGGATTCGAACCTGCGACCGTAGCGGTCGCTCGGCTCCAGACTGTAGCGCCTAGAACCGCACGGCCACTCCTGCCGGCTTTTATTGATTCAAATGTACATATGTGAATTTGACCATCTAAGAAATTAGAAATCTAACAAGAACAAAATTTTCTCCAAATTATTCCCTGTTAGCGTAGTTAGAATGACTCGACTCGTTTCGGATCAAGTTCGCTTTGTCAGTCAGATATAACGTTCCGAACCGTAATGAAATTTCTTTTTAATTTTTTTTCTAGGTTATCAGAACTTGATACTTCATCACATGTCTGACACACAGTGTTTGACGTCTCACCTCTGTTACAAACAAATATCATTTCCAGTAATCGGAAGGACGACCACAGAATTGTTACTATTCTGTGGAAAGTCGGAATTTCGATTATATCATCTGCGAGATGGAGACAGCAATGACTCAGTACTAGTAGTACTTACAGCTAATAGATGATAATACGACCGTTGTAGTGTACTGTCAAAATACCGATGACACTGAAAACGGCGTTTTGCAATCAATCACAATTTTCATTTGCTGGCACGCAGCATGTCTACAGTAATTTAAGCGTATGCACCTTTGTGTCTTCGGGTCCTCTATTACAATGACATTTTAGTTTGTGCACCCATAACAACTCAAATTGAACAGTTGGAAACTTCTCGCCTACCAGCATTCCTGATGCATCTCTGAATGGCTCTAAAAATGTCACGAGTTCTTTTGCAGTGTTGTTGACGTAATCAGTAAGTTTTTCAGAGACACCTCTCTCTGGAAGCAGTTCCATGACTTTGTCGTAGTGTCTTAATACAGACTGTAGCATTAAAAACAAGCTGTTACATTTGCTCTACGTTTCTTGCTTCAAGCTTCTCTACATCGAATTGTAAGGGTCACCATTTCTCTTCATGAAACGGTCACTATTTTTAGCGGCGTAAGTCGTGGAATAAATTACTCCAAGCCCATTTATTAAACAATCATCATCTATCATATGTTTCATGAATGCGTACAAAACATGTGTATTGCATGAATAATGCTGAAAGGATTGCAGTGCCTTACATACATTAGTGCCTTCGTCAATGGCAAATGAAATTTTATTGAAATGCTGGGGAGTTATTCCTAACAATTTGAATAACGTTTTCTCAGTATAGTTCTTAGTAAATTCCCTATAGCTTTTTCCCTTCTTAGAAAGGTGATTTGTCGCTCCTGTCATATTTCGCAGTGTCTAATCTCGATGAGCGAAGTCCACAGTACTAGATAGGTAAGACATTTTCCGATATCTGTCGGTCCGTAAAATTATATGTACGTAACTTTTGTATTTCTGTATTTATTTTTCTTATAAATTCGACTAAACCAATCAATGTACCATATCTCACGCATGATTGATTGTCAATAACATAATGCTGTAGGCGATGGGCGGAGCTTACAGTATATAATCTTGACTAAAGCTGCATTTTTAGCAGTGACATCCTTGCTTCTACGGATCACCGCTCCTTCTGCCGCCAGCAGCAGCTATGTGTGTATACGTCATACTTTTTAATTATTGTAGCTTATATTTTAGGCGTTTTTAGCCATATTTTCATCCCTCTATACTGAATATGTGTTATTACTGTACTGCAGAAGGGAAAAGCCTGAAGATGGTTTGAGGGAAGGGCTGAAATCGGTTGCTAACGATTAAAAATCTGAAAACGCGATCTCGACTTTTTTTATTTTATTTTTAGCATTTTATACCGATCGCTGCTTAGCTCCAATTACAGAACACTTTCTAAAATTTTGCATGCCGATATGGATCATGCTAACATTCATCTCTCCCAGGTTGATCTCTAGGTTCAGGATGTGACCTATTCAAGCGGTCCTTTCTTTTTCTCGAGATCTGCCATAATTTCCCTTTTTTGCCAATTCCACTAAGCGACGTCTCGATTGGTCATTCTCTTGTAGCCTAGGGAACCGCACCATACAGATGCGTGCTGCTCTCCTTCCTAAAGACGTACACCTAGATATTCTTTATGAGCTTATTCGTGTGAATTTTTTAAGCACCAACATTCACCTCTAAAATTCCCAGTGGTGTCCGGTCAAATATGTGGCATTTCACTTGGAAAATTTTACAAAAGAATGTATAACAAAATGTTGACAGTTTGAGGTGAGTTCCAGTTATGGGATAGCCTGTTTCTTCAACGTAACATTTCATCCACAAAAGTTTTATTTTCCTTCGCCAAAATCGGATTCTAGAGTCCTTAAACCCAGGGCAAACCGTTTTCAAATAACTTTATTCGATAAACGTACGTCCTGGGAAAGTACTGTATTTGAATTTAATGCAAGTACAGCTTGCCTGGTTGTCACGTTTCTTTTGCTATCAAAGATTTGGCTAATAAACATGTTTACTTATTTCAACCTTGGAAATAACAATACATGGACAAGAATATAAACTCTTCGTTATTTTATTTAAGCACATATAGTTATTGGTACTCACGATAATGAATTGTACTGAATAACTCAACGATTTCGATTCTTTTCGTTTTGCAATATTGTCTATTCCTTAAATCATAATTTCTATAACATAATAGTGTAGATATTAATAGTAGACCTTAAATGGTATGTGACAGGCTTTTATATCCAATATTGCTCTATAATGCTGTTTTTGCGGTCTGGTTATCACAAAATATCCTGTAGCCCAGCGGTCTATACGGCCCTGTGTAGCTACATTCCCTCCTAATCTCAACTGCTTATGCTACAACTTTCACTTTTAGACAAGGCTATACGACAAGTACTTTCAGATAAGACTTCCTAACACTTAAAGATATATTCTGTGTTAACAAATGTCTCTTTTTCAAAAATACTGTCCTCGCTGTTGCCAATATGTCTATCGAATTCATTTCGGTCATCAATTTTCAAGCTCCACAAACAGCAACAGTCAGTCTACTACTTGTACGTCTCATTTCCCAGTCTAATTTCATCATTCCCCGATTTAATTCGACTATTTTCCATTATCTCCTTTTATTTTTGTTGGTGTTCATCTTGAAAGGTGTGTTTATATAATTTTATAGGTAATTTTCTTGTTTTCAGTTGTCTTAGCACGCGCATGTAATATTTGTATTGTTCAGTTATGAGCGCTCAGCCTCGTCAGAGAAGTTGCGGGTCTTTGCTTTTCTTTATTTATTAAGACAACTTTCAGTCTCTTTTCGAGACAGTGTTCATTCCTTTCTAATGCTCCTCCAAGATCATTGTCGTCCCCGTCAGAGTTTCGACGTCATTAACAAAACTGAAAGTTCTCGCTTCTTCATCACTCTGCAAATTTCTCCTCGGTTTCCTTGGAAGTCTGTTCATTGTTCGGACTGAATAACATCTGACATAGGCTACAATCCCGACTCACTCCCTTCTCACCTACAGTTTCCCTTTCGTGTGCTTCGACTCTTATGACTTGCATAAACGGAATAAGGTTGCGCTGTTTTTAAGAGACTGGCTCTGGATTCAGGAGGGCTCCAGTCTCCATCTAGCCATCCTTACTTTGCATTTCCATCGTTCCTCTAAGTTACTTTAGGAAAATGCCAGGTTGATTCTTACCACAAGGCGACGGCCGACTTCCTGCCCTATTCTTACCAAACTACCGGTAAATAAGTGAATCACTACATATACGAACTATGTTTTCTTTTTTTTCATTGTTCTTGAACTATCATTCCTTTACATGTCCAATAGCATTCTAAAAGTGATCCTCGGGTTGTTAAAACTATTAGAACTAATACTACTACAGTCTGATTTCCACACAAGTTGTAGATCGCCTCTCGCTCCATTTATGTTTTCCTTACTACCTTCGTAATTTGTACACATAATTTCCAACGTTTATGAAACTTTTTCTCGGTGACGACGCCACAAAACGATGAAATTAAAAAAGTTTGTCATTTACTTCTTCAGAATTTGAAAAAGAATTTCCACTCAGCTTTGTCAGAAGCTTTCGCCAAGTCTACGAACGCAATAAAGTTAAGTATGTCTTTTTTATTCACTACAATTTGTATGGAAATAATACATTTGTTCCAAAAAACACTAGCACATCCACTAAGAGTGACGCAAATTACTGCCAAAATAAAACGTGTAGTGCCATTTGTTTGTAGAGTGCCTACCACAACAGACAATATTCTAACAAAAGGAATAATTAATGATCTACTACAACATATAGAGAGTAGGAAAAACATTTGTTTAATCACAAAGACATGCGATCCCCAAGGAACAAAACTTGCGTATTTAAGACTGCTTGCGAAGCGTGTGGCTCATGCTACATGCAGGAACAGGTAAATCATTGTGCACCAGACTTAAAGACTCGAAGCCACAGAAAACAGATTCCATCTTGTGCAGCGCTTTGTGGAAACCAGACATTTTTATGTAATAGATGCAGAAGTACTGTACAGTGGACAGAAACTGTCACAGCTTGATATGCTGGACTTGAAGAGGCATTACAGACAGGTTTCGTTACTCTAAACTTTTTGATACTGTCAAACCTGGTTCTTTACCAGTGAAATGTTAAATTTTGTCCCAGTGTGCACGTTATACATATAAATAATAAGAATGGATGTACTTATGTATTTATGTATGTGTGAATATATATATATATATATATATATATATATATATATATATATATATATATATATATATATATATATATATATGCATGTTCCACATCTCTTCCTAAACCACTGGGTCAATTTCAACCAAACTTGGTACACATGTCAATTACTGTCTGGCAACAATCACTGTGGGCGTAAGTACTAACTACCTATCGAAGGGGTGGGGGTTTGAATGAAAAAACAGTGTAGCCCATGACGCGAAGATACTAATACTTTAGTTATCCAGTTTTTCAGATTGAGAGCACTTAGACACTTGCAACAGATTGTACACATAATTTCCAACGTTTATGAAACTTTTTCTCGGTGACGATCCCACAAAACGATGACATTAAAAAGGTCGTCATTTACTACATTTTCATTGTTCATGCAGTAAAACTGTCACATGTGGCATGACGTTTTAATTTATTACTTCCTTACTACTGAATTTATTCGTGCCGCATTCTGCAGACGGTATTTGCTTATACCACTGAATGAACGAGGCCGTGCCGGATTAACCGAGCGGTCTGAGGCGCTGCAGTCATGGACTTTGCGGCTGGTCCCGGCGGAGGTTCGGGCATGGGTGTGTGTGTTTGTCCTTAGGATAATTTAGGTTAAGTAGTGTGTAAGCTTAGGGACTGATGACCTTAGCAGTTAAGTCCCATACGATTTCACACACATTTGAACATTTTTTTTTTAATGTACGAGGAAAATTATATCATTGCACGGCCCTTAGTTAAGGAAATACGTAGTAATAAAAACTGAATGTGTGAAAAACTACCGCATCATCCAAGACTTTTAAATTTACTACTTCGTTACTACTAACTCCATTCCTAACTCTTTTCGCATACAGTACCTGTATTTAGTACTGAATGTACCTACAAAAATGTATCATTGTAGGACACATATTTCAGGAGATATGACGTCAAACACTGAGATGCGAGAAAAAACTGATGCACCATACAGGACATTTTAATTAATTACTTCTTTGCTACCAATCCCATTCACAATAAATTTCTGCGATAGTATCCACATATCTATCTAAAAAAAATATATGACTGTGCGACATATGGTTCACGGGATATGACTTCATAAACTCTGAGATGCGTGAGAAACTGCCACGTCATGCATGACGTTTTAATTTATTACTTCCTTAGTACTAATTCCATTCAAAACACATTTCATAGAAAGTAAGCACATATACCGCTGGGTATACCTGCAAAATTGTATCATTGTACAGTGTATAGTTCAGGAGATACGACATCATGTGCTACGGTCGCAGGTTCGAATCCTGCCTCGGGCGTGGATGTGGGTGATGTCCTTAGGTTAGTTAGGTTTAAGTAGTTCTAAGTTCTAGGGGACTGATGACCACAGATGTTAAGTCCCATAGTGCGCACAGCCACTTGAACCATTTGAGCCAACGACATCATGAACATTAAGCTATCTGAATATGAAACTACAGGGCGAAATTATCTGGACATACAGGTGAAATATGTGTACAAACATGCTTGGAATATGTTAAATATGTGTGAATATCTTTGACTTGTGCGTACAGGTAAAAAGCTCATCCCGAACCCCTGGAGCAATTTCAGTCAGAGTTGGTACACATATTATTTATAGCCTGGATAGAAATATTGTACGGTAAGAACTACCAGCCGCCTATTTTGGTGAGTGTGGTGACATGGAGAGACAAGGGAGGATGAAGAGATGGACAGACAGGGGGCAGGAGGAGATAGGTGCAGATATGAGGAGGATGGCATGTACAGACATAAGAGAGGGGAAAATTGACAGTGAGAGGGGAGAGGGAGAGATGGATGGAGAAAGGAAAGATAAGCAGGTGGGCAGAGACAGGGGGAGGAAGAGACAGCAGAGAGATGGGAGAGCAGGGGATGATCATATGTAGGGGATGGAGGAAATGGTCACAAACAGGGAAGAGGATGAGAGGAGAAAAGGTGATCGACACAGAAAGGAAAGGGGAGGAAGTGAACAGGGATAAGAGGTTGAGGAGTTGGACAGAGAGAGGGTCAGGAGAAGATGCATAGAGAGTGGTGGTGAAGGTGGTGGGCAGAGAGGGGGTGGTTAAAAAGGACAGAGAGAGGGAGAAACGGAGGTAATAGACAGGAACAGGGTGGGTGGATAGAGAGAAAGGAGAAGAGGCAGATGAAGAGAGAGGGGATGGATAGAGAGAGAAGGGAGGAGGAGGTAGATAGAGAGAGGGTGAAGGAGGAGATGGACAGGGAGAAGAGGAAGGAGGAGCGAGACTAATAGAAGATTGTAATAAATAAATATCTGGGCATTCCATGTTTCTCATCTAGTTTATTTATATTAGTGTTCTACGATTATGAATGTATTCTTTAGTATATTTAGTATTAACAATTAATTTCTACGACGATTGTAAATTATTTGCTATTTACGATTTTCACTCAGTCCCACACCCACGATTATTTCGTATTATCTTCGTTGAAGAGTCATAAACCGATGTAAAAATAACTTCAGCTGTGTTCTAGGGAAGTGTGGTGGTATCCTTCCTATATATTTTCTATACAGAGACCTGACAGACAATAGCAACAGTAACTTCAGACTTTTGGCCCATGATTCGGTTGTTATAAAATACTGTCTGATGCAAGCTATACAAATATTCAGTTATATGTTGATAAAATTTAAGAATGGTGCAATATTAGCAACTTGCTCTAAATGTTCAGTATTGTAAAATAATGCACTTTATTAGACAAAAAACAAAAAAACGAAGTATCGCATGACTATAATATCAGTGGTACAAAACTGAACTCAGTCAACTCATACAAATATCTGAATGTTACAATTTGTAGGGATATGAAATGAAATGCTCCCATAGACACAGTCGTGGTGACAGACTTCCGTTCACTGGTAGGATACTGAGAAAATACAGTCAGGTTACAAAGGAGACTGTTTATAGCTTGCACGTCCCATCTTACAAGGGAACCTCCCCATCGCACCCCCCTCAGATTTAGATATAAGTTGGCACAGTGGATAGGCCTTGAAAAACTGAACACAGATTACTCGAGACAACAGGAAGAAGTTGTGTGGAACTATGAAAAAAAATTAGCAAAATATACAAACTGAGAAGTCCATGCCCAAGATTAGCAACATCAAGGATCCAGAATGAGATTTCCACGCTGCAGCGGAGTGTGCGCTGAAATGAAACTTCCTGGCAGATTAAAACTGTGTGCCCGACCGAGACTCGAACTCGGGACCTTTGCCTTTCGCGGGCATGTGCTCTACCATATGAGCTACCGAAGCACGACTTACGCCCGGTACTCACAGCTTTACTTCTGCCAGTATCTCGTCTCCTACCTTCCAAACTTTACAGAAGCTCTCCTGCGAACCTTGCAGAACTAGCACTCATGAAAAAAAGGATACTGCGGAGACATGGCTTAGCCACAGCCTGGGGATTGTTTCCAGAATGAGATTTCCACTCTGCAGCGGAGTGTGCGCTGATATGAAACTTCCTGGCAGATTAAAACCGTGTGCCCGACTGAGACTCGAACTCGGGACCTTTGCCTTTTGCGGGCAAGTGCTCTACCATCTGAGCTACCGAAGCACGACTCACGCCCGCTAGCTCAGATGGTAGAGCATTTGCCCGCGAAAGGCAAAGGTCCCGAGTTCGAGTCTCGGTCGGGCACACAGTTTTAATCTGCCAGGAAGTTTCAACATCAAGGATAATCTGTGCTCAGGTGGTTAGCGTGTGCAGCTGCAGAACGAGAGGTCCTTGGTTCAAGACTTCCCTTGAGTGAAAAGTTTAATTTTTTATTTTCAGTTTATGTGACAAACTCTTATGTTTTCAAAACTTTTTTGGGAGTGATTATCACATCCACAAGAAAAAATAAATCGGGCAAGGTAGAAGAATCTTTTTACCCATTCGCCAAGTGTACAAGTTAGGTGGTCAACAAAATATTCCTGTCATGTGACGCACATGCCGTCGCCAGTGTCGTGTAGAATATATCAGACGTGTTTTCCTGTGGAGGAACCGGTTGACCTATGACCTTACGATCAAATGTTTTCGGTTCCCATTGGAGAGGCACGTCCTTTCGTCTACTAATCGCACAGTTTTGCGGTGCGGTCGCAAAACACAGACACTAAACTTATTACAGTGAACAGAGACGTCAATGAACGAACGGACAGATAATAACTTTGTGAAAATAAAGAAACTAAACTTTTCATTCGAGGAAAGACCTGAACCAGGGACCTCTCGTTCCACAGCTGCTCACGCTTACCACAGGACCACGGCGCTCCTGAGCTCGGACTATCCTTGTTGTTGCCTGTCTCACGCGTGGACTACTCAGTTAGTATATTTTGCTTATTTTTTTCATAGTTCCACACAACTTCTTCCTGTTTTCTCGATTGATCTGTGTTCAGTTTTTCAAGGCCTTTCCACTGTGCCAACTTATAACTAAATCTGAGGGGGGTGCGATGGGTAGGTTTCCTTGTTAGAATATTTGTCAAGTATGTGGAACCTATACCAACTACGACTAACAGGTGAAAACAGAACGTATGTCGGAGCGAATGGTCACAGGTCTGTTTGATTCATGGGAGAGCCTTACAGAAATGTTGACAAACCTGATTCGGCAACTATTGAACACAGTCGCTAATTATCCCTCGAAAGTCTGATTTAGAATTTGAAGAACCAGCATTAAGTGCAGAATCACTACATATTTTTGAGCCCCTAAGTAGTCAAAATGAGACTAATTACAGCACGCACAATGGCATTTTAGTATTGATTCTTCCCGTCCTCGGTACCTGACTGCTTGGGGGCAAACTCTATCACAGTAATTACCCTCTACAACGCATTCTACAGTGGTTTGCATATTGTGTATTTATAGATTAGCAACAAAAAAATGTTCAAATGTGTGTGAAATCTTATGGGACTTAACTGATAGTCATCAGTCCCTTAGCTTACACACTACTTAACCTAAATTATCCTAAGGACAAACACACACAACACACCCATGCCCGAGGGAGGACTCGAACCTCCGCCGGGATCAGCCGCACAGGATTAGCAACAAAACTACTTTTGCTAATATTGCTAGAGACGGGGTAACTATTATAAATCTAGGGCACACAAGCAAGATATTACCAAACGAAGCGGAAAATTAAGGCTTTTTCATATAATAATGTTTTATCGACTACCCGCAGTAAAATCAACAGATTTTACCATGTTTTTATTTATTTATTTATTGTTCCGTGGGACCAAATTAAGGAGAAGTCTCCATGGTCATGGAACGAGTCAATACATGAAATTATAACATGATAGTAGAAACAGATAAAATGAAATATAAGTAACATATTCCGGTGACAATTCGTAAGTTTAAATATAGAAAATCAATCATGTAACACTGGAATTTGCTTAATTTTTCAGCTCTTCCAGGAGCTCCTCGACAGAATAGAAGGAGTGAACCATGAGGAAACTCTTCAGTTTAGACTTAAAAGTGTTTGGGCTACTGCTAAGATTTTTGAGTTCTTGTGGTAGCTTATTGAAAATGGATGCAGCAGAATACTGCACTCCTTTCTGCACAAGAGTCAAGGAAGTGCATTCCACATGCAGATTTGATTTCTGCCTGGTATTAACTGAGTGAAACCTGCTGATTCTTGGGAATAAGCTAATATTGCTAACAACAAACGACATTAAAGAAAATATATACTGTGGGGGCAATGTCAGAATTCCCAGACTATTGAATAGGGGTCGACAAGAGGTTCTCGAACTTACACCACACATAGCTCGAACAGCCCGTTTTTGAGCCAAAAATACCCTTTCTGAATCAGAAGAATTACCCCAAAAAATTACACCATATGACATAAGCGTATGAAAATATGCGAAGTAGACTACTTTTCGTGTTGAACTGCCACTTATTTCAGATACTGTTCTAATGGTAAATAAAGCAGCATTTAGTTTCTGAACAAGATCCATTCGTTAAGGCCTTTCGGAACCGCGGAAGTTGTAGGTACTTGCCAGAATTAGCTTTCACGTTTTATCGATATCGCGATCGGAGCTGTCGTTACTTAAACGTGTCGGCTGTATAAGTAAGGAGCGGGCAGGCGCCGCGGCCGGGAGGTCGCGCGTCTATCAGCACCAGGGCCGGGCAGTCTGCCCCGCCGTGTGACGTAGGCGACCATGAATGCCGCTGACTCATGCGCTGACGTCACGCAGGGGGGGAAGCGGAGTGGGCGCCGCCGCGTCATTTACAACCGAGTCCCGCGGGCCGGGCCGTATATCCGCTATTCCTAATTTCATATTCGAGTTGCCTGACGTATGGGGCAAGAAGTTTGGCCCGCAACCATTCGAGTATCGTAGAGCGCTACTTAGCCGTGTGTATGATGAGTATTCGCAATATTCTTGAGATAACAAATAGTCATCCTACAGGTGAATTTGTATAGTTTTAACAACACATGTTACTGCCGCTTAATAGTTGTCTGAGTCCCGCATACATAGAAACTCATGAATATGCCGGATATCTGTGGTAAGTGCCTATGGGACCAAACTGCTGAGGTCACCGGTCCCTAAGCTTACATACTGCTTAATCTAACTATAAACAACTTAGGCTAAGGACAACACACACGCCCATGTCCGAGAAAGGACTCGAACGTCCAACGGGGGTAGCCGCGCGACCCGTGACTAGTGCCAGATATGTGACACGCGTGGATGGTAAGTCAATTCATCTGCATACTGCAGATGTTTGCTTAATCCTATGCAGCTGCAGCTAGGCTTACAATGGACGGCAGGCTGTGTGCTTCAGGAAAATTTCTTTAAACGACTTTGACATCATCAGCAGGGCGAAAGAGGTAAATCAACATCGGATCAATATGTCATGTCTGACGTAAGTCATAAACACACCTCAATTTCAGTCATCCATCAACAATCAGCACCTAGAGCATTTTACAATGAAACAGAGGCAGCAGTTCGCTTTGAACCCAGAACATGTGTAATGACGCCCAGTGTATCTCATTTTTTTAATGTTTATAACTAGCAGTTGTGCTGTTGTTCCAAGACCACCCACATCTTCTTCCACTGTTCTGTATCCAGTACTACTGTTGCCATGATTATAGCTCACCGTGCCGTCATTTCCTCGCCTTCCTCTTCTCGTTGTTTCTTATTGAGGCTGTTAGTCTGTTGTTAATTTATTTGTAAATAATTGCAAGGGCATCCACACGATATGCTGTGTCCCAGAATTCGCGTTCAAGACATAAATCATGTATGACGAAATCCTGAATAATACTGTAAATCCTGTGTAGAAATTGGAGACTATGTTGCCATAGAAATGTTTGTGAGACTGCATTTCACAGCGTCGACATTGTAGTGGATCGTACACAAGCAGGGTAATGGAAAGTGAAATTGTAGTTCGGAACATGTGACGGATGATTGGTTCAAATGGCTCTGAGCACTATCGGACTTAACATCTGAGATCATCAGTCCCCTAGAACATAGAACTACTTAAACCTAACTAACCTAAAGACATCACACACATCAATGCCCGAGGCAGGATTCGAACCTGCGACCGTAGTGGTCGCGCGGTTCCAGACTGCAGCGCATAGAACCGTTCGGCCACTCCGGCCGGCGTGACGGATGAGATTTGGTGGTATGTGATCGAGCATTGTGATGCAACAGTTTGCTTAACTAGGCCAAGCAATGGAAGATCACGAGTTTTATGTTTTAATTTTGTACCACGATGTTTGGTTTGTGTCCAGAAAACTATACCAAGCTTAAAACCCATTAATTGTACTTTTGTCACTACTTGAGATACGAATGTCTTGGTACAAAGGTCTCTGGTAGCTTTTAATTGTGAGTATACTTTATTTCTAGTAGTCTGTATCTGATTTAATACGTTACAGTTAATATTCTGTGAGGATTAGCTGATCCAGCAACGTTGAGTTACTAATTTGATAAAACCAGCCATTGATGTGAGCTTTAATGGCTGTATGTAGGAGCGCAAATACCTCTTATATCCTTACTAGTTCGCTCTTGGTCGAAGTATTCTGTCGTTAAATTATTGGGAAGTTGTAACCACTGCTTTAAACAGTTAGAGGTAGTAAATATTAGGCGTAGCTGTACTAATTTTAACGGTAATGGTTCTGTGATCCAGAGACAGCAACACTAGGCACTAGACCATGTTAACTCATCTGGTCCAGGGTATTTGAGCACTGTCCCATTCTTGAGCGCTGTCCTTGTGTTATCTTCCTCTGGGGATTCCAGTGACGCCGCTGCATCCAAATCATCTATCCCCATATGCATCTTCTCCCATCCGATTGCTCGTCGCCGTCCCAGTGAAAAGAAGGCGTTAATGCTCCTCAAACCCAGCAGCAATATCCTGTTGTGTTTTCAAGGGTCAATCGTACCTGTCATGGAGCACTGTGATCAACGATTGGCGATTTCATGCATGTCGCACGGACACATGGTGGATGGAAATACGCTCTCCATCGACGCTGTCCAAGCACCTAGCACGGGTGGAAAGTCCCTCCAACCGACATCTCGTGATCGATGAAATGCACGCCTGAATGCGATGGACTTCCGCTTGACGCTCGGGCGATGGAGCCGTGAAGAACAGATCACGTAGCACCATGTAGTAATATTCAAATGTATCTCGGAGCCATCCCGCTTTTTCCTTGCCGTAATTTATTAGAGCCCTTCGCAAGGCCAGTTTTTGCACGTGTTTCCTTCTCCTCTATTCCGGCTTGCTGAAAAGCTGTCTGGATGTTTCCAGATATAGAGGTGGATGGCAATAATGTGAATTTGAAGTCACCTTCTGTATAACCCACCTGCCCATCAGCACACGGAGTCAAAGCAAGGTTCTTACAAAGAGTCGAAGGAACACAGCAACTAAGCTTTGCTATCACGTTTACAAACACACTAAAGACGTCAAACAGTTGTAGCGATGCCAACGCTCCAAGCGGTTATATGTCACATTGCAGTGAACAGAAGACGAACGACTTTTATGATCAAATCTACGGCGAGGCCATAGATTTGATCATATTTCTTTCACGAAAGGCGAGATTTGAGAAAGTTTGCTATTACGCTATCAAATTTCTTTGACATAAATATTTGACATATCGGCTTTGACAAAGAAATATAGTGTAGTACCAGCCTTAGGTTCCTCGGTCATCTGCCATGAGGGGGTGTAGGGGCAACCTGTCTGTCACCTCCATGCTTCCCTAACTCTGTCCGCTCTTGCTTTAACGTGTCCGTGTCACGCCCTGAAGTGGGCAACACCTACCGACACGTACGTCATCGGCAGTTGCGTGGTAACTTCCCGCTGGGGCGCATCTGCTCGTGGCACTCCGAGCGGATATGCCCTTCTCCACTACAGCCAGAACATATACGCTGCTGGTCGTCGTAAATTACAAATGCTCAACATCCTCCAATAGGTAAGTATGAAAGAATATGCTTGTCAGCGACGATCCACACCTGTTGGACGCCGTTTAGCACGGGATAGTGTCTAAAACTCGCCCAGAGTTCAGGTGTATGACTGATTAGCGTCCCATCTGATAGCAGCGATTCAATAACCATCGATTCTGGTACCTCAAACGCAGTTGAAAGATCCGAAAGACCTTCACTCCCAAGCCTGAAGGAGGCAATGTTACTTCGCTTGTATGGCCATCAGAGTGTCGAAATTTAAAACCCATTTGAGCAGTGGTGATAGTTCTTCCACATACAACTTCATCGGTCATCCTAACGTACGCTGTGTTGCTTATAATGGATCCCAGTGTCGTCGATATCAGGTAAACGAACTTCATCCCTCAAAAGTTCTCTATTTGAAAAGCCTTGGGTCTGTCATATTCGTTGGATCGTAGTCTTTCCGAAATTATGTGCCATGGCAATCTATTCAGACAACAACACGCGTAAGTATCAGCATACTGTGACGCCATTCGGAGTTAGGGGTCACCGCAGTTGCACAGACTATCTTAGCACCTCTCTCGTCAGACCCAAATTCTCAACTTAACCACACACTGGTGATGTAGTGCCCCTTGCCTGTTATCCTTATTACTCGCAAAATTTCGCCGGTTCCCATTAGAGTTCGACTGTGGTGTGCACCCACACTGAGGGATCACTCACCGCCGTCACCCTACGTATATATATGATGCCTCTCCTTTCGGGCATATCCGAAAGAACAGACAACACATGGATAAACAGAATTTTCAGTTGCCATTGTAAAAGGAGGATCGTATGAGCAAATAATAGGTAGAGAGAATGCATCAGTGTTACTAGCGCAGGGATTAGAGGTCGTTGATTGTATATGAGAAGGTGGTGGTGGTGTTTAGTGTTTAACGTCCCGTCGACAACGAGGTCATTAGAGACGGAGCGCAAGCTCGGGTTAGGGAAGGATTGGGAAGGAAATCGGCCGTGCCCTTTCAAAGGAACCATCTCGGCATTTGCCTGAAACGATTTAGGAAAATCACGGAAAACCTAAATCAGGATGGCCGGAGACGGGATTGAACCGTCGTCCTTCCGAATGCGAGTCCAGTGTGCTAACCACTGCGCCACCTCGCTCGGTATATGAGAAGGGAAATGAGTATTAGTGAAAATGAGGTATAAAGGAAAAGTAGCGAGAATTACAGACATTGTGGTACCAGATGAAAGTTTATTTTATTATAGGAAAGAATGTGTTGATTCACCATGCTGCTAACGTGAGTTTGCAGAAGGTAGTGTGACCGTTAAGGTAAGTGGTACGGAAAATGAAATGAAATTTGCAAATGTTGATTCTTCCTTGCAAACAGGTGATAAACGATGTTATGTGGTAATGATAAGTGAATGTTTTTGATACGAACTCAGCAAAGGTTAAATTGAAGCTTAAAAGGAAGATAATAGTTAGATCTTTAGGGGAACAAAACTAGCGAACTGTGAAATGAGAGTTAAAGCAAAGGAAAGTAAAATGAGTAACGAAATGGTAAACGCAATTTTAAAGAACTTGGTTTTGAAGTACCTCAATGTATTTGCAAATACTGCAGCCGTGATGAAGAATGAAAGTAATGTATATAACGTTATTGACAGTATAAAAGTAATTTATAAAGCTCTAAACAGAGGGTTACAGAACTTGTTCTCAAGAAAACGGAACATATTTTCGAAGTGTACAAGGTTAAGGAAAAATAACAAAAAATAAAACAATATTAAGGACAAGCTAGAAACGTACTATGAGAATCCTGAACAGCCGAATACTTTGAGCAGGATACACAGTCGAAATCCAGTAGAAGTGGCACATCCGGAATCCAAAGTAATAAGCCGTATATACAATGTAGTTGGTGTTAAGAGATGCCATGGAAGTTAAGGGGAAGCCCTCCGGCTCTTACAAAGCTGTATACAAGGTACCGACGAGACTATCTCTTTAGTAAGTAAATATATGACATGTACTCAAAAGAACAAGATATGTTGCAAAATTCATTATACGTAGAAGCACTGTAAGAATATTAAGAGAAATAGTAGTTGTAAGAACTTCGAAATGACGTGTATGCAGCACTTGTTTATATTCATTAAGTAGCACGAGTTGAACGAACTGCACGAAACCTCGTGTTGTGATGACGACGAGGCATTTTAAAGAACCAGTGGAGGCGGTGCAATGCCAATGGTCTCTGAACGGCACAGCTGACACAGCCGGGTAAGTGAATGAATGGACGGCAGCGTGACGTATTCAAGGATGCCACTCAATAGGTCTCTTAGTAAGCAGATAGGTGAAAGATATTGAAGGAAGGGGTATAAACAAAATTGGCAAACACAATTATTTCCCATAGGGGATTAACAGTTACTGTTAAATGATCAGTTAAACAGTAATATAGTGAAATCAGTGTTCAGTAGACCTAGAAGTGGAAAATCATTTTAAGGATATAGTGAAAATTGTAGTGATTTACCTAATGTATTAGTTGATTCTTACTGACTAATTAATTGAAAAAATATATATTTAAGAGAAAAAGATTCACTAATTAATAAAACTATAATTTTCAACAGTTTTTTTTAAGAAGCTTCCTGGCAGATTAAAACTGTGTGCCCGACCGAGACTCGAACTCGGGACATTTGCCTTTCGCGGGCAAGTGCTCTACCAACTGAGCTACCGAAGCACGACTTACGCCTGGTACTCACAGCTTTACTTCTGCCAGTACCTCGTCTCCTACCTTCCAAACTTTACAGAAGCTCTCCTGCGAACCTTTCACAACTAGCACTCCTGAAAGAAAGGATACTGCGGAGACATGGCTTAGCCACAGCCTGGGGGATGTTTCCAGAATGAGATTTTCACTCTGCAGCGGAGTGTGCGCTAGTTTTTTTTTTTTAATTTGCCACAGGGACAGAATAGGAAACAGGGTTATTAAAATATTCATTATATGGGAAATGTAAACTATTGTTTTTATTTTGTTTCTGAAATATATGTTTTTGTTGCACGTACCCACAAAAAATGTAATGATGAACGGAAGCACGGGAAAATTCGGAGCACATATAACCAGACGACGTGCACTGGGGGACGAACAAAATGAACAATCAGCAACAAGAGATACGGTTGATATACACGCAAATCATGGCTATCACCAGGGAAACACAGTGCCACAACGTATCGCCTGGGACCAGCAACTTCGGCAGGCAAATAACAGTGTTTCACGCAAAGCAATTGTGTCAATATCATGAGTTCTCAAGGAACAACATGGGGTCTTAAGTGCTACTTAAAATCAGGCTGCTGTGCTATGAGAAACCCGTACGTTGCAGTTAAAACAGCGCTTAGCAGCCTGTATGTGGGATCCAGAGTGAGCTAGAAAAATCTGACGTGATAATGGTTAAGGAACACTCCATGCACCATAGGTGTAAGAAAAGGAGTACAAATAAGGGAGCCCAGAGGCTCGAGGCAAGCAGTCGTGTCGCCAGTCCCCAACCGGTAAGAATGACAATTGTTTAAGTTAAAGGCCAACGACGAGGACCATCTGGTGATAAATTTCGGCGGCTAGCCGGCCCGCTGAATCAACCGCCAAGCTCCGCTGCACGGACGCGCCGCAGCCGGGTCCGAAACTTGGCGCTGCACAGGTGCACAGCACAGGGCGGCGGATAGCCTCCGCTCTCTGGCAACACCGACTCAAAGGAAGGCCTCGGCGCTTGTTGGTGACGTCACGTCAGCTAGGCACGGCGAACGCCAGGCCTGTTGCAGGCAGAAACGCCTGGGCGTGCTTATCACTATAAATCTCTTATTTTTGGACAAAATGTTTGTTATTGTTTTGGATTCTGCAGTTTTATTTAGATGAAAGATTTTCTTACTATCGTAACGCTACAAATGAAGATCATAGTTCTGTATTACTGAATCCTGTCGAAACAAACGCAGATCAATATGAGAAGACGCTTTGCTTTGCCCCATTGCAAGCTTCGGAAATTTTACATTCAAGTAACTATTTTTACGTGATCCATTTTGCTATCGAAACTTACCCCAACCCCCTTACAATTAAATCGTTTCTTTTATTTATTTATTTATTTTCGTTTGATACCGTCACTGGAAATGTGAACTAATTTACATGTGTAAATGTCCAACTGTTGCCAGTCATTAGATTACAGTCGTTTTCAACGAAAGGAATTCTAAACAGGAAACAAAATAGCTTCATACATCGAAAATACTTCTGAGCTTAAACTTTTTTAAACATGCACATTAGAAAAGATAAATATTCCCCTCTTGCAACTGAAAGCAGAAAGTTTATAAGATAAAAAAATTTTATTTGATAAAACAAGTATCTCTCTTTTGCCTCTTCTTCTGTCCCCTACCCCCTCCCCCAACGTGTACAATCGCAAGATATTTCATTAACATTCAGTGCTCCTCACCCAATAGTCAACCGAGATACCTAAAGAAGAGCACCAATATGTTCACAGTTTCTTGTAAAAGCAACCCAGTACAAACGTAACTTCCTCAGATTTACATATAAGGTAAAGAAGCACAAATTCTGCTGCTGCCGGACCATGAAGTTGTTTTTGTATGTCAATCCTTAAAACAGATGGAAATTTAAGTTCAGGAGTACACTATTTGTTAAGAAGTGTAATGAATTGCACAATTAATTGATTGCAGAAATCTCTCAGAACACTGTGTGTTGGTCAACCACCACCAATAGTTTCACATTTTCCTGTGTCGGAGAGGGAGACACCACCATTATGAATATGCCAGCAACAGACCTGGCGTTCGCCGTGCCTAGCTGACGTGGCGTCACGAAAAAGCGCCGAGGCCTTCCTTTGAGTCGGTGTTCCCTCTGGGCGACGTCGTCCGACAAACTACAAACTGCCGTCTGCAAGGCCGGAGCAGCGGCGCTATCTAACAGCCTTCCGGGTCCAAGGCTGTCCTCAATCATTAACCGAGCTGCCTTGGGCGGGCGACTGGAGCTGCTGAGACTCCACTACAACGACGGTTCCTGGTTGTTTCCCTTCGGCGCTCTATATGGTGACCACGAGTCGCTGGAGGGCAGGCGCGCGGCTTCCGGGTCGGCCGACAAACGCTACCGGCCATGTCGCCGGGCGAGGACGGGGCCGTACCTCTTTAAGGACGGAGCTCACTGGTGCGGGAGCAGCAGATTCCGGTACAGGCATTTGTGCTGACACACGTACACATGTCGTGCCACCATAGCCTGGATCAGCAGAGGGATTGTGTATCCTTCGACAGAATAAAGTCAAGACGAAATTTGCCTGTGAATCTATGCACATACTGACGTGATTCATCCCTCTCTCCCAAATCATATCTCTCAGTCGTCTAGGCGCATTTCGACCCCTGAGGTCGGGGGTTCGTAACAGTTTGGTGTCAGCGTGGTAGTTTCGTTTACCGACGCAACAAGTTGTGTTGGAAAGTGTTCATTCACGTCCAACACTACGGTTTGGTGAGAGAGTTGGTTTTGGGAGGCGGTGAGTGAGGCAGTGTCACTTGACGTGGGTTCGGCGGTATCAGCTCAGTATAATGTGATGTGGTGAGTTTAGTTATATTTATGTTACTTTTGGTGTGCCAGCCGAAGTGGCCGTGCGGTTCTGGGCGCTGCAGTCCGGAACCGCGAGACCGCTACGGTCGCAGGTTCGAATCCTGCCTCGGGCATGGATGTGTGTGATGTCCTTAGGTTAGTTAGGTTTAACTAGTTCTAAGTTCTAGGGGACTAATGACCTAAGCATTTGAGTCCCATAGTGCTCAGGGCCATTTGAACCATTTGAACTTTTGGTGTTTGCTCTTGGTGTCAAAGATAACGGTTCAAATGGCTCTGCGCACTATGGGACTTAGTTTCTGAGGTCATCAGTCCCCTAGAACTTAGAACTACTTAAACCTAACTAACCTAAGGACATCAGACACACCCATGCCCGAGGCAGGATTCGAACCTGCGAGCGTAGCGGTCGCGTGGTTCCAGACTGTAGCGCCTAGAACCGGCTGTCAAATTTAATTGTGCGAGCAGGGGTACGTGATGGTTGAGAGTTACTTTTGTAGAGTCACAGGAATCGGCGGACTTAGCTTTGTTTAGAGGTAATGATCAATATACTAATTTATTACCAGTGATGTGTCCATCTCGTAAATTGTGTGAGCACGATTTGCCGTGCAGCACAGCGGTAGCAGCTGCTTTTTCTGTGTGTAAGCGAAATGGTCTCCTGTCTAGTAGCTGTCAGATTGAGGTAGATTTTTGTGTGTGGAGTTGTTTTCTTGTTTTTTCTTTTCTTTCTTTTTGCAGTGGACGACGCAAAATGGTGGAAAGACGTGCTACACCTACCGCGGGAGCAGTTGCTGCTTGAACTCAACGAGTGCACGCGTTAGCAGAGGAATTGTAAGACGAGAGGCAGAGAAATTTCCAACTGAATTGTTAGTTAGAACCGGGAAAAGAGAGTGAGGTTCAGCCACAATTTAGAGGCAGAGGAAAATAAATATGACTGAGAGTGCGTTGCCGGCCGCGGTGGTCTAGCGGTTCTAGGCGCTCAGTCCGGAACCGCGCGACTGATACGGTCGCAGGTTCGAATCCTGCCTCGGGCATGGATGTGTGTGATGTCCTTAGGTTAGTTAGGTTTAAGTAGTTCTAAATTCTAGGGGACTGATGACCACAGATGTTAAGTCCCATAGTGCTCAGAGCCATTTGAACCATTTGAGAGTGCGTTGACCGCTACGGTCGCAGGTTCGAATCCTGCCTCGGGCATGGATGTGTGTGATGTCCTTAGCGCACACTCCGCTGCAGAGTGAAAATCTCATTCTGGAATCATCCCCCCGGCTGTGGCTAAGCCATGTCTCCGCAATATTCTTTCTTTCAGGAGTGCTAGTTCTGCAAGGTTCGCAGGAGAGCTTCTGTAAAGTTTGGAAGGTAGGAGACGAGGTACTGGCAGAAGTAAAGCTGTGAGGACGGGGCGTGAGTCGTGCTTGCGTAGCTCAGTTGGTAGAGCACTTGCCCACGAAAGGCAAAGGTCCCGAGTTCGAATCTCGGTCCGGCACACAGTTTTAATCTGCCAGAAAGTTTAGTCCTTATGTTAGTTAGGTTTAAGTAGTTCTAAGTTCTAGGGGACTGATGACCTCAGAAGTTAAGCCCCGTAGTGCTCAGAGCCATTTGAACCATTTGAGAGTGCCTTCTGTTCCATATGGCACGGCAGTAGTGGCATTAATTAAACCCTTCTCGGACAAGGCAACAAAGGATGTAACAATTTTTATTAACGATGTTAGGGACGCTGAGGATGCGCATGGCTGATTAGATGAAATAGCCCAGCATGTTGCTGGATGGTGTTTCGTAAGGGACATCAAAGCATATGTTGTTTACCATGAGATTTTGAGTAAAGCACAAACGTTTCAGGAGTGTGCCGCTCAACTGTGTCATATGTACCAAAAGCAAAGTAGTACGCTGTTTTTTCGGGTGAAACTAAGTACTTTGTCAATTTAGCACCTGCGACCCTTTGGAGGCAGTCTCGAATGGAATCCGTAAACTGAATACAAAGAAATGTACAGACCCAGAGGCCGGCCGGAGTGCCGTGCGGTTCTAGGCGCTGCAGTCTGGACCCGAGCGACCGCTACGGTCGCAGGTTCGAATCCTGCCTCGGGCATGGATGTGTGTGATGTCCTTAGGTTAGTTAGGTTTAATTAGTTCTAAGTTCTAGGCGACTGATGGCCTCAGGAGTTAGGTCGCATGGTGAACAGACCCAGAATGCACAAGATAACAAATTGTTGTTATAAGACGCAGAAAATAAGCAGTGGACTTTTTTCTTCGTGGTATACCCGCAGAGGTGTGACGGAGGCAACGAATAGAAAATTCGGAGGACTTAGTGTCAGCTACTAGGATCACAACACTTATTGAAGAGGTGGATATTGTAACAAAGCAAAGAGTGGACCACCGGGGTGTTCGCTTCTGAAATCGGGTGTTATGGATGTGGTCGGAGGGGCGTAAGAAGAAGCAGTTTAAACACCCAGAGTGCTGTTCATGTGGCAGAGTCGGTTACCGAGCATCTGACTGTAGAAGTAGAAAAGTGGGAAGCGCCGCCAAGGAAATCATCCGGTAAACATTTTCTTTTTAGACAACATAGTTGCGTGGAGATATCAGCGATTGGTTTAGTTATAATCAATTAATCAAAATGACAGTCACAATCGCATTATTTATTTTGTCGCCAACCGGTTTCAACCCGCAATGGTGTCATCTTCAGGGCAATTTGCACCATTTGGTAGCTCGCTGGAGTCGTCACCCTGCCTGTGCACAATTACCAACCGTGCACTGGCAGTGTGACGACTCCAGAGAGCGACCAAATGGTGTAAATTGCCCTGAAGATGACACCATTTCGGGTTGAAACCGGTTGGCGACAAAATAAATAATGCGATTGTGACTGTCATTTTGATTAATTCATCCGGTAAACGCAAACGAAAGTGCTTTAGCCATCAGAAGGCAGTCCAAATAGGCCAACACTGTTAAAGTTAGTTCAGAATGCCGATTTTTCGGCTTGGCGAGTGACAGGAAACAGAGATTTTGGTAGACACAGGGGCGCATGTGTCCGTTATGAGTCTGGACCTCGTCGGAAAGAGGAGAGTGGGAGTATCACGGTATATTTTACATGGGTTTGGCGATAATAGTATGGAATCATTGGGTACGGCAGTATGGAGGTATTGCCATACATAGACGAAGGCTATTTGGTGATCCCCTGGCTAGATATTCTCGACGAACATCATGCTAAGGTTGATCTTTGGCAACGCACAATAGAACTGATTGGGGCTTTGTTCTAATTAGAGGAAACAGTTGTAACTCAGGCAATGGCGCAAGGTTCCCCTATCACGGGGGTAATACCAACTGAACTGCGAACGTTTTCAGTATTGATCGAGCAACAGGATAAAATACCAGTAGATACAGAGAAGATAGTTGGGGTTTAAGGGATATCTATTTGCCGAGAGAAACATTATGTATGTGGTTCAACTTGTAACCTCCCCCTCACTTATCGACCTTAATGACAGTGAAAAATGAAACCGCGTGTACCTAATGGTAATTTTGGAAAAGCAATCGTCACCGAAGTTAACCTGTCGGTAAAGAGGGAGGAAAGGGTTACATCTAAATGAAAGGAAAAATGCAAGTGAAACTGGTGGGAATTAATTTTGAAATAGGGATAAAGTTAATAAAGAAAGTAAATGTGCGGCCGTTACGTTAACAATCAACTAGCGGTAATTAGATATTTGAGATTTGGGAGAAATTACGGTCGCCAGTCCTATGGACAATTACTATAATAACTGAAAAAGAAAGGTTATTACACATATAATTAGCACTAGAAGCGTGGCAACTGAAGGTTGACACGTGTAGTGTGAAAACTGAAAGTTTGTCAGAAGTAATAAATTTCGCTACACTTAATTTAGCAAAAGAATTAATGAAACCGGAAAATCGAAAGTAAATTTAGTGACTGAAGTTAATAGTGAGCTTTCTTTCTGAAGCACATCGAAATACAGTTAGTCTTGGACTACCTCAACGATCATTTCTAAAGCTACTTGAATCTACGCAATTTAGAAAGAAGAGATTTAACTTTGAACTTGAATTAAACGATTCTGCACAATTAACAATAGTAAAATTTAGTACGTACCAAGCTGAGCTGCAGTCACAGGTAAGCTAAAATACGGTAACAAAACTCGCACTCTTAATTTGTGCTTGTGTAATCTAACTATTGTAGCCAGCTATGAATACTTAAATTGAACTTTGAAATTAAAGCAGTGAAATGGAATTATGCTGGCGTTTGAATTTCAACGACACTCGGGTTCATTTCGGAAAAGGAAGGGACCCTGCTTGGCAATGCAATTGGGACAATGAGCAACAAAGGTTCATGCTAAGTTGCTGTAATTTTGCGAGGCAAATGGAACAATTTGAAAAGCTGAGGTCTGCCATACAGTTCTGAAACTTTGCGTGCTTTTAGTCTTCCTTGTTGGTTGATTGAAAGTTTGAAGCCGTCGATCGAGGAGGTGGCGACAGTCACTCATTGTCGGCCGTCGCTGTTGCAGAAGCTGGATACTGGCGCGCCTTCTTCTCGACGCGGTCACCAGGCGAAACGGGCTCTTGATGTGCGCCAGCTAATGCTTCCCGTCCGCGACACCATGTCAGAAACTATCATCGCAAGTCGAGCGCAATTACATGCTGCCAAACCCCGAAAGCGCGGCAACTCGCGGGAGCGTCACACAACACACCTGCTCCACTCGCTACTCCAGCCAGACTCCCTCTCTGCCCGCGCTCCACGCGGCAGAGTTAGCACTACCAAAGATCCTACACACTTTGAGTCTTCACACGACCTATCGATGTAATCGTTCGATAGCAGTTTTCCCTACGCAAGACCCAGCGTAAAAATACAAATAATATTTACGAAACAAACCAATTATACATCGACATAAATGCATAAATATATATATACAAATAGTAAAACAATTACAATATGTAAAGACACAGAAATGTCATATATTCAGGTAACAAAAATAAGGAAAACAAATTATAGTACAATAGATGGAAATAGGAGGATATGCATTTCCGGCGTTACAAACTATTCTTATGCCCTGAAGAATTGGATCGTTCGCAATGTTTTGTCCGCAGGAGTTTGCCGCTTGTGAGTAACGTTAATGGGGAACGGATGATTCCAGTTAGTGTCGATAACTCTGGCACATGGGAGGTGACTTTGTCAAAGGGTGCGGTAATAGCCGCTGTAGAAGTGTTGGAAGATGAGGACTTCGATAGACCGAGTCCAGAGGAAAGCCACAAGCAAACCATCGGCATGGAAGTGTTATGATGGAAAGTGGGCTAACCGAATGGCAGAGATCTAAGGGCTATGGAAAACGTGTTGAGGTTTAGTGATTTATTCTGTACAGACGGAGGTTTACCAGCAACCGCGGTGAAACATCATATACCGATGGGGAATAGCACACCAATTGACAGGAAGCCATACCATATAGCAACGCAGCTGCAGCCATTAGTGGAAAAGTTTATTGAGCAACAACTATGAGATTGGATCATAGAACCCAATAATAGCCCCTGGAGAGCGAGTATAGTGGTCGTACCGAAAAAATCGCCGGACGGAACAAGGAAACAAATTATGCTGTAATTTCGGATATCTAAATGCACGAACAATTTCAGATGCTTATCCAATTTCAAACACCACAGAAAATTTGTATAATTTGGATTATTGTCCGTTCTTTACAATTAACGCTCTCAGAAGTGGATATCATCAATTGGAAGTGGCGCCTCAGGACAGACCGAAAACAGCATTTTCGGCACTGGGTGGCCATTTTCATTACAAGCGCATGACGTTTGGACTAAAGAAGGCACCGGCATTGGTTGCTAGATGGGGTATTGGAAGGGTTTAAACCTAAAACTTGTGTTACGTATCTGTATGACATAATTTGCTTTCTAATGATTTACGGCAGCATGTGAGACTTTTGGAGGCTGTCTTTAGTAGACTGCGGTTCGCACGTTTGATGTTAAGTTTGGACAAGTGCTATTTTGCACAAACTCAGGTAAACTATGTGGGGCAGGTGATTAGTGGACGTGGCGCACAGACCGATCCTCCTCTCACAGACGCAGTTCAGAATTTTCCGACATCAGAAATAACTAGGCAGATACGCCTTTCTAATTACTATAGACGATTCATGAGGAACTTTGCAAAAATAGTCGAACCCTGAACAGGCTAGTGGAAAAGGAGCTAAATTCCATTGGTCGCAGGAATATCAAGTGGCATTCAAAAAACTGAAAGAATTATCAGTTTCGCTTCCAGTACTGGTTTTTCCGGATTTCGAGAAAGAGTTTATCCTTTCATGTAATGCTTCAGCTGAGGCAGTCAGTTGTTTTTGGGACAGATAGTAGATAGTAAAGGACATCCGATAGCTTATACCCCGAGGCAGTTGAAAAAGGCGGATTGTAACTACTCGGCGACTGGAAGATGTTTGCAGTTATAATGGTATTATCTATTTTCCATATTACCTGCATGGTAGGAAGTTTAAGGTCATGAAAGACCATGCCTCATTGATTGGCTGCTTGGTTTGAAAGACCCGTCAAGTAGATTACCTCGCTGGGCACTTAAGCTTAGTGAATTCGAGAACAAGGTAATCCATAAGCCAGGAAAATCGCGTGCATACGCTGATGTATTAAATCGTAGTGTAGCGATGCATGGAAAGGGCCGATATTGCCCCTCAGAAAGTGCCGCTGCAAAGATTACCAGAGGCGTGCAATCAGTTTTCTATGTTGAACTTGATGTGAGACCTAATTTCTCCTGGCGTATACTATTTTCAAACAACTTACGGGAATGCAGCCAGGTAATATTATGAAACGTCCCCTTAGAAAAATTATACATGACTGTGCTTAAACTGACACACAATATTTTTTTAGCGCAACGCAATCTGACTTTCAGTAATCCCTACAAGAGAATGGCCCTGACTAAATTAACCTATACGTTTCACAAATCACTTACCTCACAAAAATCTTCGTTACTCGAACTACTGCAATACAGCGAGCGCCACTACTGCCAGCTAAATAAAAGATTCAAACTACGGAAGGCACTAACTACTGATAGGCATAGTTAGCAAATGAAAGATTTTAATAGAGAACAAACAATGTATTTACCTTAATAGTCATGACATCCATTCTTACAAATGTACTGTTTCTGATGGACACCTCCAGATTATCCATTCTCAAAAATCCGCCATCTCACTTCCCCACATCCACCACTGCTGACGGCTCGCCTCCAACTGCGCAACGCTACGCGCTGTTAACATCCAGCTGCCCAACACTACAATGGCAGACAACAATGCAAACTAGCTACAGACTGCACACAGCACAGCCAGTGATTTTCATACAGAGCGCTACGTGGCGTTACCAATATAAAAAACCTAAACAGCCTACTTACAATATTTGCAGCGACCGCCGATATTTCCGCGAGAGTATACACCGCCATTTTCAAGACACAAACAGCAAAGGACAGGTGATGTACAGGCAAATTTAAAACCTCGGTTCATGGACTAATTCAGGAAAGATAACACACACACACACACACACACACACACACACACACACATATATACACTGAACACTAGTGCCACCAAAGATGAACCATTTAATGGTTGCTTCGAAATTGTCTGATTTCACTTGGGATTGGTTGGACGGTGCCTCATGGACTCAAGCTGACTGGGAATACAATTCTTTTACATTTGGCAAAGTTTGAACATTTTCACCGCTCCGAGTCTGATTTTATATCTTTACGCTCTGTGGTAAATCTCACAGAGAGATCTTTTGACGACGCAACCTTACCCGTGCTTGGGAAGGGTTTAAATTTTGCACCCACACCGAAGAGTTTCCTGGTTGTTGATTTAATTAGTTCAATTGAACAGGCAGTTCGCAAACTACCTCCTGACGCTACAGAGGAGGTTAGGAGGGGTGCACGTCGTGTGTTGACTAGGGCTCGTCCACCCAAGAGTAATGTAACAGCAGCAGAGAGGGCTGCTTTACGCTCTCTCAAAGTTGATCCTGATATTGTTATTTTACCTGCGGACAAGGACAATGCCACCGTTGTTTTAAACAAACAGGATTATGTACAAAAGATGCAACGTTTATTATCTGACTCAGCACATCGCAGAATCGATGTCGACCCCACGAAAAGTGTTGGTAGAAAGACCAACAGCCTCCTGAAGAAAAGTATTGCTATACAACATAGGGCGACCAGTATCCAAGCAATGTTCGGCAATAGCAGATCTACTTGGATGCAGTAATCGTGTGTGCCGTTTATACTCAGTACATCGGTCCTCCACGGTCCTGATAGTCTGACCAATATACGCCATACCACAGGTACAAGGAATGCGATATACACCCGCCTTACGCAAGCCAAGATCGCAGGACACTGTCAAGAGTTTTACCTTCCGAAGTTACACAAGGAAGGGCTTCCTTTCTGTCCTGTAGTGAGTAATATCGGCGCTCCGACATATCGTGTAGCCAAGCATCTTGCTTCTCTGCTGAGTCCACAAGTCGGTAGGTGGGAACATCATATCAGGGACTCAGCTGACTTCTTACGTCGTTTGAAGGGACTGCGGTTGAATGACTCTGATATTTTAGTAAGTTTTGATATGGTCTCTCTCTTCACTCATGTTCCTCTGTCTGAGTCGTTGCGGTTAATTGAGGTTAGGTATCGGCTGGTCCCGGCGGAGGTTCGAGTCCTCCTTCGGGCATGGATGTGCGTGTTTGTCCTTAGGATAATGTAGGTTAAGTAGTGTGCAAGCTTAGGGACTGATGACCTTAGCAGTTAAGTCCCATGAGATTTCACACACATTTTTTTGAGGTTAGGTTTGGTGCATAATTAACTAATCTCTTTCGGCATGTGTTAACATCCACTTACTTTTTATTCAATGACCAGTATTACGAGCAGACATATGGAATTGAGATGGGTAGTCCGTTGTCTCCAGTGATCGCAAATTTGTTTATGGAAGACTTCGAGAAATGTGCATTGCAGTCGGCACCTTTGAAACCCGCTTATTTCTTCGCATATGTTGATGATACTTTTGTTGCTTAGCCTCATGGTAGGGAGAATTATAATGCCTTTTTAGAACATCTGAACCCGATCCACCCGAACATTCGTTTTACGATAGAGGTGGAAGAGGACGGTTGTCTTCCTCTTGTTGACGTTTTGGTTAGGAGGAAGGATCATTGGGACATGCAGTGCTTAGGAAACGTACTCACACCGACTTGTATTTACAGGCTAATAGTTGTCACCATCCGGCTCAGCGTGAAGGGGTACCTCATACCGTGGTATATAGGGGACATGTCATTTCCGACACTGAGACTTTGCCAGCTGAGAGTCCCATCTTGAAGCTACGTTTCGTCAAAATGGTTATAGTGAAAGACAGATTGAAAGCGCATTGCGCTATCGACCAACTGTGCATCGGGTGATTGATAATAATACTGAGTCGACATTTAAGTCTACTGCCTTTTTGCCGATCGATATTATTTTAGGGAAATACGAAGTGAAATTAATATTCCGACCTCCATCTAAAATTAGAGTAGCTTTGGATTCTGTGGCATGGCATATATTGGTCAGACTATCAAGACCATGGAGGACCGATGTACTGAGTATAAACGGCACACACGATTACTGCAGCCAGGTAGATCTGCTATTGCCGAACATTGCTTGGATACTGGTCACCCTATGTTATATAACAATACCGAGATATTGGCTTACACGTCCTGCTATTGGGACAGTGTTATTAAGGAGGCAGTTAAGATTAAATTAGTGAGCAACCTTGTAAACAGAGATGGAGTTTTTGTTTAAACTCTGCTTGGAATCCTGCTCTCTCTCTTGTCAGAAAACAGAGGGACAGAGTCAATGTTATCTCACCTGTTAGTTCGTAGTCTTTCACTGTCGATATCTCTGACTTTGGTCATCTTTGATGGCACTAGTGTTCAGTGTGTGTGTTATCTTTCATGAATTACTCCAAGAACCGAGGTTTTAAATTTGCCTGTACATCGCCTGTCCGTTGCAGTTTGTGCCTTGAAAATGGCGGGGTATACTGCAGCCGAAATATCGGCGGTCGCTGTAAATATTATCTGGCTGAATTCCCGTAAGTTGTTTGAAAGTTGAACTGGATTTGCTTGGACCATTTAATAAAACACTTGCAGGGAATTGGTATGTCCTCACGATCATCTATCATTTTTCTCGATTTTTTGGCAGTGGTACCGATTCCAGACCAACGGGCTAGTACCATGACGCAGGCGTTACCAAAGAACGTTATACCGAAGTTTGGGGTACCTGTTACCATGGTTACGGGTCATGGTAGGAAACAACTATGCGGCTTATTGCGTATACCGAAGTTACGAACGAGTCTGTTTCATCTCCAGACCAACAGGAGAATCGAACGTGTGCACAAGACATTTGTAAGAAAGTTAAGTTATGACGTTAATTCAAGGCACGATGATTGGGACACATATCTTGCCTCTGTCTTGTGCGCCTGTAATTCGAAGGTTCATACTGCGACGGGCTTGTCGCCATGTGAGGTGGTGTACGGCAGGAAAATGTCGCCTCCCTTTGGTGTCTTGACTCCTAAATTAGTGCTGGGCGGCGAGGCGGTAATGAGGTTTGCCAGAAGAGTAAGTGAAGTCCGAAGCAATGTGCAGAAGGTGAACATGAAGGCGCTACAATGTCAGCAACTGCCAAATAGACGCATAGGCAAGCTGCATCAGTACCGCGTGAGACATTGGTTGATGATCAAGAATCCCGGTATGCCAAAGGGGGAAACAAAAAAATGTTTAACCTAGTACCAGGGGCTTAATCAGCTCGTGGTAGTGACATCTTCAGTCAACGTGAAGATACAGTTCCCCACAAAAACGTCTGTATGCACGTCAGTTGCATAAAGACATTTAAAGAAATGGTAGAAGGTGTATTGCAGTTATCGGTAACCAGCGAGGAGGAGAAAGTTACAAGGGGTAAGGGACCTGGAATTGGCGAACGACGTAAGGCGCGTGGTGTGCCATACAGTTTAAGGTAAGTTGCTGGATTGTAATTTTTTGGTTTTTTTTTCAGGTTAGTGTATCGGGCAGTGTGTACTTTTATTGCCATACGGATTTTTTTGTTCATGTTCTTATTATTGATGTTGCTTTTATTGTGTATTGTGCGTTCTTGGAAGGAAAGGTTTTGATCTGTCTGGGTGGCCAGGTATGGACTGATATACGGACATGTGAAGCGAGTTTGTTTCTGGGGTATGTAAATGGGACGAGTTGCCGGAAGGAGTTTCTGCCAGATCGAACTTACTTCCAGAGAATGGGGACACATCGGTTATACTCAGATTCACGCCAAAAAGTGTATGATTGAATTGCTATGAAAGAGGATGATAGGTATACATGAGAAAACTCGAGCTTCGGGAAAGCGGAATGATTATTAACGACACGACTTGTGGTAATCTGGATTGACTTTCGTCTTCCGGCTATACTCACAGGCTCAACTGTTGTGATTTTGTTACGGAATATGTTGTATTGGCCGGAAGAATCTCTGAGGGTATTAACCCGTTCAAAATTTAACGTACTTAAATAACACACTCAGTCCAGAACATATGCAGTCCTTGGACAGATTAATAGAGTCCCAGCAAGGGAGAATTTAGATAGAACAAATGCGGCAGCATATACACCATTTCTGGAAACAACAGCAGCACAAAGTGTTAGTAGTAAGCGTATGAGCTACCAGTTGTGACGTGTTTCTGGCAGGCTTTGCGTATCGTATTTCTGGATCAAACGCAAGCAGGCCCAGGCTGTAGATGTGCCAACAGACGAATTACCAGTAGAATGGTTGCCTGGCATTGGCCAGGGAAGCAAATAGTTTTAAGGGCTTAATAAATATGTAAGATTATGATAAGGGAACATGGTAGTTAGTTAAGGGGAGTAGTACAAGTGTGGGGAGAAGTCTCGTGTGTGAACATTACATTGTGAATTGGGGGGGGGGGGGGGGGGGATTGCCCTGAGTACATAAATTGTTACAGTTTAGGTGGATTAGTGGAAGCCCGATACTAAAGATTCGGAACGAATCTTTGGTATATTGTGCCACGAGTAAATATGAGCACGGATTTGGGGAATTCTTAATACACTACTGGCCATTAAAATTGCTACACCAAGAAGAAATGCAGATGATGAACGGGTATTCATTGGGCAAATATATTATACTAGAACTGACATGTGATTACATTTTCACGCAATTTGGGTACATAGATCCTGAGAAATCAGTACCCAGAACAACCACTTCTGGCCGTAATAACGGCCTTGATACGCCTGGGCATTGAGTCAAACAGAGCTTGGATGGCGTGTACAGGCACAGCTGCCCATGCAGCTTCGACACGATACCACAGTTCATCAAGAGTACTGACTGGGGTATTGTAACGAGCCAGTTGCTCGGCCACCATTGACCAGACCTTTTCAATTGGTGAGACATCTGGAGAATGTGCTGGCCAGGACATCAGTCGAACATTTTCTGTATCCAGAAAGGCCCGTACCGGACGTGGAAAAGGCGGTCGTGCATTATCCTGCTGAAATGTAGGGTTTCGCAGGGATCGAATGAAGGGTAGAGCCACGTCTGAAATGTAACGTCCACTGTTCAAAGTGCCGTCAATGCGAACAAGAGGTGACCGAGACGTGTAACCAATGGCACCCCATACCATCACGCCGGGTGATACGCCAGTATGGGGATGACGAATACACGCTTCCAATGTGCGTTCACCGCGATGTCGCCAAACACGGATGCGATCATCATGATGCTGTAAACATAACCTGGATTCATCCGAAAAAATTATGTTTTGCCATTCGTGCACCCAGGTTCGTCGTTGAGTACACCATCGCAGGCGCTCCTGTCTGTGATGTAGCGTCAAGGGTAACCGCAGCTATGGTCTCTGTCCGAGCCGATAGTTCATGCTGCTGCAAACGTCGTCGAACTGTACGTGCAGATCGAGACGTGGCTGCACGATCTGTTACAGCCATGCGGATAAGATGTCTGTCATCTCGAATGCTAGTGATGCGAGGCTGTTAGGATACAGCACGGCGTTCCCCTGAACCCACCGATTCCATATTCTGCTAACAGTCATTGGATCTCGACCAACGCGAGCAGCAATATCGCGATACGATAAACCGCAATCGCGATAAGCTACAATCCGACCTTTATCAAAGTTGGAAACGTGATGGTACGCATTTCACCTCCTTACACGAGGCATCACAACAACGTTTCACCAGGTAACGCCGGTCAGCTGCTGTCTGTGTATGAGAAATCGGTTGGAAACTTTCCTCACGTCAGCACGTTGTAGGTGCCGCCTACGGCGCCAACCTTGTGTGAATGCTCTGAAAAGCTAATCATTTGCATATCACAGCATCTTCTTCCTGTCGGTTAAATTTCGCGTCTGCAGCACGTCATCTTCGTGGTGTAACAATTTTAGTGGCCAGTAGTGTAATTTTGCATAGCTATGGCCAGAAGGTAGAAGTTGAGGGACCGATGGACACATAGCGCATCGGACACTGTCAGTGTTGATATTAAGCAAACGGTTCTGCAATTCAGTTTTATGGCACCGCTTGCGGGCGAGGAAACACGGCTGGGCAGGCCATTCTGTCCACGTCTGTAATCGGAGAGAATTACAACTTTTTCAGTTGTAGACCAACCACGACGACCATCTGTTAACGAGCTGCTCCAGTGTATCAACCGCCTGGACGGACCCGCCGCAGCCAAGGCGACGTCGGTCCAAAACTTGACCCTGCACGGGTGTGCGTACCACAGCGGCGGGCAGCCTCTGCTGTCTGGGTGAGGTAGTCCGACAGACTGCAACCTGGCTTCTGTAAGGCCGGAGCCGGCCCGCGACCTCGCGGTCTCCTGGGTCCGGGCGACTGGAGCTGCCGAGGATCTGCTACAACGACGTCAGTTGACTGTTTCCCTTCACGCTCTACATGGTCATCACGAGTAGCGCTTGAGGTAATAGTCAGCTGCGCACCGGAGGAAAAGCGCGGGGCCTCCGGCTGTGCCGACACACGCTATAGGTGCCGTTACGTCTCAACGACAGAGTGGCCAGCTGTCGGAATAGTAGATTCCGATGCTGGCGTTTGTGTTGACGCACGTACACACACCCCGTCGCTGTCGCCAGGATCAGGAGAAGCATTGTGTATTCTTCTATGGAATAAAGTCAATGCCAAACTTACCTATGTATCTCTCCTGGCCTCGGCGTGATTCATCTCACTCTCCCAAACCATATCTCTCAGTTATCCTGGCGCATTACGACCCCTGTGGTCGCAGGGCCGTAATAGAATCGTACACGACGACTCACTAAGATAGCCCAAGGACTGATTGTCTTAATCTCAACAAGTTGGATGGAAAAGCACGGCAAGTCGTACTGTAGGCCTCTTATACCATCATCTATGGGCTCACTGGATAAACTGAGACATTTCTGGAGGTTGAATACCAGTGGGGGTTCCTGCAAGGAGTCTGAGGAAATTTTACATTTTCCCATAACACATTCCTGCCGTGTAACATTCCATTCTTCCTTAAAATATTCGTCCTGAAATTATCTTAGCTTATCTATGAAAGCTCATGAAACGTGTGTTCAAATTTTCAAATGTGTGTGAAATCTTATAAGACTTAACTGCTAAGCTCATCAGTCCCTAAGCTTACACACTACTTAACCTAAATTATGGCCGGCCGAGGTGGTCGTGCGGTTCTAGGCGCTACAGTCTGGAACCGCGAGACCGCGACGGTTCGAATCCTGCCTCGGGCATGGATGTGTGTGCTGTCCTTAGGTTAATTAGGTTTTAGTAGTTCTAAGTTCTAGGGGACTGATGACCTCAGAAGCTAAGTCCCATAGCGCTCAGAGCCATTTGAACCTAAATTATCCTAAGGACAAACACACACACCCATGCCCGAGGGAGCACTCGAACCTCCGCCGGGACCAGCCGCGCAGTCCATGACTGCAGCGCCCGAGACCGCTCGGCTAATCCCGCGGGGCAAATGTGTGTTGCACTGGTAATTACACACTGTATAATATTCCGTTATTTTCACGTTTGAAATGCTTGTTCACTAAGTTTTTTGGTCTATCCTTAATCCTATATTACATATGTTGAGTCCTTACTTTATAATACAACTTTATAATCTTACTCTACATTACACTTTTTTATTCCTTATACAACCATGTAATCACATGACAGGTATTTGATGGATGAGTGGTTGGTTATACGCATCAAGTCTGAGGAAAATGCACAGACTTTTGGTAGAACCGTGGTAGCACTTGTAGTGGAAGTACTTCATGTTGTGATCTTACACCATTGCTTACCTCTATAGTTGTGAATACGCTGGAAGATTTGTTCTGACGAAATTCGTCGTTGTTATGACTCTATCAAGTTGCCTTGTGAGTGCAATGGATCGGGGGTTAAGAAGTTGTTGAGTAATGTTAGGTTATGTGAGGGGAACACTTATAACGGTTTTTCCGGCCAATGCAACGTAAATTGCAAGAATTCGATAGTGGCCCTACCTCTGATAATAACTAGAAGACGAATTTGTGCTCCTGCTGTACCACACGTTGGACCTTTTATTAACATACCATTGTTTTGTAGATCTAATTTGGTCATACCCAAGGGTTTTCCATTTTGGTAACAGTTTACGATGAAAATTTCTGGTGCGAAAAATGAATAAACTTAATGCACTCCCACTCTCTGTGGAGCAAGCACTTCTCTTTGACACTACGATATTTCTGTTTTCCCTAATAACAACTGTACCTCATACCCCTGTACGTTTGTCTGTATTTCTCTGGCTGGACAAATCGTGATGCTTTCTCTTATACATTCTTGTAAATCTGCTAATGACATAAGGACGTAAGGTTCTCTTTGTTTTGAGATTAAGACTACTTCTCGCATTTATATTTGGATCCACTTGCTTACAGCTTTTTACTTACAGTTTGTTCTGAGATTAAGACTACTTCTCGCATTTATATTTGGACCCACTTGCTTACAGTTCCCAATTTTATCGGATAAAGCTGAATGGTAAAATTCTGGTAGCGTGCACTCGTGCCTACTATCGGAACTGAACGTACACATGTAGTTTCGCTCTATCAGAGGTTATTATGTGGTAGAATAAGTCTAGGTTTCTCTCTGTTAAAGTTACGACGTGTCTGTGGAGAATTCTCTTTGTGCCTGGCGTAATCCTCGATGAAACTGCGTTGGAGGCAACAGTGTAGAACTCAGGTGTTTCTTTTTTTAATTAAAAAAAGTCGCAGTTCCTTGGATATTTATAAGTTACGTATTAATAATTTATTTCTGATACTTCATTTTAAAAAAAAGGGAAATTAAAAAATACAACAACTACTTCTACTACTACAAAACTATGTTAAAACCCTTAACCAATTACCCAGCTACTAATGTACTACAAACACTAGAATTTGTTTCTCTGTTTCTTCGTTTATTTTGGTGCATTTAACTTGTACGTGGCTGTTTGCGCTACTGCACAGCACGTCAGCAGCGTTTCCACTGTAGCAAGTAATTCCACCCATTACTGTTACTTCCTAAAGTTCACACTTCCATGATCACTTGCCCCAACGCAATATACACTAAAGAGATAAAGAAACTGGTACACTTGCCTAATATCGTGCCGTTCGCTGGTGGCCGAGCGGGTCTAGGCGCTTCAGGCTGGAACCGCGCGACCGCTACGGTCGCAGGTTCGAATCCTGCCTCGGGCATGGATGTGTGTGATGTCCTTATGTTAGTTGGGTTTAAGTAGCTCTAAGTTCTAGGGGACTGATGACCTCAGATGTTGAGTCCCATAGTGATCAGAGCCATTTGAACCATTTTTGAACCTAATATCGTGTAGGGCCCCTGCGAGCACATAGAAGTGCCCCAACACGACGTGGCATGGACTCTACTATTGCTGGAGGGAACTAAAACCATGAATCCTGCAGGACTGTTCATAAATCTGTAAGAGTACGAGGGGGTGTCCCTTCTGAACAGCACGTTGCAAGGCATAATAGATATGCTTAATGATTTTCATGTTTGGGGAGTGTGGTGGCCAGCGGAAGTGTTTAAACTTAGAAGCGGTTCCTGGAGCCACTCTGTAGCAATTCTGGACGTGAAAGGTGTCGCATTGTCCTACTGGAATTGCCAAATCCGTCGGAATGCACAATGGACATGAATGGATGCAGGTGATCAGACAGGATGCTTACGTGCGTATCACCCGTCAGAGTCGTATCTAAACGTATCAGGGGTCCCATATTATTCCAACTTACACGCCCTACACCGTTACAGAGACTTCACCAGCTTGGACAGTCCCCTGCTGATATGCAGGGTCCATGGATTCATGAGGTTGTCTCCATACCCGTACATGTCCATCCGCTCGATACAATTTGAAACGAGACTCGTCCGACCACGCAACATGTTTCCAGTCATCAACAGTCCAATGTTGGTGTTGACAGACCCAGGCGAGGCGTAAAGCTTTGTGTCATGCAGTCATCAAGAGTACCTGAGTGAGCTTTCGGCTCCGAAAGCCCGTATCGATGATGTTTCGTTGAATGGTTCTCACGTTGACACTTGTTGATGGCCCAGAATTGAAATCTGCAGCAATTTGCGGAAGGGTTGCACTTATGTCACGTTGAACGATTCTCTTCAGTCGTCGTTGGTCCTGTTCTTGCAGGATCTTTTTCTAGCCGCAGCGATGTCGGAGATTTGATGTTTTTCCGATATTCACGGCAGTCTCGTGAAATGGTCGTACGTGAAAATGCCCACTTCAGCGGTACCTCGGAGATACTGTGACCCATCGCTTGTGCGAAGATTATAGAATCACATTCAAACTCACTTAAATCTCGATAATCTGCCATTATAGCAGCAGTAACCGATCTAACAACTGCTTCTGACATTTGTCGTATATAGGCGTCGCCGACCGCAGCGCCGTATTCTGCCTATTTACATATCTCTGTATTTGAATACACATGCCTCCACTAGTTTCTTTGGCGCTCCAGTGTAGATTCTTGGGACAGTATTTGACTGGTAGTCGCCTACATCAGTCATCTTCTCTTCATCTGTAGACTACGTTGTCTAGCCTGGACGGAAGCAGAATGACTTATGGTTGCAATGCCTCGTGAAATTTCCCTTGGCCTTCCTGGACACTGCAGCTGCAGTATCGTTCAAGATGCACCTGGTCGACTGGCTCCTTAGTGCTGCTTTGGCATCCCATATCCTTGATACCTGACGTCCATTACCCGCAGCGTCTTCATAGAGCTCGCAGTCACACAAAGGGTGATCTGGTTTTGTATAGATACTTGGCATAATGGCCATGGCGAGTCAGGTAATGTATCAGCCCACTCGATGGGTTAAGATTTTTTTTATTTTTTATTTTTTTAATCTTATGGGACTTAACTGCTAAGGTCATCAGTCCCTAAGCTTACACACTACTTAACCTAAATTATCCTAAGGACAAACACACACACCAATGCCCGAGGGAGGACTCGAACCTCCGCCGGGACCAGCCGCACAGTCCATGACTGCAGCGCCTTAGACCGCTCGGCGATGGCTTAAGAAATCTCATTTTTAATCTCTCCCTGATGTTAGGGAGAAATTCGTACGTTCTCCTGCCAGTGCCTGAAGTGTCCGATTTGTTTTGCCACAGTTGTAATATGCGATCTTTTATTGCTTTTTTTTAACTGGCTTCAATTCCAAGCGTCCTTCGTACTTCCATTTGATTGTCTTTTTTTACCCAGTAAAAGGCTCCTCTCTTCCCACTTTCCAAGTCCAGTGAGCATATTCCTAGAACTGCTGACAAAACATGATACGGGGTAGTGCAGTAGGCGCCCGTTTACCTTAGTAGCACGCCTCATTGAACTCTTCTCACTATTGAAGCTACCTTCATTAGCTGCAGTCTATGAGCCCAGTTGCTCGCACAACATCCTACGATTGATGCTAATAGAGGTCGGTGGCATGCTCTGATTGTCTTCAAGGGAAGCCGAAATTGCCTATTGCAATGGTTATAATTTTATTCATTACGTTGGTACCCTTCCTGCCTGCTTCCTCTACATGATGTGCAAATTTACGACGTTCGTCCAGAAATACCCACAGATATATTGTTACTGCGCTTCTCCTAATCGCTACATCATTTAATTACTGGCCCATATCATTAACGTCGATATACAGCAGGGTTTTGGATCATACCGGTGTATTGTGTTCGAACATTATGAATTACCTCGAAGAAAACGATCTATTGACACACAGTCAACATGGGTTTAGAAAACATGGTTCTTGTGAAACACAACTATCTACACTCCTGGAAATGGAAAAAAGAACACATTGATACCGGTGTGTCAGACCCACCATACTTGCTCCGGACACTGCGAGAGGGCTGTACAAGCAATGATCACACGCACGGCACAGCGGACACACCAGGAACCGCGGTGTTGGCCGTCGAATGGCGCTAGCTGTGCAGCATTTGTGCACCGCCGCCGTCAGTGTCAGCCAGTTTGCCGTGGCATACGGAGCTCCATCGCAGTCTTTAACACTGGTAGCATGCCGCGACAGCGTGGACGTGAACCGTATGTGCAGTTGACGGACTTTGAGCGAGGGCGTATAGTGGGCATGCGGGAGGCCGGGTGGACGTACCGCCGAATTGCTCAACACGTGGGGCATGAGGTCTCCACAGTACATCGATGTTGTCGCAAGTGGTCGGCGGAAGGTGCACGTGCCCGTCGACCCGGGACTGGACCGCAGCGATGCACAGATGCACGCCAAGACCGTAGGATCCTACGCAGTGCCGTAGGGGACCGCACCGCCACTTCCCAGCAAATTAGGGACACTGTTGCTCCTGGGGTATCGGCGAGGACCATTCGCAACCGTCTCCATGAAGCTGGGCTACGGTCCCGCACACCGTTAGGCCATCTTCTGCTCACGCCCCAACATCGTGCAGCCCGCCTCCAGTGGTGTCGCGACAGGCGTGAATGGAGGGACGAATGGAGACGTGTCGTCTTCAGCGATTAGAGTCGCTTCTGCCTTGGTGCCAATGATGGTCGTATGCGTGTTTGGCGCCGTGCAGGTGAGCGCCACAATCAGGACTGCATACGACCGAGGCACACAGGGCCAACACCCGGCATCATGGTGTGGGGAGCGATCTCCTACACTGGCCGTACACCACTGGTGATCGTCGAGGGGACACTGAATAGTGCACGGTACATCCAAGCCGTCATCGAACCCATCGTTCTACCATTCCTAGACCGGCAAGGGAACTTGCTGTTCCAACAGGACAATGCACGTCCGCATGTATCCCGTGCCACCCAACGTGCTCTAGAAGGTGTAAGTCAACTACCCTGGCCAGCAAGATCTCCGGATCTGTCCCCCATTGAGCATGTTTGGGACTGGATGAAGCGTCGTCTCACGCGGTCTGCACGTCCAGCACGAACGCTGGTCCAACTGAGGCGCCAGGTGGAAATGGCATGGCAAGCCGTTCCACAGGACTACATGCAGCATCTCTACGATCGTCTCCATGGGAGAATAGCAGCCTGCATTGCTGCGAAAGGTGGATATACACTGTACTATTGCTGACATTGTGCATGCTCTGTTGCCTGTGTCTATGTGCCTGTGGTTCTGTCAGTGTGATCATGTGATGTATCTGACCCCAGGAATGTGTCAATAAAGTTTCCCCTTCCTGGGACAATGAATTCACGGTGTTCTTATTTCAATTTCCAGGAGTGTATTTATTCGCATGAAGTGTTGATTGCTATTAACAAGGGATTTCAGATCGATTCCGTACCTCTGGATTTCCGGAAGGCTTTTGACACTGTACCACATGCGACTTGTAGCGAAATTGCGTGCTTATGGAATATTGTCTCAAGTTATGTGACTGGATTTGTGATTTCCTGTCAGAGAGGTCACAGTTCGTAGTAACTGACGGAAAGTCATCGAGTAAAACATAAGTGATTTCTGGCGTTCCCCGAGAGTATTATAGGCCCTTTGCTGTTCCTTACGTATCTAAACCTTTTGGGAGACAATCTGAGCAGCCGTCTTAGGTTGTTTGCAGATGGCGCTATCGTTTATCGACTAATAAAGTCACCGTAAGATCAAAACAAATTGCAAAACGATTTAGAAAAGACATCTGAATGGTGCGGAAATTGGCAGTTGGCCCTAAATAATGAAAAGTGTGAGGTCATCCACATGAGTGCTAAAAGGAAATCGCTAAACTTCGGTTACACGATAAGTCAGTCAAATCTAAAGGCCGTAAATTCAACTAAATACCTAGGTATTACAATTACGAACAACTTAAATTGAAAGAAACACTTAGAAAATGTGGTGGAAAAGGCTAACCAAAGACTGCGTTTTATTGGCAGGACACTTAGAAAATGTAACAGATCTACTAAATAGAGTGCCTATACTACGCTTGTCCGTCCTCTTTTAGAATACTGCTGCGCGGTGTGGGATCCTTACCAGATAGGACTGACGGAGTACATCGATTAAGTTCAAAAAATGGCAGCACGTTTTGTATTATCGAGATATATGGGAGAAAGCTTCACTGAAATGATACAGAATTTGGCGTGGACATCATTAAAAGAAAGGCGTTTTTCGTTACGGCGGAATCTTCTCACAAAATTCCAATCACCGACTTTTTCCTCCGAATGAGAAAATATTTTGTTGACACCGACCTACATAGGGAGAAACGATCACCACGATAAAATAAGGGCAATCAGAGCTCGTACAGAAAGATATAGGTGTTCGTCCTTTCCGCGCGCTATACGAGATTGGAATAATAGAAAATTGTGAAGATGGTTCGATGAACCCTCTGCAAGGCACTTAAATGTGATTTGCAGAGTATCCATGTAGATGTAGATGCATTTTAGGTTTTTTTTATTAGGTTCCCTTCCAGCAGCAGGTACGTCGTTTTGTGAGGTGCTAGTGACAATATAACACTTCGACACCAGCCGTCAAGTTCGTGGAGGGCCGCATTAGATTTGTCTTCTATAATTCTTCTGGAGTCACCACTTTACAGCGAGCAGCACGTCATTGCAACATCACCCAGCTGTGTAAGCTAATTACATCAAGGTATGTGATGTAACAGTCATTGATGTTTTCGTCTTTCTAAGACGTGAATGTACTGTTGGCAACAGCATGTCTAAAAGAACAGTGAACAATTCCGCCTCCGACGCTTCGTCCTACAAACTGGAGTAGTTCGATATCGGTTATTAGTTGCAGGCCATTTTTGGTAGTTTTCAGCTGAGCGTCCCACGCTAAAGCAGGTGCGCTAATACAGTGTGCAGAGTCCAGGTCATACGTTTTAACGAAAAGAGCGCGAAAGTTTTAGCAACACATCAATTTTTAAATACAATTCGGAGTATTCTCCAAATGTTTCTCAACTGAATGCGTCCCATACACTGCAGGCGCTTTAGTTCACAGCCTCCGTTATTGTTTTGTCCGTTAACAAACTCTTAAACTTATCGACTGACAGTAGGCTATCTTCCAGAGGAATCGATTCACTGCTTAAATACCCATATTGGATATTTCTCTCCTTGTTAACTAAGTTAAACTTACGGTTGTCGGGAAAATGTGACCTCATTGCTTTGAGTACTTCTCGTTTCATGTAAGATGCGCGCTTTCCGATTGAACACATCAGAAAATTTATTGAGTCGGTGAATCGGAAATTTATGTCACATCTCTTGTCCTGATACGTTACCGGAACGCTCTTTGTGAAAGATCCATATTTTTCCATATGTGGTGGTATAATGGAAATACGACACGGATTTAACGTAATTTCTTCATCTCTGTCTGTTGTGTTTTGTTCACATAGGTCAACGATCAAGAAATGCCCGTCGGAATTGTCCAGACTGTAAAACGCGACGGGCAAAGTACAGTGATGTCTATAACTCAGATTACAGCCGGGATATACTGTGATCTACGCGCACCTTCAAAATGACAATGATCTCAGTGCTTCACATCGCCTTCCGCAAAGGATTTCTCGCAAATGTGACTGGCGTTTGCTGAGCTTAACGCAGATTCTACTGCGGGGCTTAATATCATCGTTTTATTTTGTTATAAAAAGCCATTCTCAGTCTCAGAGATTGCATTGAGTTGTTGAGTAAACGATTCCATGCAATCGCTCCCTGTTTATAACGTAATTGAAACTGGAAATAATCCTAGTTATAGCTGCAGTGTATGTAGTAGGCGAGACTACATGGACTATTCAAATACGCCTGATGGGAATACGAACCATAGTGAGTACTATGCCTGCAACCAACGACTGGTTCCAATACGCACTCAGTATCAACATAAATCACGAAAGGCAGTTTCAGTATTTTACTACACTTTAAAAATTTTCACGAACTCTGGGGACTGGTTTAAACTGCACACAGTCAACTAAATGTGCATCTGAGCCTTCGTTGGAATAAAAGTAACACGGGAATCGTTCACATATTACGGCATACTGACGAGAAAGAGTAATGTTACACCGTGCGAGCCTCGAAAAGTTTTATATGTAAGAGAAATGATGTGTATCTACTATTTTCAACTTGCAACATTCATAAATTCACATGTCTGTGACGATGATTTTTTGTAATATGCAGTGGTACAACTGTAATTTCTTTTCCTTCCCTACTATCTTCCACAGTCATCCATTTATAATCTGAATATTGGATGCCACAGACGTTTACAGACAGGTCTTCAATCTGTTTTTCGGAAACATGACCGTTTGGGTCGTGTAGGGAACTGTATGTTGGCAGAGTTTAATTTCTTTACATGCGGCTAGTATTTAAGACTCTCGTTCTGCATACGCATTTGCGGGATACAATCCTGCTAGAATTGACAGCTTGGAAGAAGCATAATCCGTTGCCTTCACGTTATGACTTCATGTTTGTCTGCCATCACATTAGGAAGTTCTGCTGTGTAATCATGCACAAAGACCTTTATTTTCGATAACGTTTACTCGCAACTCGAATACTTCTATCAGCGCCCAGCCAGAATCACGTGTTAACAAAGTTTCCAGTTTTTTCAAAAGTCTCTTTGTGACATTAGTTGAGTACCATTCACAGACAGCATGAGACAGCGGTAGAGACACATTCTTTGTATTGAGGTACATCTGACCTATCTTTGGCAAGAGAAAATGGCAGATTAGTAAACAATTCATCTCAATACCTTTCTTAATTTGACGAACTAGGCTCTTGAAAATGGGAAACAGACCTCCAAGAAATATCTGAGGTCCTTAAATCCAAACCTGCTACCGATAACACCAGTATATATTTATCTTCTAAATGCAGATTCGGGATCAAGCAATTCGAGATTATCATCTGATTTAATATCTTTTTCTGCTAGTTCAGCCATTCTATCACAAACTATTTTATATGCAGAGCATCCGCAGCTGCTGAAGATCATGGTTAATGAAAACACCACTAACAACTGGTAAAACTATCTATTAATTGACCAGTAGTGTGATAATTCATCAGACCCAGAGTGCTGCTCGATCAGTATTGCAGTAGGATCTCTTCGCTGCTCCATCGGGAAGACTGCAAGTTCTGTTACAATAAATAGGAAGAAAAACGTCTATTCGTTGATGTAACAAACATTATGTTCATATAATAGTTAGCATAAGAGTAGTGGTGTACCTTAGGTATGTGGCGCCCCTGGCAAGAATTTAAAATGACGCTCTCTACAGAACTCCTCAGGAAGCAAAGAATCCACCCCCTTATCAATACAGAGAGTTGATATTTTCTCTTGTCCCAAGAAAATGATTAGGCGTTTCTTGGCAAATATATATATATGCAGTATTGTTAATTTACAGAAATTTAAGACAGAACTAAACTAATTTACAGCTCAGAATCAAAGGTGTTATGAAGGATTAAGAAACAGAAACACACATTTAAATATAAAAACTCGTTGTATTTTACAAAGTCTATTTCAAAATACATTGAGTTGCTGGGACTACCTATATCAAATTTAACTTAACGCTGTTATTAAGCTCAGTTATCTACTTAAATGCTACTTTCCTGGCTTCGATTTTCGCAAAGTTATCAATTAATTCCTCTAAGTTAAGTTTCGCTACCTCTCCATGTTCAATCGATCAAATGGCTAAATTTGACAAACGTTCATGTCCCATGGATGATCTTAAATAATTCTTGATGAGCTTTATTTTACTGAAGCTTCGCTCACAAGAGGCCACCGTAACAGGAAGTGTTAAGTAAATTCTAAGAGCTATTTGGCTATTCGGATATATATCTTCTAAAGAAAGCTCTTAAATCTTTTTAAGAATGTCAAGTGGTGTTGCTTTTTCAACATCGTTAATGAGTTCTTTAGTTTGCAATCGAAAAATTTCCAATTCTTGTGACAGCTCAACTACATCTACATCATGTGAATATATAATCCCAAAATCTGCAGCATGTTTAAGAAGAACATCAATTGGCTCTTTTTTTAGACCTTCTCGCGTTAGAAAATAAAATTCTGAAGATATTGAAGCCATTGCCTCATACCTCTTAGTGAGTTCTGTCAGGATTTGATCGTAAACCAAATTTATTTCCCTCAGAAACTCCTGTTTTGAGTCGAGATAGTCATCATGCATTTGTTTGTTTGAATCTGAAAGACGTTGGCTTCTGGTCTTCCGTCTTTTTTCTGTAAAGTTATCATAGATACCAATTTCTTGCGCTTGCTTTGTTGCGTAGTCGATTGCTGAATCGTATTGGACAATCCCTTTATCATTTTCCTAGCCTTGTCGACTGCAACAGTCTCTTTCTGAACTGACTTGCTGATTTTATCAATTGAGACTAGAATCCTTTCCCACAGATGCAAAAGACATACGAATTTGAAGTCGATTTGCTTGGTGAGTCCTTGAGCCCCCACTGACGTTTCCAGGTTCCATTTGTCTTGGTTAATATCAGCCATTTCCTCCAGACTTGCATATAGTTCGTTCAATGTTCTTTTTAAAGCGGTGACTGCTCTTCGTTTGGTTGACCACCTAGTGTCACAATGATCCTTCAATTTAATGTCGAAGTTACTTAACACAGCTTTCCACCTTCCTGTAGAGCCACTGAAGAGAGTAAATATCTTTTGCACTGTTCCAAAAAAAGTAATCATTAGAGGCGAAACAGCGACAGCATGCGATCCGATAAGGTTTAAACTATGGGCAGCACATGGTACAAACCGAGCACTATCATTTTGTTTGAGGATCTGAGCTTGCACACCGATATATTTTCCAACCATATTTCTGCCATTATCATAACCCTGACCTCTGAAATTATCAATACTTAGCCCATCTTCTTTACGTTTTTTAAGAATGTCCACTGAAACGTCTTCACCTGTTTTTTCATTAGTGTTGATAAAGTCAATGAAACTTTCTTTAACTTGACACTTCCCATCTGACAAGTCAACAGATCTAATAACTTGGCTCATTTGCTCAATGTGAGCAATGTCTGGTGTGCAGTCAAAGATGATCGAAAAGTATTTTCCATTTTTTATTTGATTCAAGATTTTCTGCCTCACGTTACTTCCAATTAAAGTTATGAGCTCATTTTGGACTTTAGGGGAAAAGTAACTGAGTGCCACTTTATTTGATTTAACGTATGCCATATGTTCTGCTAGTTTAGGATGATAGTGACTTATTAGTTCTAATGTGCTTAAAAAAACTCCACTACTTGACTCGCCAATGATTTCTATCTTTGCTATTTCTCGAAGTGGCAGATTATTCTTAGCACAAAATATAATTACATCTATGACTACTTTCGTTATGTTTCTCCACTTCTCTACCTCCTTCTGAATACTTTCTTGAATTTTATCATCTACAGTTTTCTTTTGTTTTAGTCGGTTTTGCAAATCTTTCCACTGCATGCAACACAACCAGTGGCTGGACGAGTTTTCATGATTGTAAGTGAGAGGGTTTAAGTGTTTCCAGTCATTGAAGCCTTTACTAAAATCTGAAAATTAAGATGAGTTTCCACGATGATCCTTCCCAAAGAGGAGACAGGGAAAACAAAATAGAGAATCTTCCGCCTGGCTGTAAAGTAACCATTGTCTTCGCACACGCTCGCCATTTGTGAGCTTTTTGTAAAACCAATTGCCATCGAAACGTCTATCTCCATCCGACACGGGAAACTTGAAGGTTGATACGTCAACTATTTGGGGGCCACGTTCAGCCAACACAATTCGAATACTATCACTAATCAATAGATAGCTAGACCATTTTTTTGGATCATTAAAAAGTATTTCACCTATTTCTGGTGAACAGTCTTTTTCTAGTGGAGGTAAATCATGACAACCAACTGCTGATCCTTCCTCATCTAAAGAACTATGTGTGGAAGATTCGTACTCTTCATAGTTGTTTTGTGAAACTGGTGTGGCTATATGATGGGAAGTTGATGGTTGCGGTTGGTTGTCATCATTTGTATGTGGATGTGTTTCCGTATCATCAGATTCAAAATCGGCATTACTTTCATCTTGATCTGTTGCAGTGTTACGCGTGTCCACCTCCTTGTTGAGTTTCAGCCAATTTTTCAAGTCTCCTGAAAGGAGAACTGCAGTTCTTTCCTTTTCTTTTCTTTTCTTAGTTTTTTAAATGCACTCCCAGATAGTTTATTTAGGTCCCATCTCCTTGTTGTATGAAAGGAAATGTTTTAACCTGGAATGAAATATAAATGAAAATGAAATGAACCTATAAGCATAATAATAACAATAACATCTGAATAATTTATAATGGGCCACACGCAAAAGAACCCTCCGGGCTCAAGTACCACCAACTGGCTCAAGTACTCTCCCCAGGTCAGGCCGAATCTAGACGAGATATCAGACTTGTCATGTCGAAACTTGCCTTGATTTCTGCCACTTGTAGTTGACGTCACTTAAACCAATATGCCAAATTTCAGCCGCTGAGACACAGTGGAAGTTACCTAAAAGAAATCACGAAAGCATTTATTTAGTGTGTTAGCGCTTACAAGGAAAGGCCGGTCCACACGTTACGATTTGTCTGCACAGATATCTGCGCAAATGTGTGTGCATGCAAAAGATCGCCGCAAATCAGATATTAGATTGTAGAGCGTACCCAGGAGCCGATATAGACTCAGATCACAATTTTGTAATGATGAAGAGCAGGCTTAAGTTTAAGAGAACCGTCCGAAAGAACCAGTCGGAATACCAAAACTCTGAGGAACGATGAGACGCGTTTGAAGATCGCGAATGCTGTGGATACTGCGGTCGTGAATACCAGAGTAGGAAGTTCAAGTGAAGAAGAGTGGACATCTCTAAAAACAGCAATCACAGATGTTGGAACGATAAACATAGGAACAAGGAAGGTAAATACGAAGAAGCCATGGGTAACAGAGGAAATACTTCATCTGGTCGATGAAAGAAGGAAGTATAAAAATGTTCAGGGAAATTCAGGAATACAGAAATACAAGTCACTTACGAATCAAATAAGTAGGAAATGCAGGGAAGCTAAGGCAAAATGGCTGCAGGAAAAATGTGAAGAAATTGAAAATGAAATGATCGTCGGTAAGACTAATTCAGCATATAGAAAAGTGAAAAAAACATTCGGGGAAATTAGCCCGGCAGTAAATTCAGCTGGTCTGTCAGATCACGGAGAAATCTTCACATTAATACAATGTCTGAAAATTGGTTAAAAAAGCCATCTTGTCGGCACATATAAAAGATAACACTAAGAGTCGTCTGATGGTAATTAAAAATCGATGTAATCTGTAAGGGTCTGAAAGAACAGCTACGTGTTTGATGTTTGCGCGTCCCGTTTCCAGGTGCGTGCACTGCCGGGTTAAAAGCAACGGTGGTAACATTAAGAGTGCAGTGGGAATTCCACTGCTGAGCGCAAAGGAGAGGGCGGATGGATGGGAAGAATACATGGAAGGACTCTATAAGGGGGAAGACGTGTCAGATGGAGTGCTAGAAGAAGAGACGAGCGTCGTCGTGGAAGGCATAGGGGATCCAGTATTAGAGGCAGAGTTTAAGAGGACTTTGGAGTACTTGAAATCAAATAAGGCTGAGGGGATAGGTAATATTCCATCGGAATTTCTGATGTCACTGGGAGAAGTGGCAACCAAACGACTGTTCAACTAGGTGAGTAGAATCTATGAGGCTGGCGACGTACCATCAGACTTTCTGAAAAATATCATGCACACAATTCCGAAGATAGCAAAGGCAGATAGATGTGAGAACTACCGGACAATCAGATTAACATCTCATGCATCGGAGATTTATTTTTATTTATTTATTGTTCCTTGGGACCAAATTAAGGAGAAGTCTCCAAGGTCATGGAACGAGTTAACACATGAAATTTTAACACGATATTAGAAACAGATAAAATGAAATGTAAAGAAACATATTCAGGTGACAAGTCGTAAGTTTAAATAAATAAAATCAACAATGTAACACTGGAATTTGCTTAATTTTTTAGCTCTTCCAGGAGCTCCTCGACAGAATAGAAGGAGAGAGCTATGAGGAAACTCTTCAGTTTAGACTTAAAAGAGTTTGGGCTACTGCTAAGATTTTTGAGTTCTTGTGGTAGCTTATTGGAAATGGATGCAGCAGAATACTGCACTCCTTTCTGCACAAGGCTCAAGGAAGTGCATTAGACATGCTGATTGGATTTCTGCCTAGTATTAACTGAGTGAAAGCTGCTAACTCTTGCGAATAGGCTAATATTGCTAACAACAAACGACATTAAAGAAAATATATACTGTGAGGGCAATGTCAGAATTCCCAGACTATTGAATAGGGGTCGACAAGAGGTTCTCGAACTTACACCACATATAGCTCGAACAGCCCGTTTTTGAGCCAAAAATACCCTTTTTGAATCAGAAGAATTACCCCAAAAAATAATACCATACGACACAAGCGTATGAAAATATGCGAAGTAGACTACTTTTCGTGTTGAAGTGTCACTTATTTCAGATACTGTTCTAATGGTAAATAAAGCAGCATTTAGTTTCTGAACAAGATCCTGGACATGGGCTTTCCACAACAGCTTACTATCTATCCGAACGCCTAGGAACTTGAACTGTTCCGTCTCGCTTATAATATGCCCATTCTGTCTGATCAAGATACCGACGAGAATAATATATAAGAATGGAAAAGAAAATTGGGGATCTGTTAGGTGACAATCTGTTTGGCTTTAAGGAAGGTAAAGGCACCAGAGAGGCAGTCACGACACTGCGACTGATAATGGATGCAAGACTGAAGAAAAATCAAGACACTTTCATAGGATTTGTCGACCTGGAAAAGTTCGACAATGTAAAATGGTGCAACATGTTCGAAATTCTGTAGAGAATAGGAGTAAGCTATAGAGAAAGCTTATCCATCGACTCTTTGATTTGGTCTGAATGTCAAATATCAAGGTAAAAAACCAAAGCAGCAAAACAATGTAGAAGTATACCTGAAATAACGGTGACAATAAATGCGTGATTTTTAATATTTCTTTGAATTCAATCAAATTTTATTGCCAGGGAAACCATATTGCGCACACAATTTTGCTTTAGAGTAGACAATACTAACGATGTAAGAGCTAGAGAGTTTAGAGTTAGCCTATTTGTTTCAAAAAAATTTCCCATAGATAGAGACAATGTATATTGAGAAACATATCGCAACCAGATATGACTGAAACTGAAGTGCTCAGAGCTTGTTTTACAAACACAAATTGACTAGTGCGGTATCGCCAATTTTAGTGAACCTTGAATGCCCAATACACGTAGATCTGATATTAAAAAGGGAATGAGCGCTAGAAGGACACTTTCAATCAAAGGCGAAAAATACAAAGCCGACTTTGCATTCAACGTTTGCTATTGACACTTTTTTACACAATAATGCCCGTTATTAATCTGGGTGGTTCATTGTTACATGTGTGAATGGACCAGAAACTTTGATTCGCGCCTGATAATACCAGCTTTACATACAGAAAAAATTGTGAAGGGATCATCGATGTCTGGAAGAAAAAAAAAGAACAACTGTAAGAGGGAGAGAAATAAACATCTAGCATTTTTCAGACGTCAGGCTTTATTTCCGTTTTTAAGATAGTTATTGTTGTCGTTCTGCGTTCTGTATTCCATACAAATGGTTTGAGAAATGCAAGAAAATTCTACTGGATTTCATTAAGCCGGAGAGTCTCAGTGGAATGCCCGAAGGGACCCTTCGTGTCTCATGTGGCAAAACAGCAGATAGTAGTACAGTGGAAATAAATCAGAGATACTAACAATATCTCGCTTCTACTTGGCACGTACGGGTAAAACGACTGACTTGATCTTCAATGCTTTTAAATCTTAGGTGTAATTTTAACTGGTACGTATGTTATAAACAATATGGCAAACAGCCAAATCCCATTAGATAGCACATCAAATGTTACTGAAGTAAACAATAAAGGTGCTACAATTATCAAACACGAGTATGTTCATATTTATTAATTTTAGTAAATGAAATGTAGTTGTGAAAAAGAAAAATTGTATGACTGGCATTGTAGATGAATGAGTTCATATTATTTTGAATAATCAAAAGTTAAACTCTGGTTTTTTATGAACTCGTTAACAACAAGACTGATAATTTTAGTATCTTCCCTAGGGACGCTTTTGGCAACACCTATGTCGATTGAAACTTATAGTGACATATGCATGACTTCCCACAGATTTTGATATGTATATACTGTTATAATGTAGTTTTACCTACTGCTACGAATTTCAAATAAAAAAAATTGACTGCGAAAAAAAAGTCCATAAATTAAGCAGATATACGTGAGAAGCGTCAAATCATAAATAGTGCCAGTCTACTGCGAGAAAAACGGGGAAAATGTTTAACTGCCTGATAAAACAAAATAAGAGTTTCATTCAAACATGAATGAATCGTAGTTGCTTATGAATCACAAGCATGAGCATAGGAAACATATCGCTATTACAGAACACATGACTCACCTTCCTTGATGTACGACCGAGCGCTTCCTCTTGCTACACAGCCACAGATGAACTGGTAACTGTTGATTTTTGCAGGGCCGTGTAACTGTGAACGCAGCTTCGACGAGCCTTTGAGGGGGCATTCAGCCTCACGGTCGACAGGATTAGTGTCGGTACCGAGGTCCTACTGCGAATTGGCGACAGACAACACGGGGGTGCGTGTCCGGTCTGGGTTACTTCCGCTCGCCAGCTAACACTAACACCTACCACTACGAAGGTGGGTGGCGATTTTGAAACCTGATCGAAAGCCGACCAGGATGGGGAGGTAAGCGAGTCGTCAATGCCAATGAACTTTTAAGTGCTAAATTATTTCTCAGTATGATAACCAGGTAATGCCCGAAGTGTACATGGTGCGTTCAGCATGACTTGTTCTACGTCGCTCTCGTAAGGCCTCGTGCTTCAAAATCCTCACACCCAAACGTTTGGGCAAGTCGTAATTGCCTTGACCTGGCGAGAGTACAATTAAGCCAAAAGGATCTATGTTCCTTCAAAACCTCAAATCTGATAATAAATTGTCGACTCAGCGGAGATAAAAGAATAAGGTAAAAAGATTTGTTATGGCAATTACCATGGCAAAATTAATGAGACCAGTAATATTAACAACGAATCTTGTTTATAGGTGTCTGTGATAATTGTTCTGTGCGGCTGATCCCGGCGGAGGTTCGAGTCCTCCCTTGGGCATGGGTGTGTGTGTTTGTCCTTAGGATAATTTAGGTTAAGTAGTGTGTAGGCGTAGGGACTAATGACATTAGCAGTTAAGTCCCATAAGATTTCACACACATTTGAGCATTTTTTTGATAATTGTTATTAAATAGGTCTAATATGAATTTCTGGGTACTTTGTTAAGGTAATATTTTGTAACTGTTGCCATAAGCTAATATAACAAGTAAATAATATTTACTTACCGTGAATATAGAGCATACGTTTACTTGCCCAATAAAACAAGAAATATGTCAACTGGATCTGACCACAATCGCACTTTATGCATTTGCAGAAAGATTTCAAAACTGGTTTGCAAGGTTATGCGCTCTCGTGCTCTGATAAAAAAAGTTCATGGAGTAAGGAGGTTCAGCTTGGGTACTATATATTCGTTGAGCACTGCCAAAAAACAAGAATAAATTAGTAATAGTATTTTTCAAAAGTTTATCTAAAAAGATAATACCGGCAGCGGCGCACATTCTGTTTCGAGCAGACTGCACATCTACGCCATAGTGTGCGTTTCTTGGACTGGTCACTTGGACATGAGGAAAGTGCCTCCCAATAAAGCGAAGAGGATTCTCGTCATCAGAGCGTCTTCCTTTAGTATCTCTTCTCCGTTTTGTAGCAAATTTTCCCACAATTTCTCGTACCAGACTGGCCGCGGCGCAGCGTTATTTTTTCAGAGGGCGGCGCGGCGCTCCGTTGCGTCGTCGCCTGCGGCCTTTGGAATTTGCGCTGCCCTTGCTCTTGCGCCCCTGGCGGAGGCCACTCCTGCCAACCCCTAGGTACACCCCTGCATAAGAGTTACAAGAAAACTTAATTTTTTTCTGTAGTACCCAACTCCCCCACTACTATTTTAGTGAAGAAAGAACTGTGCTGCTTCTTTCTTTTTTCGTCTGCAAAATTTCTATTTCTCCGTTGCTTCCGGGGCTCAAAACAGATGTTTACAGCTCTAAGGATAAAGATGGAATGACTTCTGTGAGATGAAGCTGCGCTTTTTATACCCCTGCAGAAAATTGTGGAAGAGGGATCCCCCTCGAAGTTTCTTTTGCTGAAATCAGAGCAGATCTTATGTGAACTGCAGAAGAAAAAACTCCAAAGATGCAACACAAAATCATAGATTCTGTAACCTTAAACGAGAAAACACGTACTTACTGATATGAAAAACGGAACGGTCGAATTATAGCATGTACAATGAGAAAAATTATTTCATTCCTTGCTCCAATTTCCGACTCCCAACTGCTCTTTTCAGTGCAGAAACTTCGAATCTCCTTATTTCTCGCCAGGCTGCTCCAGGAGCTCAAAACAGATGTACACAGCTCCGGGAATACAGCAGGAATGACTTCTGCTAGTTGGGAATCTCTGCTTTCTTTTATACCCTCCGAATACTTCTAAGAGAAACCTACTACTATCAGAAGGACCACAGATTCTGTACCATTAAATATAAAACATGTATCCACGGATATGACGAACAAAATGTATTCATAGGTATAACAAATAGAATGTTTGATTGATAGACTGGATAAGCCAAGAAGAATTTACAGCTCTTTATATGTCGCATTTTTCCAACTTTCCTCTCTTTCAACTTGCAACCGATCTTCCACTATGTTGTCAACTATTCCCCTAACGGTTCAGTGTCAACTGGAAAGCTCTCTAAGCGAGTCTTCCTGCTTTCGTACCCATATCTTCCTGTTGAGTCAGTAGAGATTTCTTATCTCGAGTGCTGAATCAGGGCTTACCTACCTAAGCATATCCCCATTTTTTAAAGCTTGTCTCCCTACAGTAGTAAAATCTCCAACAACCTCAGACGATGTGTTTTACGTTACATTTATAGCATTTATTTGTATATACAAGCCACAATGAAATCTAATGACCCTCACAGAAAAAATTCCAGGGAAAGACAAAAGGGAAAAGGAAGATGAAACTTCCTATCGCTTGGGTTAATACCACTCTTTCTTTAACGTGATTTTGCACTACTGTCACACTCAGTCCGTGTGCTCTGTGTGTGGTGACACCAAACTACATTGTCCTTATGAGAAGATAAGATAATTCTCCCCTGTCTTAGAAGATACCTGAAGACATCCTACACGCCTCTAATGCTTGTGCCGGCCGCTGGTGGCCGAGCGGTTCTGGCGCTACAGTCTGAAACCGCGCGACCGCTACGGTCGCAGGTTCGAATCCTGCCTCGGGCATGGATGTGTGTGTTGTCCTTAGGTTAGTTATGTTTAAGTAGTTCTAAGTTCTAGGGGACTTATGACCTCAGCAGTTGAGTCCCATAGTGCTCAGAGCCATTTGAACCATTTCTAATGCTTGTAAAATTAGAATACACGAAATCTCTGCCCCGTAATTTGCAGGTATAAGAAACGAAGTTTCATCTCGCAAAAATTCATTTCTCTTTCAGTTTCAGAGCTGTAAAAACATCGTGGAGAAGACTGATATGGGGAGTAACTACGTTAATTACAAAGCCTAATTTCCAAAGGTGCATTATTTTCAACAAAGCTCTTCTGGTCATTGGACTTAGCGGACTAAATATCTTCTTCGGTAAACTAAACATAATTGTAAAGGTGATTGTTGCATAATTCCGAGATGTTTCTCTTTTTAGACTACGCTTTTCCAAACATCGGACAAATCTGAGGAGGTACTGGGAAGCTCTTGTTATGTATTAATGTTTAAATAAAGGTAATAGTTACAGAAAGAAATACACGAGATACGGCATTGTGGAGGTGTAAGTTGGATGCAATCTGATGCTTTAACTAAAAAAAAGGTTTGGCACAAATGTGACTCGGAACACTGTTGAGTCTGAATATTGTCCCTCACGGCATTGCGTCGTCCCATTGGGATAATGGGACAGCTGTGGCACGACGCTGAGTTCATGATACTTATTCCTGGCCATACTGTCCTCGTTTTTTAAATCGCATTTCTATTAAACCTGTTGGCTGGACTAGGTTTTGCTAATTACAATTTTATCTTGATTTGGGATGAGGATTCGCATGGCAACCGCCAAGTATGACATTTTTTCTACATCTTGTATATTTGGTCCATGTATAAGCGTAATACATGGATGTTATTCCAATGTAATTGAGACACAACTCGTTGGGCAGTGGCGGCGGGGGAGGTGAAAACAGGGATACGATCTGCACATTATGAAATTTCAATTATGTCACTCGAAAAACATACGCCTACACATGCCATCCTCTAAGAATCATGGACCTCGCCAATGGTTGGGTGGCTTGCGTTCTCAGAGATACAGATAGCCATACCGCAGGTATAACCACAACAGAGAGGTATCTGTTGGGAGGCCAGACAAATGTGTGGTCCCTAAAGGGCGGCAGCAGCCTTTTCAGTAGTTGCAGGGGCAACAGTTGGAGGTTTGATTTATCTGCCCTTGTAACGTCTACCAAATCGGCCTTGCTGTAGTGGTATATGAAAGACTGAAAGCAAGGGGATACTACAGCCGTAATTTTTCGGAGGGCATGTAGCTCTACTGAATGGTTAGATGATGAAGGCATCCTCTTAAGTAAATTATTGCGAAGTTAATATAGCCCTCATTCGGATCTCCAGGCGGGGACTAGTCAGAAGGATGTCGTCATCGGGAGGAACAAAACTCGCGTTGTACGGATCAGAGCGTGGATTGTTAGATCTCTTAATCCGCAGGTAGGTCAGAAAATTTTAACAGCGAAACGAATAGGAAATTAGTGAAGTTTGGTGGTAGTAGGAACAGGACTTCTAGTAGGTGAATACGTGGTTATAAGTACAATATCAAATAGGGGTAATGCAGGAGCAAGTTTAACAATGAATCAGAAAATAGGAATGCGGATAAGCTTCCCTGAACAGCATAGTCAATGCATGACCGTATCCAAGATAGACACATAGCCAACACCCATCACAGTAGTACAAGTCTATATGCCAACTGAGTCCGCAGATGATGTCGAGATTGAACAAATGTACCGTGAGATAAAAGAAATCATCCAGTTAGTTAAGGCAAAAATGTAACTGCGGTGGGGGCTGGAATTCGACAGTAGGGCTCAACGAAGAGACGGAAAAATTATAGGTGAATATGGACTGGGGGGAAAAAATTGAAAGAGGAAGCCGCCTGGTAGAATAATCACAGAGCATAATTTAATCATCGCTAACACTTAGTTTAAGAATCATGAAAGAAACTTCCTGGCAGATTAAAACTGTGTGCCGGACCGAGACTCGAACTCGGTACCTTTGCCTTTCGCAGGCAAGTGCTCTACCAACTGAGCTACCCAAGCACGACTGACACCCCCTCCTCACAGCTTTACTTCTGCCAGTACCTCGCCTCCTACCTTCCAAACTTTACAGAAACTCTCCTGCGAACCCCGCAGATCTTCTGAAAGAAAGGATATTGCGGAGACATGGCTTAGCCACAGCCTGGGGGATGTTTACAGAATGAGATTTTCACTCTGCAGCGGAGTGTGTGCTGATATGAAACTTCCTGGAAGATTAAAACTGTGTGCCGGACCGAGACTCGAACTCGGGACCTTTGCCTTTCGCGGGCAAGTACTTTACCAACTGAGCTACCCAAGCACGACTCACGCCCCGTCCTCACAGCTTTACGTCTGCCAGTACCTCGCCTCCTACTTGGAAGGTAGTGAGTCGTGCTTGGGTAGCTCAGTTGGTAGAACACTTGCCCGCGAAAGGCAAAGGTCCCGAGTTCGAGTCTCGGTCCGGCACACAGTTTTAATCTGCCAGGAAGTTTCATATCAGCGCACACTCCGCTGAAGAGTAAAAATCTCATTCTGGAATCATGAAAGAAGTTTGTGCACTCGGGAGAGATCTGTAGACTGTAGAAGGTTTCATATTGATTACATAATGGTAAGAGAGAGAATTTGGAACCAGATTTTAAATTGTAACACCTTCTTCAGGACCGACTGTGGACTCAGAACACGATTTATTGGTTATGAAATGTAGATTAGAACTAAAGAAATTGCAAAAGGGTTAGATATTAAGGAGATGGGACCTGCGTACGTTGCGAGAACAAGAAGTTGTTGAGAATTTCAGAGGTAGTATTAGGCAACGATTGATTAGAACAGGGAAAAGAGGTACAGTAGAAGGAGAATGGGTAGCTGTGAGAGATGTGAAGGCAGTAGAGAATCAAACAGATAAAAAGAGAATGCCTATTAGAAGTCCTTGGATAACACAGGAGATGTTGAATTTTGTCGATGAAAGAATAAAATACAAAGATGCAGCAAATGAAACAGGCGAAAGGGAATACAAACGTCAGGAAATGAAAAATGACTAAACAGGAATTCCTTCAGGACATATGTAAGGATTTATAACCATATTCCGCTGGGGGAAAGATAGATACCGCTTGCAGGAAAATTGGGAATGCCTTTGTAGTAAAGAGAAGCAGCTGTATGAATGTTAAGAGCTCAGATGGAAAACCAGTCTTAAGCAAAGAAGGGGAAACCGAAAGGTGGTTGTAATATGTAGAGAATCTGTACAAGGGAGATGAACTTGAAGGGAATATTATAGAAATGGAAGAGAAAATAGTTGAAGATGAGATGGGAGGTATGATACTGCTAGAAGAATTTGCCAGAGCACTGAAAGACTTAACTCGGAACAAGGCCTCGGTAGCAGGCGACACTTGTCAGAACTACTGATAGCCTTGGGAGGGACAGTCATGACAAAACTCTTCCATCTGGTGTGCAAGATGTGTGAGACAGACGAAATATGCTCAGAGTTGAAGAACAATGGAATAATTCCAGTTCCTAAGAAAGCAGGTGTTAACAGGTGTGGACATTACTTAACTAGCAGTTCAATAAATAATAGTCGCAAAATACTACATAAAACCAATCATTTACAGAAAAACAGAAAAACCGATAGAAGACGACCTCGGGGAAAATCAGTTTGGATTCCGGAGAAATGTAGGGACACAAGAGGCAATACGATTTATCTTAGAATATGAGTTAAAGAAGTCAGCTTAATAAGTCATGGTTGCAAAATACTAACACAAATTCTTTACAAAAGATGAAAAAACTGATGGAAGCTAACCTTGGGGAAGATAAGTTTTAATTCTGGAGAAATGTAGTGACTCGTGAGGCAATACTGACTCTACGATGTATCTTGGAATACAGGTTAAGGAAAAGCATACCTACGTTTATAGCATTTGTAGACTTAGAGAAAGCTTTTGACAATGTTGACTGGAACAGTCTCTTTGAAATTCTGAAGGTAGTAGGGGTAAAATACAGGAAACGAAAGGCTATTTGCAAGTTGTTCAGAAACCAGACTGCAGTTTTAGAAGTAGAGAGGTATGAAAGGGAAGCATTGGTTGAGAAGAGAGTGACACAGGGTTGTAGCTTATCACCTGTTACTCAATCTTTGTATTGAACAAGCAGTAAATGAAACCAAAGATAAATTTAGAGTAGGAATCAGTGTTCAGGGAGAAGAAATGAAAACTATGAGGTTTGCCGATGACACTATAATTCTGTCAGAGATAGCAAAGAACTTGGAAGAGCAGTTGAGCGGTATGGACAATATTTTGAAAGGAGGATATGAGACCAATATCAACAAAAGCAAAACAAGGATAATGTATGTAGCCGTATTAAATTAGGTGATGCTGAGGGATTTCGATTAGGTAACGTGACAGTGGAACCAGTTGATGGGTTTTGTTATTTGGGCAGTAAACTAACAGATGATGTTGGCGGAAGAAGAGAGGATATAAATTGTAGACTGGCAATAGCAAGAAAATCGTTCCTGAATAAGATCAATTTATTAACGCTAATATAGATTTATGTATTAGGAAGTCTTTTCTAATAGTATCTGTATGGAGTGGAGAGATGAATGGAAGTGAAATGTGGACGATAAACAGTTTAGACAAAAAAGTAACAGAAGCTTTTGAAATGTGGTGCCATAGAAGACTGCTGAGGTGGGTATATCGCGTACCTAATGAGAAGATACTGAATATAATTGGGAAGAAAAGAAATTTGTGGCACAACGTGACTAGAAGAAGGGATCGATTTAGAGGACTCATTCTGAGACATCAATGGATCATCAGTTTAATATTAGAGGTAAGCGTGGGGTTAAAATTTGTAGAGGGGGACCAAGAGATGAATACAGTTAACATATTTAGAAGAATAAGTAGCAGCAGTTATTCCGATATGAAGAGGCTTGCACAGGATAGAGTAGTATGGAGAGCTGCATCAAACAAGCCTTCGATTGAAGGTCACAACAACAACAACAACAACAGCAACAGCAACACATGCCCTGAGTCCAAGTCAGAACCTTGGGACTCCAGAGCTTAGGTGCCGTTGCAACACAATATGCGCTGTTCTGATATTACAGTTAAATTCTCTGAAAAATAAGAACTTCGCACATTCTACGACTCAGACCTGGGACCATCGGACTCAGAGCTTATGGACAATGTCTTAGACATTGTTACGACATGCTGTGCATTGTTGTGAAATTGCAATTCATTCGGCTGAAAATTAAGAACATTACACATGCCTTAGGTCTTGTTGCCACGTACCACACCTAAGTGATGTTGTGAAATAGTTTGACATCATTTGACCTGCGACAATTTAGCATTTTTGAGCTGCTGTGTCGCATGAGTAATCAGGCTGTTTGTGATTTTGGGCAGAGCCTCAGTTGGCAAAAACAACCGACTCATTTTAACTGTTTCTCTGTCTAATCCAGAAACTTTTATCGATGCTTCTGGTGCCTGTCCGGTTCATTAAAACTGTCTCAATACGCCTAAACGGTAGGTTCATATTATCTCAAGACGGACTGTATCTGCCACGGGGATATTTCTAAAGAAACCGGGTCTCAGTCAGACAGAGCTCTTGCCATATCGGTTATTTAATGTGTCAGGAGCAATGTACAGAGGCGACAAAGCACAGCTAGCGCTGATGCTAGATATTACGCTGTGACGTGACACAGCATTGCCATATTTTCAGCCCCACATTTCCCATACCTGCCTGATGTCACAGTATAGGATGGTGGAATTATACCATTTACCCTAAGTTTAAAATGGCGGAAAATTCAAATAGTCCAACTGTCCTAAGTGTAAAATGACGGTAAATTCTAATAGTCCAATTGTCCTAAGTTCAAAGTCGCTGGAAATTCAAACAACGCACATGCGCTAAGCTCACAGTACATGGCGCACCGCCGAAGTGGCCGTGCGGTTAAAGGCGCTGCAGTCTGGAACCGCAAGACCGCTACGGTCACAGGTTCGAATCCTGCCTCGGGCATGGATGTTTGTGATGTCCTTAGGTTAGTTAGGTTTAACTAGTTCTAAGTTCTAGGGTACTAATGACCTCAGCAGTTGAGTCCCATAGTGCTCAGAGCCATTTGAACCATTTGAACATGGCGCACCACTTTAAGGTTCTGCATAGTTCCCACTGCAGCAGGCGAGAGCTGCACTGGCTCGTATGGCCATGAATCAAACTCTGCAGTGATGTGTGAGTAACACTACTCCCATATTGATAGCACTTTATGAAGCTATTTTTATGCACAAATAAAAATGCACACATTAAGTATTACGATGATAACTCTGCAATGTTTGTGGGAGCTATTTCTAGTAATTCATAGAGCCAACCTAGCCCACATCTCTTTAACTATTAGTCACGACTATTTTCCATCTCCAGGAATGTGACGACAGAGAAAAGCACTAAAGCCATGCTAATGTTAGCAAGATACAAAGTTTCTGGAGACTGCTATTCCACTTTCTAGCAATGGACAGCACAAAACCGAAACCAGGACACATTAGAGATATCCGGTATACATACAGGGTGATACCACGAGAATGTGACAATCAAACCCATGTTCCACTCACTCCACAGCGTCGACGTGCACGTCTCGAATGGTGCCGTCAGTGGGTAACTTGGAAGATGGAATGGCGTATGGTCTGTGCTTCTATAAGCTACAACTCTCGTTCACCTTTGGTACTGCTAGAGGAGACGCAAACCAGCGCTCGGTATTTGCAGAGCGTTGTTAGACCCATTCTTGCAACAAAAAGGTGATGTGTTGGTCGTACAGGATAATGCTCGCCCACACACTGCCCGTGAAATACAACGTGCAGCAACATCCTTGGCCAGCAAGATCTCCAGACTTGTCACCAATAGGGCGCTTGTGGGATATGATGGGACGAGAAGTGACTCGTGCGTCTCATCAAGCAACAACTCTCACAGAATTACGTGAACAGGTCGAGCAGACGTGGCATAACGTACCCCAGGACGGTATTCGCTACCTACACGAAGCACTGGATGCCAGAGTCAGCACCCGCATTGGTGCCTGTGAAGGCTACGCCACGTACCGATATGGGTATTCTAGTGTAATTAGATACCTGGTTCTTCAGAACCTCTTGTGCTGTTGATCTGTAATCATTTCATGTATTCCGTATGCCCTGTTGCAACCATAAATCTTGCGTGAATTGGAAACCTCTGAAAGGGCGTACTAATTTTTTCCTGCAGTTTACTAGTTCACTTTATTACAACATAGATAAGAAAAATTACTTACCTTTGTACAATCCGTTTCCACTGAAATGTGATGAGTATTTACAACTGTCTCTGAACTTGACTGTATCACTTGATACAGACAAATTGTGTCTCATTCAGAATACATTTAATTATAGCCTAATGTTGAGTTCTACCTAATACATTGATCATACAGATAACCTGCTAGGAGATGGTTCTATCGTCTTAGTCGATTCGTTGCCACTATGTAGCGAAACATTTCTTGAAGTAGCTAAGCCAGTGTATCTCACACGTCGATGCGGCTTGCAGGGCCTATAATTTCTTGTAGTTGCGATGCAATGTACCTCCACCGCTTTGGCACCTTGCTCTTCGGACTACACCTATGAATTCGAGGTGAGAGACCCTCTTCCGGAAGCCACCGAGTAGATAGGTACAAGCGAAAATCTGTTCAACTTCCACACTAGCCACAGGCGACGCTCAAACTAAGGACCCCAACTACGAAACCCTGGTCAGAATTCCCGCAAAATACTCCCCGATACCCTCTGATTATTTCTCTTGTTGCTAGAATAGTATAGCGTACGAAACTTAATGTCAGACAGTAACAATGAATTCCATTTACCTGCACAAGTTTCACAAGCATCTATATTTTCAACTGTTATTCAAAATGGCATCCCCAGCGTTAATATAGGCATGGCATCTTCACACAAAATCTGTCATTCCCATTCTAATTTCTCCACTGTCGTTTGAACAGTGTTGGAGGCACCGATAATTCTTGCTAGATCCTCTTCATTCTCAACAGGGGTCTCATACACAAGACTTAACACATGGTCCTACAAGGAGACATCAGGTGTAGTGAGATAAGATGAGCGTGCTAGCCATAAAACAGGACACCCTCCACCTATCCATTTTCAAGTGAATGTCTGACCCAGGTGTTGAAAAACCGTCAGTCCAAGGTGAGGTGGGACTCCATCAAGTTGAACCACATGTATTGATGAACAACAGGTGATATAGGTTCCAAGAAGCAGGGTACGAGTAGTATGTCTCTGATAAAAACTGTGCTCAGAGGTTGGGAGGAAGAAGAAATGGGCCTAGTACATAATCATTGACTACGCCTGCTCACACGTTGATTGGTAATCTGTAATGTTGGCTTTCTTTCTGTGTTGTAAGAATGCTCTTTGGCCTATACACGACTACTGCGATTATTTAGCATTGCTTCTCTCGTGAAACAGGCTTCATCCGTGGAAAGTACATATGCTGGAAAGTGAAGATCGACTGCAAGGCGCTGCAAGAACTATTGGTTGAATGCGACACGAGGTCCAACTTCAGCAGGAATGAAATCATTCAATTTGTCTGGAACGTGGGGTGTAAATGCAGATTTCGTAACACTCGCCACACAGTACCCTGCAAACGATTCGTTTCATGAGCAACTGATAAAGTCTGATTGTAGGCGCCTCATCCATTGGAGCAAGATCTGCATCTTCTAAGCCGGGAGTCAGTGTAGTTTGTCGTCCTCCTTAGTTTTTGTACTGTGGTGCCAGTTGTCCTATTTCACTTAATCGCTGGAACATTCTTTACTACATGGTGTGAGCAGGAATACTTTTACGCAGTTATTTCCTTTACAATATTTCCCCTTCTCTGCTGTTTCCCAATGCCTGCCCATACACTAAAACCATGCTTTCAAGCTCCTTCACCTATTTGAAGTCCATTTGGTTAGAGCTGATTGTCAGCAGTACTGCAACTTGTAAACAGATGCTGCAGTGTACTACAGTACTGATGTTGTACTAAAAGGCTGCTTATGTCAGTACCATGTAAACCATCTACATTGCATTAGTTGAGTTATTATTCCAATCTCTACACCTAAGTGCACATCGGAACTGCCTACCCGGCAATCTTAACAACAGTACCGATACATGTATTACACTGTCGGAGGTTGTAAGGTGGCAGCTTGAATGAATATCAAATTAGCACCTGACATGAGATTTTATACATCGTAATTATATTTTTTCCGTCTCTTCCTTGAGTCCTACTGTCGAATTCCAGCCCCCACCGCAATTACATTTTCGCCTTAACTAACTGGATGATTTCTTTTATCTTATGGCACATTTGTTCAATCTCAACATCAAGTGCGGACTTAGTTGGCATATAGACTTTTACTACTGTGGTGGGAGTTGGCTATGTGTCTATCTCGGCTACGATCATGCATTGACTATGCTGTTCAGGGAAGCTTATTCGCATTCCTATTTTCTGATTCATTGTTAAACTTGCTCCTGCATTACCCCTATTTGATATTGTACTTATAACCATGTATTCACCTACTAGAAGTCTTGTTCCTATTACTACCAAACTTCACCAATTTCCTATTCGTTTCGCTATTAAAATATTCTGACCTACCTGCGGATTAAGAGATCCAACAATCTACGCTCTGATCCGTACAACGCGAGTTTTGTTTCTCCTGATGACGACATCCTCCTGACTAGTCCCCGCCTGGAGATCCGAGTGGGGGCAATATTACCTCCGCAATAATTTACTTAAGAGGATGCCTTCATCATCTAGCCATTCAGTAGAGCTACATGCCCTTCGAAAAATTACTGCTGTAGCTTCCCCTTGCTTTCAGTCTTTCATATACCATTACAGCAAGGCCGTTTTGGTTGACATTACAAGGGCAGATCAATCAAATATCCAGACTGTTGCCCCTGAAACTACTGAAAAGGCTGCTGCCGCTCTTCAGGGACCACACGTTTGGCTGGCCTCCCAACAGATACGTCTCTGTTGTTGTTACACCTGCGGTATGGCTATCTGTATCCCTGAGGCAAGCAAGCTACCCCATCATTGGCAAGGTCCATGATTCTTGGAGGATGGCACGTGTAAGATATACACTCCTGAAAATTGAAATAAGAACACCGTGAATTCATTGTCCCAGGAAGGGGAAACTTTATTGACACATTCCTGGGGTCAGATACATCACATGATCACACTGACAGAACCACAGGCACATAGACACAGGCAACAGAGCATGCACAATGTCAGCACTAGTACAGTGTATATCCACCTTTCGCAGCAATGCAGGCTGCTATTCTCCCATGGAGACGATCGTAGAGATGCTGGATGTAGTCCTGTGGAACGGCTTGCCATGCCATTTCCACCTGGCGCCTCAGTTGGACCAGCGTTCGTGCTGGACGTGCAGACCTTGTGAGACGACGCTTCATCCAGTCCCAAACATGCTCAATGGGGGACAGATCCGGACATCTTGCTGGCCAGGGTAGTTGACTTACACCTTCTAGAGCACGTTGGGGGTGCCTCGGTCGTATGCAGTCCTGATTGTGGCGCTCACCTGCACGGCGCCAAACACGCATACGACCATCATTGGCACCAAGGCAGAAGCGACTCTCATCGCTGAAGAAGACACGTCTCCATTCGTCCCTCCATTCACGCCTGTCGCGACACCACTGGAGGCGGGCTGCACGATGTTGGGGCGTGAGCGGAAGACGGCCTAACGGTGTGCGGGACCGTAGCCCAGCTTCATGGAGACGGTTGCGAATGGTCCTCGCCGATACCCCAGGAGCAACAGTGTCCCTAATTTGCTGGGAAGTGGCGGTGCGGTCCCTTACGGCACTGCGTAGGATCCTACGGTCTTGGCGTGCATCCGTGCGTCGCTGCGGTCCGGTCCCAGGTCGACGGGCACGTGCACCTTCCGCCGACCACTGGCGACAACATCGATGTACTGTGGAGACCTCACGCCCCACGTGTTGAGCAATTCGGCGGTACGTCCACCCGGCCTCCCGCATGCCCACTATACGCCATCGCTCAAAGTCCGTCAACTGCACATACGGTTCACGTCCACGCTGTCGCGGCATGCTACCAGTGTTAAAGACTGCGATGGAGCTCCGTATGCCACGGCAAACTGGCTGACACTGACGGCGGCGGTGCACAAATGCTGCGCAGCTAGCGCCATTCGACGGCCAACACCGCGGTTCCTGGTGTGTCCGCTGTGCCGTGCGTGTGATCATTGCTTGTACAGCCCTCTCGCAGTGTCCGGAGCAAGTATGGTGGGTCTGACACACCGGTGTCAATGTGTTCTTTTTTCCATTTCCAGGAGTGTATGTTTTCCAAGTGATGTAATTGAAATTTCATAATGTGCAGATCATATCCCTGTTTTCATCTCCACCCGCCGCCACTGCCCAACGGGTTGTGTCTCAATTACATTGGAATTTCATCCATGTATTACGTTTATACATGGATCAAATATACAAGGTGAAGAAAAAATGCTATACTTTGCGGTTGCCATGCGAATCCTCATCTCAAATCCAGTTGACACTGAACCGTTAGGGGAATAGTTGACAACATTGTGGAAGATCAGTTGCAAGTTGAGAGAGAGAAAAGTTGGAAAAACCCGACATATAAAAATCTGTAAGTATTCTTCTTGGCTTATCCAGTCTATCAATCAAACATGAAAATGTCACCTGAGATACTTCGGCGATAATGAGCAGATTTGCCTATCAAAATGTACAGTATGTAATGCAAAGGGATGACACTCATTTCGATGGTATTAACACCCCGGATCCAAATCCTGCATCTCAATGAGCAAAACGTGAAAAAAATTGCCGGAGGAAACGTTTTAGTTTGGGGGCAGATGCGAGTTGCGCCGTAATGGCCGAGTACAACGGAGCGCTTCTAAAAGGGGTTGGTGACCCGCGCCGAGAGGGACAACGAACGGGCCGGGTGATACATTGAGGGAGCAGGTAGCGGCGCAGCGCTGCTTGCTACAGAGAAACTCTTTAGAAAACTGCATTGGGAAATTTCCAGATGAATACAAACAGACCATCTACGCAGTTGAAATGCTCGTGGTATGCTCGTGATGTACAAGTGTAGCTTTTAGGTGTCAGTAACGGGCACATATTGTCCGATTGGCTGAAATAAACTCGGGAGGAGCAGAAAGGGGATATATTTCGATACAGTTTAAAGGTCGGCCCTTTGCGATTGGCAGAGGTAGTTTCCACAAGATGAAAGGAATGCTGCCATTGGTCTGAGAAAGCCATGACGTGCAGCACGAAAGGACACAGGTGTGGGGCAGTTTGCTAGGAAAGACAAAAGAACGAAAACTTCGAGGACTGTACTCTGAACCATTTTCAAGTGTAGAACACGGCGCATCACTCTCTGTACGATGCCAAAAGTGGAATTTTGTGTGAACACTGCTTTCACTTTTGCTGACATTCAGCTAGGAATTAGCTTAAGAGTCATTGATCTCCAAAAGCAGAGATACGAAACAGCCATATAGTTAATTGTTCTTGCAAGAACTGGGAGGGAATTGAAGTATACACGCTGTACCATATATGCACGTGTATATCGCCATGTTTTCCAGACTACGGATGAGTGCATGTTTTCTCACGTAACGTGAAAATTAGCAAAGATTTTGATTAGAATTTCATAGGATTTTCAGAGGGCGAGAGCAGCCATGCAGCTGACAGCACATCACAGCTGAAAGGTAAATTCCACTGGCAGAGCCATAAACTTGTATGTTCAAAAGCTTGCGTCCACTGTGAACTCGAGAAACCTTGAGTAGTCTTTTGCTCATCTTATCACAAATATTAACTGTCCTTTGTATACTTGATTGTCATCCTAAATAGTACTGAACTTAGAACCAGAATCAGATGATTTGTAGTAATACTGGCCAACTTCATGGTGTACAAGGTATAAGTACGAAAAATCTTGTAGAGAACTTTCTACTTAAATTTGATATTGTTGTGTCCAGTGTTATTTTTGCTAAACAGGGCGCAATGCGTTAACTTGACAACTGTCCTGACATTGTCATGTCACAATCTATGTAAATTCGTGTACTTCTTTGACAATAATTCTGAAATTAAACAAATTGAGTACCGTTTATAACTTTCGTTTCCGGACCAGAGTCCCTTACCTTCAATTGATGCTTTTACCCTTCTCCATCATCCCTCAAAGTTTGTAATATCATCACAGAATCATCCTTTATTGGGCTTCAACTCATTCTACACACACATGCGCGCACATGGCCGCGCGTACTCACTCATGAGCACGTAATGCACAAATTTGGCAGAGTGCTATGGAATTATTCAAATAATATCTACCTACTTTTACAAATAAACGACTCTTTTATGGCAACTTTCTCCCATATGGTACCAGAATTTGTCACTTTCGTTGGAACTTCGGTTAACAATTTGCACATAGTCTACAGGTAAATAATGAAAACCGTGGACAGCGTAACTGTCCCTTTTGTGCAAATTGACTCTCGAGGGGACAGCCTTCCACAGATTTCCCGTATGGTTCACCTGCACGTATTTTAATTTCTGAGCAAGACTTCTCCCTGCAATATAAAAACGTTTTTAACCATTTTCCTCTATATTATTTCACAATTTTATGTACAGGTGGGCAAATCAGTTCTGTGAATCAACGCTTATTAAACCTACTAGATGAAAATACTAAAGCGATTAAGTGAACAGTAAAATACTCGTAGGTTCCCTCCGTTACAGTCACCCCTACAGACAGATATTGATTCACATTGATTCATACAAAAAGTAGGCTACGATTTCCCTAGCGGGCTAGTCTGTAATGACAATACATTTTGTCTCTTCTAATAACGAACTGTCAAGACCAGCAACAAGTGAAAATGCACCAACTGCTAAGTATCTGTAAGATATCGACAACAACAGAAAATGCATGAAGTTTTAAGTCACTTTCCCTGACAATGAAACAGCTAAAGTATTGAGTTTTATCTCAGGTAGTAGAAACTAAGTCTCTTCCACGCTTCCACAACTGGACTGTTAAGTCTGTCTCTCTCTATAACTCTCTCTCTCTCTCTCTCTATCTCTCTCTCTATACCGAGCGAGGTGGCGCAGTGGTTAGCCACTGGACTCGCATTCGGGAGGACGACGGTTCAATCCCGCGTCCGGCATCCTGATTTAGGTTTTCCGTGATTGCCCTAAATCGCTCAAGGCAAATGCCGGGATGGTTCCTTTCGAAGGGCACGGCCGAATTCCTTCCCCGTCCTTCCCTAATCCGATGAGACCGATGACCTCGCTGTCTGGTCTCCTTCCCCAAAAACAACCAACAACCAATCTCTCTCTATCTATCTTTCTCCCTCTGCCCCTGCAAATGTATGAACTGCTGAGACAACCTCTCCACCAACTGAAGTGTTTAGTCTCATAGTAAATATGTATGATGGAATAAAACCTATTACAACTGGTAAATATAATATTTACTAGCTGAGTACACAGTGTTGCCTGGGCATCTATTTATTCCAATCTTCTATTGGCTCTGAGCACTATGGGACTTAACATCTGTGGTCATCAGTCCCCTATAACTTAGAACTACTTAAACCTAACTAACCTAAGGATATCGCACACATCCATGCCCGAGGCAGGATTCGAACCTGCGACCGTAGCGGTCACGCGATTCCAGATTGAAGCACCTAGAACCGCACGGCCACACCGGTCGGCTCCAATCTTCTATTAGTCGCTTTCCTCCTTCCCCCTCTATCTCCATCCATCTCCTCCTTCTCCCCTTACAAGACTCATATTCGGAAGGACGACGGTTCAGACCCGCATCTGACCACCCTGATTTAGGTTTTCCGTGATTTCCCTCAGTCGCCTCAGGCAAATGCTGGGAATGCTTCCTGTGAAAGACCACGGCAAACTTCTATCCACATCCTCCCAAATCCAATGAGACCGGTGACCTAGCTGTTTGGTCCCCTCCCCCAAATCAACTAACCAATCTTCTCCCCTTCTCTGTCCAACTATTCAACCACCCCTCTCTGTCCATCACCTCCAACCCCATTTTCTGGCCATCTCCTCAGACCTCTCTCTGTCCATTTCTTCCTCCCCTCATTGCAGTTCGTGTCCTCCTATCCCCTCTCTCTGTCTAACTCCTCCTCTTCCCTTTCTCTGTCCATTTCCTCCTTCCCCTCCCTTTTCCTGTCTATTCCTTCCCCTGTCTCTCTACATTTTCTCGTGTTACCTTCCTCTGTCCATCTCGTCCTCTTCATTCTGTCTGTCTATTTCCCCCTCCCCTATCTCTGTACATCTTCCTTACCTCTCGCTCTCTGTCCACTTTCTCCTCTCCCTTTCTCTCGCCACTTTATCACCAGTGTTCATCCATTGTGTCCGAGATTAGGCTCCATAGGTATCATAGACAGCACAGAGCTCTATGTGGGCATTACTCAGAGGCACAGCGACAGGACTTTAATATTTTAAAGGACTTGTAATAATTTCAAACGCCTAATTGTGTTGAGCATTTCACAAGAAGAATTATCATTCAAGTTGAGTATTTCTTCATATTTAATAAATATCATTTTATTACTAATTGTTGGGAATCTTTATGATTGAAGATAACCTACGCCGTCCTCCTGCATCCCCAACAGTAACTCATATTTGTACCAAATTTGGTCCAGTGGTTTAGGATTAGCTTTATACCCCTGATAGTATTCGCATATATCCGCCAGTTCAGCTGAGTGGTAGTGTGCTTGTCTACGACGCAGGGGCCCGGGTTCGTTTTCCGGCCAGCATGGATATTTTCTGCACCTGTGGACGGGGTATTGTGTTGTCCCCATTATCACCGACGCGCAAGTCGCCCAATGTGGTATCTTCTCACATAAGACTTGCATGCGGCGACCGAACCTCCCCGACCGGGGCTTCCCGGCCAACAATGCCACACCATCATTTCTTTTCAATTTGATCGCATATGCACATTTCAAATGTACTGCATAGACATTTAAAATATTTCACACGTATTTCTACAAACATTTCATCTGTATCACTAGTGCATTTCGGCCCGCAGTGCTTATGACGTTGTCTCACCTGAACTATGTCCTGTACAACAATATAGTTTTGCAAGTGTATCCAGTGGTAAAGGTGGCTACTGTAGGCGAAATGCGTTGCGAATACACTTAGTAGTAACGAAGTAATAAATCAAAACATCATGCTTCATGTGGCAGATTTACTGCATGAACAGCGAAAATGTTTCAGAGGTATATGGTTCTTACCTCCACAGCAAATCTTCGCAGACAGTAATTGATATGTGTACAAAGTGCGATTGATTTCTGTAAAGTGGTTTAGGAGATGTGGAACATACATAAACACATGCATACTTACATTTTTATAATATCCATGGATTATTACATACAGGGTGATTAAGCTGCCCCTACCGCTGTTCTTTTATACATTCCGCAACGTTATAACTGGCCTTCATAAACCACGAGTGAGATTTTCATATTCTGTCGCTCGCTACGCGCAAACTACTAGTCCTACAGAAAAAATGAGCTGGACCTTTTTGTAGGAAATTTATGCTGAGGGTTGCGTAAAATGACAGTGGTAGGGGCAGCTGAATCACAGTGTATATTCTTACTACACTTTTAAAGATTCTTAATACATATTTCTGAACCTCAGTAACTGTGCAAAAATAGATCACTATTGTCAAAAAATGTCATTTCTCTCTTTTTCCTAAATCAACACCAACCATCACCTTGCAATAGTTTGTAGAACAACTACTTTTACATGCTTTAAATTCGACGTGTATTGTATTCAAACAAAATGGAGCACTAATAGATGCAGGGATTCCGTCTGTAAGCATTACTTATATGGAATTTCTGTACTGCTATAACGCACATACATACACTTATGCACTTGGTCAACTCCTCTTCTTTATGAACTTTATGTTCCAACACATACTCCACAAAATTATCAAAGAGCACTTTAACATGTGCTCGCCATAGATTCGTTCCGTCCATAGTGATTCACATTACATTGTGTAAACAGTGCATGTTCACGAAACACAGGTGTTTTAAGCATACACACTGTTCAAGGTCTTGAGATGTTAACTTCAATGTAGTATCATCATACACGGTGTGATGACAGATGCACTGCTACTGCTGCTGCTGCTGGTACTGCTGCTACTGTTTCTGAAGACTTCAGTGCCTCAAGGAGGGAATGGGTCGCAGGCTATCGTCATCCAGCCCTCAATGTATTCCATCTAATCAACAGTTGATCCCATTCCATGTCAGCGGAGTGCCCCATTTTACCCCAGTGGGCACTGTCAAATTCTGCTACAGTTTTGAACTTTATGACAGGTGCTGTACCAACATTACCATTTTTCGATCTGTTGGCGGTCAAACGTAAGTAGTACTGAACAACAGCATTCAGAAACGAGCTAGCTAGATGGATGGACTGTTGAGTATTCTATATAGCAGCCCCATCCCCTAGAGTTTTGGAGTAGTGGTGGTGGTGATATTAAAGCACACACACACACACACAAGTGTAGGTTGTAGTACTACAGAGCATGTGGGTTATTTTGAAGATCTCTCCACTGAAAATACCGTCATATTACTATGTAGATGCACTCCCAATGGAGGTGAAATACAAGCTAGCTTTTAATGGTTACTACAGTAAAATAACGAGTTCTCGCTTGGTGCTTAAATGTGTTTCACAACAGCGACACAAGAGTGGGAGTGGTTCCGCACGGTATGATAAACATGAATTCACGGGATTCTTAAACCAGCCACAACTTTATGTGTGGTCTCCCTTTTGTCTTTCCACAAAAGGCAGCTCATTCGTTGCACTTACAAATTCTGTGGGGATGGGATTCTTCAAAGGACAGACACATCTTTTGCTCTGAGCGGTTTGCTGTTAGGTTTCTGGATATAACAATCAAAAAGCAAAACAATAAGCATAGGTTTGAAATTTACCGTAAACCCACAGTAACGGACATTATCATTTCCCAATCCTCGAAACACCCACACGCACAAAAGCAAGCAGCACTTCGGCACATGCTCCATAGACTCAACACAGTACCACTCACCAAAGAAAGCTACCAAAAAGAAATAGACATAACAATGCAGATAGCACAAAATAATGGTTACAATAATAACTCAGTCACAAAGCTAAACAACAAAATTAAAACTAAAATAAAATCAGAAAGCTCCAAACCACAGACAACAACACAACAGAACCAAACACAAACTTGCAGTCCCATAACGACTACACAGGATAATCAGAAAAAGATGAAGGAAAGCACAAGATGGTACACAATGACGTACAACCACAAACTCACCCATAACATCAGCAAAACTTTCAAAAGACAGATAATAAACATACCACACATAAAAGATGATTCTATAAAAAAAACACACCCCAAAACTGACAAAAAACAGAGACATATACCAGAAAGCAGGTATATATCAACTACAGTGTAACACCTGTGAAGGCAGATACATAGGACAAACAGGTAGAACATTTGATGTCAGATACAAAGAACACATGAGAGCCTGGAAATATGGGACAACCCACTCCACATTTGCAGAACAACTAAGAGAAAATGACCACAAACCAACCACTAGAGAATGTGACATGCAAATAATTAGAATCAACAATAAAAAACGCCTCATAACCATGCAAGAAAATTACCGCATACAGAAAACTAAAGCGAAAGGGAAAATCCTGTTGAATGACCAAGTACACATGCCAAGCAATTCATTGTTTACACTGATAGATAAAATAATGGAATAACGCTCCCAAAGAGGATTAATATGATAAAACTGTCCAATATAATAACAATAGCACCCAACGTCCTTACACTAACTCATCCATGAACCCCTCCACAGAATATTGAAACGAAAAGTCAAATCAGCTGTCACCAAAGTCCCTCTCTCCCTCCCGGTATAAACATCATGAATAGAAGTTAGTCTCGAACATATACTTCGTTAGGTTGGCAACAAATAGGTAAGCCGGCCGAAGTGGCCGTGCGGTCCTGGGTGCTACAGTCTGGAGCCGCGTGACCGCTACGGTCGCAGGTTCGAATCCTGCCTCGGGCATGGATGTGTGTGATGTCCTTAGGTTAGTTAGGTTTAAGTAGTTCTAAGTTCTAGGGGACTGATGACCACAGCAGTTAAGTCCCATAGTGCTCAGAGCCATTTGAACCATTTGAACAAAATAGGTAAACATACCAAAGAGGAGGAAACACATAATGGAGTCGCAATATTTACGTTGTGAAAAGCAGTGTCCGGTGAAATTGTTGTATCAAGTGACAAAAGAACAATATTACTCCACAAAAAGAGTGAGAAACTTGGTGAACAGTGTGAGGAAGGCCAGAACACAAAGTTGTGATTATATGGCAGTAATAACAGCGATAGTGCGACCTCCACACCAGATGTGAGAAAACGCAGATCAATAAATCGTAAGTAATTGCTTTTTTACAAAAAAACGCGACGTGAAGTGTTTAATAATCTAAAACTAACAAAACTGTATCGTTGTAGATCCCACTGATGATGCCTTAGAAAAGGAAAAGGCGAAACGTGTATGGGATAAATACAGCAACTAGCAGGAGGAAAAGGCAGTTTTATTTACAAAACAAATATATGAAATGAAATCATCATAACATCTGAACGGTTTGCATTAGGACGGTCAAACTGCACGGTTGGCCGCAGGAAATGATCGGAATTAGTATGCACATGGCTGGTTTGATTTAGCGACGGAGCGGACTTTCATTTAATCTGTTCGTCAATAAGCAAAATTGGCTCATTTGGGGTACTATGAATCAGCATTTCGCGATCGAGAAGTCTCTTCATCCTCTACGGGAGAGTGTGTAGTGTGCAATGTCCAGTAACAGAATAATCGGTGCCATATTCCTTGACGGCACGGTAACTATCGACTTGTACGCGAAGGTTTTGAAAGATTTCATTCGCATTATCCAAAGTGACCCTGATTTCAACAAGCTGTGTTTGACGCAAGACGGAGCTCACCCCCATCGAAGCAGTAGAGTGTTTGATGTCCTGGAGGAGCACTTTGGGGACCGCATTTCGTAAGATCACCGGTATGGGCCTCGATTTGGTCGCCATATTCTCAGGATCTGAGCACGTGTGACTCCTTTCTGTGGAGCTACATTAAAGATAAGGTGTACAGCAATAACTCCTTAACCACTGCTGAGCTAAAAACAGCCATTCAGGAGGTCATCGACAGCATCGATGTTGCGACACTTCAGTGTGTTATGCAGAATTTCGCTATTCGTCTGGATCACATCATCGCCAATGATGGCAGGCATATCGAACATGTCATAACCTAAATCAGAAAATCTGTAGTGATGTTTACATGTAGAATAAAGTGTGTGCACGCCGTAGTTTGTAACTAATTTTGTTTTTCTATACTTCAATAACTGTCATTCTGTAAGTCTGTACCATTAACTCCCTGAAAAAAAAAAAAAAAAAAATGGTTCAAATGGCTCTGAGCACTATGGGACTTAACTTCTGAGGTCATCAGTCCCCTATAACTTAGAACTACTTAAACCTAACTAACCTAAGGACATAACACACATCCATTCCCGAGGCAGGATTCGAACCTGCGACCGTAGCGGTCACGCGGTAACTCGTTGCATGATTGACTTATACCCCATATAACATGATCAATGCAGTTGTTGCTGTTCCATCACTAAACGTAAATTTTAGCGGGACCCTTAGGGATAATGATTTTCACTCTGTTTTACCATTTCCCTGTGGCCTGATCAAAAGCGGTTAAGGCATAATCAAGTCATATTTCCCTATGTTTACTATTCTCTGTCTTTCTCATATGTAAATACCCTTCATATTTCCTTCATCATTTGCGTGTTCATAGGAGCAAATAAACAGAGAAAACCAGAACATTTTTCTGTTCTGTAGCTAGACAAACCCTTCCCTTGTCATTTAATAATTTGTGCAAGACCCATGGCTGATTTGTGCAGGGCCGCTAGTTCAGAAGGAATTATGGTAGAGAAAAAACAAAATTTTTAATACTTTTATTGTCTGTCTGTCAACTACAGTTAACGTAAAAGCCCTGCTCGGAGCTGGCTTGGCCTGGCTACCCTACACAGTCACGCCACGAGCTGTCCACGTGAATACCATTCAGCTACCCACGGGTAAAAATATTGAGTGCATGGCATCGCTACACCCGCGGTCCGCTCAGAGGTAAGCAATAGTGTGCAGGGATGTATGACGCGAGGCTCTCGGGCGATCAGCGAAGATACGTAACCACAAGGCGATGCTCTCTTCTCTGCTGGCTCCCATATCGAACAGACGCACGTACCCTTATCTCCCTGACGGCTTCCTCTCAACCCCCCTGTTTCAGCAGCTCTGAACTGGCGGCGTCCTCCTTGTGACGCTGTATACGGAATCTGAATAAGTTTTCATTATGGTTTAACCTGACATTTTGCTTCAAAATGACGGGACGCCCAAACCTCGCATATCCGCTCCTGACCGGCAAGAACAATTTGGTGTCAGCCGCGTGTGATGCCTTCCCACCGTTCGGTCCGTTCCAAAGTAAAATACACTACTGGCCATTAAAATTGCTACACCAAGAAGAAATGCAGATAAACGAATATTCATTGGACAAATATATTATACTAGAACTGACATGTGATTACATTTTCACGCAATTTGGGTGCATAGATCCTGAGAAATCAGTACCCAGAACAACCACCTCTGGCCGTAATAACGGCCTTGATACGCCTGGGCATTGAGTCAAACAGAGCTTGGAAGGCGTGTACAGGTACAGCTGCCATGCAGCTTCAACACGATACCACAGTTCACCAAGAGTAGTGACTGACGTATTGTGACGAGCCATTTGCTCGGCCACCATTGACCAGATGTTTCCAGTTGGTGAGAGATCTGGAGAATGTGCTGGCCAGGGCAGCAGTCGAACATTTTCTGTATCTAGAAAGGCCCGTACAGGACCTGCAACATGCGGTCGTGCATTATCCTGCTAAATGTAGGGTTTCGCAGGGATCGAATGAGACGTAGAACCTCGGGTCGTAACACATCTGAAATGTAACGACCACTGTTCAGGGTGCCGTCACTGCGAACAAGAGGTGACCGAGACGTGTAACCAATGGTACCCCATACCATCACGCCGGGTGATACGCCAGTATGGCGATGACGAATACACGCTTCCAATGTGCGTTAATCGCGATGTCGCCAAACACGGATGCGACCATCATGATGCTGTAAACAGAACCTGGATTCATCCGAAAAAATGACGTTTTTTTATTCGTGCACCCAGGTTCGTCGTTAAGTACACCATCGCAGGCGCTCCTGTCTGTGATTCAGCGTCAAGAGTAACTGCAGCCATGGTCTCCGAGCTGATAGACCATGCTGCTTCAAACGTCGTCGAACTGTTCGTGCAGATGGTTGTTGTCTTTCAAACGTCCCCATCTGTTGACTCAGGAATCGAGACGTGGCTGCACGATCCGTTACAGCCATGCGGATAAAATGCCTATCATCTCGAATGCTAGTGATACGAGGCCGTTGGGATCGAGCACGGCGTTCCGTATTACCCTCCTGAACCCACCGATTCCATATTCTGCTAACAGTCATTGAATCTCGACCAACGCGAGCAGCAATGTCGCGATACGATAAACCGCAATCCCGATAGGCTACAATCCGACCTTTATCAAATTCGGAAACGTGATGGTACGCATTTCTCCTTCTTACACGAGGCATCACAACAACGTCTCACCAGACAACGCTGGTCAACCGCTGTTTGTGTATGAGAAATAGGTTGGAAACTTTCTTCATGTCAGCACGTTGTAGGTGTCGCCACCGGCGCCAACCTTGTGTGAATGTTTTGAAAAGCTAATCATTTGCATATCACAGCATCTTCTTCCTGTCGGTTAAATTTCGCGTCTGTAGCACGTCATCTTCGTGGTGTAGCCACCGGCGCCAACCTTGTGTGAATACTCTGAAAAGCTAATCATTTGCATATCACAGCTTCTTCTTGCCGTAGGTTAAATTTCGCGTCTGTAGCACATCATCTTCGTGGTGTAGCCACTTAAAGGCCAGTAGTGTATTCAATAAATTGTCTCCGGGTGCCATGAAATGCGATCTGTACTAGCAGGAAGCTGTAGTCCAGACCGTGTACGGCACCTGCCGCTGTTACAAGTTAGCGCCAGGGCCAGAACAGCACGTCCGATGTCAGCCGCCGTCGTGCCTACGCACGCAGTTCACGCTTGCGTACGCCCATGCCTTACGCCGCACCAGCAGTGAAGTTCCGGCTGACTGTCCGCGCGTGAGATCTACGTCAGTGCCGCTCTTCGCCGCATCATAGAGAAACCTTCCCTCGTCGCCGCGAAGAAGAAGCTGCCGTTTGATAACGGGCTGCAGAAATCACTTCCGGCACCATCACAATCCGCGGTCGACGCTCTGAGGATCCAAGATCGACGCCAGAGTCTTCCACGCTCCACCACCGTTGTTGCCAAGTCCCCATGTGCCACCTCCCCCTCCGACGCCGCCTCCACCGCCTCCGATGCCGCATCTACCGCCACCGACGCCTGCACGCTGACGATGTCTGCGCCGCCGTCTCTACAAACCCTAAGTGCCGCCTGCAGTTTGTCTTTTAGCGAGTGCTTATGTACATAGTGGCCATTGCATGAGTTTATTTACCTGTCTAGGTGCCCTCATTTTTGTAACCACGCCTCCAAATCCCCCCTCCCCCCCCCCTCAGCCACAATTCGGTAGAAGCATTCCAAAAACAAGTAGAGCGGTTAATCCGAAAGAATCAAGGGCTAGAAGAAAATTTTACTAGAATGTTAGAGTCAAACAAAGAATTAACGTGTGAAAATGAGAGACTTCGTGCACAGACAGCCACCATTAACTCAAATGACCATAGAAAGAAGGATCCTTTATTGTATGATTATATGATAGCGGAACAAACACTGGTAGCAGTTACTTCTGTAAAATATCTGGGAGTATGCGTACGGAACGATTTGAAGTGGAATGATCATATAAAATTAATTGTTGGTAAGGCGGGTGCCAGGTTGAGATTCATTGGGAGAGTCCTTAGAAAATGTAGTCCATCAACAAAGGAGGTGGCTTACAAACCACTCGTTCGACCTATACTTGAGTATTGCTCATCAGTGTGGGATCCGTACCAGGTCGGGTTGACGGAGGAGATAGAGAAGATCCAAAGAAGAGCGGCGCGTTTCGTCACCGGGTTATTTGGTAACCGTGATAGCGTTACGGAGATGTTTAATAAACTCAAGTGGCAGACTCTGCAAGAGAGGCGCTCTGCATCGCGTTCTAGCTTGCTCGCCAGGTTTCGAGAGGGTGCGTTTCTGGATGAGGTATCGAATATATTGTTTCCCCCTACTTATACCTCCCGAGGAGATCACGAATGTAAAATTAGAGAGATTAGAGCGCGCACGGAGGCTTTCAGACAGTCGTTCTTCCCGCGAACCATACGCGACTGGAACAGGAAAGGGAGGTAATGACAGTGGCACGTAAAGTGCCCTCCGCCACACACCGTTGGGTGGCTTGCGGAGTATCAATGTAGATGTAGATGTAGATGATGGTGGAAGGATAGAAATCGCGCTTCAGAGCGTTCAGAGTGTAGAATCGGCGAAACAGCTTGAGGAGGTACAACAGAAAATCCCTGCTCGCCTCCCCCGAAGGGGGAGCCATTAGAGGATCTGAAGAAGTAAAGTTGGCTTTCCCGCTGTTGATACCGCCTGCGAGGCCGACAATGAGACTAGCCTAGGCGGACCGCTAGATCACATTGGAGTTCCTCCAGCCGAGTCATAGCAACGTCGGCAACCACAACCACAACTACATCCTCATCATTACCTCACCCTTCCAGCTGTGACTTTTATACCCGCTTTTTCTGGAAAACCAAATGAAAACGTGAACAGTTATTCATAAAGTTCGGGATACTGGTAAACTTTGCGAGTAGCCCGACGAATTTATGCTTTACATCACCTGCATGAAGCTCACGGGCTATGCAAGGTTTTATGTGGAGTCCGTAGAAGCATTAAAAAACGCAGGAAAGTTTGATGCCCTGGCACGTGGGTTAGTAGAGCGCTACTCTCACAAAAGTGGAATGAGTTATTACCGGGATCAGTTGTCTACAATGCTGCAAAAGCAGAATGAGGAGTTTCGGGCTTTTGCTGACAGAATTCGGCCTCTTTCATGCCGCACCTATGTATTAGGGCCAGATGGTGCGTCAAATGATGAGCTCGGAGAGGAAGCAGAGTATCGAGAAATAGATGTCTTTATCAGAGTTATAATCCCACACGTAGGGGTTCAGGTTAAGGTTGCCTCCCTCCCTTTCCTAGATGAAGCCGTCAGAGTTGCCTTCCTATGGAACGAGGCTTATAGATTCGTCGCGCCGCTACCACGGAGAAGTGAGATCATCTGCATCTACATCTACGTGATTACTCTGCTACTCACAATAAAGTGCCTGGAAGAGGGCTCAATGAACCATCTTCAACCTGTCTCTCCACCGTTCCACTTTCGAACGACGCGCGCAAAAACGAGCACTTACATTTTTCTGTGCGACCCCTGATTTCTCTTACTTGATCGTGATGATTATTTCTCCCTATGTAGGTGGGTGCCAACAGAATGTTTTCGCAATCGGAGGAGAAAACTGGTGATTGAAATTTCGTGAGAAGATCTCGTCGCAAGGAACAACACCTATTTTTAAATGATTGCCATTCCAATTCACATATCATGTTTGTGGCACTATCTCCCCTATTTCACGATAATGAACTTTGAACCTTTTCGATGTCATCCGTCAGCTCCACCTGATGCGGATCCCACACCGTACAGCAATACTCCAGAATATGCCGGACAAGCGTGGTGTAAGCGGTCTTCTTAGTAGATCTGTTGCACCTTCTAAGTGTCTTAAGTGTTCAGCCAAATTTTTTAATTTTTTTATTTCTTTCATTTTATTTATTTATTTATTTTTTGCCGCTCCGAGACTCGAACCTTTTTTTGTGTCCGTGCTAACTGTGCTCCAAATGAAGCCGTCGCTCGTTTACCATGTGGCGTTTCAGTGAGGTTACCACATAAATATTTTCTGATACTCAGCTGATAATTTAGTAGATACGTGGGGTCTGTTCTTTCGTACACTTTCGAAAATTCAGTATCTTTCCTGGAATCTCTCAAACTACGAATCATTTTGCGTATCCCGCATACTTGAGACGGGGAAATAATACAAAACTGGACAAGTATGAGGAGTCCCCGCGCTTGGAGCGTTCTGCGCAGACTTAATTATACAGGGTGTTACAAAAAGGTAAGGCCAAACTTACAGGAAACATTCCTCACACACAAAGAAAGAAAATATGTTACGTGGACATGTGTCCGGAAACGCTTAATTTCCATGGTAGAGCTCATTTTAGTTTCGTCAGTATGTTCTTCCACCTACGCTCAATGGAGCACGTTATCATGATTTCATGCGGGATACTCTACCTGTGCTGCTAGAACATGTGCCTTTACAAGTACGACACAACATGTGGTTCATGCACGATGGAGCTCCTGCACATTTCAGTCGAAGTGTTCGTACGCTTCTCAACAACAGATTCGGTGACCGATGGATTGGTAGAGGCGGACCAATTCCATGGCCTCCACGCTCTCCTGTCCTCAACCATCTTGACTTTCATTTATGGGGCATTTGAAAGCTCTTGTCTACGCAACCCCGGTACCAAATGTAGAGGCTTTTCGTGCTCGTATTGTGGACGGCTGTGATACAATACGCCATTCTCCAGGGCTGCATCAGCGCGTCAGGGATTCCATGCGACGGAGGGTGGATGCATGTATCCTCGCTAACGGAGGACATTTTGAACATTTCATGTAACAAAGTGTTTGAAGTCGCGCTGGTACGTTCTGTTGCTGTGTGTTTCCATTCCATGATTAATGTGATTTGAAGAGAAGTAATAAAATGAGCTCTAACATGGAAAGTAAGCGTTTCCGGACACATGTCCACATAACATATTTTCTTTCTTTGTGTGTGAGGAATGTTTCCTGTAAGTTTGGCCGTACCTTTTTGTAACACCCTGTATACAGATAATAATTATAATTTCGAACGGTTCAGTGGCATGGAGCAAGTCTTTCTATTGGTGACTTAGGTGTTCCTAACCTAATGTGTGGAATTCAAAACACGAGTTGTTTCTGGCGATTACTCACATCACTCTGGATTGAATCCCCGTTTGAAATGAAGAGTAAAAAATTCGAGCTGCGACTGGGATTCGTTACCACGACGTTTGGGTTTCCACGCACGCGCTTTACCGCTTTTTTTCTCTCCAAAGCACTTATTTATGGCAATCAATTAAAATAAAACAAAAGAAGTCATTTCAAGAAAATCAAAAGGGTTAAATCAGAAAAACGTATGTGAAGGAATATGGCGTTCATTTTAACGTGCCCACACCTTCTTTCCTCCGTCACTTCTACATCGTGGAACATCTAGATCCAAACAAGAGTGTCCATAAAAAAAAAGGGGGCGAATGACAACTCATCCAACTCCTTGTCGATGAGAAACAAGATACAGTATATGAGAAAAAATCTCACGATAACGGGGCATCCCGAGCCACGTCCAATGCGCTACCGGGCGCTAATGACCATAGCAGTTTCGCGCCCTAAAACCAAAACAAAACGTCCAATGCGCTGTGGCCATATATTGAGAAAAGGCACACGGATCTGCGTCATATCCACTCAGAATCACGTAGTGGACATAATATATAACAAGCCACATGATGGCTTTGTTCTTCTATCGGGGAAAGAAGGCTGAATCGGGACGCAAGAGAATCTCCCCCGAGATAGCCACCTCCGACGTCCTGAGGAGAAAAGCTAGTTGTCGGCGAAGCCATCTCAAATGGCCATGACTGCAGGAGATCAACCGATGATGTAATGTATCAGTTTCATGGCAACGATTGCAACGATCCGTCACATTCAGACCAATACGAAAAAGTTGCACGTTGGTAGATACAATGTCATGAACAACTTGGTACCACGAGGACGCTACTTCCATCGGGAAAATCGGGAGGCTGACGTTAGACCAAACAATCTTCCAGTTCGTTTCTGGCGACAGGGCTTCCACAGAAGGAATACTATGAGGAATTGGCCAGCGTCTTAACAGCATTTTGCCGGCCGGAGTGGCCGAGCGCTTCTAGGCGCTACAGTATGGAATCGCGCGAACGCTACGGTCACAGGTTCGATTTAGGGAGAGATTCGCTTGGGAAAGGATATTTACTCCTAAATAACTGACTTCAAGAAAAAATTCCTTAACGTGCCGTAATTTAAAACTAATCCTATCAATATCTAGTTGAGGTGTTCAACTCACCGGTCGGATACAGTCATAAAGGCGAGCTATAAGTGACTGGAGGGCGCGTTGACATGTTTAAACGGTGCGACGGATGAATAAGGCAGACGCCTTAACCCGAATGTCAGGGAGGCCCAAACCTCCCTGCGGATGGGGGCGCGCCATATCCCCATAACGCACGCGAAATATACAGCTCCGCCAGATAAACCTGCCACTTAAACTTTGCAACTTGCGGTTCTTCATCGCAGAAAGTGGAAAGATTTTTGCAATAAAATAAGCCTTACATAACACATACGTTTCCATGGCCTGGACAGTATGAAGAAGTGAGAGGGAGCGACGGTCGTGTTCAATGATTGCTCCCTGAATCTTACCGTGACAGACTTACAGTTTATCGTAGCCTTCTTTAGCGGACAACTGTCAATTATAAAACCTAACGATCGATATCGTGTGACCTCCAAAGCCCATGGAACTTCAACAGCGTCAAATCCTCGCAAACTGAGTAAGCCGCATTTGTGGTCATTAACCCGCGCTCCTGTAAGACGACGAAAGGCATCCAAAACTTCCTTCAGCAGTGGTATACCATCATGGGTACGGAGAAGAACCATAACGTCATAAGCATACGCACGAACGGTAAACTTTTCTCCCAACAGCGACCAGCCACCCAAACGAGCAGCTATAGATAGCAATAAGGGCTCCAGAAACAGCACGTAGAGCGACGTAGATAATGGACTCCTCTGAAGGACGCCCTGACACACCGCGAAGGAGGAAGTAAGATGGCCATTCACGTCAATGGACACCCGAGTACCAGTAATCAGAGAGCTAAACAGCCGTCGTGCAGGATCGTTAAAACCAACAGTCGTCAATGCTCGCATAAGGAATCCATGATTAACGAGGTCGAACGCTTGGTGAAAATCAATGAAAAGCAAAGCGCTTGGCACGGGAATGGTGGAAGCAATCGAAATTAAATTTCGACATTCGGCAACAGGAGTCAGGACAGTACGGCCCGGAAGACAACTTTCAAAAATGGTTCAAATGGCTCTGAGCAGTATGGGACTTAACATCTGTGGTCATCAGTCCCCTAGAACTTAGAACTACTTAAACCTAACTAACCTAAGGACATTACACAAATCCATGCCCGAGGCAGGATTCGAACCTGCGACCGTAGCGGTCACGCGGTTCCAGACTGAAGCGCCTAGAACCGCACGACCACGAATACAACTTTGATGGCTCGCGATGATGGTAGCCAACAACACCGATAGTCGGCTATTTACCGCTCGTGCCGCTATTTTATGATCATAGTCGAAGAGGGTTATCAGGCGGACCTGATCCACAAGCAAATGTTCCGGCTTTTTGGAGATCAGTACAATTTCAGCAACCTTAAAGCTGGGCAGGAGAAGGCCTCCGTGGAATACTTCATTCACCATGGAAGTTATCGTACCTCCTATCAGGGGCCAAAATCGAGTATAAAGTTATTTGGGAAGGCCATCTGCGCCAGGAAATTTGTGGGAGGGAGAACGAGCCTCAATATCAAGTACATCACCGCGGTGGAATACAGAGAAAAACCCTTCCTGGAGAGCTGGCGTAACAACACTATCGAGGAGGGAGGTAAAATCAACAGACAGTGGACCGTCTGAATCCACTTCAGTATAAAGTTCGGAAAAGTACTGGTAAAGTTCACGTATGATATCAGATCGGAAGGAGCACTCACGCCCATCTACAGAACGAATTGTAGAAAGAGACGTCCTTTGAGATCGCTTGTGAAGCCGAAGAAGATGACAGAGAGAGTTCAACTCATCCCGTACGATTGAACGAGGCTGGGGACGCAATCGGACACCATCCATTTGCCTACGTTTGAGTTGTAGAAGTTTCGCCTTCACACGGTGGACGTCGACGACTCTCAAGGGGGCATCAGGAGCATTATCGCGAAGGACAGCATAATAAAATTCGCCTTATTTCAGCCGCTTTTTCAGCGCTAAAATGCTTGAGTGTATTTCGAATCCGGGGTTTAGCAACGGTAACCCACCATTCTAGAAGTGAGTAATAACGCGCCTGGGACTGGGTTGTCCGCCGCCATACGTCTGCGATGACGCCTTCCAGAGAGGGGTCCGTGAGATTTAGTGTTCAGCTTCCATAAAGAGCGCGAAAGATGGACCCGCTGCGGGACGTGGTTAAAAGTCATTGAAACAGCACAGTGATCAGTGAAACTGGCAGGAATTATATCAATCGACTGAAGCTGACTACATATGGCGGCAGATAAATAAAGCGGTCCAGTCGGCTACTTGAAGCAGCTGTAAAAAACGTAAACCGCACCTATGTAGGATATCTGCAAACCCAAGCATCTAGGTGGTGCAACGACGTCACCATACCATTACGTTCACGACAAAATGGGAGTCTGATCTACACGACGTAAGATGCAGTTAAAATCGCCCCCCCCCCCCAAATAAACAACTTCTTACTTATAAAACGCCGGCCGGGATGGCCGAGCGGTTCTAGGTGCTACAGTCTGGAACTGCGCGACCGCTACGGTAGCAGGTTCGAAGCCTGCCTCGGACATGGATGTGTGTGATGTCCTTAGGTTAGTTAGGTTTAAGTAGTTCTAAGTTCTAGGGGACTGATGACCGCAGAAATTAAGTTCCATAGTGCTCAGAGCCATTTGAACCATTTGCACTTATAAAACAGCGCGCTATCGGATGAACGACCGGATCCAGACGGAGCGTAAAGAAAAATTAAGGTGAAGTCATAAAACCTACACCCTATACCGCGACCATCATCTCGTCAGCGGGATTCCATCTCGATAAAGCAAAGAATTTTCAGGCGCGACATTGAAAAACAGAGTATCCAGGAAGACAAAACACATCAAATAATACCTATTGTAAACAAAGGATATCAGCTTTGGAATCGTAAGTAAACTAGCGTAACGCAGCAAGCCGTAATTAGGAACATATCCTATTAACACTGAGGGTTAGAAATGTATATGCCTGCATCCGTTAGCACATGTAAGGTCAATGAAACAACACTAAGGAAAAAGCACTCATCACGTCCTTCTCTCCTCAACGTCCGGAGGCTGGGGAAAGAAGGTATAATTCTAATCCTCCCCATCGGAAGCCGAGGAATCCTTGTTTTTCTTTTTACGAGGCGCCGCTGCAAGTGCAGGTTGAAAACGCTGTTTCAAACCACTCCGTGAAAACATACACTCTTGATGTGGAAGTGTTGGGGGCACGTCAAGCTCCGATTTGATAAGGGAGCCATCGCCACTGCACTCATCGGAAATCGGGGAGCACAACTCAGAACGACCAACAGCAACATCAGGTACAGAAGAGACAGGTAATGCAGTGCCAGGGTCTGATGGCATCAGGAAGTGAACCTGTAAAATCCTGTTGCTCCACTGTATCAGCGTGGAGGAGGGGTGGCATTTCACTGGAACACTGTCAAGACTGGCCAGAAGGCAACGTCTCTGCGGGAACATCTGAACTCACGGGCACCGTCACGTCTACGGGTGAAGTGGGGGACGCAGATTCCACACATATTTCAACATCAACATCAGCATCTCTGGGAATACTGGAATCACAATTAACGTCAATAGACAACTCCTTACCGCCAGAAGATGCATCCTCTGTGAAAGCCGAATCAGAAGAATGAGACTAGAGTGGGGCGTCCTCGAAATTTGTACCGTCCTCAGTCCGCCGACGTTTGACTTGCGCAGCAGGAGCTGTCGTCCCCTCATTGACTGAGGCCGCACTGGGACGCGCCGGTAACAGTGGAAATTCGCGAGGAGTAGGGGGTAATGTTGCCCCTATATTGCTTCGAGATGGAGACTGACTGACAGCTGACTGCGATGACCCTATGTCTGCTAACGTTAAAGGAAGACTTTTTGATAAGACATCAGAACAGTAGTACGGCGCGGACAATCAGATCAGATATGACCGCTTTCGTTACAGGGAAAACATGTTCCTTCTTGCCCTGTATATGTAACGTGGATTCGGTAACCACAAACAGTTAAATGGGAAGGAATATTCTTTTTAACGCACGTGTCCACAGTCCGGATACCATTATAACACTGAATGCGATGTTGTGCTGACCAGCATTCCCATCGGATATGCTGTATGACTCCAAACGGCAGCAACGCTGTTTTAAGAAATTAATCGTCCACTTCATGAGGAAGGTTATAAATTCTAACCGGAGTATGCTCGAGTGCCGCATTTTCAAGGAGGACTTTACTAACGGAACCATCTCGATGTGTAAACAACACTTTAGAACCAAACCGAGAGAGAAGCCGCTCTACTTGAACGGGATCATAAAACTTCACAAACAATGCATACAAATCCAAATCAGAGTAAGCAGTATCTACCTGATCAGGTGTAACACGGATAACATCAGCCAACCAATCGCGAATTTCTTAAGAGCCAGGTTGAACACGACGTGTACTCTTGTCAAAACTGAAACGAACAGTAGTTGCCGGCAAAGGTGGCCGAGCGGTTCTAGGCTCTACAATCTGGAACCGCGCGACCGCTACGGTAGCAGGTTCGAATCCTGCCTCTGGCATGGATGTGTGTGATGTCCTTGGGCTGTGAAGTGTGAAGTTATTCACGTGAGTACTAAAAGAAATCCGCTAAATTTCCATTGCGCGGTAAGTTACACAAATCTCAAGGCTGTAAATTCAACTAATCACTTAGGGATTCTAATGACAAATAACCTAAATTGGAGCGATCACATAGATAATGTTGTGGATAGAGCAAACCAAAGACTGCGATTCACTGGCTAAACGGCTGGTCCCGGCGGAGGTTCGAGTCCTCCCTCGGGCATGGGTGTGTGTTCAAATGGCTCAGAGCTCTATGGGACTCAACTGCTGCGGTTATCAGTCCCCTAGAACTTAGAACTACTTAAACCTAACTAACCTAAGGACATCACACACATCCATGCCCGAGGCAGGATTCGAACCTGCGACCGTAGCAGTCCCACGGTTCCGGACTGCGCGCCTAGAACCGCGAGACCACCGCGGCCGGCTATGGGTGTGTGTGTTTGACCTTAGGACAATTTAGGTTAAGTAGTGTGTAAGCTTAGGGACTGATGACCTTAGCAGTTAAGTCCCGCCGGCCGAAGTGGCCGAGCGGTTCTAGGCGCTACGGTCTGGAACCGCACGACCGCTACGGTCGCAGGTTCGAATCCTGCTTCGGGCATGGATGTGTGTGATGTCCTTAGGTTAGTTAGGTTCAAGTAGTTCTAAGTTCTAGGGGACTTATGACCTCAGCAATTGAGTCCCATAGTGCTCAGAGCCATTTGAACCATTCTTTTGACTCCGGCCGATAAACCAACAAGACTGAATAGCTTCGACACAAACGGCGGTGCGGCACAGGTGGAAGTTAACTAGGACCTGCTCGATTGACGCGCAAGGCGACACTGGGTTTAGCTGATGTTCAAATGTGTGTGAATTCTTATGGGACGTAACTAAAAAATGGTTCAAATGCCTCTGAGCAATGGAAATTTAGCGGATTTCTTTTAGTACTCACGTGAATAACTTCATACTTTCCCTTATTCACGATCAATTGCCACTTTTCGCACTACCCCAGATATCCTATATAAATCATTTTGCAGTTGGTTTTGGTCATCTGAAGACTTTACAAGAAGGTTAAATGACAGCAACATCTGCAAACAATTTAATAGGGCTACTCAGATTGTCTCCTATGTCGTTAATACAGATCAGGAACAATAGAGGGCGTATAACACTTCCTTGGGGAACGCCGGATATTACTTCTGTTTTACTCGATGACCTTACGTCTATTACTACGAACTGTGACCTTTCTGACAGGAAATCACAAATCCAGTCGCACAACTGAGGCGATATTCCATAGGCACGCAGTTTGGTTAGAAGACGCTTGTGAGGAACGGTGTCGAAAGCCTTCTGGAAATCTAAAAATATGGAATCAATTAGACATACCCTGTCGATAGTACTCATTACTTCATGAGTATAAAGAGCTAGTTGTGTTTCAGAAGAACGATGTTTTCAGAATCCGTGCTGACTGTGTGTCAATAAATCGTTTTCTTCGAGGTAATGCATAATGTTCGAACACAGTATATGTTCCAAAACCCTTCTGCAAATCGACGTTAGTGACATGGGCAAGTAATTCAGCGGATTACTCCTATTTCTCTTTTTGGGTATTGCTGTGACCTGAGCAACTTTCCAGTCTTTAGGTGCGGAACTTTCTGTGAGCGAGCGGTTGAATATAATAGCTAAATCCGGAGCTATAGTATCAGCTTACTCTGAAAGGAACTTGACTGGTATACAATCTGGACCGGAGACCTTGCCTTTATTAAGTGATTTAAGCTGCTTTGCTACACCGAGGATATCTACTTTTATGTTCCTCATCTTGGCAATTGTTCTTGATTGAAATTCAGGAATATTTACTTCGTCTTCTTTGGTGTAGGAGTTTCAGAAAACCGTGTTTAGTAACTCTGCTTTAGTGGCACTGTCATCAGTGACTTCACCGGTGTTATCGCGCACTGAAGGTATTGACTGCGTCTTGCCATTGGCGTTCTTTATGTATGACCAGAATCTTTTTGGGTTTTCTGCCAGCTTACGAGACAGATTTTCGTTGTGGAAATTATTAAAAGCGTCTCGCATTGAAGAACGCGCTGTATTTCGAAATTCTGCAAAACTCTGCCAATCTTGGGGATTTTGTGTTCTTTTAAATTTGGCATGCTTTTTTCGTTGCTTCTGCAACAGCGATCTGACCCCTTTATGTGTACCATGGGGGAACAGTACCATCACTTATTATTTTTTTGGTATATATCTCTCAATAGACGTCGATACTATCTCTTTGAAATCATTCCACATCTTTTCTACTCATACGTGATAAGATCGGAATGAGTGGAGACTGTCTCTTAAAAAGCCGTTAAGAGCATTTTTTTCAGCTTTCTTAAATAGATGTATTTTGCATTTCTTTTTGATGGTTGTGGCTGTTACGGTATTCAGTCTAGCAGCAACTGTCTTGTGGTCACTAATCCCTGTAGTCGTGATGATACTCCCTATTAGACCAGGATTATTTGCTACTAAGAGGTCAAGTATGATTTCGCAACCTTTTACGCTTCGAGTGGACTCATGAACTAATTGTTCAAAATAATTTTCTGAAAAAGCATTTAGTACAATTTCGGATGAAGCTTTATGCCTGTCGCCTGTTTTAAACGTATAATTTTTCCGGCATATCGAGTGTAGATTGATGTCACCACCGACTTTAATTGTATGAGTGGGGTACCTATTTGAAATGAGACTCAAGTTTTCTTTGAACTGTTCAGCAACTATATCTTCTGAAACGGAGGGTCGGTAAAACGATCCAATTTATTGTTTAGTCTGATTATCGAGTATAAGCTCTACCCATTCTATTTCGCAACTATCTACTTCAATAACGTAAACTGCGTCTGACAACAATAAATACTCCACCACCAACTGTATTTAATCAAACTTTTCTGAACACTTTTCGGTCGTTTGAAAAAATTTCGGCTGAATTTATTTCCGGCTTTAGCCACCTTTCCGTATTTGAGCTTCAGTGCTTTCTATTAGGGCCAGGAGCTCTGGTTATTTCCCAACACAGCTACGACAATTTACAACAACAATACCAATCGTTTCTACAACTAACTTACTGTGTTTTACCTGCCCTCTTTTAAATGAACGTCCTTTCTGTGGTTTCCTGAGACCCTATAACCTCCCAGTCCCTTCCACACAGCCCCGCTGTGTGTAGTGGACTCATGACCTATTAAGCGGAACACGGAAGCCCATCAGTCGATGGCTCAAGTCAAGGAATCTGCAGCCTAGACGGTCACAGAACCGCCTGAGCCTCTGATTCAGACCCTCCACTCGGCTCTGCACTAGAGAACCACAGTCGGTTCTGTCGACGATGGTGCAGATGGTGAACTCCGCATTAATCTCGCAAGTAAGACTGGCAGTCTTTACCATTTCCGGCAGCCGCCCGAAACCAGAGAGCATCTCCTCCGATCCAAAGCTACGCACGTCATTGGTACCGACATAGGCCACCACCTGGAGCTGGCTGCACCCTGTACTCTTCATGACATCCGGAAGCACTCTTTCCACATCTGGAATGACTCCCCCCGGTATGCACACGGAGTGCACACTGGCTTCCTTCCCCTCCTTTGCAGGCACGTTGCTCAGGGGCCCCATTACGTGCCTCACGTTGGAGCTTCCAACTACCAGCAAACCCACCCTCTGTGAATGCGCAGACCTCGTGGGATGAGAAACTTCCACATGAGCTACGCCACATGTTTGCGGAAGTGGAAGATTGCTTCCAATGTGGCGAGACCGGTCACGTCGCTGACCATTGCCTGGTTCCCTCTTATCCGATGTGCCGTCAATTCGGCCATACGAGGAAGCACTGTCGGCAGATACAGGACTGACGAAGTTTCAGTCACGGCACTATACCTGCAAACCAGCTAAATCAGAAAAACACAAGTGGGATAAACGCAGTCACACCCGCTCAACCTGCGAAGAAGTCACGTCAGAGTCTTATTACTAACAGAAAGAGAAACCATAGCAACCAAAACAATCCCAAAGGCATCATTTCGAGGCAAAATGAAAAGGATAATGTTTCCTCACCGCCTGTTGTGCCAGCTGGGTAAAGAAATGGTAGAAGAGGTAGCCCACCCCGTTACTGCCAGCCACAAAGGCGAACAGTTATGCAGATGAAAGAGGAAGACGAGATGGTAAGTATCAATGAGGAAATGTTTAATCAAGACCGAATGTAAGTGTTAGAAACGAATGAAGACTATACACGGTATAAAGTCAAAGCTGACGTTAGCTCGCTTCCGTTAATGAGTTGTGGGTTTGTAACATGTAGGGAACGGTAACTATTTGGGTATTGCCTATATGTTTTGCTGTGAACACCGAACATTGCTGCATGGAACCTACGGTCTGTTTACTGCATATATTCGTAGCGTTTCGTTGTTCTGTCATGTCTATGTCATTTCTATAGTGTTTTAGTTTAATATTTGCCTGAGTGCAGAAGTACAGTCAATCAAAGTGGACAGTTTGTCTTATCCTTTTTTTCCTGTAGTCTACTGATAACACTAGTACCAGGTGGGCGTACGTACACACAGTGACATTGTTGAGAAACACCTAAGAATCAGATCTCATCCTGTTGTGTAGGTCATATCATGTTCTATGAACTGCAGACATTCCATATTTAACTGTAAGCAGAGACCAACAGACGACATCAATTTACTCCTACGTCTATATTCCAAGTGCTGTAGACTTACTACACTGGCCAGATGGATGCACCTCGTTTCGTCACCCTACAAACAATTACAAGAAAACTCCTGAATAACATTACCATTGCATTTATTTCAACCTAAATACTAAAACAAGGAAACCAAGGTAAGTGCAATACTAGCGAAGAATTCTAATATGTTGGCTACCGGTGGTGTGGCCGAACGGTTCTAGGCTCTGCAGTCTGGAACTGCGCAACCGCTACGGCCGCAGGTTCGAATCCTGCCTCGGGCATGGATGAGTGTGATGTCCTTAGGTTAGTTAGGTTTAAGTAGTTCTAAGTTCTAGTGGACTGATGACCTCAGAAGTTAAGTCCCATAGTGCTCAGAGCCATTTCAACCATTTCTTTTTCTACCGGTGTTCGAAATTCAACCTGATATTTTACTGCCACTTCTTTGCATATAATGACATTCCTAAAACTATCTTTGTAACTATGTAATGAGAAACATATTTTGTGTTTCGTTCCATTCAACTACTACTGACATGTTTATTTACCTCTATACTATCAATTAAAGGAGAGACCCTTGCTGTACGTAAATTTAATTAATGTTAAACTGATATTGGTACTGCCAGACTGCCGAGTGAGACGTGAGTGTGACAGCTATCAAATGTTTAAATCTCCCGGCAGACATGTGCTTCTCTGCCGTACTGCTAAGGCCTGTATGCCTATCCCCGCCCTCTGCTTTCCCAACAGCCTCACGTACTACCACACGTCTCCCGCCTGTGCCTCCCTCTTTTCCTCTCTCCCCCCTCCACAGTAACACACTGCTGGGCCACCATGTGGAGCGACGTATACCTCTCCTGTCTCTCTTCCATCTCCGATCCGTCCCAGCAGTGGCGCCACCGTGATGTCAGGTCCCTACATACGAAACAGTGTGGGCGCCGTAAAATTGTGTTCGCGCTGGGTTTCGTTGAAATCCAGAGCTGCCACTACGAGAGGTAGAGTGGTCGATCATGAACTGGTGGGCTAGTCACCACGCCCTGATTAGTCTATGCGCCCGTCATTAGTAAGGATACAAGCGATAAACCGACAGATTTCCGTCTGTGGGTACTAAATTATGGACAGCCATACCGCAGGAGTGATTCAAATGGTTCAAATGGCTCTGAGCACTATGGGACTTAACATCTATGGTCATCAGTCCCCTAGAACTTAGAACTACTTAAACCTAACTAACCTAAGGACAGCACACAACACCCTGTCATCACGAGGCAGAGAAAATCGCTGACCCCGCCGGGAATCGAACCCGGGAACCCGGGCGTGGGAAGCGAGAACGCTACCGCACGACCAAGAGCTGCGGACCCGCAGGAGTGAGTTGCGAGTTGTTTTGACGTTACGGCCACTACTTCGCGTAACCTTTCCTTCCGTTTTCCCTCCCTCCTGAGTCATTCGTATTCTTCCGCATTGATACTTCCGGCGCGAAGGCCGCGCCGCGCGTCGTGGTCCGGGCACCGTTCCGTTACGTAACACGTGCGCACACCGACGCAATATGACGTATGGATTTGCCACGCACATTGCAAGACGGCGTGTATTTGTACCCCCACCGCAGTGTCAAGGGAAATGTTATTCCAAGCAACCGTGTTTACATGTGTATAAACGGACACACTACTTAACAGCTGTAAGCAAGCTTTCTGCCGTGAATGGTAACTCTCAGACGAAGCAGATGCTTTACGCACCATAACTACTTCCGGCAAAGCACGCCGAGCCCAGCTTTCGCAGTAGCGCAGTTATCCCCGTTCCTCTGCACACAGTAAACACTCTTTCACCTTGTTTTCCGTCCCCATGTACCTATAATACCACGTTAGCTTCAGACGAATGATGTTTACCCTATATGTTCAAATGTGTGTGAAATCTTATGGGACTTAACTGCTAAGGTCATCAGTACCTAAGCTTACACACTACTTAACCTAAATTATCCTAAGGACAAACACACACATCCATGCCCGAGGGAGGACTCGAACCTCCGCCGGGACCAGCCGCACAGTACATGACTGCAGTGCCTTAGACCGCTCGGCTAATCCCTTAGTACTATATTTATATTTACACAGGTAGCCACAGAACACTGATACGAACAATGCGCCGTTACTTACATAAAAAACAGCCTCCACTTACTCTAACAACATCTAGCATTACACCTGATCTAATATTGAGGTAACTCTTCAAATCATAGCCCCTGTAATGTCTAATATTTCCGTTTCACACAATTTCCAGGTAAATACAACCTAAGCTAAGTTTAATACGGCAAGGAATCAACACCTCTGCTACGTGTCTACGACCAGCCTCCAGCCGGCCGTTGTGTCCGAACGGTTCTAGGCGCTTTAGTCCGGAACTGCGCTGCTGCTACGGTCGCAGGTTCGAATCCTGCCTCGGGCATGGATGTGTGTGATGTCCTTAGCTTACTTAGGTTTAAGTTGTTTTAAGTCTAGGGGACTGATGATCTCAGATGTTAAGTCCCATAGTGCTTAGAGCCATTTGAACCATTTGAACCTGCCTCCAAGGTCATCGCTACCATCAACTGTCACCATTACACCGAGGGAAACAGCGATTTAGCTAGTAGCTAGGATACAGCCGTTAGGAAGATTAAGAAGTTAGGAAATAACTGTTATATTTACACGCTTTTGCAGTCCAACACATCTACACTGACGTCCTTAGGAAAATCATAATTATCTTCACACAGTACTGGTTACTAATTGCATCACTCGTTGAGTTGTCGAGTTTAGAGGAACAAAGGTGACAAGATACAACTGACGGACACGTTCCAGAATTTTTCACACTTTCATTGTAGTCATGTTACCGCTCCGTCGCTGTCTGGAAACGTGACGCGCTTTCGTTGCACATGAGTCCTCGCCGCCAACGTCCTCGGGTACGTTCAGAAGCGGATCTCCGCTGCTTCAAAACAGCAACGAGAATTTTTCGTTCATTCATTACATTACGTTGTAAAATTTATCTGGTGAATTCGTTTACTGTTATAGAGTACATTTTATAAATAATTAGTTCACCTAATGCCGGTCGTGGTGGCCGTGCGGTTCTAGGCGGTTCAGTCCGGAACCGTGGGACTGCTACGGTCGCAGGTTCGAATCCTGCCTCGGGAATGGTTGTGTGTGATGTCCTTAGGTTAGTTAGGTTTAAGTAGTTCTAAGTTCTAGGGGACTGATGACCTAAGATGTTAAGTCCCATAGTGCTTAGAGCCATCTGAGCCATCACTTCACCTAATGCTATCCATGTAATTGAGAATTCCTTTATCATATAGTACAAATTCATTGTGATTTTTCCGTTACTACACCACAATTAGTATTCAAATGCTCGCCCCTAAATTTAAAAGAAGATCAATCATTAATAAACATACTTCCAGAACTGATAAATTATATTTAACTGTGAAATTCATTATAACCTCCCTAGGACCAGCAATCAGCAATGTTTTTACCGTTCTCATCAACGTTACACACCGTTCAATCAACTAATTATCTTTGCCATAAAAAGAGGTTTGTGTCCTAATAAAACATGCAACGATAATACTGCGATATTACTAGTTCGCTTACTCCCGGCCCTGCCTCTCCCGCCACCCTCTCCCTTTTCATGTGTTATGTTGTAATATTGCTACATGAATTTGCTATGCTGAAATCGGGTGCTAATAGTAGAATAAAGGCGGGTTAAAAGCTGTGAGCTGTCTGGGGAGGTTAATCTTGTATTACTAAGCAACTGTTTCATCAGGTATCTAGTCTAAGTTTACCAAATTCCCAAACAGACTAACATTAATGATAATCTTTTAATAGTCATACCACAACCGGTAATATATATATAAAAAGGAGAATTTAAATAACAAGAAAGAAATCAGTTTATATTTGGAAATTTATTTTAAGATTGTTCATTGAAATTTCAGCATATTAAATTCTACTCGTAACAAGCTGGTGCCTTATTTAGGATTGTGAAAATCTTACGGAACACATCAAATATGGAGCCAAGATTGGGAGTCTGCATACAACACTGCATTCATAAAACAACATACAAAGAACATTGAAACATATCCAAGAGAAAATTAACCACTACCAACAGATTCAAATTTTCACCCAAAGAAATTACGTTCGTAGCACAATCCTGTCCGTCATGTAATTACCACACACTGGTATACTAAATTCATATTAACTCTTTGTGAAATCTTCCCGAAAAGAATAGCTGAGGACTACTTTGATGATTACACCACATGCTTCACGTGGTCAACTTGGTTTACACAAAGCGTATAACTCCACAATAATTTTGATAATTAAAATAAATTAGATCGAAAAGCAAATTACAAAAGAAAAACCTTGAACTGGTTATTAACGTCTTACTGTTAACCTGACGGGTCAAACAGTTATATAAGCACGTGGTACTGGTCTCGCAAAGTACACCCCACGTGGGTTGAACATAAAGAAAAGTTGCTATATTGAAAATATTGTCAAGACGAGACGTTATAATCACACAAGCATTCGCATTTAAGATTGATCTTAGTTAGAGTTACTGATCAACACGTGGTTCCACTTTACTCACAAAGTAGTAACAAAGCAACAACCGGAAAATACTATGAACTTCACACGAGAATTACACTACGCTGCAATTTAAGATAACCTTAGATATTTTAGAGTTAAACCCGAAATAAAGATGATTAAATTTTCAGTTAGGCTGAACTTAACAAATCCATTGTCCTATGGACTTAGCAGACACGCGCTTAGCCAGAGATCTTACCACTTCAGACGCTCGCCACCGCCAGACTGCAACTGCCTACTGCCGAGCGTGCTTCCTGAGGGTGGCTCACAAAGACAAACGGAAGTGGCCAGAGGGGCAGCTTCCTATACCAACATGACAACGGACGGACAGAACCATACTAAGGATAGAAACCTCTTTGCTTTTAGGAAGCGTAGCTACCTGTTCCGACGTTGGTCCTACTGTTCTCTAGCAGACAGGCTTGTCTGCTACCCTCAAATATGCAACTACAAATACATTTGCTCATTCATACTCTCACACAGAAGGGAAGGGGGATGACAGTATCTTATCATATACAGTATATAAAAGAAAGCGGATGTAGGTTCCGTATGAGACTGTGTGACATGAATTACATATAAACTGTGTTTTAAAGTGTAGTAGTGTGACAGATCGTTCTTGTTTATGTGTAAAAGTAACACGTTCCACTACTCAGTCTCCTCCCAGATAGTCAGAAACGCCACAGTAAATTTAGGAGAGGAATTTACTCCATAAATGACAACAGATTTAAGAAATTAAACATGAAAGGAATCCAACAGAGACCTTTCAATGTATGTTGCTTCCTGAGAAGCACGTTAGTGTTTTTTCATATGATGTTATTGTACGTGTACGTTATATATTGGAGATGCCATAGCTCGTTTCAAATATTTTATTAGTGTGCAGTTCATGTAATTACTTTGCCACTGTCAAACCCACTGTCATCACAGACCGCCGTAGTTTAGTGCTGAGACTTACTCGGACAGTAGAGAGGAGAGTTGAAACGTGTTTAACTCAGAATATGACTCGCATCCTACAGATGACGTAACATGAAGTTATGAATAATTTTTGTGTCCATATGGAGATTGTCAACCGCCGCTTTGAATTCATTTGTTGCAATGACTTTTGAAGTCATCATAAGTCTTTTTGTACGTGGATACTAGGTAGCCCCAGATGATTAACCGATACACCTGTGTCTTGACCTCCATCGAGCACCCTACTGGGTTGTAGAAATCTAATGTTGATAATACCCCATTCAGTGACCCCTTTTGGAGGAACAAAATAGCATAAGTACTTCGAATTCCGTAAATTCTGATTTCGTTATCCCGTCTGTCACCAACCCATTTACATACGCTCCATTTATCCCTTCCTGTGTCGCCGGCGGAAGTGGCCGTGCGGTTAAAGGCGCTGCAGTCTGGAACCGCAAGACCGCTACGGTCGCAGGTTCGAATCCTGCCTCGGGCATGGATGTTTGTGATGTCCTTAGGTTAGTTAGGTTTAACTAGTTCTAAGTTCTAGGGGACTAATGACCTCAGCAGTTGAGTCCCATAGTGCTCAGAGCCATTTGAACCATTTGAACCTTCCTGTGTCCAAAGAAATGCTTGAAGACTGCTAATCCCGCAACCGCTGTAATTTTCATCATTTAACTTCGGACTGAACAGACAACCTCCGCAGTGCGTAATGTAAGGCTCCTCTGGAAAGCGTCGATTGAAGTTGAGATTACGTGCTTATCATCTGTCTAAAGCACCCATCCCTAAAGCACCCAAACGTTACCAACCTGCACCTTCGGTTATTCCTATCGCCATCCTTTAACGAAGCGAGAGTGTTTTCCAGACGTCTAGGAGAAACCATTTTCAACAAGTTCCACAAGAAAGTGAATGCCATAATTTTAAATGTAACGTTCGCAGCGACATCTCTGGTAGTGGCCCCAAATTTGTAATCAAAGAGCTTTTGCACAGTGTATAGATAAACTGTGAGGGAGTTGAATGTTTTGTTTTGTCGGTTGCAGTTTAAAATGAGTGCAAAATATGTGAAGCGTCACGAGGCAGTGTTCCTTGTAAAACATGCAAAGGGACCAAAGCTTTCATATGAAGCTGCTGCTAAAATTCTTAGGAAGTCAAAGACGTTCCTTGCGAAGTGCGTCAAACGATGTTTAGAGGTTGGAAACGTCGATAATTTACCGGAGAGAGGGCTAAGGTGCCAAGCTATAATCGATAATGGCAGCGATTGGATAAACTATTAGGTAATTGTGCAATTATTAATAACATGTACTTTCATGTAAACATATATTTATTATAGAGTCTTTTATTTCGTACAGATAGCGGCGTACTCTTTCTTGTGGAACTGACTGAATATGCTAACAATTCACGCACTTATCCTGCAACAAGGGTCCGCGCCATTATAATTGTACCCGCTACTGTTGAAGAACTACATGACTACTGAGAAATTGTTTCACTTTCCACGTTACGTGTTGCAACGCTGTGTATTTCACCTTCGACGCTTCGTTGAGGGCTGAGCGAGACAGTTGAATATTTCGTATAAGCTTTGTTACTTATTCCTATCGTAATAAGTTTTTTTTTTTTTTTTCGAAACAAGGGATTCCATGCTGATGCATCAGCATCAAATCTTAACCAGTCGGAAGCTAACAAAAGAGTACTGAATGTCTTCTATCAACCTCCCTGTCATCAAAACAGCCTGCCGAGCATCCGTTAACAATACCTGGAAACGATACCTTGACATCATGATGTGATAACGAACTTTAGCACTGTGCCAGCCAGCGTAACATCCCGATAGTGTTTTGCATTGCATTGTTACCGTGTTTAAGTACACCCACTGGAGTATGTGATGCTGCTATCCATGGCGACTTAACACTAGCCATTGATGTTCAATGCCGGCCGGTGTGGTTGAGCGGTTCTAGGCGCTACAGTCTGGAACCGAGCGGCCGCTACGGTCGCAGGTTCGAATCCTGCCTCCGGCAGGTGTGATGTCCTTAGGTTAGTTAGGTGTAAGTAGTTCTAAGTTCTAGGGGACTGATGACCTCAGATGTTAAGTCCCATAGCACTTAGAGCCATTTGAACCAACCTTCCTTAATGTTTGCACATACATTGACAACGCGCTGACGCATGTTGTCAGGCGTTGTCGGTGGATCACGATAGCAAATATCCTTCAACTTTCCCACAGAAAGAAATACGGGGACGTCAGATCCAGTGAACGTGCGGGCCATGATATGGTGCTTCGACGACCAATCCACCTGTCATGAAACATGCTATTCAATACCGCTTCCACCGCATGCGAGCTATGTGCCGGACATCCATCCTGCTGGAAGTACATCGCCATTCTGTAATGCAGTGAAACATCTTGTAGTAACATCGGTAGAACATTATGTAGGAAATCAGCATACATTGCAACATTTGGATTGCCATCGATAAAATGGGGGCCAATTATCCTTCCTCCCATAATGCCGCACCATACATTAACCCGCCAAGATCGCTGATGTTCCATCTGTCGCAGCCATCGTGGATTTTCCGTTGCCCAATAGTGCATATTATGCCGGTTTACGTTACCGCTGTTGGTGAATGACGCTTCGTCATTAAATAGTACGCGTGCAAAAAATCTGTCATCGTCCCGTAATTTCTCTTGTGCCCAGTGGCAGAACTGTACACGACGTTCAGAGTCGTCACCATGCAATTCCTGGTGCATAGAAATATGGCACGGGTGCAATCGATGTTGATGTAGAATTCTCAATACCGACGTTTTTGAGATTCTCGATTCTCGCCCAATTTGTCTGCTACTAATGTGCGGATTAGCCGCGACAGCAGCTAAAACACCTACTTGGGCATCATCATTTGTTGCAGGTCGTGGTTGACGTTTCACATGTGGCTGAACACTTCCTGTTTCCTTAAATAACGTAACTATCCGGCGAACGGTCCGGGCACTTGGATGACGTCGTCCAGGATACGGGGCAGCATTCATAGCACACGCCCGTTGGGCATTTTGATCACAATAGCCACGATATCGACCTTTTCCGCAATCGGTAAACGGTCCATTTTAACACGGATAATGTATCACGAAGCAAACACCGTCTGCACTGGCGTAATGTTACGTGATACCACGTACTTACACGTTCGTGACTATTACAGCGCCATCTGTCACAAAGCGAAGAAAGTGGTCCAACTAAAACATTCATATTTCTTTACGTACTACACGAATATGTAATAAAAATAGGGGTTCCTGTTTAAAAAGACGTAGTTGATATCCATTTGACCTATGGCAGCACCATCTAGCGGGCCAACCATAGCGCCATCTGGTCTCCCCCTTCAAGCTAGACAAGTTTCGTTCTTTGTAGTTTTTTCGTTTGATGCTTATTTCGTGAGATATTTGGCCCAGTCTCTATCAATGGACGACGCTGTAGTTACTGTCCAACATGTCAACGTGAATTTTACCAACCTTATCTTGTCGCGTGACTTAGCCAGCTAGCCCCTTTTTAGCTATAAGCGTACAGACTTAGCAGTTGCATGTATACTGAGGATTACTTCAGTTTACACCTTGAAATCCGTTTGAGTACAGCCAGTGCGAAACAGTACGTTTACTATCGGAAACCTCCAAGCCTTTTGCACCCAACTTGTGTCAATACCTAGTCAGCCAGTTGTTACCCTCGTGGGTAGCCCTCATTTATATTCCGTGTCGTAACCCTACTATGACTGTCACACTACCATATTCTGTTTCCACCTCCCTATTTTGAATTGTAACACTTCGAGTAAGTACTCCTGAGGCGTGGACACCCACACACAGTATAGAATTATTTTGCAAGGAGATGATATCAAATCTCGTGTCAAACACTTCCTACCATTACTACGGTCTTTTAGTCCAATGAACGTCCGTAGAGTTAAGCAAGAACTGTAGTTTGAGGTTCATTTATACACCCAATAGCTTAAGATGGAAAATGCATACACGTAAGCTTATGCTATCGTAAGGAAAGACTAAACAAATGTTTGACCTATCTAAATAAAACTCTACCGAGTAGGCTAGTCCTCTAGATAATTATGTACACTTTATTTTGTTACCTCAATACTATGTGCCCCTTTATCATGTACTCCTGTTGTCTTCGTAAGCACTCTCACATGGCCTGTACTCGTGGGGGTGTCCAGGCGCTACGGTGTTACCTCTGAGCCGACAACCAGTGGCTAGCCACCACGGAGCTGCGGCCATACCAATGGATCCGCCGCGCCGCCCTGCTACAGCCGAGTGTTTGTAAGGCCAGTCGGCCATCCATCGTGCAGCAGCAATTACCAGTTTATTGTAAACTCAGCATTACAGAATGCCCTTGCAAAGAAATTAACCGAAAATTAAAAGTAGAACCTTTACGTCCTTTTAGTCTGTAAGGCCCCTATGCCCAACACCACCCTGTCTAAAGGAACAACTTCACACTTCTTTAAATAATTTTGAGTTGTAATTATTGCTCCTGTAGAAGGTGGAGGAGTGTGCAGGACCGCTAAAGGAATTATTATACGGAAAAAACAAAATTTTAAAAATTTTTATTATGTGCCTTTTAAAAAAATGGCTCTGAGCACTATGGGACTCAACATCTTAGGTCATAAGTCCCCTAGAACTTAGAAATACTTAAACCTAACTAACCTAAGGACATCACACACACCCATGCCCGAGGCAGGATTCGAACCTGCGACCGTAGCAGCCCCGCGGTTCCGGACTGCAGCGCCAGAACCGCACGGCCACCGCGGCCGGCATCTGCCTTTCAAATTCAGGTAAAGTAAAAGCCCTGCTTGTAGCTGGCTTGGCCTGGCTACCCGACACAATCACGCCACGAGGTGTCCACGTGAATATCATTGAGTTATCCACGGGAAAAAATGCAGAGTGCATGGCGCAACTACACTACTGGCCATTAAAACTGCTAGATGAGAAACGGGTATTGATTGGACAAATATATTATACTAGAACTGACATGTGATTACATTTTCACGCAATTTGGGTGCATAGATCCTGAGAAATCAGTACCCAGAACAACCACCTCTGGCCGTAATAACGGCCTTGATACGCCCGGGCATTGGGTCAAACAGAGCTTGGATGGCGTGTATAGGTACAGCTGCCCATGCTGATTCAACACGATACCACAGTTCATCAACAGTAGTGATTGGCGTATTGTGATGAGCCAGTTGTTCGGCCACCATTGACCAGACGTTTTCAATTGGTGAGAGATCTGGACAATGTGCTGGCCAGGGTAGCAGTTGAACATTTTCTGTATCCAGAAAGGCCCGTACAGGACCTGCAACATGAGGTCGTGCATTATCCTGCTGAAATTTAAGGTTTCGCAGGGATCGAATGAAGGGTAGAGCCACAGGTCGTAACACATCTGGAATGTAACGTCCACTGTCCAAAGTGCCGTGCGACCATCATGATGCTGTAAACAGAACCTGGAATCATCCGAAAAAATGACGTTTTGCCATTCGGGCACCCAGGTTCATCGTTGAGTACACCATCGCAGACGCCCCTGTCTGTGATGCAGCGTCAAGGGTAACCGCAGCCATGGTCTCCGAGCTGATAGTCCATGCGGCTGCAAACGTCGTCGAACTTTTCGTGCAGATGGTTATTGTCTTGCAAGCGTCCCCATCTGTTGACTCAGGGATCGAGACGTGGCTGCACGATCCGTTACAGCCATGCAGATAAGATGCCTGTCATCTCGACTGCTAGAGATACGAGGCCGCTGGGATCCAGCACGGCGTTCCGTATTACCCTCCTGAACCCACCGGTTCCATGTTCCGCTAACAGTCATTGGATCTCGACCAACGCGAGCAGCAATGTTGCGATACGATAAACCGCAATCGCGATAGGATACAATCCGACATTTATCAAAGTCGGAAATGTGAAGGTACGCATTTCTCCTCCTTACACGAGGCGTGACAACAACGTTTCACCAGGCAACGCTGGTCAACCGCTGTTTGTGTATGAGAAATCGGTTGGAAACTTTCCTCATGTCAGCACGTTGTAGGTGTCGCCACCGGCGCCAACCTTGTGTGAATGCTCTGAAAAGCTAATCATTTGCATATAACAGCATCTTCTTCCTTTCGGTTAAATTTCGCGTCTGTAGCACGTCATCTTCGTGGTATAGCAATTTTAATGGCCAGTAGTGTACTGCTGCGGTAAGCAATAGTGTGCCAGGGATGTATGACGTTAGGCTCTCGTGCGATCAGCGAAGATACGTAGCCACGAAGGCGACGCTCTCTCCTACGCTGGCTCTCGAACCGAACAGACGCACCTACCCTTGTGTTCCTGATGGCTGCCTCTCAGCCCCCTATTTCAACACCTCTGAACTGGCGGCGTCCTCTTTGCGACGCTGTATACTGAATCTGAATAAATTTTCATTATAGTTTATAGTATAGTTTAACCTGACATTTTGCTTCAAAACGAACCGCTCTTGACTGTCCTGAACACATTTGCGCGTTATTCAGTGTGCAGCTTGTATCTGAACATATGGGAAGCATTTTTAATTCTGCGAGTCTAGACCGGTCCAGATATTAAACTGACAACATAAGTCAAAGCTCACGACTGACACCTTTCACATTTTAAACTTGGCATAATTCAGTTATTTTGAAGTTCCAATCATTTGAACTTGGCATAGGTGGACTTTATTGGGCTGCAATGTCACAGAGTGTGGGCAAAACCTTTGAAAGTGGGTCTGGGGATGGGAAGGGAGAAGACCACCAAGGGAAACAGTAATATTATTATGAAAACTGAGACTGGTGAACAAAGATACAAAGCACATGTATACGTCAAATCACAAGCCTAGGAGTGAACGATGTTATTGGTAATTGTGTTATATATTTTATAATTGTCAATGCATGTGACTGTGAGAAACTTTTTACATCCTCAGTTAAAGAACATGGGATCATCAGACTGAAGGGTATTACATACAACAACAGAATGGATGGTCTCTTTGACTCTGTGGAAGAAAGTATTTATAATGTACACTCCTGGAAATTGAAATAAGAACACCGTGAATTCATTGTCCCAGGAAGGGGAAACTTTATTGACACATTCCTGGGGTCAGATACATCACATGATCACACTGACAGAACCACAGGCACATAGACACAGGCAACAGAGCATGCACAATGTCGGCACTAGTACAGTGTATATCCACCTTTCGCAGCAATGCAGGCTGCTATTCTCCCATGGAGACCATCGTAGAGATGCTGGATGTAGTCCTGTGGAACGGCTTGCCATGCCATTTCCACCTGGCGCCTCAGTTGGACCAGCGTTCGTGCTGGACGTGCAGACCGCGTGAGACGACGCTTCATCCAGTCCCAAACATGCTCAATGGGGGACAGATCCGGAGATCTTGCTGGCCAGGGTAGTTGACTTACACCTTCCAGAGCACGTTGGGTGGCACGGGATACATGCGGACGTGCATTGTCCTGTTAGAACAGCAAGTTCCCTTGCCGGTCTAGGAATGGTAGAACGATGGGTTCGATGACGGTTTGGATGTACCGTGCACTATTCAGTGTCCCCTCGACGATCACCAGTGGTGAATGGCTAGTGTGGGAGATCGCTCCCCACACCATGATGCCGGGTGTTGGCCCTGTGTGCCTCGGTCGTATGCAGTCCTGATTGTGGCGCTCACCTGCACGGCGTCAAACACGCATACGACCATCATTGGCACCAAGGCAGAAGCGACTCTCATCGCTGAAGACGACACGTCTCCATTCGTCCCTCCATTCACGCCTGTCGCGACACCACTGGAGGCGGGCTGCACGATGTTGGGGCGTGAGCGGAAGACGGCCTAACGGTGTGCGGGACCGTAGCCCAGCTTCATGGAGACGGTTGCGAATGGTCCTCGCCGATACCCCAGGAGCAACAGTGTCCCTAATTTGCTGGGAAGTGGCGGTGCGGTCCCCTACGGCACTGCGTAGGATCCTACGGTCTTGGCGTGCATCCGTGCGTCGCTGCGGTCCGGTCCCAGGTCGACGGGCACGTGCACCTTCCGCCGACCACTGGCGACAACATCGATGTACTGTGGAGACCTCACGCCCCACGTGTTGAGCAATTCGGCGGTACGTCCACCCGGCCTCCCGCATGCCCACTATACGCCCTCGCTCAAAGTCCGTCAACTGCACATACGGTTCACGTCCACGCTGTCGCGGCATGCTACCAGTGTTAAAGACTGCGATGGAGCTCCGTATGCCACGGCAAACTGGCTGACACTGACGGCGGCGGTGCACAAATGCTGCGCAGCTAGCGCCATTCGACGGCCAACACCGCGGTTCCTGGTGTGTCCGCTGTGCCGTGCGTGTGATCATTGCTTGTACAGCCCTCTCGCAGTGTCCGGAGCAAGTATGGTGGGTCTGACACACCGGTGTCAATGTGTTCTTCTTTCCATTTCCAGGAGTGTATTTAATACAATGTCCTAATCGCTTCTGTTTGGTGCAAACTGCAGAACAGTTGCTGTGTTGTGTTTAATAGTGTTGTTACAATTTGCCTGCAGAAGTAGTAAGAACACCCCAAAATCAGCAAATGACCTTCCAGACAGAGAGAAGATTATAAAATATGTTCTGTCTGTCTATAGTTTTAATTATTTACCCGAAAACTACGTGGGAATGGTTAAGTCACTCTCAAATATAATTCATAAGTGATATATTAAAGGTGAGGAAACGTATTAAACAATAAAAATTTGGACATGAGTCCAGGATACAAAATATCACCTTTGACTGTAAAACGCCAATGGGAGTAGCGATACGTTGGACTACACATGGAAAAAGAAAATAATCCTAAGACGTTTACTCCTTTGTGAAAAATCTGTTTATAAAACCCCATTCCCATTTGGATCTGCTTGTATCTAAATGTGATTATCTCGACATTGTGCATCTACAACAGAAAAGCCACATTTAACAACCATTTATTTGCTAAAGTAGTAATGAAGCTCTACTCACAAATTCTGCTGGAATATGGGGGTGAGTTACTGGAAAAGATGAACTTTCTTGTTACTATATTATTAATACCCACTACATCGAAAATCAGACTCTCTCAAATAAGAAGTATTTAAATGTGTTTACACACATTCTACATCTACATCTACATTTATACTCCGCAAGCCACCCAACAGTGTGTGGCGGAGGGAACTTTATGTGCCACTGTCATTACCTCCCTTTCCTGTTCCAGTCGCGTATGGTTCGCGGGAAGAACGGCTGCTGGAAAGCCTCCATGCGCGCTCGAATCACTCTAATTTTACATTGGTGATCTCCTCGGGAGGTATAAGTAGGAGGAAGCAGTATATTCGATACCTCATCCAGAAACGCATCCTCTCGAAACCTGGACAGCAAGCTACACCGCGATGCAGAGCGCCTCTCTTGCAGAGTTGGCTAAACATCTCCGTAACGCTATCACGCTTACCAAATAAACCTGTGACGAAACGCGCCGCTCTTCTTTGGATCTTCTCTGTCTCCTCCGTCAACCCGACCTGGTACGGATCCCACACTGATGAGCAATACTCAAGTACAGGTCGAACGAGTGTTTTGTAAGCCACCTCCTTTGTTGATGGACTACATTTTCTGAGGACTCTCCCAATGAATCTCAACCTGGCACCCGCCTTACCAACAATTAATTTTATATGAACATTCCACTTCAAATCGTTCCGTACGCATACTCTCAGATATTTTACAGAAGTAACTGCTACCAGTGTTTGTTCTGCTATCATATAATCATACAATAAAGGATCCTTCTTTCTATGTATTCGCAATACATTACAGTGATTTCTACCCACGCAAGTGCTAATCTCAAATCTGTGCCACTCTCTGCCATTAAACTCGATTCGACGAAAATCAAAATCGTGCCAACCCATCTACCCCTGTAGTCCTTCATATCGAATTTTACTACTTCATGTGTGAAATAGTGCATTATAGAACTATTTTTATGATAATATTATGGTGGCTAAATTTCGTCACTTAGTGGACTGTGCAGGACGCCACTGATATTAAACGTGTTAGAATACCCGACAATAATTTCACTGTCAAAAGATCAAGAACACAGTGTGACCGATAAATAACATCAGGTCAAATGCTCCTATTTTCCCTGAAATGTTAATTGCTTGCCACATTGCCGCGTAAATTTACACCAGGTAACGGAGCCACGGTGAGATGAAGTGCAGCCGGTGATGGTTTGCCAAGTACACGATGCATCAGCTTCTGCCCTCTGCTTTCCACACTACAAGTGTGTGCGATGAAAGGTGCCTTCTGACCGTCTCTCGATGAGACTCTGGGCTACGGAAGAAGCGGCTGGGGCCGCCCTGTCGACACGAGTTCACGACAACGCGGGGGTCGTGGGAACAGCCGGGCGACAACGAGACGGAGCGGTGGTCTCGGTCGTAACAGGACTACCAGGGCAAAAACACTTGACGGCAGCGCGCTCCAGTGGCGGAGCGGCAGCAGCAGCGGCGGCGGCCAACGAGTAGCCGGCATCGGGCAACACAGCTGAAAACAACTTTCTGCCCATCTCACACATCTCACCTTAGCGCCTCACCTCACTCGACTCGACTCGCCTTGCCCCGCGTCTACACAGCTCATCAGTAACCAAAGTTACGGCCTCACCTAACAACGCGTGCACCCCCAATAGCTGAGTGGTCAGCGCGACAGAATGTCGATCCTAAAGCCGTCGACAGACGGACCGTGCTGTCGAACGTTAACGTTGAGCGTGCCAAATTCAACGTCCTGTTGAACTCTCAGGAACGATGCGACTTGTGCATACGGTACGTTGGAGCCAACGTGGTATACGCGATCGCAACGCACTCCAGCGGCAGTTGACGGATGTTTTAAGTTCGTAAATCACACTATTTACTCAACGGGCGCGCGTAAATTTCCCACGTGCTGTGTACATGGTTCCGCGTAGTCAGCGCGTACACAACTCTCCCAACAGAGCGCGCCCCGCTAAGCACAACAGCGCAGGCGCAGCGCTCGTCCGTCTCCGCTCTACGAGATGGCGCTGTCGTAGAGACGGACCAAATTCTGCTTCCGCCGATCCGCGTATTAATATGTAACGCAGCCAATGAGATTGCTGCTAACGTAGAACCTTTTCTCCTTGCGGATCACACTCGCGCAGTGATACCTGAACGCTCGAGGTATTATAAAGCACTCCGATTAGTCAGTCTGCATCAGTCTATATTCAAGTTTCAATCTGCGCCTAATAAGATTATCATATTCCTGTACATAGACATGAAGAGAAATGTATAGACACTTTGTCAAATATCAGAGATATGTGAAAATGAGATTAACGTACCAATACCAAAGGAACTTCAGATTGTCAATTGTAAATAGCATCCAGAATCAAGTTAAGTAATTTTATGTTGTTATTATTTTAATAAATGTGTGTGAAAATTAATCAAGTTCTGTTTAAAGTTGCTCACTGTCAATCTGCTACTCTAAGCGTGCAAGTGGCATTTCTATTGTCTGACCTAACGGCAGAAGATAAACACGCCACGATAAGACCACGAGACATATTGCTGACACTTAAATAATCTGATGGTGTGTGTACCGAAGGTCTTAAAGTACGCACACCACACCACGTTACCTGTATTAAAACGCACATTTCCTCCATCGTCCACGAAAAGGAAAGTGTGGTGTCACTGCCAGACACCACACTTGCTAGGTGGTAGCTTAAATCGGCCGCGGTCCATTTAGTACATGTCGGACCCGCGTGTCGCCACTGTGTAATCGCAGACCTACCGCCACCACCAAGGCAGGTCTCGTGATACGAGAGAGCACTCGCCCCAGTTGTACGAGAACCTAGCTACCGACCAGATGTACGAAGCCTTTCTCTCTCATTAGCCGAGAGACAGAATAGCCATCAGCTAAGTTAATGGCTATGAACTAGCAAGGCGCCATTAGCCATACAGTGATTGTACTTCAAGTCTCCTGTGTATCGTCAAGATCGATGTACCACAATGATATTAAAGATAAGTATTAATCAAGCTACGTACTTTTCTTCTTAACATTAATAACGTAGCCTGTTCCAGTACTTCACGCCCGTCTGCGTTAGTCTAGCGTGCATTTTCAGCCATCTCGAACTACAAGGTGTCGGCCCAGCTACCGACACAACATTGGCGACGAGATAAAAGAGTTCTTTCTGATTGCTTACATTTAATTGTGTCATGGCTTCGCCACATTCTCCAGATGTACTGTCCGAATTTTATCGCTTGCAGAATCAGCAGACGCAGGCGTTACTGGATGCCCTTGGACAGCTCGTCCAGGGTCAACGTGCGCTGCACACCGATGCGGCCGCCGCCGCTTCTTCGCTACCGCTGCCACTAAACGCTGTTGCACCTCCCTTTCGACCATACGTGGCAGCCGATGAGACCTGGCACGAGTGGTCTCGCCAGTTCAACTTTCATCTAGCAGCCTACAGAATTCAAGGTAAAGAGCGGCAGCCGTTTTTGCTTTCTTGTGTCGGTGTGTCCACATACCGTGTGATAGTGAAATTGTTTCCCCGACGCGACGTAGCAACTCTGTCCTACGAGGAAATTTTGTCTGCATTAGATGCCTATTTCAAAGAAACAGTTAATGTGGTTGCAAAACGGTATACGTTCTTTCGTACAAAACGTACGGCCGGTCAAACTAATAGGGAGTGGGTAGCAACATTGCAAGGACTTACTAGGGACTGTGCCTTTGAATGTGACTGTGGTCTTTCTTATTCAGATACAATGGTGCGTGATGCAATTGCACAGAACGTTTCTGATGTTCGCATATGGGAGCAAATTTTGAAACTAGTTAATCCCTCCCTTCAACAAGTGATAGACATATTGGATAGACAGGACACACTTGACTGTGCTCAGGAATCTTTTGAAACTTCGCCGGCCGTGTGTAACATTAACCGGCCCGCTGGACGCGCTGCGCGGCCCGGTAACCGGGCCTCGCGCACGTCCGCACAGCTGCCGCCGCGCGCTCAGCCACGTGTGCCGCGCCAGCCCACAAATGTAGTGAAATCGTGCCCGCGGTGTGCTACTAGACATTCCCGTGAACATTGCCCGTCACGCCAAGCTATTTGCTTTTTCTGCAATAAGAAAGGACATGTTCAAAGTGTTTGCCAGAAAAAGCTCAGATCAGACAATCACAATCATTCCAGGCCCTTTGCTTCGCGCCGGAATCGAACCAAGGACACTCAGGCTCGTGGACCTTCGCCTATGGACATTCATGTCGTTAATTCCACTTCGTCCAGTGACACTTTCTCTAACAGTGACTGTGATCGTCCCACAAAAACTGTGCGTCGACATCGCCGGAAATCACGTCAATTAGCAAGTGATTGTGTACCAGTGTCTATTCAAATTGCACAAAACAGTCGCTCTTGTCGTCAGCAGAACAATAAACTTTTTGTGGACTTAGACTTTGAAGGCAAAGTGATACCATTCCAGCTCGATACCGGAGCTGCAGTTTCGTTGCTCAATCATGACACGTACAAACAACTGGGCAACCCTCCGTTGCGTTCCGCAAATGTTAAGCTAACTACATATTCCGGACAGACAATTCCTGTGTTAGGACAGTGCAGCCTTCTTGCAACATACAAGGGACACACAAAACTTGTGTCATTTTACGTTCTTCGTTCTTCTTCTGCAGTGAACTTGTTTGGTCTCGATTTATTTCAGTTGTTTAACATGTCTATTGTAAATCAGGTCCTATCAGTGCATCAGACTGTGCCTACAGACAGTGTTTCTCGGCTATGTGACGAATTTGCAGACATTTTTGCACCGGGCTTAGGTTGCGCTAAAAACTATGAAGCACATTTAGAACTGAAGGTAAACGCGCAACCGAAATTTTTCAGAGCGCGCAATGTTCCCCGCGCATTGCGTCAGGAGGTCGCAAGAACATTGAACAATGTAGAATCACAAGGTGTGAGTGAATGTGCGCAATGCCTCTTTCATTTCAGCTCCGCTTCATCGCGTACGCCGTACAGGTGTTCCGTTCGTCTGGACGACGGAATGCGAACGCGCCTTTCGCCAGTTGAAATCGGCGTTGCTTTCTAATACTTGCCTTACGCCATTCGATCCCCATAAACCCCTTTTGTTGATGGTAGATGCATCGGATTTCGGGATCGGTGCTGTGCTTGCGCACAAAGTTGGCTCCCATGATCGCCCTATTGCCTTTGCGTCCAAATTGCTCTCGTCTGCGCAAAGAAATTATTCACAGATAGAGAAAGAAGCTTTGGCTCTCGTGTTTGGTGTTACTAAGTTCCATGATTTCTTGTATGGTCGTCACTTTACCATCGTCACAGACCACAAACCTTTGACATCGCTTTTTCATCCGACCAAGCCTGTACCTCCACGTACAGCGCAGAAATTCATTCGCTGGTCTATTTTCCTCTCGCAGTACCGCTACGATATCTTGTATCGGTCCACTGCTCAGCACGGAAACGCCGATGCGTTGTCCCGTTTGCCTGTTGCTGAGGATAAAGCATTCGATTCTTCCGAACTTGCTTGCATGTTCATTGATTCGGAAACCGATGAAGTGGTCGAATCGTTTCCGATTGATTTTCGTCGTGTCGCTACAGCCACAGGTGCTGACCCTGTCCTTGCTACTGTTTTACGTTTTGTTGCTACGCAATGGCCTTTGTCAAAGTCTCGGATCGAGGATCCGTTGGTTCGCCGATTTTTTGCTCACAAGGAGAGACTTTTTGTTCGACGTGGTGTTTTGTTGTTGCGTTCTGATAATGATCAGTCCAGAGTCGTGGTCCCACGTTCGTTACAGTCCTCTGTTTTACGGCTTCTTCACCAAGGACATTGGGGTATAGTGCGAACGAAACAACTTGCTCGTCAGCACTGTACTTGGTTCGGAATCGATGCTGCGATTACGAATATGTGTTCTTCGTGCCCGGCGTGTGCCGAACAACAGTCCGCACCGCCGCGGAAAGTCTTTGCGTGGCCAAAAGCCACTTCCCCTTGGCAACGCTTGCACATTGATTTTGCTGGTCCATTCTGGAATGCTCGATGGTTGGTTCTGGTCGACGCCTTCAGTAATTTTCCTTTTGTTGTCCGGATGTCTTCCACGACGTCCTCCGCCACCATCCAAGCGTTGTCTGCTATCTTTTGCATTGAAGGTCTTCCGCAGACTATTGTTTCCGACAATGGCCCACAATTCATGTCCGCAGAATTTCAGTCATTCTGCCAGGCCAATGGTATTCAACATCTGACATCCGCGCCGTTTTCGCCTCAGTCCAACGGTGCCGCTGAACGATTGGTCCGGACTTTCAAGTCCCAGATGTTGAAATTGAAAGAGTCGCATTCTCGGGAGGACGCACTGTTGCTCTTTTTGTCTTCGTATCGCTCTCAGCCCCGAGATGGTCGCTCGCCGGCTGAGTTGCTCCACGGTCGTCCTCATCGCACCTTGATGTCTTTGCTGCATCCGCCGCATCAGGTTCCTGTGCAGCGGCAGACTCCTGCTTTTTCTCCAGGCGACGTTGTATTTTATCGCAACTATCGAGGTTCACGGCGTTGGCTCGCAGGGCGCATTCTTCGCTGCCTCGGCCGCGCGATGTATTTGGTTTTGGGGGCCTCTGGTGAGGTGCGTCGGCATCTCAATCAGCTGCGCCTCTGTCGTCGCTCGGGTTCTGCCGCTCCCCGTCTGCTTTCAGCGACGGTGCCGTCCGGTCAGCGCCCTGGGGACCCATCTACTGGCTCGCCTCATCCCCAGGTGTTACCGACGATGCCTTCCATTTTGCCCCATGGCGACGCGCCGCCGCCGCCACAGCAGCAGCAGCCGCCGCCGCCGCCGCTTGTTCTCCCGCCGGCGCCGCCCGCATTCGACGCTTCGTTGCAGCCGCCAAGCGCCTCCCAGGGTCACGCGCCGCCGATCGCTTCCCGTGACCAGCTGTCCTCCGCCATGGAACTCCCGCCCGCTCCGGACCACATGACGTCATCGCGCGTCGGCTACCCCGACGCAATGGAGGTTGATCCTTCGGTCCCTCCTGTCTCGTTACGGGCGCATACACCGCATGTTGACGTGCACCCTGGACTAGTTTTTCAGGCGTTTCCTAGCTCCCCTCGGACCGAATGGCCGGGTGCGGGTGGCATAGCCTCGCCTGTTGTTAGGCTCCCCACCTCATCGCATACGTCAACATGTGGTCCTCCCCACGGCGGGCGGAAGCCTTATCACACGACCGTTCGCCGATTTGCGGGGGAGGAATGTGGTGTCACTGCCAGACACCACACTTGCTAGGTGGTAGCTTAAATCGGCCGCGGTCCATTTAGTACATGTCGGACCCGCGTGTCGCCACTGTGTAATCGCAGACCTACCGCCACCACCAAGGCAGGTCTCGTGATACGAGAGAGCACTCGCCCCAGTTGTACGAGAACCTAGCTACCGACCAGATGTACGAAGCCTTTCTCTCTCATTAGCCGAGAGACAGAATAGCCATCAGCTAAGTTAATGGCTACGAACTAGCAAGGCGCCATTAGCCATACAGTGATTGTACTTCAAGTCTCCTGTGTATCGTCAAGATCGATGTACCACAATGATATTAAAGATAAGTATTAATCAAGCTACGTACTTTTCTTCTTAACATTAATAACGTAGCCTGTTCCAGTACTTCACGCCCGTCTGCGTTAGTCTAGCGTGCATTTTCAGCCATCTCGAACTACAAGGTGTCGGCCCAGCTACCGACACAACAGAAAGTACCATGTCCAACCATTAAGGACACAGACTTATAAAAGTTCCGTTACAAACAGTGCGTTACAAATTTGGAATACTTCTCCGCATAAGATAAACATTATTTCATCATTCCCACATTTTAGTAAAGTCCCAAGGTCAGTCTTACTTGATCACTGTTCCTACCCAGTAGCAGAATCTTTGCACCATGTGAATTACGAAACGTAAAAGAAAAAGGAGCAAAATATCGTTATACAAGTAGCGCAAGCTGTCCTGTAGATTAAGCCAATCGAACAAAGTCACCCCTCAAAAAAAGGTGAACTTATCTTTTACATAATATCAGATATATCATATACTTATATTAAACTAATAATAAAGTATCAGAACCTAATAAAAACGCGAATGTTAGGAAAAAAAATTGGAAGTGTCAAGACGCGAACCACTGCACCAACAAACAACTTTATACAGGACAGTGACGGTACTCATTTCGCTTTTTTTCCCATTTGTTCATCGTTGATTGTTGTGTTTGGTCGTTGCGGACGTCACATGATATACGTTCAAGTTCGTTGTTGATCCATTCACTCAGTATTTTATTACAGAAGCCAACCAGCTCTCTGACCGATCACGCTTTTTTTAAATCTCATTTTGTTCTATATTGTTCGTTGGATTTGTTCGTGGCGGACGTCCGATGACATCCGTTCATGTTCTTAGTTGATCCATTCACTCAGTTTTTTTATTACAGAGGGTAGCTAACCCTCTGACCGAGCACGCTGAGCTACGGTGCCGACGCTAAACCCACGCCACATGCAGTGCATCTAATCATATTATGTTACGCCTTTCTGAAAACCTTACTCGTAGATATGTTACTAATTGAAATTTAATTATAACAAATTGTACCAAGAACACTGCGTTTTGGGTGGATCTTCAGTGTGTCGCTGCCTTCAAATAGCCTACTCTGATAATACGCAAGTTACAATAATTCTTTTGCCACGAATATGATGTTTCTCATTATGTTATTGGAACGAATCACACAATTAACAACGGGTTTTCCAGTGATTCTCAACTTGCTGGTGCTCGGAAACGGCATATATACGCATAGGCTTGAAATGAATGCCAATATGGCGCCTCACAACTCTACGGAAGGGAGACGGCGTGCGTGTAACGTAGGTGGCGTTGTGCCATCTCATTGGTCAACGCTCAGACGCACGCTCAGAATATCTGACATGCCAGATATTGCTCTGCACGTTCGGAAAGACTCCCGAACGTGCTGTTCCACGCAATGACGTCAGAAACTGGGCACACGCAACGCTCAACGTTCGGATGCACGGTCCGTGTGCCGACGGCTTAAGGGCTCAAACACAAAAACGAAATTGAATATCTCACATACCTATGGGACGAAAACAGAAAAGCCATGGTGTCCAAAAGCTACCAAACAGAATTCATGAATTTCCTACGGATAGTCCAGGAGGCGGCCTTCAGAAAAGCCACCCCCCCCCCCCCCTGGCGTGAGGTGGTCGCCCCGCCTGCTGCAGATGGAGACACAGCTGAGGGAGGACAGCGGCCGCCGCCCCCGCCCCCAGCCACGCCCCGTCAACCGCCCTCCGCCCGCATCACAGTAAAAGTGCCCTAGTGAAGCGCGCAATAATAATCATGCAAAAGTGATACACAGTGATTTTTACCCACGGAAGTGCTAATCTCAAATCTGTGCCACTATCTGCCATTAAACTCGATCCGACAAAAATTAAAATCGTGCCAAACCCACCTACCCCTGTAGTCCTTCATATCGAATTTTACTACTTCATGTGTGAAATAGTGCTCTCGTGTTTAAATTCCTTCCTTCTCCCCTTTTTTTTATCTGACATTAATACGTATTATCTCTCTTCGCTCCAAGTAGCTTGTAACCTTCGTTAAACATAATGACCTTCATTTTAATAATCTGTACTGTATATTTGCCACTATTGTTACTGTATTTACTGCCACACCACAAAATTAACAAAATTGACATTGACTGTAGCGAACTGTGTGCCTAAAACTGAATACAAGCAAATAACACGGATGAACTATGCAATAAACTCTTGACATGAAGACAAACAACAAAGGAATGTAAAAGGAAAATTAACTACATGGAAAAATTGAATCGTACGAAAGTCATAAATTTTATACCTCACTGTTATCTTTGTACATCGTTACAAGAAATAAAGTTTTATGATATTGTTAAAAAAAAAAGGTTCGATTCCCGGCTGGGTAGGAGATTTTCTCTGCTCAGGGACTGGGTGTTGTGTTGTCCTCATGATCATCATCATTTCATCCCCATCGACGCGCAAGCCACCGAAGTGGCATCAAATCGAAAAACTTGCACCCGGCGAACGGTCTACCCAACAGGGTAAAGAAATGTCTATTTATTTAAACGATGTTGTAATTTTTGGTGCATCTCTGGAAGAACAGTGCCCGCTTGGGCGTTGTTTCCAGGGGCTAATGTAACACAATTCAGCCGGCCGATGTGGCCGAGCGGTTCTAGGCGCTTCAGTCTAGAACCGCGCGACCGCTATGGTCGCAAGTTCGAATCCTGCCTTGGGCATGGATGTGTGTGATGTCCTTAGGTTAGTTAGGTTTAAGTAGCTCTAAGTTCTAGGGGACTGATGACCTCAGATGTTAAGTCCCATACTGCTCAGAGCCATTTGAACCAACACAATTCATTTGAAGTTACAGGTGGATAAACGTGAATTTTTAAGGAAAGAGGTCAGATATCTGGGACATATCTCAGCCGAGGATGGATCAAAGCCAGACCCAAATAAGTTAAAAGCAGTGGCGGGGTATCCGAAGCTCAATACAACAAAAGCATAAAAAACATCTATCGGGTTATTCGGGTGCTATATATGGTTCCTAAGTGCCTTCAGTAAAGTGGCAAAACCAATACATGAGTTGCTGAAGAAAAATGTTAAGTATGAATGGGACGCCAAGCAAGAAGATGACTTCCAAGTCCTACAAGAGACGCTACTCGCTCCTCTCATATTGTAGTATCTAAATTGTTCAGAAGAGTTTATAGCTACGACTGATGCAAGCAAGGAAGCTATTGGCCAGGGGAAGGTAGGTAATGACGTTCCAATTGCATGTGTTGTGAGAACTCTGAAAAAGACAAAGCGAAAATATAGCACCACTGACAGAGCTATTGGTTGTAGTATGTGCTTCAAACATTTCACACCATATTTGTTTCGCCATAAGTTTACCATCTGTACAGATAATAAACAATTGCAGTGGGTCGGTTAGAGATCCGACTTCACGTTTAAATCAGTTCAGATTGAAATTAGAGGAGTATTGTTATGAAACTGAATGCAAAAGGGAAAAGAACAACTGTGTAGCAGATGCTTTGTTGTGGATAAGAAAAGGACAATCAGCACTACCGGAATTTAGCTAATGTAGTGTATAACTCTTGGAGCTATGGGGTGTGGAACTTTATACAAAAACCTCGAATGGAAACCATGCGTCCCAATTTGATTAAGTCCTATTTACATAGCGTCTCAGGATTTCTTTTATATATTGGTATGGTCTTTCCAATGCTCCACTCGATTGTGGATGGTAACAGGAAGTCTGTACCCTGTCAATTCTGAATTATCTGCACACTCTCTTCAATGCGTTACTCAAAAAAATGCTACAATTATCACTGATTATTATTGAGGGCATCCCAAATTTTGGAATTATTCTTTCTGTTGTGTCTAAACAAGACAGCCTAGACACAATGAGAGGAAGCCGAAAGGCATGCGTTTAGTTTACGCAGGCTGGCGTGAGGTCTGAAACCGGATACGTAATGAATGCTATAAAGAAAAGTACGTAGCTTCTGGAATACTTAACTTTAATCCATCCTTTTGGTACATCTGGAGATTGTGGCGATATAAGTGAGACTCTTTAGATACATGCAATGTTACTAATGGCGCCTTGCTAGGTCGTAGCCATTGACTTAGCTGAAGGCTATTCAAACTATCTGCTCTGCAAATGAGCGATGCTTCGTCCATGTAGTCGCTAGCAAAGTCGTCCGTACAACTGGGGCGAGTGCTAGTCCGTATCTCGAGACCTGCCTTGTGGTGGCGCTCGGTCTGCGATCCCAGACAGTGGCGACACGCGGGTCCGACATGTACTAATGGACCGCGGCCGATTTAAAGCTACCACCTAGCAAGTGTGGTGTCTGGCGGTGACACCACACTTTCCCCCAGGACATGAGCCACTGTATTTGCGTCCTGATGATGCACATACAACCAGAGAAAGATAATCTTTTAATTGGTGAATCCATGGAGTACTATCCAAAACTGAGTAACGACCAACAGTTGTGTAAAGAGATAGATCACGATCGCAAAATTTATAAACAAAAGTTTGTTTTAATGTCCCCGTACGATCACAAAACGTGTAAAGCTAGGATGTTGCAACCAGTGGTGGAAATTCTCAACGATTGTATTAAGAAGTTTACGAAACTACCCCTACCTTCCGAAGCTGATGGAAATCAACGTTTGTTTATGTACATACAACCAGAGAAAGATTATTTGGTAACTGATGAATCCAAGCAGCACTATGCAAAATTGAGTAACGACCACCTGTTGTGTAAGGAGATAGACCGCATTTGCAATACTTGTAAACAAAAGTTTGTTTTAATGTCATGTATGGTCAAATTTTCTAAATTTGTGGTATGGTCTTATGGGACTACACTGCTGAGGTCATCGGTCTCTAATCCTACGCGCTACTTAATCTAACTTAAACTAACTTACGCTATGGACAACACACACACCTATGCCCTAGGGAGGACTCGAACCTCTGACGGGGGCAGCATTACGAACCGTGACAAGGCACCCGAGACCGCGCGGCTACCCCGCGCGGCCGCATATGATCACGAAACGTGTGAAGCTACAATGTTCCAGCCAGTGAGGGATATTCCAAAGTATTGTATTAAGAAGTTTGAGAAACTAAATGATAGTATTTGGACTCCACTGAGTCAGAAACAGTGGTTATTCGTTGCTCCAAAGGAAGAATGACAACAAGCCAACAATCACACTGGTCAAAGGTACAGGGAAACTAACATGTTATGAGCACAGGTGTTCTTACAGTCTGAGCAAATAATAAGCGAAGACACAGTGCCAGCTTTAAACATGGTGATTGGTTATTGAGTATTATAAATCAGGAAAAGAGGAACATTTCTGAGCTACGATTAGACCTGCCGCTGGAACACGTAATACAACATTTAGATGGCCTTAAAGTAGCAGGTCATTAAATAGCGGAAATAGAAGAGGAGATAGTTGTCCAAGAGCAGCATGATTTCTTTTGGTATTATTATCCATTCTGGTCCTACCTATGATTTGTAATACTAACCATGTTCGTATGTTGTTTGAATAGATACTGCAAGTGTTTTAGAGAATGTTTTAGTATACATGGAAATGATTGTTGTGGCAGAGTGTGTGTGAGGAAGACCATAGTAAAGACATGTGAAGAGTCAGAGATGACACACATTCGTAGTACACGGCCTCTTCATTCAAGCAGAGGAAATAGTGAAGAGCGAGATGAAAACCCAATCACGCTTGAGCTCGATGAGGAAAGAGCCTCGTTACCTACGCCAGCTATACGCAGAGATCAAAGATAGTGCAAGATACTGCAAAACTTCCTTATACGTAAGAAATTATTATTGTGAATCGCCTGAGGAAAACGTAAACAAAAATTTTATGTGTTCTTTTGCACATTAATTGTTGTAATGAGCGTATTTAATGTTCTGCTCTGAAGTGTTTATGTACATGTAATGCGAATAAAAATAAGTAAATAAATATTGATGTGAGTATGTAACGTGAAAAAAATTTATTATGTAAAGATCAAAAGTTATGTATTCAACGATTTAAACTGATGTTTCTGTGTATCTGTAAAGTACAGTGAAAAATGAACCAATGATTTACATTGATGCTTCAATGCGTATGTATCTGTGTGTGTATAAGTACTGTGAAAAATTAAGCAAAGTTTTATATTGATGTTGACATGTGTTCAAAAAAGAAACTGGCAACTGAACTTTAAAAAGTGAAAAATGGAAAAAACGACTAAAGTGATTAACGAAGAATGTATGTAATGTCATATTTAGAACTAAAACGTTTTTACCACAACAGAAGCCAGATTACAAATTTGTTGCCAAGTGATTGCCAACAAATTTTTCCCATGGGGGGAGATATCATACATTGACGATGTAATGACTTGTATATTGTTAAACGTAAGGCTGTTGGAAACCAGCAAGGTCAATCCAAGATAGGAAATCAGAGACACAACGCAGAGGGCAGGCAAAAGCAGTAGCGTTTAAGTTATCGGAGGTCAACAGTAACGCTAGAGGACTACGAATTGCAGACACTCTGGACAGTTGTCCTAGCGTAGAAGTTCCACTTCAGAGAATTGACTGGTAATTCGATCCACCTTCTAGATTCTGTTGTATCGCGTCACAGTAGAGGATGGTCACAAAAAGTCACGTCTTTGCAGAGGCAGCAAGCTTGATACTTGCCCCTGAGAACCGCAATGTCAGTGGGCTTACACTCGTTAGAATGCTGCAACACCTTTCTACTGGCGAAAGACCTCTGGGCGGGGCCAAGTGACTTAAAACAATCTTGATGCTGCCCATAAGAGGAGGAACCGTGACGTTTTGTTTTAAGCTGAAAGCTGTTACTACAAAAACTGGAGTTTTTTAATGTAAAGTCTAGATACATCCCTACCTACTAAGCAAGAGAGGGGAGGAAACTGAATCAGATTGGCCAGAGGCTCCCAGGAGGTGCAGAGCCACTTTCCAGATTGGCTGAGGCCTGTTAAATGCCTTGTGGATTGGTATACCGACCATAGGAGAGGAGAAATAGTGCGCCACCAAAATCCTTTAAAAACCGTTGTTTTCGTACTCACAGTTCTCAGTCAGATCATTGGAACGCCAACTCCACTTCGCTTGTTGCCAGCCGCAGTAAGCTCCGACAGATCTGTTTCTCTCACTTGCAGTGCTGCTCTGGAAGTTTTCACTTAAAATGCTGCTAGTGTTCGCTGCTTCTGTCAGCGCTCACTCCTCGGCCTCAGTCACTGACTTCTGTTGTGCAACCAGTTGCACACTTTGCTTTTTATGATGTCTAGAATTAACCTTCAGCGTAGTAGTTAGTTTGATTTGTAAATAAACATAATTAATGAGACTCCTGAGTATCCCTGAGGCTCCTGCTGCGAGCATGCTATCGAGTTTTACACTGAAGTGCCAAAGAAACTGGTTCACCTGCCTAATATCGTGTAGAGACCCCGAGAGCACGCAGAAGTGCCGCAATACGGCGTGGCATGGACTCGACTAATGAATGAAGCAACTGAACTTTAAAAAGTGAAAAATGGAAAAACGACTAAAGTGATTAACGAAGAATGTATGTAATGTCATATTTAGAACTAAAACGTTTTTACCACAACAGAAGCCAGATTACAAATTTGTTGCCAAGTGATGGAGGGAATTGCAGGGCTATCCATAAATACGTTAAAGTACAAGCGGATGGAGCTCTTTTCTGAACAGCATGTTGCAAGGCATCCCATATATGCCCAATAATGATCATGTCAGGGGAGTTTGGTGGCCAGCAGAAGTGTTTAAACTTAGAAGAGTGTTCCTGGATCCACTGTGTAACAATTCTGGACTTGTGGTGTGTCACATTGTCCTGCGATAATTGCCCACGTCCGTCGGAATGTACAATGCACATTGATGGATGCAGGTGCTTATGCGTCCGTGTCAACTGTCAGAGTGATATGTAGACGTATCGTGGGTTCCATATTACTCCAACTGTACTCGCCTCACACCATTACAGAGCCTCCACCAACTTGAAAAGTTCCCTGCTGACATGCAGGGTCCATGGATTCGTGAGGTTGACTCCATACCCGTACACGTCCATCAGCTCGATACAATTTGAAACTAGACTCTTCCTATCAGGCAACGAGTATCCAGTCATCAACAGTCCAATATCGGTGTTGACGGGCCCAGTCGAGGCATAAAGCTTTGTGTCGTGGAGACATCAAGGGTACACGAGCTGGCCTTGGGCTCCGAAAGCCCTTATTTATTAGGTTTCGTTGAATGGTTCGCACGCTGACACATTTTGATGGTCTACCATTGAAATCTGCAGCAATTTGAGGAATGTTTGCACTTCTTTCACGTTGAACGATTCTCTTCACTTGTCGTTGGCCCCGTTCTTGCAGGATCTTTTTACGGCCGCAGTGATGTCGGAGATTTGATGTTTCACCGGGTGGTCGTACGGGAAAATCACCACTTCATCGCTACCTCGGAGACGCTGCGTCCCATCGCTCCTGCGCCGACTATAACACCACGTTCAAACTCACTTAAATATTGGTTATCTGCCGTTGTAGCAGCAGTAACCGATCTAAAACCTGCGCCATACATTATATTGTCTTATATGGGTGTTGTCGACCGCAACGCCGTATTCTGCCTGTTTACATATCTCTGTATTTGAATACGGATGCCTATACCAATTTCTTTGGCACTTCAGTGTAAAATTCCCACCTCTCATAGGTGCCTTGTGACAGTGCTTGGTGCTACTGCAAACAATCAACCTGCCATCGCTGGAAGTCTGTCTTTCTGCATTTTGTCCTAATACCTCCGAAATTGCAGACTGACCTGTGATCCCCTATCTTCCCTCTATCCTGTGTTAGGACACGACACAGATATTGAAGCATAGTATTAACACTTGCAGAGCCGTCTTACTGGCAACTTCATTGTTTGTTTCTGTTGATATTGTAATCAATGGAGTAAAACCAAATAACCTTCCAACACGAGAGGTTTCACTCTGTTCCACCTTTTCTTCAGCCGGGCAGCATCTTTCCTCTTGCAACAAAAGAAATGCGATTAAGTGCGACTATGAATCTATTCACAAACCGCAATTTACTACTGTTAAGAAGATTCATTCTAACTTTCATCGTAGTTGAAGGACTTAAGTTTTCTCTAAAAACGTCTAAAGCAACAACGTTCTCTAATAAGAAAAGCTCATTGTCGAGGTAGTAAGGGGATTAATAACAAAGTCCTCACAGTCCCGGCTCGGTTTCGTCTGATAGCCCTGCATCACCACTACTTTCAATGAGAGGTATCACGAGATGTGTGTCTGTAACTGCGGAAATCGTTAGTCCAAGCAGTGTTTAACATCTGAGGCTACGGTATTGCAAAAACTCGAATCTGATTATCAAGCAAAGGCTGAGTTCATCCTCTGAGTAGAAGATAGTGGGTATTATTTGTCCGTGCCTTACTCCAGCGACCACTGGAAGCCATATACACAAATGTATACTGCACTACGAATACTTTGAACTCTAAAATTACGTTTCCATTCTACACTAACAATTATTCGTTTACAACAAATTAAAGTTTGTAGATCCGAGAGAATTCGAATGCGATAATTATACATTACAAACTTACCTCTTAAAAACTTACCTCTTAAATCACTACGCCATCCTCCACTTGTGTGCAGTTTTATTACCGTCTTGTATGGCGTAACACAAGGGGAAGCACAATTGGCTTAAAACATACGAGAACTGTAGCGACATCTCTTCAATCACTAAATTGAACTTTTAATCTCTGAAAGCTCTGTCTTTTGCATTTCCATGACATTCAAAGCAATACTTACGAGTTACTTACTTACAAAATCTTTTTCAGAGCATGTAGTTGGCAATGAATCTGTGTTGTTCGATGAAAGAATTACTCTCCACCTCCCATGTCACTTTGTTTCTTTTTGCTTTGTCACTAGATTCTTACTTGCGTCAAAGCGGTATATCACAGGTGAAATAATTTGATAAATGTCGCATTCTTACGCTTTATTAGATGGATACCGTATCAAAGTCATTTCTTATGCCCTAGTATACAGCAAGTCTACTATTCATTTCTGGCTGAAGAGGATGGCTGATGAAGCCCTCGTCTACCGTTGTCCTGGCTGTGGACGTCCACAGAGTACCATTGACGATCAATACATTAGTTTACTCCATATACTGATGAAGGCCGTTCCAGGACCAGCACAGATATTAGAAACATCCTTCCCTGTGCCACACAGCTAATTGTGTAAAACACTGGTTTGAAATTATTGGAGACGTTTATCTGCCGGACTGGTCTCCTAAAGGTGCAGACCTCATCTGTGTACAGCAAAAGCATGGCCAGATACGGAGAAAATTATTAGCAGTAGAAGACCCGCACCAACAATCAAGGCATCACTGTCTGAAGCAGTTCACAATGCGTGGGAAGAGATGTCACAGAATAAAAGATTAATCCGGAATCGTGTTGCCACTCTCTCCCGGCGGCTGCATACTGTTGTAGAGAAGGATGGAAACAGACACGGTACCGAATCTATTGTGTTATTATGGAAGAAACTGTGTTTAAGACAAATTAATGTTTGTTCACTTCGATTACTTTTCTGGAATATTTACGTTACTAAAACAAAAGTAAAGTTATTGTATCCTAATCTTTCTGTAACATTAAGGTGTAATGTAAATAAATCACAAACGTGTGTGCAACAATGGTTAAGATATTTATATGAAATAAGAGAAGCAGAATATACATATAAGTTACTATCACTCCATTTCACTTTCCTTCAGTTGATTTACGACCATGGGTCAAGAAGACCAAGACCAACATGAAATACTTCTTTTTACGTCATTCACGTCAATGCTGATGAAGGCATTAAAGAGAAATCATACAGTTTTGTTACGTCAAAAATAAACCATCATATTCAATTGTGTTCTGTTTATTTACATGCGGGAAGCACACCAATACCGATTATAGACTAAAAGAGAGAGCCTTTACCTTTTAAATTCCAACAAGAAAGCACTATAAGTAAAGGGAAAAAGTGGTGACAGGTCTGCATTGTAGACGCTAAGTAGAGCGTTAGGGTTCTTTAGTTACAACGTGCATACCAATGTTACTGAAATAGAATCTCTGGAGTTACACAAGTCTCGTACTAACCATCATTTAAACAATGTTATGTTGTGAATACTTTAAACGATACAATTGTAGTGGTCCTCCAAAGCTAATACCTCTTACATCGAATTTAAATGTATGGAAATGCAGGATTCGAAGCCACTATACACAGAACACAATTTTCACGACTTCATCATTCCACCATATCTTTAGTGGTGTGCACTACTATTAACGTAAGGTATCACATGGGCCGGCCGCTGTGGCCGAGCGGTTCTAGGAGCTTCAGTCCGGAACCGCGCTGCAGCTACGCTCCCAGGTTCGAATTCTGCCTCGGGCATAGATGTGTGTAACGTCTTTAGGTTAGTTAGGTTTAAGTAGTTTCTAAGTCTAGGGGACTGATGACCTCAGATGTTAAGTCCCATAGTGCTTAGAGCCATTTGAACCATTTGTATCATATGGCGTGTGAAGTCACACCTCTCCTTAAACACTCAGAATAGTAGGAGAAACAGAGGTTGAATCTCTACATGAATCTAAATTTCCCTTCTGAAGTATACCACTTCGAAAGTATTCCAAATAGTACGGTCTTAGACGAAAACTTCCGATCGCTGCCAGTCTCCGCCGCGCCTGCGACAGAACCATGGTAATGAACATGATATCCCTCAGAACTCTGCGTCTGGCAGTCTTTCACAATCTCTCCGCTGGCCACACCATAAGACGTGGAATTTTGTACAAGAAACGTTATGGTTCAAATGGCTCTGAGCACTATGGGACTCAACATCTTAGGTCATAAGTCCCCTAAAACTTAGAACTACTTAAACCTAACTAACCTAAGGACATCACACACACCCATACCCGAGGCAGGATTCGAACCTGCGACCGTAGCAGTCCCGCGGTTCCGGACTGCAGCGCCAGAACCGCACGGCCACCGCGGCCGGCAGAAACGTTATCATCTGCTACACCCATCCTACGCCGCTCCTGCTGGAGGTCTCGTAACAAACAGCGTTGAGGAGCGTTTTGAAGTTTTCTCGCTGTACTGCATTCCGTCTGCATATTAAAATTGAGGAGCGCCGGAACAAAAACCGATGAATACGCATTTGCTGTTAATACAGAAAGTAACAAATAGTGATCTTCTAAATGGCTCCATAAGCTATAAAAAGAAGAAACACACGATAAAACACTTGATGTCGCGTTGTGCTGAAAATTATTTTGTGGCAGCATGTATTATTACTCCCGTATCTACCCCCTACAGCTCAAACACGCGAATACATCAAAAGTGGATATATCGGGTTTTGTTCTGACGCTCCTCAGTTATGTGTCTAACAGAAGCAGAATCATAATTTCATATTCTGACATGCCACTTTGGCAGTGTAGTGCCAAACCATTTCCGTGGTGGTGCTGTATCTTGGCGGTCTCTGCTTGTGAACGCTTTTGTACTGCAGAGTGGAGGCGGGTGCTTGTTGTGCCCACCAGCTCCTGAGGCGTTCCCTAAGTGTCACAAAGACTGCTTGCCATCTACGGCACATGTTGCTCCTCTTATTTTACCTAATTTAATATTTTAAATCACTATGATATAGATTTCTGCAAAGATATGCTTACTACTAATGACAAGAAACAAAATGGTAAATTTGATGAAGTCGGTATTCTCTTTAACAAACTAGTAATGATTAAACCTAAATTCTTCCTAGTCATCCTCCTCTGTTGATTTTTTATAGCTAAAGATCTTATATCCCCAGAGAAACTTTCATTTAGCATTAGGCCTTCTCTCACTTTTTGATCGATTAGTGTATAGTTGTCCCTGAGACCTAAAGAAATGAGATTTGGATCTATTTCTAACTTACTCAAAATCTTCACCCTCATATTGATATTGAGCTTCTTGCATTCCGTAATTAATACAGCAGCTAGTAGAAGCAATACACTTTCAAATGTCATATTTTTCCCGTTAATTGAAGTCCGGAGATAATGGAAAGAAGCCCTTGTCAAATTAGAATCCATTAAAAGATATGAACTGAGTACAAGTATCCTCATTCCGAAAGTTCTGATCATGAACAGTGATGCCTGATTCAAAGCATTGATCCGATAACTATTCAACAGACAGAGACTCAGAAGATCATGCTTATATCTGTATATGAAAAATGGATAATAGGACCAGGCAACAGTAAAGTGACAAGTCAGTATGTAATAGCATATTGAATGAATCAAGCAACTTTTAGAGTCATATATGTACAGATCCTCCAGAGGAATCTCGAAATTTTCAAGTCTTATGCGTGATGTAGATGAAGTGCTTATTGGATTGAAGTCAGAGTAGCTAATTGAATCATATGAATCCACTGCCTCCACTTTTGTCCGCTTTCTACTTCCGACATCTGAGCAACTAAGAGACCTTCTCCTTTTTGGAACATACTGTGCAGCCATACCAAACTCTTCAGGAGGTATATACCTAAAATTCTTTTGTGCACTCCTAGGTCGATTAGTCATATTCCTTCTTGAGAGTTTTGATATTTCAGTAAAAGCATTCCATCGACTTGTTTCATCCGAATCGGTACTACTACCATCCTGGAAACACTCATATTTCTCGTCATATTCTTCAAAATCGGGCCTCATGTAAAGAACTGTCACTTTGTTGTTATCAGAATCACAATCTTGAATAGAACCTAATTCTTCTGTGTTCACCTTTGAGTCTTCACTATTTGTCATAAGTCCTGCATCTATTCCTAGTCCAATTGTGAGGTCCTGATGATGAACGTCTGTCAGCCCAATCGCAATGTTAGTGTCCAGATCAGTTGAAACAGCCTCTGTTTGTCGTTCAGTGTCTTTATATCTACATATGCTTTTCAAGCCAGGAATATCTTCGTCAAATCCCCTGAATCCCAGTATAATTCTCCTAGAATGCTTCTTTGTGTCAGTTTACGAGTATCCCACTGAGATTTATTTCCTTTTCTGTAACTAGGCTAAGAGGTTAAATTGACAACACTCTACTACATCCGCAAATTAAGAACATTAAAGTTTTTTAGGTAGGTCTCCTATACAGCTGTTGTTACATTTTTTTCTGGATTAAGCGTACTACAAATTAACATCATCATCCAACAACCGCCTTTTGACTGATGCTTCATCGTTGCTGTGTGAGTTTTCATGAAAAAAGGCTGTGGTATAACAAGCGAAAGCGGTGCAATGCGTATCCGATGGAAACGAAGACTGTGAATCCCATGATCGGAGTTTTGAAGAACACAAAGTAACTGAAAGTGACACAATAGATAGTATTTGACAGAAATGCTTGGTTTGGGGATGCTGAGTATTTGTGGATGTGAGAACTTAGTAGCTGCTAACGACGTGTCATAGAATTTCTACACAGGGGTGGCAAAGTATGAATTGCTTGTGCAGAAAATGATGTGAGTATAACTGAAGTCGATTAAAACATATCAGAACATGCCGTTGAATTGCGTATCTGTCTTATGATGACAGTTTGTTGTAATGAAAGAGAAAGGCAATCTGTTTCAGTCACAATTGTGAAATGCTTCATATCGTCAAGGCCGCTTTCGGCTGCTAGAGCCCATACACACATCCAATCAATCAAATTCGTCACCGAGATGGTTATCAAAACATTAAGATAGGAATGGGGAAAATATCTACCCATGTGGAGACAAAGTAACAGCTAAACCGACTTAGTAAATTTCAGAAAGCAATATTATACTGCACAATTTTTGTAGGTGCTACAAGTCGTCATATAGTGATAACAGTTCAAGACAGTCGCCGTTGCGTAAAAACATGGTGGTATAAGTAGAAGCACAAGCAAAATCTATAGACATATTTATTGATATAATACAGTAATCATATGGTATTCACAAGCAAAATTTGTGTTTTCTGATGCAGACACAAAGCTAAAGGTATGAACAAGGGTGTGATTCTGCTATTCCATAGGTTTTTCATCTCCAGACTTACCACATTCAAATGTTACTCAGCGTGTTCGTTCCTCCCATAACATTTGTCTAGAGCTTTGATTCCCTGAATAACGAACAAAACTCAATTCACTGTCACTAATGATCCCATCAAGCCTTTGCAGAGTTAGTCTCGTGTTGAACTCAGCCGGCCGCTGTGAACGAGCGGTTCTAGGCGCTTCAGTCAGGAACCGCGCTGCTGCGACGGTCGCAGGTTCGAATCCTGCCTAGGACATGGATGTGTGTGATGTTCTTAGGCTAGTTAGGTTTAAGTAGTTCTAAGTCTATGGGACTGATGACCTGAGATGTTAAGTCCCATAGTGCTTAGAGCCATTTTTGTTGAACTCATTGTTTCCAAACCAGACACTTCTGCTCACTTCTATAAGATACAGATTCGAGTCTTTGAGATGGCTGAAAATGCAGAGATTATCTTAAGATTTCTTGGCTGTATTTCGTCCCTACTGTTTGCAGATCGCATAAGGAGAACGAAAACAATATTATGAACCGCAGCATTTCTCTAGCGAGATTCGAACCTCAATCTAAAGCAGCCAGTGCATCATTACCAACAGGACACTGCTGCAGCAAACCTTTTGTCGTTACTACCATGGTGGCCAAAGCAGGTCGCTAGAAAGAAGAGAGCATTCTTAGGTCAGCGCCGAACATTCGTCCTGCGCTCAAACAATGAGTTTTACATACTCGTTGTCACATCTTAAATGAAAATCATTCGGAATATTTCATGGAAAACCATGAAGTATAAAGTGAATGTAGGATAGTGAAGTGTACATCTGGCCTTAAGTGGAAGACCACACCGTTGTCAAACTTTTCCTGCAATGTTGGCAATTCCCACCTACACTAGATTCCGTATCTAAAGTTCTCGAGTGGCTCCGAGAACCGAGCGTACTAGAGAGTAAGCGCATGACAACCCTAGGTTAATCCGATGGATGTTCACACATAGAGAGAGTACAAAGTAGCTACACGAGTATCCCACTGAGATTTATTTCCTTTTCTGTAAGTAGGCTAAGAGGTTAAATTGACAACACTCTACTACATCCGCAAATTAAGAACATTAAAGTTTTTTAGGTAGGTCTCCTATACAGCTGTTGTTACATTTTTTTCTGGATTAAGCGTACTACAAATTAACATCATCATCCAACAACCGCCTTTTGACTTTGGATGTAATTATCCTCACTTTTTATGCCTAAAAGTCGTCGTTAACGTGAATCTGTCACAGTGTTCATTTGGGAATACTCGTGGTGTAGTTAGTAGGCTAGATCTGTGCCCTTCAGGTGCAGTTGAAAAACGCACAGGAGGAGCTAGATAGGATGAGGAGGGAGAAAGGGGTTGGGGAATGGGAGCTGGCTGTTGGGAAGAGATCTGCTAGGAGAAGAAGATTTTCAGATAGTTTCACTATTGGTGTTTACAATAGATATGACCAACTGTCAGAGTCTAGTGGAGAGGAATCTCTAGTAGCTGTAGATGTAGGAAGTATGCAGCAGACCTCAGTAGTTACTGTGCCTAGAACAGTTGCAAAGTCGAAGAGGAAGAAGAAGGTTCTGCTGTTAGGTAGTTCTCATGGCAGAGGTGTAGGCCAGCAGTTGCAGGAAGTGCTGGGGAGTGAGTACCAGGTCACCAGCATTGTGAAGCCTAATGCAGGGTTGGCTCAGGTGACTGTTAACATAGGGGGGTTATGTCGGGATTTTACTAAAGAGGATCAGGTAGTGATTGTGGGTGGGGCTGGTAATAGTATTGATAGGGATGTGGAGTATAACATAGATGGTGACCTGGAAAAGATAGCCACTCAGACTGGCAACACGAATGTGCATTTCGTGGAACTGTTTCAGCGTCACGATCGGCCTCATCTTAATACAGCCGTCAGGCGTAATAACATGAGACTTGGGGGTGCGCTGATGACAGAAAGCATGGGTCACATTTCAGTGGTGTCGGTGGAGTCTATCAGCAGGACGGGTTTCACTAGACATGGCCTGCACCTCAACAGATATGGGAAGGGGAGGTTGGCAAAGCTTATAGGTGACAGCATAGGTGGGGTTGGTGGAATCACTCATGGGAAAATTCCTGCAGTAGTGGGGAGTTGTTTGAATGTTGTGCAGGTGTGGTTAAATTTAACGGAGCTAAACTTCTCACTGTTGTTATTTATAGATCCCCAGACTCCGATTTCACAACATTTTTGCTAAAGCTAGAGGAGGTTATTGGTTCACTTTATAGGAAATACAAAAAGTTAGTTATATGTGGTGACTTTTTTAGATTGAAGTCAGCTGATAGGTATTCCTGCTTAAGGGAAGTCTCTCTAACAAGGGAATCACTTTTGACAAAGCTTAGGTATCCGAGTAATGAGGGAATTAGTATATTTCATCAAAATATACAAGGTATTAGAGATAAAGTTAGTGAACTGCTTAGATGTTGACTCTGAAATTATTGGTATATCTGAACACTTCTTAAATAAGGAGATAATTCAGAGGCTTCCTTTACCAGGACACAGGTTGGCTGGCAGCATTCCTAGGAGCTCTTTGCGGTGTGTGGGAGTAGCCATGTATGTGAAAAACGGTATCCCATTTGAGTCAATTGATGTTTCAAGGTACTGCACTGAAAAGTTGTTTGAATGTTGTGCAGGTGTGGTTAAATTTAACGGAGCTAAACTTCTCACTGTTGTTATTTATAGATCCCCAGACTCCGATTTCACAACATTTTTGCTAAAGCTAGAGGAGGTTATTGGTTCACTTTATAGGAAATACAAAAAGTTAGTTATATGTGGTGACTTCAATATTAATTGTATAAGTGATTGTGCAAGGAAGAGGATGCTGGTAGACCTCCTTAATTCATATAATCTTATGCAAACCGTATTCTTTCCAACGAGAGTGCAAGGGAACAGTAGAACAACCATAGACAACATTTTTGTTCATTCCTCATTACTAGCAGGGCATTCTGTTAGCAAAAAGGTGAATGGCCTTTCAGATCATGATGCACAAATTTTAACTTTAAAATATTTTTGTGCTGCAACACGTATTAAATATAGTCATCAGCTGTTCAGGAAAGCTGATCCAGTTGCTGTAGAGATCTTTGTAAACATTATAAAGGAACAAGAGTGGCAAGATGTTTATAGCGCTGATACAGTAGACGATAAATATAGTGCTTTTCTCAAGACTTTTCTCATGCTCTTTGAAAGTTGCTTTCCGTTAGAACGTTTAAAACAGGGTACTAGCACAAACAGGCAGCCTGGGTGGCTGACTAGAGGGATAAGAATATCTAGTAGAACAAAGTGGCAATTATATCAAAACGTTAGAAACAGTCAAAATCTAAATGCAGCAGCCCATTACAAACAGTATTGTAAGGTGCTTAAAAAACAGGATAAAATTAAAACCATATGGTCAGTCGTAAAGAAAGTTACTGGTCCGCAGAGACAGGTCGAGGATATAGAATCAGTGCGTAGTGGGAATGTCCGTGTTACTGATAAGTCGCATATATGTACAGTATTTAATAATCACTTTCTGAATATAGCAGGTGAACTAAATAGAAACCTAGTCCCAGCAGGGAACCATATAGCGCTCTTAGAAAAAAGTGTTCAGAGACTGTTACCTGAAATGCTCCTCCGCGATACTGACAAGAGGGAGATTGAGTTAATAATCAAATCACTAAAGACCAAGAACTCTCATGGATATGACGGGATATCTATCAGAATACTGAAGTATCGTTTTATGTATGTTAGCCCAGTTCTCAGCCATATCTGTAACTTTTCCTTTAGGAGTGGTCGGTTTCCTGACCGATTAAAGTACTCGGTAGTGAAGCCACTTTATAAAAAGGGAGACACTGATAATGTTGACAATTTTAGACCTATTTCTATGCCATCGGTGTTTGCTAAAGTTATCGAGAAGGTTGTATATACAACGTTACTGGATCATTTAAATTCACATAATTTGCTGTCAAATGTTCAGTTCGGTTTTAGAAATGGTTTAACAACTGAAAATGCTATATTCTCTTTTCTCTGTGAGGTTTTGGATGGATTAAATAAAAGGTTGCGAACGCTAGGTGTTTTCTTTGATTTGACGAAGGCTTTTGACTGTGTTGACCACAAAATATTACTGCAGAAATTGGACCATTATGGAGTAAGGGGAGTAGCTTACAATTGGTTCGCCTCTTACTTTAAGAACAGAAAGCAGAGGGTAATTCTCCGCAATACTGAGAGTGGTAGTGATGTTCAGTCCCAATGGGGCACTGTTAAGTGGGGCGTTCCCCAAGGGTCGGTGCTGGGGCCACTGCTGTTTCTTATTTATATAAATGATATGTCTTCTAGTATTACAGGTGATTCAAAAATATTTCTGTTTGCTGATGACACCAGCTTGATAGTGAAGGATCTTGTGTGTAATATTGAAACAGTAACAAATAATGTAGTTCATGAAATAAGTTCGTGGCTTGTGGAAAATAATTTGATGCTAAATCACAGTAAGACTCAGTTTTTACAGTTTCTAACTCACAATTCAACAAAAACCGATATTTTGATCAGACAGAATGGGCATATTATAAGCGAGACGGAACAGTTCAAGTTCCTAGGCGTTCGGATAGATAGTAAGCTGTTGTGGAAAGCCCATATCCAGGATCTTGTTCAGAAGCTAAATGCTGCTTTATTTACCATTAGAACAGTATCTGAAATAAGTGACACTTCAACACGAAAAGTAGTCTACTTCGCATATTTTCATACGCTTATGTCGTACGGTATTATTTTTTGGGGTAATTCTTCTGATTCAAAAAGGGTATTTTTGGCTCAAAAACGGGCTGTTCGAGCTATATGTGGTGTAAGTTCGAGAACCTCTTGTCGACCCCTATTCAAAAATCTGGCAATTCTGACATTGACTTCACAGTATATATTTTCTTTAATGTCGTTTGTTGTTAGAAATATTAGCCTATTTCCAAGAGTTAGCAGCTTTCACTCAGTTAATACTAAGCAGAAATCAAATCTGCATGTAGAATGCACTTCCTTGACTCTTGTGCAGAAAGGAGTGCAGTATTCTGCTGCATCCATTTTCAATAAGCTACCACAAGAACTCAAAAATCTTAGCAGTAGCCCAAACTCTTTTAAGTCTAAACTGAAGAGTTTCCTCATGGCTCACTCCTTCTATTCTGTCGAGGAGCTCCTGGAAGAGCTAAAAAATTAAGCAAATTCCAGTGCTACATTGTTGATTTTCTTCATTTAAACTTACGACTTGGCACTTGAATATGTTTTTTTATATTTGATTTTATCTGTTTCTAATATCGTGTTATAATTTCATGTATTGACTCGTTCCATGACCATGGAGACTTCTCCTTAATTTGGTCCCACGGAACAATAAATAAATAAATAAATAAATAAATAAAATAAAGTATCTAAAGACGTGCTTAGTCGGAGACCCTGATGTTAACGTCTCCGATAATTTCAAATCAGTGTTTTACATAATAAGCTGTGTGGACTGGGGAACTGTTACATTGGAACATTATTCTGCCTCCAGAAAATATGTGACGAATAGAAGGAAGCATTATGTTTTCCAGAATTTTTGCAGTAGTTATCGCTAAAAAGCGGGCGGTAGTGTTCCCACAAGACGCTGCAACCATTTGACACTATCAATCCCAAACTGTGACAGAAGTTTTCCAACACCTTTCTTTCTGTCTCCCCTCGACATAGTTTCTGTCGAAACTCTATGGACTTAGACGATATACATGGACCGAACCATTTGGTGGAGTATAAAATACGTTCTCGTCCGTAAATAAAACTTGGTCCTGTTATGAGGGCGACTTTCTTCTTTACTCCATTGCGGCGTTTAGTCTGGTATATTGCTCGTTCGACACTTCCGTAACAGCCGATTTTCCTTCATACATTCATTTCTCGTTGAGACTAGAACGTAAAGCGACTTGTTCACACTTAGTTGAAGGATGTTCCTAATATCTGTGTGCTGGTGATGAAACGGTCTTCACTACTGCAATGGAGTACAATAATGTCTTGACCGGCAGTGGTAGTCTGGACGTCCACGGCGAAGAACATGGTAGACATGGGCTTCACCCGTCATACACTTCAGCCAGAAATGAATCGTAGATTTTCTGTATCCTAGGGCACAGTAAATGACGCTCATACAGTACCCATCTACATAAAGAGCAAGAACGCGTCATTCAACAAATTATTTCAGCTGCGACATATTGCTTTGACGCAAGTGAGAATCTAGTGACAAAGCAAGAAGAAACGAAGTGCCATACGAGGTGGAGAGTACTTCCTTCGCCGCAGGGTTCACATTCAGTGCCAACTACATGCTTTGAAAAAGATTTTCTAAATAAGTTACTCGTAATTATTGCTTCAAGTGTCATAGAAACGTAAAATACAGAGCTTTCAGAGATTAAAAGTTAAATTTAGAGATACAGGTGATGCTGCTACAGCTATCATATGTTTTAAGCCAATTTTGTTACTCCACGTGTTACACCATACAAGACGGTAAATAAAAATGTCGTATGACTAGGGCCTCCCGTCGGGTAGACCGTTCGCCGGGTAGATGCCTTTCGATTTGACGCCACTTCGGCGACTTGCGAGTCGATGTGGATGAAATGATGATGATTAGGACAAAACAAAACCCACTCCCTGAGCGGAGAAAATCTCCGACTCAGCTGGGAATCAAACCTGGGCCCTTAGGATTGACATTCTGACGCACTGACCACTTTTTTCTTCTTCTTCTTTTTTGTTCGGTGTTGTTCGTTTCTTTTGGTCTGGGCGGACGTCATATGACATCCGTTCAAGGTGATTGTTGATTACTTAACTCCGTTTTCTTTTTTTAATTACAGAGGACAACCGGCCCTCTGACTGAACACGCTGAGCTACCGTGCCGGCGTCACTCAGCTATCGGGGGCGGACTACAAGACGGTAACAAAACTGCACACAAGTGGTAGAATGGCGTAGTGATTTAAGCGGTAAGTATGTAATCTATAACTGTCGCGTTCGAATTCTGTCAGATCTACAAACTTTTATTCGTTGTAAACTAAGAATTGTTAGTGTAGGATGTGAACGTAATTGTAGCGTTCAAACTAGTCATAAGGTTGTACTCATTTGAGTATATGGCTTCCAATGCTTGTTAGAGGAAGGCAACGACGAAAAGTATCCACTAGCTTCCATGTTACACACTGAAGACCCAAAGAAACTGGTACACCTGCCTAATATCGTGTAGCACCTCAGTGACCACGCGGAAGTGCCGCAACACGACGTGGCAAGGACTCGACTAATATCTGAAGTAGTGCTGAAGGGATCTGACACCATGAATCCTGCAGGACTGTCCACAAATCAGTAAGTGTACGACGAGCTGAAGATCTCTTCTGAATAGCACGTTGCAAGGCATCGCAGATATTGGTTCAAATGGCTCTGAGCACTATGGGACTTAACATCTGAGGACATCAGTCCCCTAGATATTAGAACTAATTAAACCTAACTAACCTAAGGACATCACACACATCCATTCCCGAGGCAGGATTCGAACCTGCGACCGTAGCATTCGCGCAGTTCCGGACTGAAGCGCCTAGAACCGCTCGGCCACACCGGCCGGCATCATCCCAGATATGCTCAGTAATGTCCATGTCTGGGGAGTCTGGTGGCCAGCGGAAGTATTTAAGCTCAGTGTTCCTGGAGCCACTCTGTAGTAATTCTATACGTGTGGGGCGTCGCACGTTCTGCTGGAATGGCCCAAGTCCGTCGCAATGCACAATGTAAGTGAATGGATGCAGGTGATCAGACAGGATGCTTAAGTACGCGTCACCAGTCAGAGTCGTATCTAGACATATCAGGGGTCCCCTATCACTCCAACTGCACACGACCCACACCGTTACAGAGCCTCCTCCAGCTTGAACAGTCCCCTGCTGACATGCAGGGTTCGTGGGTTCTTAATGTTGTCTACATCCACTCGATACAATTTGAAACGAGACTCGTCAGCCCAGGCAACGTGTTTCCAGTCATCAACAGTCCAATGTCGGTGTTGATGGACCCAGGCGAAGCGTGAAGCTTTGTGTCGTGCAGTCATCAATGTTACACGATTGGGCCTTCGGCTCCGAAAGCCCACATCTATGATGTTTCATTGATTGGGTCGCACGCTGACATTTGTTGAAGGCCCAGTACTGAAGTCTGCAGCAATTTGCGGAAGGGTTGCACTTCAGTCATGTTGAACGATTCTCTTCAGTCGTCGTTGGTCCCGTTCTTGCAGGATCTTTTTCCGGCCGCAGCGATCGGAGATTTGATGTTTTACCGGATCCCTGATATTCCCGGTACAGTCGTGATATGGTCGTAGTGGGAAGTCCTCACTTCATCGCTTCCGCGGAGTTGCTGTGTCCTATCGTTCGTGCGCCGACTATAACACCTCGTTCAAACGCATTTAAATCTTAATAACATGCCATTGTAGCAGCAGTGACACTTGTCTTATATAGGCGTTGCCGATCGCAGCGCCGTATTCTGCCTGTTTACATATTTCTGTATTTTAATACGCATACTTATAACAGTTTCTGTGGCGCTTCAGTGTAAATACGCCTCAATTTGAGGATGAACCCAGCATTTGGCTGATAATCGCATTCTAGTTTTAGCAGTATCGTAGCCTTACGTGTTACACACGGTTTGAATTAATGATTTCCCAGTTACACCATCACACCTAGTGATACCTCTTAGACTAAATAGTTTTGTAGCGCTATCAGACGAAACATCCGACCTGGCCCAGACTGTGAGGTGCTTTTAAACCCCTTACTTCGTGGACAATGAGTTTTTCTTATTAGAGACGTTTTAGACGAAACTGAAATAAAGCTTTTTAACATTACTAAACAGTGGTTTAGGAGTCCATTACTGGCTGCATTTTGTCGCTTATCGTTGGTTGAAAGAGAAAAGCTGACTCGCAAAAAAGGAAAAAAAATAAGGAACGAAATATAGCCTATCGTGTTGGGAGGTTATTTGATACTACTTCAGTGATTACAATACCAAGTGAAACGAGCATTTGATAATTTTCGTCACGATTCATAGTTATGTATTTCCTCTCACTTCCCTCTGGAGCTGCGCGTGGCACCGCACACCCTATTTGCTTCGTCAGTGCCAATACTTCATAGCGAAACAAGTTCGAAAATCCCCCCGTAGTATTCTTAACCTCCTCTTGATAGGCCTATGGAGTACTACTTCAGTCTATAATTTTAGAATTAACTCTGTATAACTTACGCACAATAGCGGAATTCTAGGCTAACCTTTCGAATTCGCATCCTTCTTCACCTTGCTATTCTCTCGTAGCAGCTCGCCTTGTACCACCAGTTCGGGTAATTATGAGGTCGGCGAACTGAAAAGAGCATTGCACGGGCATGTACTAGTCGTTTCTACACAATCCTCCTCACCACGGTCCCTGATTATAACCACGGCATCATTCGTATGAGGCACTACTGCGTCTAAATGGTCATCCTCACTACCCAGTTTGACACCATATTAAATCGTTTACTCAGCGTAAGAGATCCCTCAACTCTCGTCTGGCTATGACAACTATAAAAATCCGCCAAAAAAATCCCTTTACACGATTAACCCCTCTCACTTCCTGCTTCAACAAACGCCGATACACAAGACACAAAAAAAAAAAATCCTCTCCAAAATTCCGATTTAAGCAATAGAGAATAACCACAATGGTAACAACAAAAAACAGACACATCGGAGCTAAAAGACAAACTTCAAATTGAGAAATGCGTGCCGTTACTTAATTTTAAGTTCTCCATATGAATTTAAAATATTTCCTCAGTCACCATTACTCTCCACGCTATCATCACATTGATCTATCTCAATCAGAAGGTTACTTAAGAGAAAGATCTTGCCAAAGGTCGCCTCTTCTACTCAAGACGCCACTGGGGTTTTGTTATTCTTCACTAAAATGAGTCTCTGATGTGCACCGAGTACCCGCTGTCGATATGTAAATCTATCTACTAGGCTAAAATGTGGAGTAATGCTGTAGGCGCAACGGACGGGAAGTATGGGCCTGATGTATGAACCATAGCTGTGGGATTTTCATAAAATTAATGAATATGGGAGCAGCACTGGGGACAGGTGGCCAGGGGAATGAAACAGGAATTCAGAAATATGATCCACTGACAATATAGTCGCATGTAAATTATCACTGGACAAAAATAGATGATCAGATTCTGTTCCTATGAGGAAATGTGTGCCGAACCTGAGTTCACGAAATAATAACGTTGAGCGTTAGGGTGAGCGGTACGGCTCTTAAAAGAATTGAAACTACTCTGGTAAGAAAGCTTATTGCTGAATCTGATTGAATTTATATGCAGGGATGTTTTCAGTGGGATGACTGCACCGATTTGGTAAGTGACATGGATAAGCATGTGAGATAACGCGACAACAAACCCGTGGCCAAAAGGTCAAGAAGAGAGCATGACTGACTAATGTCATGAGGTCTCGCCAGCCCAGGAGCAGCCATTTCGAGGAAAAGTTAACCCCCTCAGAGAGAGAAAGTGCCGGCCCATCTGAAGGACTGTGGCAAAATGTCCTGCAGCCCTTTCTCTTTACAGTGGCTTGTGTGCGACCGGTACCTCCGACGCTTAACTGGCCTACCGCCCTGTTCTAATGTCATCCACTGGCCACCGCCCTGCTGTTCTGCCTTCTAACTACACGGAGATTCGGAACAGCAAGACGTACTAAAATTAGAAATGAGTAATCTCAGCAATCATCACACATGCCACTTGAGAATTAAGTCCTACATACTTGTACTTTACACTCTCGAAAACTACATCTGCATATCATGTTACTGATTCAATGAACCTGCAATAATCAGAATGAAATGCGAGGGGGCTACAGGCTGACTCGTCTCAACTGGCAAGTAAGATTAGAAAAGGACAGTCTGCTACCTGATGTAGTGATCTAGGGGCGAAACTTAATATTTGTTCTGTGTGCAAGTAATGAAAGAATTTTATTGTAAATTACAGACAGCAGGCCTACATTATGAAGATAGCATAGCGCATATACAGGGGTTGGAAAAGACAATGTTAATGCCCATATAATATTCTGCAGAACCTCAGTTGGGAAACGGAATAGCATGCATTGTACTGGAGATTTATTCATGTAAATCTTAAATGTGATTTCTTTCTACCATTGCTCGCAAAAGAACTGCCTCATTTACATGAGAGATGTCTGGGACGAGTATTAGGCGAATCATTACTATTACACTGTACGCTATAGACTCGTTGACATTCAAATGCGGACATTCTTCAACCAGAGAAGACGTGTTATACAGCCTCATGATTTTCAAACCAGTCTCAAATATTTTCAGCCGAGTGATTAGGGAATTATTTTGGAATATTTAATGCTCTTGCTGCGATAAATCTTGTAGCACTGAATGAACTGTCGTCCAAATCGGTATCTAATTGCATACTGTGCTAAGAAACAATCTCTGGGCAACACTGGATGTTTTTATTTGTCGGTACTCTACGATTTGTGGATCTAGCGTTGCTGAAACAATCGATCTGTGTTCACCTTGTGTGTAAAGCTGCGTCCACACTACTCGAGTGACGCGTGTGCTCATGAGACTCACGAGCCTTAAGGGTAATGTGGACAGAGATAGGCTTCGACGGCTCCACTAGGCGGGCTCTCGAGCCGCCCGAGCCTACGGCTCGTCTGGCTCCGCCTGTTGTCAGTACATCAAAGGGACGCGCGGCGAACTGCGGGAGTGGTGTCAACGGCAGAAAGCCGCGATCGGTCGGCTAGCTGCACTCGTTCACTTACGTCTCGCCATTTTTCCTTTTTCTTTGTTGTGGACGTCCGGTTTCCTTTCAAAGTGGAGTGGACCGACAATTTTACTATTAAATTCGTAAATATTTACGAACAATGTCCTGTGTTGTGGGACGCCAAGAACTCCCATACTGCCCATACTTCGGGCACAATGGTTGATGCTACTTGCTCGGAGACTTAACTGAAGCTTGAGTAGGAATAACCAGTTGCTAGATATCAGAGCTTAAGTACCAACCGCTCAGTAACTGGTATAGCTTTCCGAAATTTGCTGTCAGCCTTTACTGCCTTCGGTCAAACCAAATTTATCAAATATTCGAAATCAGATGCGGACATACGGCAAAATAACTTGAAGTGTATGTTTTCAGCAGCCAAATCATACCTCAAATTACTCCCACTATATCTTTCTTTGCTTCTGAAAACTTCGATCACCCACTATTCACGTTTTCCCAGGTCTTTGTAGCTTCTTCTTCTATATCGTTCGTGAGCTAACAGGCACATTACAAATGGCTCTGAGCACCATGGGACTCAACATCTTAGGTCATAAGTCCCCTAGAACTTAGAACTACTTAAACCTAACTAACCTAGGGACATCACACGCACATTACAAAGAAGGTGACACTTGCTATAACCATTTCCTCCATTTTTAAATTAGGAAGTAGGCACTGGTCACGACTGGGAGTACGGAGTTGATCCTCATGAGTCAAAGCCTGGCAAGCAAAACTGGGGTAGTGTGGACGAAGACAGAAGCAACACGAGCGCGACTCAGGCAAGTTACACAAATCTGACGAGCACTAGTCTGGCGAGCACGAGCAGTGTGGACTGAGAGATCCGGCAAATGCAGTGCTACCATGAATGTATACTCTCTACAGTAAAAAAAAAAGTTCAAATGTGTGTGAAATCTTATGGGACTTAACTGCTAAGGTCATCAGTCCCTAAGCTTACACACTACTTAACCTAAATTATCCTAAGGACAAACACACATACCCATGCCCGAGGGAGGACTCGAATCTCCGCCGGGACCAGCCGCACTGTCCATGAAGGCAGCGCCTAGACCGCTTTTTTCTTTTTTTTTAGACGCTACCTTTTTTTACGCTCTATCCATCTTTCTTGTTTTTTTTTCTTTTTTTTTCTTCAATGTCAGGCTTACCACCTTTACTGACATACATTGTGTTGTACTACCGCATAAATAGTGTCTACAATGTCCATATGTTGACAAGTAGTGCCTAATTAGAAAATTAATGAATTAAGGAAATGAATAAAACTGAAAATGCCCAAATGAAAGACATGAGGACATTGTGGATACTACAAATGCAAAAGAAACATGCTCCTGTAGCAATGAAATGAGATTCGTGTCGGGGGCGACACCTGCTCACGACCCGACATTCGATAGAGCAAGAGAGCCATCTATCGACTCGTTCTCCAGACGTTGGTGTAAGACTGGGTCGTCTTCTCGAAATTAACTAAGGGTCCGTAAGTGTGATCGATGTCTATTTCGGCTTCTTCGTCTATCTCATCTCTCACCCGTCACACCCCATCTGGCCGGCGGGTCGGTAAATGTAAGTCGCAAGTAATTAGCGAAGTCTTGCCCATATTTCTTATGCTGTTGCAGCTTCGTGGGTCCATCAAGGAGAAAATGCCAGAAATCAATTTTGTCCTTTTCCGATTCGTTATACACGTAGCCCACCACCATTCCGCGTACCCATGTCACTGCATTGGTTTTTTGGACCGGAAAATAAGATTCTTGGGTGAAAAAAAGTGTGTCTGATGAAATTGTGTGAGGGGCGGAGCGTAATAGGAACGCCAATATCTGTTGTGCCAAGTTCCACAATGGAGCCGTCCCGCTACATGCTAACCGATGTTCATCAGTGTCCACTGTTGCGCAGCCTAAACATAGTGGAGTATCTGCCAAATGAATCGCGTGCCGCTGTTGATTCGTTGCGAACTTCCTATTTACCACCACATACCATGTTGAGCGTACCGACGTTGGGAGGTAAACGTTCCGTATAACGCACCATATCTGTCGCCAGTTCTTGTCTGGGTACTTCTTTTCCAGGGTATTCCTGGGACACCGGCGCAGTAAGAGTTGGTATACATCTCGCGTCGTCGGTAGTCGTGTTGTTGGGAAGGAATCTCTGACATAGCTAAGCTCAAAAAAAAAAAAAAAAAAAAAAAAAAAAAGACTTGAAATGTAACAGCTTCGGTGAAATATGGCCCACATTGACTGGGGGCAGCATTGAAGTGGGCGCTAGTACATCGGCCAGCGCACCCGAGATATTGCGAAATTGACCGCGCCACTGTCGGAACATCGTACTGACGAATAACGCCCGTGCCTTTGCATATACGTTCACTAGACCAAGTCCACCCTCTCCAGGTGGTAGCGTAAGCGTTGTGTATTGGATCTTAAACAGGTGTCCCACACTGACGTAGGTTCCGAAAGTTGCTTGTATCCGTGATGCCATTGTGCGCGTTAAAGGCAGGACATGCGCTACGTGAGTCTCGGTGCTAGGTATACGTTAACATAGGTCACTCTCTGAATCATTTCCAACGCTCTTAATTTCTGTAACAGCACCATTGTCCGCATCAGCTCTAATATGTGTCGGTAGTTATCCGCTGCTGTCCGCTGCACATCCGTGTGGAACGTAATACCTAGGCATTTTATGGTCTTAACTAACATGAGCGGGCCTTCCTCCCCCGGTTGTAATCCCCGACCGATATTCATGCAGCGTGATTTTTGTAGATTGAGCACGCTTCCTGCCGTCATCCCGTATCGCTATATCCATGCCAACGCTGTACGTACTTCTTCGCCTGTCCGTGCCACCAGCATCACATCGTCAGCATAAGCGCGGCAATGGAAGGTCAGTTGTGGCAACGGCACTCCCTCCAACCGTCTTCGGAGACCATATAGACAGGGTTCCAAAGCCATTGTATACAAAAATATCGAAAGGGGGCAACCTTGACGAACTGACCTTGAAATAGCTATGTAGTCAGTGCCCCGCCCATTCACCGAGACCTTTGATCGCACGCCGTGTAACAGTCGCATGATCACTAGAATGAAGGCCTGAGGGATTCCCAATCTGCCCATCACCGCATGCAAAAAGTTATGATCCACTCTGTCGAACGCATGATCGAAGTCAATAGCGACGAGTGCCCCACGCACTCGGCATGCCGCTGCTAATGCGATGATGTCTCGGTAGTCGCCGAGCGCCGTATGTACGTTACTCTTACCGCCGAGGCAAGTTTGATCGATGAGGAGTCTATCAGAAATTGAAGACCGCAGGCGAGCCCCAAGGATGCGCGCGAAAATCTTATAATCGCAGTTCAAGAGAGTGAGTGGTCTACAATCTCCTGGCCTTCTGCCACCGCGTGGTTTGGGTAATGGGATGATGATACCCTCCGTGAATTCGGCAGGTATCTCTGTCTGCGGTAACAGGAGTTCGGTGTACATCTGAATCCAGGTCCGTCCCATGAGGTATGTAAAGGCGCGGTAATATTCAATTGGGAAGCCGTCCTGTCCCGGGGACTTGTTCGGAGCCCCCCTGGTAATTGCATCTGTCAGCTCGTCCTCTGTTATCGCTGTGATGAAAGTCTCTGCATCCAGTGGTGGTCCTCTATCTGGCATTTCCGAGATGACATCATGTAGTGTCTCTTGGTTCACTTGCACTGGTCCATATAACTGGCGGAAATAGTCAGTAAACACATGCGCAATATCACGCTGGTGCACAACTTGCTGGCCAGTTTCAGAGATTAGTTCCCTGATCAATGTCCTGCGTCGTCGTTGGCGTTCACGTACTACGTGGTGCATGGAGGGGGTTTCCGCAGCAACTGTGTCCGCCAATCTCGCCCGGACCATTATACCTTCCATTCTTAGTCTCGTCAGCTGTAATAACTTGGCTTTTATTCTGCGCATGGCCGTGTGCCTTTCCGGTGATGGTTGTTGGGTCATCAGCTCCTTCAGGGCTGTAAAATAAAAATCAGCCGTCGTGCGGTTCCACTGCGATTTGTCCCGCCCGTATCGTATCAACGTTCTCCGTAACGTTGGTTTTGCGCATTTAATCCACCACTGGAGAACCGAGGTGTATGCTCGTTGGCGGCGAACGCAGGTCTCCCAGGCCGCCTCTATCGTCCGGTGACATTAAGTGTCACGTACAAGTGCACAATTCATTTTCCAGTGACCCTTACTCCGCCATATCTTCTGACGCGTTAGTGAAATCGTACAGACGTACGCCATATGATCCGTAAAAGCCGATGGCCAGATTTAGGCATCCAGTATCGCTGCCCGTAGAGCTCGTGTCACATACACTCTATCAAGTCTATTCGCCGAGTGTCCCGTTACAAACGTATAACCCGGTCTGTCGCCATGCTGCAGTTCCCAGGTATCCAGAAGCGCCATTTCGGTAATCAACGCACGCAGTTCCATGCATGGCACATAATGAGGTACTTGGTCCTTTTTGTCGACGACACTATTAAAGTCGCCGCCCACTATATAGTTATCATAGCGTCCAGCGAACAACGGTGCTATCTCTTCGATGTAAAAGGTCTCCCTTTCTCTTCGTTTTGTGGAGCCAGATGGCGCGTATAAATTGATGAAACGAACTCCGTCGACAGTGCCGAAGGGAGATACATGAGGTCCTCCAGTCCTATTCCTTCCCTGGTGAGAATCGCCACACCGCATCCACTTTCATCGTGCACTGAATAATGTGCCTCGTAGCCGTAGAAATCTGGCGGCGATGTGAAACGCACTTCTTGTAGGAATACAGTATCCACGTCCGCAGCGCGTAACATATCTTTCAGCATTTGAATTTTAAGTGGTGTCCGAATGCCATTAATGTTTATCGTGGCAATGCGGTACGCCTGGAGTGTGTTCATCAGTTGTAGGGCGGTGCCATTAGGCGTCTATCTGCACCCCCGGCGCTCCTCACCACACTAAGTTGTTCAACATTTCCCGATCCCTCCCGGCCTCTGGCCAGGACTATTCTCAATCGTCGCGTTCGTAGTTTCATTCTGTTCCTGCTGGTCCATTTCTTGCGCCCAGTCCCCCAGCATATTTCCGGAACTGGTCGAAGGGTGGGAGGCAACGTCGTCACCGCTCTGATGTTGGACAGTTGTCATCTCCACTTCTGCCTTCCGGTCACCAGAAGGAGAGTTCAAGTTATCGTCGCTGTGGAACCCCTGCATCGTCATCTCGGTATCTGTTGAATCCACTGGTCTCAGGTCGATACGTCGTTGTCGTCCACTGTCCCCTCGGGACTATGGCTATCGTCAGCAGAAGTCAGCCGACGCTTCTTTCTTTTCTTCGGCGAACGCTGTTTCCGTTGCCTTGCTTCCGCATCGGCTGTTTGGGTCGCGTATCCTCCCTCTTGGTCCTGGCCTATCACGCTCTCGGTGGAAGCACTGGCAGCCACCACGGATGAGCCTGGAGCGGCCGTCAGCTGCATCTCTTGTGTGGTGTCCTGTGGCTGCTAGGGTGGAACCGGTGGTCGGAGGTCCAGTCCATTGGTGTCCATTTTCTCTATAGGGGGCAGCTGTTGGTGCCCATCGGAAATCTCCCTCACATCGCCTCTCAGGGCTTCCACAAAGGTCAACGGTAAGACAGTCATCTGTTGTGGTGCCTGAACGTCATCCCGTGGAGTTTGCACTAAACGTCGCTGGAGGCATTCCGAGCGGACGTGACCTTCTTTCCCGCACCCCGAGCAAGTACGAGGTTGCCCATCATAGATTATAATCGCTCGACAACCTCCTATGTACAAATAAGAGGGGACGTGGTTTCGCAGTTCTATCCGTATTTGTCCCACCCCATTTAAAACGGGGTACGTGGTAAAACTCGTCCATTTCTCGGCCACATGGGATAGAACTGTACCGTATGGTCGAAAGGCGTCGGTAACAAGTTCAGACGGGACCTCAAACGGAAGTTCGAAGACTCGTATAGTGCGGATCCCCATTCCCGCGTGATCGACTGTAACTGCACCAACATTGCCGTCGGCATGACAGAAACGATACCCGTTCGGTGATCGTTGTAGAAGTCTTTCGCAAGCAGCCTCGTCAACAAGCTTGACATAGACGACGCTTGAAACGATCGATAAATTGATTCCCGCGATTTCCTGTGGATCGATTTTTACCTCTTCTTTTAAGAAACGTTTAATCTCGTGTGCCTTTGGTCGTGTGTAGTCGTTCGCAAAACTGAACTTCAAAGTCGTTTTTGTGTAAGAGTGTGCCATCTCGTTCTAGACTCACAACACCGCACGCCCGAAGCCGCTCCGGCGTAAACAAACAGGCGCTCGCACCACAGCGCGGGCGGCAGGCAACACGGTCCGCACTGTGTCACTGCCGAAGGCAGACTGACCGCTCGGCTAATCCCGCGCGGCACTCTCTACAATTCCTGTCCCACAGTTCACTCGATGCAGCTTAAGCCAAGCCGTCAAATTCGAGTCACAGACAGAACACTATTTTAACGCAGTCCTACACGGGGAACTAAATTTAATTCTTCTTCCTCTACTACATTTAGCAGGCAAAGTTTTCCTATGAACCACATATGTTGCTGTAATACTACATACAGAATCCATATATGGGTCTAGTAATTTTGCGTCGATTGTCTGCAGTTTGCTGACGAATTTCCCTCAGATAAAGTCTCTCAGGACGTATATTATTGCCCACTAACACCACCATAACGATGCTATAGTACGTTTATAATTAGTTGCGACTTTTAACGTTTGGCTCACTGGAGGGGATGTGACACCATTGCCCAGGCAATACAAATGGCGCGCCCGCTTTCCCCACCACGCCGCCAGCGTTTCGATTGGTACAGCGCCCCTTTGGCCACTCTGTGGATAAGCAGTACCATGTAGAGTCGCGTGTTAGATGCATATCTGCGTTCGTCGGCTTTCGTTATAAAGTGGTATTTTCTTTCGTTGAAGTGTTCTGCAGACATCAGGTATTGTGAACAATTGTTTTGTGTTGACGTTGTATTAATAATAGCAATGCAACACGTCTGAACACGAGGTTCGCATTAACAGTTGTCGCCGAAGAACACGTTCACTGGCTGTGAAGACAATATTCTGCTGTAAAATATTCCTTCGAATTCGACAATAGTGATGGTCAATGTGCATACCACTCTGTTGTGATGGATGAAGCTCCAACAATGCAATGGAGGAAACCAGACATTTTTCTCTGGGTTGAAAGAAATGTTACACTGAATAAAGTAGAATGCAGCACGTATAAGACAGAGTCATGGAACTTGTAGCGTTCTACAAGCCAAACACTCCACACATCGAAGTCGACGAATTAGCTAACGCTAAAGGGCATAGTTTAATACGGCTTTCTCCATTATCATGCTCAATTAAATCTGACTGAGGATATATGGGCCTAAGTGAAAAGTAATGTGGCAATAAACAACAAGAAATTTAGGCTCACTGAGGTTGAAATGCTGGCAAAAGAAGCCACTGCAATGACTGGTCTCAAGTGGTCACCCATACCAAGAAGGTAGTTGAAGAGAGGGATTCATGAAGGTCTGCGACGAGTTTTGAGTAATACATAACTTCTCTTGTTGCCTTGTTAAAAATCTACTCCTTTTGCCAAAACACAACAGATTGTCACTGACATTCTGACGCAGTTGAAAAGGAAACTGCGACAGAATCCTGAAACAGTATAATATTAAACTAGCTACCGAGGGCACGACAGGTCAAAAGTTCAAGAAAAAGGCCATTCTCAGTATAAAAATCAAAGTGTAACTTCATCAGTTAAACTCACAGTAATTCTCGTTTCACCAGATATCGCTGGTCTTTAAAAATAGCATTATTTCACTGAAAAAACTTGTAATTGCTTGAATCGCGGTAGATATGGAAGCTTCACATACTAATAGTATGGCAAAATATTCACATCTTTGCTTGCTATCATTGGCAAAATCTTGTTTCGATATCTCACGCCGTTTATGAGATACAAAGGATGTGTGAATATTTCATTCTGGCTTTTTCACTGGCACATGTGTTCGTGACAGAGCGCTCGTTACATACACTCCATTTTCTCAAGACTGGAGACAGATAGCGATATTCTTCCAAGTGTAAAAATAATTCGATATGCTATCTACATTTCATACGCAGCAACGTATGACATAACGTGCACCAAACGGAAATTCATAGCGACGTTATTTTCCACTGAAAACTATAAGAATTTCTTGCAGTAGTTTACCTAATATCGAAGTATTACAATAACTAGCACCATTAGCCATATGATAGGTAGTTCATCATGAAGCTGACAAAAACTATAAGAAGTGCGAGAATCAGAGTTTACTACCAAATAGTTTCCTTAAAATCGTTTGAGGAAGATGGCAGATCGGCCGGTTTACGCATCTTGCAGTTCACGCAGGCAATTGAGCCCGAAAGGTTCCGCGCCAAGTAGACCTGGCATTATTGTCACCTGCTGATGTGCTCAGCTCACGCTGACAACTAAGCTTTCCTCAACTCACTCCGTACTGAACTGTCAAAAGTCGCAGCTTGATGTAAACGCACTATAGACGCTCTGACAGCTACAGACGGCCACAGGAACAAGTCTGTGCCGGACAGGTGTCAGATATCAACGCACTACCTCAACCATGCGGTAGTTCAAGTTCTTCCTCTATGAGGCTCTTCTATTGCAGGGTTGAAGTTGCAGGAATTAAAAAAGTCGAATGGCGGCCGCCACGCCGCCCTTATCTATCGTGCGACAAGGCAGGGCCCCTTATCGATCACCTGACAAGCCATATTTCCCCGTTCACTACCCTCTCGCCCGTCCCTCTCCAGTCGGTATTAGTGTAGTATTAAAGCGAAGCAGTGTCACAGTGTCCTATTTTAGTGAGAATCAAAACGAAATCAGAAGCCCATCACCTTGGCTTTGCTCTAAGGAATCTGGATAATCTGAATTTTTGTACAACATTCAAAAATTTCTATCGAGAATCTATACCATGCAGCAACACACACACACACACACACACACACACACACACTCACACACACACACACACACACACACACATGTTCATCATACTGATGTCTAAAACATAACGAAGACCCCTCATAGTAAGAGCCTCAATGCTATTTTCAGGCATAAACACACGCGGCTAAAAAATTTCATGCGAAACAGTCATTTGACATTTCGAGAAAGGCCTAAATCACCGACATAGCAAAATTAACCTGACTGAATTTATACTGAAATTACTACGCTAATCAGGCAACCACACAAACAAATAGGCAGTCTGAATTACTGTCAGATACAGGAAACATGTAATTCATTCCATTACTTAAGCCACCACTTGGTGTAAGACACAATGCACCGTCAAATTAAATATTTCCATACATAAATTATTCCATGAAGCTTGTCAAGTGTTGCAGTAAAATTTCCATGTCTAGAATGTAAGGGATCCTTATTGGTGCTATTTTTACAAACCTTTTAGCAATGCTTCACCATAGCTAGTTCCATGGGGGGCGGGGGTGGGGTGGGGACGGGGGTGATAGATAATGCGTATAGTACTATACCAGAAAAACAATCTACTATTGTTCTTTATTTGCATTTAAACAAGGTGTACTAGAGGTTAAGTAGCGAAAGAACTTTGGAGGGATTCTGCAAGACTGCAATCACAACTAGGGTCCAAGGCTTTCTAGAACGGTTACGGACTGTATTTCCTACAACCAACTACTGGAGAGTGTCATGGCGGCTGCAATGTAACACGTGTTAAGTTCGGCTCGCGAAATTTAGTTGAATTCGAAGGTGTTCTCGCAGGTGGTGTTGTCTAGTACAAGTGGAAATCGTGAAAACAACAGTGTTCTGTGCACTAGTGCTATTTTTTTTCTGTGCTCCGCCAATATCTTCGAGAAAATGGTAAACAGAAGAGTGAACAGCAGCGCGTCCAGCAGCGGGGAAGCAGCAGGTGCGGCGGGCCCGCTCTTGGCGGAAGGTGCGGCCGCGGCTCCCGGTATAGCGGAGCTGGTCCGCTCTGAGGTAAACGCTGCGCTCCGCGATAAAAACAATCTCGATCTGATAGCAGGCACTATATCAGATACTGTAACGGCAGCAGTATTGGCCAAAATGCGTGAAACTGTTGAGGCCAATACTGCCGAAATTACAGCACTAAAAAAGTCTGTGTCTGAATACGAGAAAAAGGCACGAGAGTTGGAAGTCAAACTATCTGCCGCAACTGACGAACTAGAACAGTACCAAAGGCGAAATAGTCTACGACTGTTTGGAGTAGTAGAAAATAAGGAAGAAGACACGGACAACCTGCTTATACAGGTTGCGCGTGAAAAATTAGGCGTTGAAGTGACCAAGGCAGACATTGACAGGAGCCATCGGGTGGGACGAAAATTACCAGGTGCCACCAAACCTCGTCCAATAATAATTAAATTTGTCTCGTACCGAAAAAGGGCAGAGATCTTTACCCAGAAGAAGAAGTTAGCAAGGACAGGGCTTACAATAAGGGAAGATCTGACACACGAACGGCTAAAGGTTTTAAACAGTGCCATATCCCATTTCGGTCTTCAGAATGTGTGGACTCAGGATGGCAGAGTAATCATTAAGACAGCAGCTGGAAAGAAGACAGTCACAAACATGACAGAACTGAATAGTATTAAGTGAAGTTACTCGAGCCAAAAGTGCAAACTTAACACCATTTGCAATTGTAACAGCCCCAATACTCAGATATAGTCTTGTAATTTTATTAATTTTTTAATTATACCCATATTTGTACCTTCAACTAATTGTTTTTGTAACTGTATTAACTTTTCACTATTTTTTTGTGTCTGTAGCTCTAACCATTACTTAATTTTAGTTACTGCTAATTCTTTTTTTCATTTTCTCAGTTTATTCTCTTCCGTTCTGAAATATTTCTATTGCAATTATTAGTCTTTCCTTTAGTTCATTAATCACCCATCTCTTCGGTTTAAATTGTTCATAACAAAAATCACTATCAGTATCACTTTAGCAAATTTCAATCAAATTGTAGCTTCCTACGATAATCACTACCAGTATCACTTCAGTAAATTTCAATTTAATTCTAGCTTCCTACGATAATCTATTAATTACTAAGCTTACTTCTCTCTGCTGGCAGCATCGGCCTCTTAAATCACTCCCTTCTCCCTTATTTCCACTCTAAGCTGTTTCAAATACGCTAATTACATTTCTCCTCTTACGACAGAGGATACACAGTGACACACAGCCGTCACTATTTTGGTCATATTCTCCTTGCACAGAATACCACTAATCCATTTTCTATACTCCCGCAACCTCAGAAAATCTTTAGCAGGCGCCTTTCTTTCGGCACTCGCGGTGTCACAAACAGGGCGTGCAAAATCTCGGACACCCCTGTGTTATGTCACTTGGCGGAAGCAGCGGCCAGTGCTCCTCGCGGCAGGTAGTGCCTAACAAAGGGACAAACCAGTCTGCCACCCTACTCCAGGTTGCTCGGCGGAACGCGTCAGAGCTTTTAACAGCTCACTGTAACATCCAGTCTTTACCTGCGCATTACGAAGAACTTAGCCTCCTCTTCAACCAACTAAACTACCACGTAATCCTCTTATCCGAAACGTGGTTGAAACCACACATATCCTCTGCATCTTTTCATCTCCCAGGGTACACATTTCTTAGGGCAGACAGATCAAAAAAGCGAGGTGGCGGGGTCGGCGCGTATATACGAACAGATCTCAAAGCGAAAGTCTTATGTACGTCAAATCCTGCTGAAGAAAAAGAGGCTGAATTCATGTTCATTGAAATAAATATACAAAGTCGGAAATTCTTGACTGGCGTCGTTTACAAGCCGCCAAAAATAAGCTCAATGAGTTCCTTCCAGTCGGAATTACATTCACTTAAGTGTCAATACGAACATGTCATCGTAATGGGTGACTTGAACATAGACCTGCTAAGAGACACTCCCTCCGCAAGAAACCTAAGAAGACTGTTTAGTTGCAATAGCATGAACATTCTTCCATTACAACCTACACACCATACGGCGCACAGTCATACTCTTATAGACGTAATCGCAACGAAACAGACTGACAAAGTAAGAGATGTTGGTCAAACATCGGCCCCTGGCCTCTCAGCACATGATGTAATATTCCTGGCCTACTCTGTGCAGCCCCCAAGGATCAAATCGCGTTACATAACTTGAAGGAACATGAAACGTATTGACCTTGACGCTCTAACAGCCGATTGCTCAGAAATCTCATGGCATCAAATAATCAGAAAACCCACAATCGACGGCCAAATTAATGAACTTGGTGATAAACTCACTGCCCTCTATGACAAACATGCACCTGTGCGCACAATCCGTGTAAGAAAATCTCCTGCTCCCTGGCTGACAGCTGAATTACGTCAAATGATGACTAATAGGGATGCTGCCCACAGGCGTTTCAAGGCAGATCCGAAACCCGAGCGTTTCGAAGAATATAGAAAGCTACGGAACAGAGTGAAACAATGCATTCGCAATGCTAAAATCAGGCACGCTCGCTCCCTTGTATGCAGCGATCTGACGCCCACGACTCTATGGAAGAATCTCCGTAGCTTGGGGGTCGGAAAGGCAAAATCGGAAACTACTTTTCATGTGTCAGCTAACGAATTAAATGAATTCTTCTCTGCACCTCTGAATACCAGCACAGCTGATAATTACCGTCCACAAGAATCCCCAAACATGATAACTAACAACGATACCTTCCATCTAAAACATGTAACAACAAATACGGCAAGAAAAGCAATAATGAGAATCTCTTCTGATGCAATAGGCAACGACAGTATCGGTATAACCATGATTAAGAATGTTGCCGATATCTTAGTACCTGTCTTAACTGACATATTTAATTTTTCCCTCGTGAACGGAATATATCCCACTGCATGGAAAAGAAGCCTAATTCGACCCATCCCTAAGATCGAAAACCCGCAACTGCCTAGTGATTACCGACCAATTAGCATACTGCCTGCTGTTTCCAAAGCACTTGAATATATTGTTCATGATCAAATCACTGAACACTTGCATGAATTCAGCCTATATGACAAATTTCAATCCGGTTTCCGTAAACATCACAGCACAAACACTGCTCTAATTAAAGTAACTGATGACCTGAAATATGCCATCGACAATCGAAAGGCAACAATATTGACGCTACTGGACTTCAGCAAAGCTTTTGACACTGTTAACTTTGACATATTGCTCAGAAAAATGCAACAGCTTAATTTCTCTGACAGTGCAATGAGATGGTTCGAAAGCTACTTAAAAGACAGACAGCAATGTGTTGTCTGCGTAAATGAAAAATCTTCCTGGAAACATGTTTCGTCGGGAGTGCCACAAGGATCAGTCTTAGGACCACTTTTGTTTTCTTTATATGTCAACGATATTTCGTCGGTTCTGTCCTCCTGTAAATATCATTTCTATGCCGACGACCTCCAGCTCTACCTAAGCGTCAGACCTGAAGATATAAACACTGCAATCGCTCAGATGAATGATGATCTGTCTTCAGTAGTGAGATGGGCGAAAAACCTGGGGCTTAAACTAAATGCAAAAAAGACGCAAGTAATCTTAATAGCCCATCAGAAATTAATAAGTTCAGATTTCCGCGAACGGCTACCTCCTATTCTGCTCGACGGTACTCCAATACCATATCAGAAAACAGTGAAGAACTTGGGTGTAACTTTGGATGAGCATCTCAACTGGGCGGAGAATACAGTCGCAGTGTGCCGAAAGACGTCTGCTTGTCTCTATGCTCTCAAAAAGTTTCGGAACATATTTCCACAGGACTTGAAACGCCAGCTCGTGCAAGCACTCGTTCTACCGAACCTCCACTATTGTGATGTGATTCAACAAGGCATGAGTAGTGAAAACAAAAGACGGCTAGAGCTAACCATGAATGCCTGTGTGCGTTACACCTGCAACATTCGCCGATATGATCATGTTAGTGCTTCATACTCCGAGCTAGGGTGGCTGCGGCCGGACAAATTGCGTGACTACCACACTCTATGTCTACTCCACCGACTCCTCATCGCGCAAGCACCCCAGTACCTTGCTTCAGAGATTAAAAACCTGTCATGTCATCATAATCGAAACACGAGGTCACTCTTATTTGGTATCCTAACTGTGCCCACTCACAAAACAAAAACTTTTGCAAACTCCTTCTCAGTTGCCGCTGTCCGCCTCTGGAACAAACTGCCCCTTACCTTGCGCAAAATTCGATCTCCTGCTGCTTTTAAGAAGAAGTTGAAGTATTTCCTACTATCATCCTCACAAAGTTCTCCACAAAATTAATGTACAAGGACAATCCCCTCATCTGTCAAATAGCAAAGCTAGCGTCTCCTATCTTGCTCCTGAGATGCCTTCCTCTTCATCTTTCTCTATTAGCCACGCAATCTTCTTTTCCTTTATATTTCCTTAATTATGTTTCATCATGTCTCTATTCTTCTCCTCCCTTCACCATGAGTCTCCCTCATACTCCCTGCTGCCGGCACTCCTATCTAAAATCTGTCTCTTCAATAATGTCTAATTATAACAGTACTTGTGACCTAAGAATATAAACTCTATATGTATGTATTTTTCCAGGTGTACCTTTCAAATTGTTTATTTCACTTTTTGTACTAGATGTAGTTTAACATGCCTACTAAAACATATGAATGTAAAATAAGTAGAATGCCTGGTTAGATGTAAGAGAGGGCCTGATGGCCCTAATCTTGCCAGGTTAAATAAATAAATAAATAAATAAATAAAAATAAATAAATAACATCAAAATGTAATCAGAATACGCAATGTAAGAAAAAGAAGACACACAACACAGCCGCGCGTTGTAGCCGCGCGGACTAGGGCGTCTTGCCACGGTTCGTGCGGCTGCTCCCGTCGGAGGTTCGAGTCCTCCCGTGGGCATGGGTGTTGTGTTGTCCTTAGCGGAAGTTAGTCTAAGTTAGTTTAAATAGTGTGTAAGACTAGGGACCGATGACCTCAGCAGTTTGGTCCCTTAGCAATTCACACATATTTGAACATTTGAACACACAACACAGCAAAAGTAGGAACGCAATTGCGAAACATTTTTTAGGAAGATGTTTAGATGGGATGTTTTTATTGTGACACATCACATCAGCTGCACATTTTGGTAATACACCACGAGAGCTACGTATAACAAATTACTTAGAGTCATCATTCGAAGATGGAAGTGGTAGTGGAACAAGACAGAGGTGAAGCACACAGACAGGTGTTACAAAACGATGCCATTAAACTTCGAAAGATTATAGAGGGTGTCTTGAGCAACAAATTCAAGATAGGAACCTTTGTCCAGAATATCATCCAATGACGCTACAGAACGTCGAAGTTATAGGAGCTGGCGCAGCAAGCGTGACTTTGTACACTGTGGGAGCATAGTCGGAACGTCACCAATGTTGTTGTCTCTTATGAATGCAGTGGTCTGTTGCCTCAGTGGAAGACATTTCCGGACACAAATTTCCATCCACAGTTTATTTTTCTACAGTACATTGAAAAATGTTGGTGATTTTAGAGGGTCCAGGATAATAAACTTCGAACGCAGCCCCGTGTCGGAAGACGTCAGCCACCAAGGCAACAGAGCATTGCATCATGGGAGACAAGGCTTGCTTACGCAATAGCTTGCTCCATCTTCTCTACTGGCGATCGAGGCAAATAATCATGACCACCGAATGTCAAACAAGACGGGTCTGTTGTAGGACGTTCCACCTATGATCCATCAGTGAATAAAGCGACATTTGCTGCGGAAGGAGCGACATAGCAGTACGCGCCAGCACCTGTAACCTCCACACTCTGTAGTGTCGCTGGACGACGTTTCCAGGCACAGGAGTAGGGAAATAATGTTCGTTCTGGTGCATTTTGCACTGTTCCCAAATTTATTCGAGATGGCAACTCTTCTTGGATGGTCCCACAAATCCTCTCCCTGAGGGTGGATGTAGCAATGTCACACTGTTGACCTCACCAACCCCACTCTTCCCCATCCCCCCTTCCCCTCCCCACCGCCACTTGTGAACTGGCAGGAGAAAACACTCAATCTGTGTTGAGCTGTTGGAGAGGAAGGACATAGGGTACTGTCTTGGGAATTGTGTTTTTTTATTTATATGTGTATTATCCAGATGGAAGACTCTAAATTTTGGTGGGGAAACCGAACTGACAATTACCTTACAGCCTTGCTGCATAAAATTCAAACAAAATTGGTGGGATGATAGCAAATCGCTCTCGTGAAAAAACAGATATCATGACACGAAATGAGAAGCAAATTCAAGCAATCTGTTGTTTATTAATTTAAATATTAATTAAATTGGCGGGAAATGTGCTCAGTTTATGAGAAGTTGGCGTTGGACAGAGAGGAGTTTAATGGCTGTGCTACCTGTAACCATACAGCTGAGGATCGCGTCTGTAGCCTCCTACACAAAGAATGGAAGGAAGTGATCATGGATGAGTGTAGGGGGAATACATTTCATCAAATAATAGTGATGTTGCTCGATATACTGAGGATGCATTTTGCAACTCAAAGAGACTACTGCTTGTACTGGAGCTCGTCACGTTTTTTTGAAATGGCCAGTCAACCCACAGCATAGGAATGAAAAATAAGTGCTCGCCTTGGTCTATGAGGATCAACTAAGGACACAGGAAACAGGTTTTGTTCCTTTCTCCGATCATGTTTGTGTATGTGTGCTCTAGTCTACAGTAACACTCGAAATTGCCGGGGAACTGCCCTATAGCCACTGCCACAAGAATTTCCTCCTAATGACCTGCAAGAGAAATAGCTGCTGAGAAAGTTGTGCACACAAGTACATAGATAGTAAGACAGGACAGGCCAGCAAACTATAACTGAAGTGTAGGAGAAGTTGCCTCCTACCGGTAGATAAGTGTATTGCTGTTGAGGAACTTATACACACACACACACACACACACACACACACACACACACACACACACACACACACACACACACACACATACATACACATACATACATACATGGTAAGAAGGGATAGGGCAGACCAGCCGCTGCGGTCGAGCGGTTCTAGGTTCTAGGCGCTTCAGTCCGGAAGCAAGCGGCTGCTACGGTCGCTGTGTATGTGTGATATCTTTAGGTTAGTTAGGTTTAAGTAGTTCTACGTCTATGGGACTGATGAACTCAGATGTTATGTCCCATAGTGCTTAAACCCATTTGAACCATTTGGATAGCGCAGCAAACTATAACTCAAGAGTAGGACGGCCAGTACACACTACCATAACTGATGGAAAATGCTTCACTGCTCTAATTACATATCAAAATTGTTGTGAAAATACGACCACTCATAAACAACAGATCACAATGCAAGCTGCGCGGAGTGACCGCTCGGTTTAGGGAAATGGCTCTGAGCACTATGCGACTTAGCTTCTGAGGTCATCAGTCGCCTAGAACTTAGAAATAATTAAACCTAACTAACCTAAGGACACCACACACATCCATGCCCGAGGCAGGATTCGAACCTGCGACCGTAGTGGTCGCTCGGCTGCAGACTATAGCGCCCAGAACGGCTCGGTTTAGGGAACCATGTCACGGATTGCTCCACCCCTCCCGCCGGAGTTTTGAGTCCTCGCTCGGGCATGGATGTGTGTGTTGTTTTTAGCGTAAGTTAGTTTAAGTAGCGTGTAAGTCTAGGGACCGATGACCTCAGCAGTTTGATCCCTTAGAAATTCACACACATTTGAACATTTCATACTGCAACACTTGCGCTGAGTATTGAGAAAAATCATTGCAATAAAACAACTACTGCAAAAAGATCTCCCCAGGAGCAAATGACGACCGCTGCATGTGTACTCACCCTGAATGTGTGGATACAGACTAAGCAGCTTGGAATCAGTCTTACCTCCCCTCCTACCTCCTCTCTACCCTCCCTCTTCTTTTCCTGTAGGTAGCGATACTGGTTTTCCAGGGCTGTTTTAGCCTGTTACTGATGGTACACAAAGAGATCCATCTACTGGCAATGATATACTGTCTGCAGTCTGCATAAATCAGTCACAGATGGACAAAAGTTAGAAGAACAGGGCGGTTCCAAAAAGACGTTACACGTATTCCTTGGAATGAAGGCCCCATCTGGAAAAATTTCTCCGAAAGCCCCCCCCCCCCTTTCCAACAATAGCGAAATGTCTGACTATTCGTCATGCATGAACAAGTGGACGGTCAACAATGGTGTACTTTCAAACATTCTGAATGTGCCGACACTGTCTGAAAGTTGTCTTCAGCTAAGTAAAATCAGTTTCCTGCAGGAAACACGTTGAAATATGGTCCACATAAATGAGATACACACAGATCTTTATACTAGTCATCTTATTGTGACCTGACCTCCTTACTGTGTCCTGACAGGCGGTCAACAGTGCCTCGCACTTGATAGCCTCCGCTGTTGCATTAACCCGTCTTCACTTGCGTCTATTTTACCTCTTCAGGTAATCTGTCCGAAATATGTGTGGTAGAGGTTTCAACGGTCCACAACGACTTTGTGTGTGTGCGTGTGTGTGTGTGTGTGTGTGTGTGTGTGTGTGTGTGTGTGAGTGTGTGTGTGTGTCTGTGTGCGGGTGGGTGTGTGTGTGTGAGTTGTGCACTGTGGAGCGATGAGAGACTTGTTGTACAAACGGCGACGGGAAAGACAGAGGAGGAATTTTAAATAAGTCAGTTGCCCGTGGTGGAGTAACACATTGCGTATTTGCCGGAACTGCTGCCATTCTTAACAGCTAAAATTCTGTAATATCAGCTCATTTATTTAAAAAGAAGTGACTGAATAAACACGAACACTCTTTTGCTGCATGGATTATTACCATTGTGTATTCTCCAGGTGAGATTCTCATGCTTCCTACAACGAATATTGTTCCGACAGACATCACCTCACAGCGTGTAAAGGGTGCAGCCTTATGCTTTAAAAGAAAACGAATACTGTGACAGTGCAAATGTGGATACAGTACTTCAATCAATGAAATCTCCAGCTAAATCAGTGCAAACTCGCAGTCGCGATATTTACTTATGCTTGCTACAATGAACATTGAACCGAGAAAATTGAATCTTGCATTGAATATGCCACAAAATAAGCACTTAAGCCATCCAACAGTCATCCATCATACAAACATACAATTAGTTAGCAAGTTCCATATGCTATGGTGAGTAAGAGACTTCACCAATAACATTATGCTGGTAGGACCAATCAGCAGCACGATAATCAATACTGAGTGAACATTCCGAGATGGATACACCTGATTGTCTTTTGAGTGGTACCAGTGTGTCTTAAGAGGCGAGAGACGTAATCCTCTTATAAACGAGCAATACAACAGCGACGTATATATTAAGTTACAAGCACATCCTAGCCTTGATTCTACAGGAAGATAAAATACTGCAACAACATCACGCAACCATCGACGAAACAGCCATCAATGAGAAAAGTGCATGTGTCCTCACCTCAATGTGTGGATATACACTCCTGGAAATGGAAAAAAGAACACATTGACACCGGTGTGTCAGACCCACCATACTTGCTCCGGACACTGCGAGAGGGCTGTACAAGCAATGATCACACGCACGGCAGAGCGGACACACCAGGAACCGCGGTGTTGGCCGTCGAATGGCGCTAGCTGCGCAGCATTTGTGCACCGCCGCCGTCAGTGTCAGCCAGTTTGCCGTGGCATACGGAGCTCCATCGCAGTCTTTAACACTGGTAGCATGCCGCGACAGCGTGGACGTGAACCTTATGTGCAGTTGACGGACTCTGAGCGAGGGCGTATAGTGGGCATGCGGGAGGCCGGGTGGACGTACCGCCGAATTGCTCAACACGTGGGGCGTGAGGTCTCCACAGTACATCGATGTTGTCGCCAGTGGTCGGCGGAAGGTGGACGTGCCTGTCGACCTAGGACCGGACCGCAGCGACGCACGGGTGCCCGCCAAGACCGTAGGATCCTACGCAGTGCCGTAGGGGACCGCAGCGCCGCTTCCCAGCAAATTAGGGACACTGTTGCTCCTGGGGTATCGGCGAGGACCATTCGCAACCGTCTCCATGAAGCTGGGCTACGGTCCCGCACATCGTTAGGCCGTCTTCCGCTCACGCCCCAACATCGTGCAGCCCGCCTCCAGTGGTGTCGCGACAGGCGTGAATGGAGGGACGAATGGAGACGTGTCGTCTTCAGCGATGAGAGTCGCTTCTGCCTTGGTGCCAATGATGGTCGTATGCGTGTTTGGCGCCGTGCAGGTGAGCGCCACAATCAGGACTGCATACGACCGATGCACACAGGGCCAACACCCGGCATCATGGTGTGGGGAGCGATCTCCTACACTGGCCGTACACCACTGGTGATCGTCGAGGGGACACTGAATAGTGCACGGTACATCCAAACCGTCATCGAACCCATCGTTCTACCATTCCTAGACCGGCAAGGGAATTTGCTGTTCCAACAGGACAATGCACGTCCGCATGTATCCCGTGCCACCCAACGTGCTCTAGAAGGTGTAAGTCAACTACCCTGGCCAGCAAGATCTCCGGATCTGTCCCCCATTGAGCATGTTTGAGACTGGATGAAGCGTCGTCTCACGCGGTCTGCACGTCCAGCACGAACGCTGGTCCAACTGAGGCGCCAGGTGGAAATGGCATGGCAAGCCGTTCCACAGGACTACATCCAACATCTCTACGATCGTCTCCATGGGAGAATAGCAGCCTGCATTGCTGCGGAAGGTGGATATACACTGTACTAGTGCCGACATTGTGCATGCTCTGTTGCCTGTGTCTATGTGCCTGTGGTTCTGTCAGTGTGATCATGTGATGTATCTGATCCCAGGAATGTGTCAATAAAGTTTCCCCTTCCTGGGACAATGAATTCATGGTGTTCTTATTTCAATTTCCAGGAGTGTAGGCTAAGCAGCTTAGAAGCAGTCTTACCTCCGCTCCTATCTCCCCTCCTTCCTCCCTTTCCTCCTCTCATAGATAGGATACTGGTTTCCCAGGCGTGTTCTATTCTCTCGCTGATGGTACACAAAGAGCTCCATTCACTGCAGGTCCTCTGCTTTGCTCAGTGTTGTGTTGACAATCTTGAGATCTATCTATGGCGATGCTTTGCTTTGGTCGGTGTTGTGTTGACAACGGTATACTGTTTCAGGTCTTCACAAATCAAACTGAAACGTCCCCTTAGAAAAATTTATGAATTACTGTTCTGGTATACCCCTTACGTTATTTGTTTTTCAAACAGCTGAGCAGAACTGAACGTACTCAGACATTTCTCTCTTTACTTATTCTGATCAACACTAAAATGACAAATAATATTTTTAGCGCAACGCAATCTGACTTTCAAAAATCCCTACAAAAGAATGGCCCTGACTAACAATAGCCTATACCTTTCATGAATCACTTACCTCACAAAAATCTTCGTTACTCGAACTACTGCAATACAGCGAGCGCCAATACTGCCAGCTAAATAAAGGATTCTAACTACTGAAGGCACTAACTACTGATAGGCATAGTTAGCAAATGAAAGATTTTGATAGAGAACAAACAATGTATTTACCTTAATAATGTTCAAAAGTCATCATATATACATGTTCATGATATCCAATATTACAAATTTACTCTTTCTGATGGACACATGTCCAGATCGACCACTCTCAAAATTCTGCCATCTCTCTCCCCACATCCACCACTGCTGCCGCTCACCTCCAACTGCGCAACGCTACGCGCTGTTCACATCCAACTGCCCACCACTACAATACCGAATATTCCAACAATGCCAACCAGCCACAGGCTGCACACAGCACAGCCAGTGATTTTCATACAGATCGCTACGTGACGTTACCAACATAAAAACCTAAACAGCGTACTTACAAAACGTATGTCTAGGAAATTCCAACCCATGGAACAATAGCAAAACAAGTGACTATTCGTCATGGAACGACCAACAGCATGCTGTGGCCCTCGGCTACATCTCGCGGTGAGAAGGGACAGCTCTATGCGTTGTACCTGCCAGAGGGGTGGGCGCTGTGACCAGAGGACGTTGAGCTCGCTGTGCGCGATCGCTATTCAAGACCTGGTGACGGCCACCCCCTCCCCTCCCCCCCCCCCCCCTCCACCGGCCGCCCACTCCCCCATCTGCCGACGACCGCTGCCTGCAGCAGCTTCCCGTAAATCGTACACTCAAAGTAATTTACTGTCTGTGGAAATGTAAATAAATTGTCGTGAGTGTGGATATTACCTACATTTCGGATACACGAATATCAATACAGAAGAGCGTCTTTCACACTATCTACTCACATGGCGGAAAATAAACACATTTATTTTTACACCCGGCAGCAAGCTACAATTCGCATTCCTCCCTCCTCGTTATTTTATAACATCCAAACAAGTAAAACTACGAACTCTGTCTATGATACTGTTGTCGATGGCAGATGAGCAAACTGCCGAGGTGTTGAATTTTACTGAATTTTACGGATTTTCCATCAATTATCGCATTTTTACCACTTTTCTCCGTAATTTCAACGTATTTTACCCGATTACTTGAGTTCCAAGCCTCTGTTTTCGAGGATTTCTCTCGTCAACAAAACGTCTCATCACGTCGATCTCATGATGCTATTAATCAGTGACACTGCAGCATGGTTCTCAACATCTGTATCGTTGCTGAACTACCCCGTCCAATACGTTGCGAGTGCTATACAGGGTGGAGAAAAATTGTGTCACGAAATTTTAACCCTGGATAGCTGATGCCAGTAGGAACCAAAATTACTAATGTTGTGTAGGTCGACAACGCACAGTTTTTAAACTACGGGAACTTGGCACCACGCGCTACGATTGACCTCGGAATTGCCCTGTTGCTGGATTCTCTGGACAACGCATGACCGCGAATGCTTTGCCTGCCGGAGATGGCGATGTATCCAAGGCGGCCCGTCGCTCGTTGACAGCGCGCCAGCCTTCCACTCTGGCGGCGAATCCACCGGGGTCCCAACACATCCATTGTAGATTCACGATAAGACGTACCGGGAACAAACCAGTCAACAGCTGTTACTTCGCGTACAGAAAGTCTTTTAGAAATTGTGTCGGCCCTGAGAAGGGCCTTTTCTGCAGCAAGGACATTGTTTACTTAAAGCAGGTGCTTGAACTGGCGACCCTTTGACGCCGTGTTTTGCCGAACTCTTGGAAAGATTCCTGGCATTGCCCTGATGTGATTGGCGCATGTTGAATGCTATACATTAATTCCTCTTCGTTTCTAGGTGGTTCGCGTCCGGGTGGATGAACTAGAACCTTGAAGAATCCCCACAGGAAAAAGTCCGGGGGCGTGAGGCTCGGTGATCTCTGGGGCCATATCATACGAGCACCTCTGCCAATTACCCGGCCGTCGAAGAGTTCATTTAAATATCCGCGCACAGCACAACTGTTATGTGTGGGCGCCTCATCATGCTGCAAGCACATGCGTAGCCGTATATTCAGCGAACATCTTCCAGCAGGCTGGATAGAGTTTCTTCCAAAAAGTGAAGGTATTTTGCCCCGGTAAGTCGAGAAGGCAGACGGACCGGCCCAATCAGATGGTCACCCACAATGCCTGCCCAAATGTTGAGAGAAAATCGTTCCTGGTGTCTGTCGACGTACGTGACGTGAAGATTTCCCCTTGCCCGATGGAAGGTGCACTCGTCGGTAAACAACACAATGGCGGGGAAGTCGGGATCTGTGCAACACGTCGCAGAAACCACCAGCAAAACCCTAGCCTGTGTTCATAGTCCGCTACAGGATTTAGGTCTTGGACAAGGTGGAAACTAAATGGAATTTTGGCCGTCATCCCTCGACTAACCGATGATTGACCCCAGAATGAGATTGGTACTGGCGGAAGTAAAGCTGTGAGGACGGGGCGTGAGTCGTGCTTAGGTAACTCAGTTGGTAGAGCACTTGCCCGCGAAAGGCAAAGGTCCCGAGTTCGAGCCTCGGTCCGGCACACAGTTTTAATCTGCCAGGAAGTTTCAGATGAGTGACCCCCATGTCGTGTACAACCGCTCGAGTATTTGTCCTGGGTGCTTCCTCGAAGCTCTCGAGAACAGTCTCTTCAAATGCAGCATCCCGACGTTTTCGAGGTCTTCCAGCATCACGATGATATCCCGCTAACGAGCCTGTTTCGCCAAGTCGCCGGTGAATTTCTGTAAACGTTTGCGGGTGTGGGTGGCGTCTTGCTGGGTACCGGTCCTCATACAGCCGTCGAGATTCATGCGAATTACCGTCGGCTAGTCCATAAACGAAAACCATATCTCGTCGTTCTTCAGACGAATACTGTGCCGCTATGCTTACTGTATGACTAAATCGCAGGTGACGTGAGTGTGCTCCGAAGCGAAGCTTATGTGTGAATGCTTCTGATGTGTGATGGAGACAAATAGCAAGACGTACTCGAACGTATGCGTCTCACGTAGTGGCAGTGACGGGGTGAGGGACGTTTGTATGTGTGAATCGACTACCATAGCGCTGCCCGTCAACCGACGAAGGGCAACAGGGCAATCCCACGGCTAATTGGAGCGTGTGGCGCCAAGTTTCCGAACTTAGAAAATAGTGCGTTGTCGATATACACAACATTAGTAATTTTGGTTCCTATTGGCGTCAGCTGCCCGGGGTTAAAATGTCGTGACACAATTTTGTCCACCTTGTATACATGTTGACATCTCGTGAACCCTGTTACACCTCTTACATGACATGACACAAATATTGTCTTGTAGAGTTGGAAATAGGCAGCAGCAGGGAGGAGGTGACAAAACTACGTTCCTTAGTCGAAACAGTTTATAAATTCAGTGTGATTTTATTACGATTTGCCATCTCTCCCTACGTGGATGGAAGTCCTCTCTTGTATGAGGAACGGTACCTAGCAAGACGCCACCCACACCCACAAACGTTTACAGAAATTCACCGGCGACTTGGCGAAACAGGCTCGTTGTTGGGATATCATCGCGATGCTGGAAGACCTCGAACACGTCGGGATGCTGCATTTGAAGAGAGTGTTCTCGCATTCGTAGCATAAGGTCAGAGATCGAAAGATCTCAATAACAACTTTGATGATTACCATCAAAACAAACGAATCATTTCCGTAACAGCACTATGTCTCCTATTTCGAAAAGAGCTGCCCCTTTGTTGAAGATATCGGCTAAGGATCATGAGCAAAATTCTAGATGGTCCCTATCTATACATCTTGTAACTCTTCCTCTGTCTCTGACCAACCCTCCCTCCAACATTGTCTTTGATTTAATTTGGGACTGACGAGAAGTAGGATGCAATTTGCTTTCGGAAAGAGCAAAGCCCGTGTTCCAAACTTGCACAACCCAACGATGCTAGTGATATACGCCAGTATTCCCATTCCAATAAAGTAACTGTTGTTCTGCGGAGACTGTAGATACGAACCTGATACAATGGAGAGTGTTGTGATGATATAACAGACGATCAAGAAAAAGAAACTATGGTTTATGAATGATGGAGCTCTAGAAGAAAGGAGTCTGAAACATTTTACGTAACTCACTTGTGCTATCAATTCCAGAGTATTGTTCTAGTGCTTGGAGTCCATACCAATAAGGTCTTGGAGAGAGAGAAAGGTTAAATCAGTGTGGTTTCCGATACATTATTCGTGGAAAACAACGCTGTTAATACTCCAATGAAGGAAATATGCTTGCAACACCTGACGTACATTCACCCTGCAAGTTTTCTATTCCCCTCATTACGGTGACAAACTTTAAAGTGATAAAACTACTACTTTCTACACCGAGGAAAAAAAAAACATAGATTTATTGTGATACACGCTATATATTGGTTTCCATAGGTGTAATAGCATCCACTGTTCGCGTCCGATAACGGTTTGAATATTATGCTACGCTTATATCAGTATCATAAAATGATCATCAGCAACGAAATATGCATGAAACAACATCTTATGAGGAAATAGACAAATGCGTAGCAGCGGTGTTATGTGACATTATACGCCATTCTGTACTAACCTAGTGAACAGAGCACAGTCTCTTCTACACACGACAACTGGCAAGCGAATGTATACACAGGGATTGCAGTATCTCACAAACTCGTATCACTGACTAACAATCATTGCAGTTATGAAGCTGAAGAGTCTATTTATGTCCAAGTTATGACAGGAAAATGGTGTACTGTTTCTTTCAACTGAATCACCACATGAGTGTGCAGAAACGTTCTCTGATGCATCGATGAAGGATAATGAATTGTTTCCAGACTTCGAGTTTCCGCTATATCCTTCTCATGCAACACTCGTCGAGTCTCATATAGCTGTGAAACGAGGGTTATTATACTTTCAACTATTTATTTACTTTCGCTCTTGTCCTATCCGAAATGCAGACAGGCAGATCTTTGGAAATAGGAAACTTATCAGGAATTTTTAGTAAGCTGACGAATATTAACGGTATAAAATCAACCCACATCTGGTTATGTTAGCAACATGAGTATACAAGGCGTTTTCTTAAGAGCATGCAGAAGTGTTGCGGGACATAGAGAATCCTCCACTGAACAATTTGAGGTAGGGAACCTGGGGTCGAAAAAGCCAGCTTATGGAGATGTGGAAGTAAACTTGTCTGCCGCTTTGTTTAGCATTACTGTTTTTCAGCTTATTTACACCTAACATGCTTACAGGTTTACACGTACTGTGCTGTTTGTTTATATATACATTCTTTACTTCCTGCAAGGAGACAAGGTGGATGAGCTTGATCACTATGAAGTCATGATGCAGATTTTGTTTACTTGAGGTTCGTGCAAAGAGTTCTACCTGAGCTATTGGAGAACGTACCCTTAGCTGCTCGTGAGAGCCGCGCGGAGTGGCCCCGCGGTTTGAGGCGTCATGTCAAGGACTGCGTGGCCCCTCCCACCGGAGGTTCGAGTCCTCCCTCGGGCATGGGTGTGTGTGTGTTGTTCTTAGCATAACTTAGTTTAAGTTAGTTCAAGTAGTGTGTAAGTCTAGGGACCGATGACCTAAGCAGTTTGGTCCCTTAGGAATTAACACACACTTGACCATTTTTTGTTCTTGAGAGGATTTGGACACAACATGACGGTGCACAGTCTCACTTCATTGTGGATGTCAGTAATGCTGTATTTCCTGGTCGCTGGATTGGGAGTGGAGGTCCTATTCCATGGCCTGCAATGTCACCTGACCTGAACCCCCTTGATTATTTCCCATGGCGGTATCTAAAGTCATCTTTGTATGAGATCCCAGAGGGTACGGAGATGGAATTAGTTGCCAGAATTGTAGCTGTCTGTGATGTGATTCGAAACGCATCAGAGATGTTTACCAGGGTACGTCAGAATCTTGTTCGCCGATGTCATGGATGCATTGAAGCTGATGGCCGTCACTTTCATCACGTTTTGTAAGATACAGTACAAATGGTACGTTCATTATATCTATCAATAATGATATTTGCAGTTAACTGTACTTAACGTAAAAAAGTACAAAGTAATGTGATTTTATACCTATTGTTGCGTTAAGCTGGCTTCTCCGACCCCAGGTTCCCCACCTCAAATTGATTAGTGGAGCATAATCTATGGCCTGCTGAATTTTTGCAAGCCCTTATGGAAACACCCTGTATACATATCGAAAAATGCGTAAAAATTACATAAAATCGGTAAAGGTACGAAAATTGACTGAAAATACGTAGAAATTGAGCGAAATCACAACAAAATGCAAGAAAATTGAGATAGAATAGAGAGCAGTTACATGTCTGCTTGTTGCAAGAAAATTGTTGTTCATGGGAACGAGTGTGTGACATCAAGAGGAACATGAGAAAATGTCTACATGCAAGTACTGGGAACAGGGGAAACAGTAACTCATCGTGGACAGCGATAAGACGGCCGGAATAGACTGTTTCACGTGGGTGACCACCGAAAGCTGAGTAACAAACTTATATACCTCGAACTACAACCCCAGGTGTCACCTCAAAGCACTCGGCAACCACCTTATAGCCTTTTGTAAAGTGTCTGGACATATGAATATGATACAATTTACGTCCTTCTTCGCTGAAGGGCATACTAGTGAGGGGACTGCAATATAAACCTACAGAATGGAACCCGTGTTTGACCATGTGCAAGACTGTTTAAGAGTTTTAAACTCTAACAAACAATAACTACAATGTGCTTCTCAGTACTCTCTACCAATCACAAACATGCGGTGTCAGCTAACAAATACCTTACAGAACAGTTGCTGCATGATTTTCACAACATCCTGAAGTATATCTACTGAGGTAAGGAGTACATGAAACTTGACTGCTGTCTCGCATGCTTTCCTAGAAAAGAGAACCATCTGCCTCTAAGTTGACATGGATCTGTGTTAAAGGATGAAAGAAAGTAGATGGAGTAATTGGTTGAGAGTGGCTGTAACGTGGTAGACTGATGATGCATTCTAGAGAGTGGAGAATGTTGTGGCTGGTCATTTATCGCACACTTAACTATTTTTTTCGTTTTCCTCTGGGACTGTATCAGTTGTGTGGTATTACCTGCGTTCGACTAGTAGACAACCGTGTTTTCCGGGTGTGACTTTGAGCGTTATCTGCCTTCGATAGTTAACAGCAAACCTCCCACTATCACGACCGGCAGAGGGCTTTCTACATATTTCTGATGAGATGTTTTCTGCGTTGAAATTACGGAAAAAAGTGGTAAAATTGCGATAACTGATGAAAAATACGTAAAACTGAGGAAAATATAACACCCTGGCAGTTTGATCATCGGTCAGCGACAACAGTATCGTAGACCGAGTTGGTAATTTTACTCAGTTGAATGTTACAAAATAACGAGGAGGGAGGGATGCGAATTGTAGCTCACTGTTGGGTGAAAAAATGACAATGTTTATTTTCTAGCACGTCAATAGAATGCGTGAAAGGCGCTCTTCTGTATTGCATTTTTGTATCTGAAATGTGCCGGCCGCGGTGGCCGTGCGGTTCTGGCGCTGCAGTCCGGAACTGCGGGACTGCTACGGTCGCAGGTTCGAATCCTGCCTCGGGCATGGGTGTGTGTGATGTCCTTAGGTTAGTTAGGTTTAAGTAGTTCTAAGTTCTAGGGGACTTATGACCTAAGATGTTGAGTCCCATAGTGCTCAGAGCCATTTGAACCATTTTTATCTGAAATGTATTTAATATCCATATTCATGACAGTTTATTTCTAAGACTTCCACAGACACCAATTTTGAGCCCACGGGCTACAAGAAACTGCGTATTAAACAGCGATTGCCCACAGCGAGCTAAACAGCCTCTGGTTACAGCGTGTGCCCAGTGAAGATGGTTCAAATGGTTCAAATGGCTCTTAGCACTATGAGACTTAACATCTGTGGTCATCAGTCCCCTAGAACTTACAACTACTTAAACCTAACTAAACTAAGGACATCACACACATCCATGCCCGAGGCAGGATTCGAACCTACGACCGTAGCAGTCACGCGGTTCCAGACTGAAGCGCCTAGAACCGCTGCCCAGTGAAGACACCTGACCCTTTAGTGAGTGCAACCCATTATGCTGCCTCTTCCCACCGTGAGATGTAGCCGAGGGCCATAGCATGCTGGTGGCCATTACGTGACGAATAGTCAAATGTTTCACTATTGCTCCGGGAATCAGCATTTCCTAGAATTACGTTTGCTTTTTCAGGCCTGAAACAGTGAATCATTGTCAACCCCAACACCGACCAAAGCAGAGCATCGACGACAGATGAATCTCTTTGTGTACCGTCAGCGCAAGGTTAGGGCTGGCCTGGGAAAGTAGAACCACTACGTAGGAGAGGATCCAGCTGCAGACCGGAAACATATCATTGTCGATCTAACACCGACCATTACAGAGCACCTACAGTTGATGGAGCTCCTTGTGTACCATTAGCGACAGGGTAGAACCGGCCTTGAAAACCAGTATCCCTACCTACAGAGGGAGGGAGAAGGGGAGGTAGGAACGGAGGTAAGACTGGTTCTAAGCTGCTTAGTCTGTATCCACACACAGAGGTGAGGTAGCATGTACTGCTCTAGTAGAAGATTTTTTTCTCGATAGTTGTGTGATTTTATTAACGTGTTTTGTCGTCCTGTACAACCAAGGCCAGGATTTACTCGTACTGTAACATAGTCAATTTTCTTTTTAACAATTGTTGATTATAAGTGGATTGTGTCTCTCTCCCCCTAAGGCACACTGGTACCAGTCACATGAAAATCACGTCTATCCATTCCAGATTGTTCTCTCAGTATTGGTTATCGGTTTGTTGTTTAGTCTCTATCAGCACTGTATTACTGGTAAAGTCTTCTACTCGCTATACTGTGTGGAACTTGGTAGCTGAATGTAACTTTCAGGAGGCAAGGGAGACGTCGAGTCCGGTCGGCGGCGTTGTGCTGGCGGTCTTCTGCTTCTGCTGGTGGAGACAGAACTGCCTGTTGCTCGCCAGAAAAGCGCAATTATGCACACGTGCGGATGACTACCAGATAACTATTCGTCTAGCGATGTGGGGTCGGATTGGCTGAGGAAAATGACAAGGCGGAAGCACCAAAAGGTCTGTAGATATGGCAGCCTCTACTGCTCTTGTGCGCGCCCTTGAAACTAGCCTGCTTCCTGCAGGCCACGTGAAGTTTGGCTACCTATGGCTGGTGCGCCTGCGGAACTGGAGCGATGTCCCACAGAGCGGCGCTACGTTGCGGGCTTGTGGGGCTGCAGGAGACCCCGGAAACAGGTTAGTACACTCCTGGAAATTGAAATAAGAACACCGTGAATTCATTGTCCCAGGAAGGGGAAACTTATTTGACACATTCCTGGGGTCAGATACATCACATGATCACACTGACAGAACCACAGCTACATAGACACAGGCAACAGAGCATGCACAATGTCGGCACTAGTACAGTGTATATCCACCTTTCGCAGCCATGCAGGCTGCTATTCTCCCATGGAGACCATCGTAGAGATGCTGGATGTAGTCCTGTGGAACGGCTTGCCATGCCATTTCCACCTGGCGCCTCAGTTGGACCAGCGTTCGTGCTGGACGTGCAGACCGCGTGAGACGACGTTTCATCCAGTCCCAAACATGCTCAATGGGGGACAGATCCGGAGATCTTGCTGGCCAGGGTAGTTGACTTACACCTTCTAGAGCACGTTGGGTGGCACGGGATACATGCGGACGTGCATTGTCCTGTTGGAACAGCAAGTTCCCTTGCCGGTCTAGGAATGGTAGAACGATGGGTTCGATGACGGTTTGGATGTACCGTGCACTATTCAGTGTCCCCTCGACGATCACCAGTGGTGTACGGCCAGTGTAGGAGATCGCTCCCCACACCATGATGCCGGGTGTTGGCCCTGTGTGCCTCGGTCGTATGCAGTCCTGATTGTGGCGCTCACCTGCACGGCGCCAAACACGCATACGACCATCATTGGCACCAAGGCAGAAGCGACTCTCATCGCTGAAGACGACACGTCTCCATTCGTCCCTCCATTCACGCCTGTCGCGACACCACTGGAGGCGGGCTGCACGATGTTGGGGCGTGACCGGAAGACGGCCTAACGGTGTGCGGGACCGTAGCCCAGCTTCATGGAGACGGTTGCGAATGGTCCTCGCCGATACCCCAGGAGCAACAGTGTCCCTAATTTGCTGGGAAGTGGCGGTGCGGTTCCCTACGGCACTGCGTAGGATCCTACGGTCTTGGCGCTCATCCGTGCGTCGCTGCTGTCCGGTCCCAGGTCGACGGGCACGTGCACCTTCCGCCGACCACTGGCGACAACATCGATGTACTGTGGAGACCTCATGCCCCACGTGTTGAGCAATTCGGCGGTTCGTCCACCCGGCCTCCCGCATGCCCACTATACGCCCTCGCTCAAAGTCCGTCAACTGCACATACGGTTCACGTCCACGCTGTCGCGGCATGCTACCAGTGTTAAAGACTGCGATGGAGCTCCGTATGCCACGGCAAACTGGCTGACACTGACGGCGGCGGTGCACAAATGCTGCGCAGCTAGCGCCATTCGACGGCCAACACCGCGGTTCCTGGTGTGTCCGCTGTGCCGTGCGTGTGATCATTGCTTGTACAGCCCTCTCGCAGTGTCCGGAGCAAGTATGGTGGGTCTGACACACCGGTGTCAATGTGTTCTTTTTTCCATTTCCAGGAGTGTATTCGTTTTCAAAGTGTAAGACTACACACCTTGCATGATGTGAGGTGAGGTCTGTCGGTACAATATACGTTGTAGCAAGCATAAGAACCACACCTAGACAGTGAGTTTACACTTGTTTAGCTGGAGATTTCATTGATTTAACTACTATAACCACTGTTTACATCGTCACAGTATTCTTTTTTTTTTAAGCATAAGACTACACCCTTGACACGACGTGAAGTGAGATTTGACGGCACAATACTCGTTGTAGCAAGCATAAGAATCACACCTGGAGGATACACATTAGTAATGCTTCATGCAACAAAAGAGTGTTCTTGTTTATTCTGTCATTTTTTAAAAATAAATCAGCTGACATCACAGCAGTCGAGCTGCTAAGAATGGCAGCAGCTCCAGCAGACATTTAGTGTGTTACTCCACGAGGAGCAAGTGATTCGTGCAAAATTCCTCCACCGTCTAATGCTCTGCCATATGTGCAGCAGGTGTCTCATCCTTTCTCAGTATGGCCGGCCGCAGTGGCCGAGCGGTTCTAGGCGCGTCAGTCTGGAACCGCGCGACCGCTACGGTCGCAGGTTCGAATCCCGCCTCGGGCGTGGATGTGTGTGATGTCGTTAGGTTAGTCAGGTTTAAGTAGTTCTAAGTTCTAGGGGCCTGATCACCTCAGCTGTGAAGTCCCATAGTGCTCAGAGCCATTTGAACCATTTTTCTTCCACAGTATACAAGAACACAAACACACACACACACAAAGCGGAGACTATCCATTGCAGGGTACTGCTTCCCACCAGTCGGGGGCAGAGTGGGGGATCGACGCACAATGAGATGACTAGCATAAAGATCTCATTTACGTGGGAAGTAATATTTCAATTTTTTCCTACATGAGACTGATTTTACTTAGCCGAAGATCACTTTCAGAAATTTGGGAACAATGCAGACTGCACCAGAATGAACATTAAATCCCCTCTTCTCAGGTCCTCGTCCTCAACACGTTCCTCAAGGCATCCTGTACAACGGTTTCAAAGGTTGTCGGTATCGTTTGGTAATACCCTGTATTGTATATCATCAGTTTATAACCAAAAGTTACAGTAATTTTATAGGACCTACATATTTATACACACACACACGACCATAACTTACTAGTAGTGTAACTGTCGGTTGTAAACTGACTATATATACTGAAGCGCCGAAGAAACTGGTATACGTATGCGTATTCAAATACAGTCATACGCAAACAGGCAGAATGCGGCGCTGCGGTCGGCAACGCCTATGTGAGACGACAAGTATCTAGCGCAGTTATTTGATCAGGAATCCGGTAGAACATCAAATATCCGACATAGCTGTGGCCGGAAAAAGATCCTGCAAGAACTGGACCAACGACAACTGAAGAGGATCGTTCAAAGTGACAGAAGTGTAACCCTTCCGCTATGCAGATTTCAATGATGGGCCATCAAAAAGTGTCAGCGTGCGAACCATTCAACGAAACATCATGGATATGGGCTTTCGGAGCCAAAGGCTCAATCGTGTATCCTTGATGACTGCACGACACAATGCTTAACGCTTCGCCTGGGCCCGTCAACAATGACATTCGACTGTTGACGACTGGAAACACGTTGCCTGGTCGGACGAGTCTCATTTCAAATTGTATCGAGCGGATGAACGTGTACGGGTATGGAGACAACCACATTAATCCATGGACCCTCCATATCAGAAGGGAATGTTCAAGCTGGTGGAGGTTCTGTAATGGTGTGGGGCGTGTGCAGTTGGAGTGATATGGGACCCCTGATACCTCTAGATACGACTGTGTAAGCATCCTGTCTGATCACCTGCATCCATTCATGTCCATTGTGCATTCCGACGGACTTGGGCGATTTCATCAGGAAAATGCGACACTCCGCCCGCCCAGAATTGCTACTGACTGGCTCCGGGAACACTCTTCTGAGTTATACACTTCCGCTGGCCACCAGACTCCCTGGACATGAATATTATTGAGCATATCTGGGATGCCTTGCAACGTGCTGTTCAGAAGAGATTTCCACCCCCTCGTACTCTTACGGATTTATGGACAGTCCAGCATGATTCATGGTGTCTGTTCCCTCCAGGACTACTTGACACGTCGTGTTGCGGCACTTCTGCGTGCTCGCTGGCTTCTGCCATCCTCGATCCGAGATTAGAGGCACAGTATTGGCACAGTACGAGGATAGCACTACGATAGCAATCACGTGTGCTCCATATCAACCGTTTACATGGACATTGTATACAGCAAAGTACTTTGACTGTTTGCATGTCGCCCATCGCCGGCCAGGGTGGCCGAGCGGTTCTAGGCGCTACAGTCTGGAACCGCGCGACCGCTACGGTCGCAGGTTCGAATCCTGCGTCGGGCATGGATATGTTCGATGTTCTTAGGTTCGTTAGGTTTAAGTAGTTCTAAATTCTAGGGGACTGATGACCACAGCAGTTAAATCCCATAGTGCTCCGAGCCATTTGAACCATTTTTTTGTCGCCCATCACTTGTGTCACTGAAATTAATTAAAGTTAAGTATTGTCAATCTTCTTATTTGTAATAAAAACTATTAATGGGTCTGCTTAAATTGTTGTACGGCATTCTGAGAACGCAGCATCCTGTAGGCACCCTATAAGGGACTAGTGCGCGGGACCTCACAACTTTTATGTTGTAATTTCGTGTACTGACACGTTTCATGACCTTGGAGATTTGTTCCTCAATGTGTTCCTAAGGACTAGAAGGTGAACGAGAGTTGTAGCTTATCGCACCCCAGTTCAATAAGGCGTGGGGTGGGGCCAGTGTGTCTTGGATGAATACACTCTACTAGATAGTGATTATCAGGTCTATGTCATATGCAGCACTTAAGTGCAGGCAGAATATGCTTACATCACTGAAGACCACGGTGAGCCATTCCATCTTTCAAATGATCCTCTAACGGCACCATTCGAGCCTGCACGTCTTGCTGCGGGGCGGGCGGAAGGCAGGCTAGAAGTGTGTGCACCTGTAGTCGCACTGCTAATAAATAGTTCGCAACAATTCTTGTTGATACGTCTGGGCTCATAAGCCCTCTTATCTGTGCTGTGACAGCTGTACGGTCTGCCACTGCTGCCCTTACAATATGACAATCCTGGGGGGCATTTGTGCTGCGTGGGTGTCGAGAACCTTGTCTTTTACTGTGAGAATGTTCACGTGACCACTGATACCAGTATTGTTGTACAACTGACGCAGCACTTCCAACTTGTGTGGCAATTCTCCGAAAGGACAATTTGACCCCTTTCAGACTCGCTCAGTTGGCTGTCAGAACAACGAGTGCGGTTCCATGGTATGGTTGCCAGCTTGTTTCACACGTTTGCACCACCATGAGCCATCTGGCTGTGAGCATTCCCTATTAACGTGTAGATATAGATTGCACTCTAGTAGCTATGCTACTACTCGATGTTGAAACTGTTTTTAGTTCATCTAACAACCCTTGGGTGGCATATGCGGTCATCGGATGAAAATCGTTGTCGCTTTTCCAGGTGCACTATTTTTTCGGCAGCAAATGCAGATCTGTCTGCTGTGGCCGAGCGGTTCTAGGCGCTTCAGTACGGAACCGCGCTGCTGCTACGGTCGCAGGTTCGAATCCTTCCTCGGGCATGGATGTGTGTGCTGTCCTTAGGTTGGTTAGGTTTAAGTAGTTGTAAGTCTTAGGGGACTGATGATCTCAGATGTTAAGTCCCATAGTGCTTAGCGGCATTTGAACCATTTGAAGCAAATGCAGGTGGCACAAAACTTGTCGAAAACTTTAGTGGACCAGAGAACCCAACATGATCGCACACTACTTTGTCTGAAGCATAACTAAAAATCTGAAATATTTGCGAGTAGAGGACTTATGACCTCAACAGTTGAGTCCCATAGTGCTCAGAGCCATTTGAACCATTTGCGAGTAGGTTCCTTTATTGCCTGGATATTGTCGTCTAATGTCCATGTCAATGGCCTTACTGGCCTGGTCAGTATTACAGACATCTGTGCAGCCTCTGTCATGTTGTTGTCACCATTATTTCACTAGGGTTGGATATGACATTGACTTTTCTTTATACACTGCCAGAATTGCACAGTGAAACGGTGTGTAAAATGGTTCAAATGGCTCTGAGCACTATGGGACTTTATATCTGAGGTCATCAATCCCCTAAACTTAGAACTACTTAAACCTAACTAACCTAAGGACATCACACACATCCATGCCCGAAACTGTGTGTAATCCAGAAGTTTTGCTATAAGAATCATATTGTCTTACGTATTTCAACTTTGGAGCACATTTCCAGTTGCCTTCCCATTTCACTCGCACACAGAGACACATTTATTAAAGATACAGCAGCAGAACTGTGTCTGCACGAAACCCTGAACAAGTACTCTTTACTGACAATGCACCACTCTTGTTGTGCAATCCTGTTAATATGGGCCGGCCGTGGTGGCCGTGCGGTTCTAGGCACTTCAGTCCGGAACCGCATTAATATGGGACGACATGAGTAGTGTAGCAGTGAGAGTTCCGAATCAGTCAAACATCAAGTGCAGCATCATGACCCGTGATAAAATAATGCTGTAACTGATAAGTAGACGTTTTGCAGCTCCGTTTCTAGCTCACTGGTAAGTCTTTCTGGCGCCAGGTAACACTTCACCGTGTGAAGGGTTACCATGTTACAGAAGTGTCAACTCCCACTTTTATTAACAGAAAAAATACGTCAGTATCGTCAGTTAAGTTCTGTGCTCCATAGTGACAAAATCAGGTCTGTTATAATAAAATTAAGTTTTTAGTTACTATTGACTATGGGTTTATCTCCATATAATTCAGTTGTACCCTGTAGTGAAAGGAGGGGGGGGGGCAGGTTCTTTTTGTAAGTAATGATAATAATATTAAAAAGTAACTTATGGTCTGATAGTTAAAGTTTTCTTATTTTTAGCAATAACTGACATTAGTCTATTAACATTTTTCAAGCTTCTCCAATTACGTTTTCACTACCAAAAAAATCATACAAAATGCTTTTTGATGACTTATACACAGTGACACATTTGTGAAATTAATAGTAACAAGTACATTTGTACACTAAATCCTTGTAGAGAGAACTTAAGTACTAAGCTCCGAATGAATTTCTTTTTTTCGATTGTTTTTTCTCATTCTATAGCCAGCTGATAATATTTTTAATCAATACATACATTTTTGTCATCATCACTTTTCATATTGTTTTTATCATTTCTATATACAATGTAAGAAAGATAACTAGGTAAATTCTGACCCAAGGTCTGTCACTGATGACATCACCATTGTATTTCCCCACCCCACTCCTAGCCCACTGACAAGGCAATCGCCCTATGTGTAAAATGGTGCTAAATTCAGTTTTTGGCAGGAAATTCAAAAATGGAGGGAAACTAAAAAAATAGCTCAACTGTATTAGTTTGTTACCTATGGAAGGAGGGTTGTTGTGCTAAATATAAATTGGTGGGAAATTCAGAATGGTGCATCGTCATGCTGGCTCACCTGGAATACTGGGATAGGCTTTCTGACACCAAAATCCAGTTCAGACCTGCTGGACTATTTTTAATAGTGTAGAATTCTGGTATATGTCCCAGAGCTGGAATACTAGCCCTGGATCTATGGCATCACAATCTTGCTGAGATCTGCTGAGCTATTTATAGCCGGCTGGTGTGGCCGTGCGGTTCTAGGCGCTTCAGTCTGGAGCCGCGTGACCGCTACGGTCGCAGGTTCGAATCCTGCCTCGGACATGGATGTGTGTGATGTCCTTAGGTTAGTTAGGTTTAAGTAGTTCGAAGATCTAGGGGACTGATGACCACAGATGTTAAGTCCCATAGTGCTCAGAGCCATTTGAACCATTTTTGAGCTATTTATAACAGTGTGGAGTTCCAACATACAGACCCATACATACTGGTGTAGCTCTACTATGGTGTCAGAATCCGGGATGGGTGACCTGCAATACAAGATGTCAATCAAACATTCCGACCAAGGCATACTAGGACAAGCCGTTATGCCAGAGTATGAATTCCGGCAATACTGGCCCTGGCTCCGTGACTTATGAGAAAGAATTTTTGTGGAAGTTCAGTTTTGTCTGCTGTACAAAGAATGTCCTACTTGATATGTTTTCCTAAGTTACTCAGGCATGTATGGTCACTGAATACCGTTTCTACTAATTCTAAATTTCAATCTCTCCACTTGCATCTTGAATTAAACAAACGCCAGGGGAAAGGAAACACCCCTATGTTGCCACCCCGACTCAAGCCCCCAGAGTTAAAGTCCAAAATGTATGCTTTGCAGCAGGAACACTCACGTACTTATTTAACGAAATACCTTGTCAGGAAGAGCTCCCCGTGCGCAGTCATGGAGTTCATGTTCACCAGAGCGGTCGAGCAGTCCACTAGCAACCCAGTCTGCAGTACCGCGTCTGAACCAAGTTGCCCTGGAGTTGCACCACCATGCCCCGGTCACAGCTCTATTCGCAGAGAAACTACACACATACTACCGATTCTGTAACCTAACATGAAATGGAGTACATGTAAAAATGTGCTAATCTGAACAACAGAGAGTCAAAATTCATTCTCCATGGAAACTCAAAAAGCTATAGATACACATTTGTCCTCCAAATAGTGGACGATGAGCAGAAGCGAGAGAGGGGGAGAGAGAGGTAGAGAGAGAGAGAGAGAGAGAGAGAGAGAGAGAGAGAGAGAGAGAGAAACAAAAAAAATTAAAAACAAAAGTATAAAAGTGTGAAACGTGTCTGTGGCTATTTGCCGACAGTAACATAATCAACCACAACAGAGCCTCAAACACACGATTTTATAAACGCAACACACTTATGCTTATTTACAAGTCGAATCGTACCCACCAGAATGAGCAAACAATATATGATAGGAAAGTATGTTACTTTCTACGAGAACAGTGGTCAATACTATACTTGTACATCACATTTCAAGACTGAACTGCAAGCCGCTTCATGCCTCCGCTATGGACACCGCCTGCAACTGCCACATCGCTGCCCACCAAGGTGATTTGCCGCCCTCATCCTGAGCCTTGTCTGACTCTGCACTTCCAACAGCCACTCTGTGGGCACAGTATTTGTGGTGACTGCCCACGTGCCCATCGTGTTGCGGGACCATGTCGTTACCAGCAGACTGCCTACGAGCTCTCAGAGTCATAGGACCCTATCGTCACACCACCTACTGCTCATCACGAGACTGCCTACGAGTCACCTGTCCTGTGGGACTGTGTCTTTCTTAATCTTCCCTGCTCCTCAATACATTACTGATCTCAAGTACCGTAGAAATTATTGCCATAAGTTGCACTTGGCTTAGTTTTTTTTAATAAAGAGTTGTTATTGCAAAGTAAATGTTTCACTTCAGCGAGTCTCGTTCCACTAGTATAGCACAGAACAAAGAACAGCCCTGCACTTAACATCAGTTAGGAAGAAACCGAAGCAATTTTTAAAGCACCGAATAATATACTGTCATAAGTGGATCTTGCATTAAAATCGGTGAATATACTAAAAAATAATGAATTTTCCGCATGAAATAGTTAATTTTCACATCGGTGCTCCTGATAGGATTTCAAAATGGCGGCCAGTGGCATATGTACAGCAGGTCATTGAATTTTCACTTCAATTTTATGGATAAATCAGTGAATAACGTCTCGAACTAAACGGAGTTTTCACCTACATAAGTGTTAACCCCTTTCCTGGAGCAGTCTTATGCACCGAAAATCAATATTGTACGGAAAACACAGAAATTCACATAGGAAATAGTGAATACAGTACCAATAACTAGGAAACCGAGAGTCCCACACACGTTCCTGATGAATACTGATGCTTGCGATGTAGCGGCTTCATAATCTTTCCAAGAAATGTGAGTCATCCTATAATCCTACCACTACTATTGTAATTTACTATGCTTTTTCCTAAATAATAGAAAACCCTGCCTCTATGTTGCCATGTAAATCAGACTATCCAATCCTTTTCCTAAGATCTTACCCAGCAGTTAGAAAGAAACGCAATACGAATAGTATTATATTGAAGCTAGGACATCTCAGTTCAAGTTCATTTAGTGGTTTAAAATATGTGCTATCGAGGCAATGAAACAATGAAGTATTGGAAAAGCAGAAGTATGAATTTTTCCTACATTCTTGCTACTGTTTAAGTTGCTTCTTCAAATAAGTATTACTCCACGTAAACAATGTTGATGCAGACTTAGGATAAACAAAAAAGTATGCATTAGGTTGTGGTGTTGCTTGAATTTCAAAAGGACCATAGTAAACGTATTTACATTTTGAAATCTCGTGATTTACCTCACTATATTTTTCTTGGACTTTAACAAGTATCAGTTTACCAATGTTAAACTTTGAAAATTTTACCTTTTCATCATGCCTCTTGGCTCTTGCTTCTGCTTTCCGTCCATTTAGTTCTCCCACCATTTCCTTTTTCTTTACCAAATCCATTTCTTTGCTGGGTGGGTATTCTAACACTTCTTCTATCAAACTTTTAGTTTCATGGCCTAACATAGTTTCTTCAGGTACGAAGTCAGTGGTTTCATGTTGTAATGAGTTCATGATTACTTCAAATTTTGGAATAAATTTGCTCCAAGTTCTATGGTTTTGGTGACAGCATGTCCTGCATAGTCTTCGTAATTCTGGCATAGCGTGCCAAGGGATTACTAGGTAGATGGTAGGCTGAAATGTGTGTTACTCGTATTCCTTTTTGCTACATTCCTTCTAACCATAATATTGCAATAAATTGCGGTATATTGTCAGATAGTACTCTCCTTGGTATTCATGTCTCATTAAAGTATTTCAATATTTCATGGAAAATACATCTAAGATAATTAGACTGTAGGTGAAACTTCCATGGAATTCAGTTTGGTGTTTGCCCACCCTTAGCCTTGATAACAGCTTCCACTCTCGCAGGTATACGTTCAGTCAGGTGCTGGAAGGTTTCTTGGGGAATTGCAGCCCATTATTCAACGAGTACTGCACTGAGGAGAGGTATCGATGTCGGTCGGTGAGGCCTGGCACTAAGTCGGTGTTCCAAAACATCCCAAAGGTGTTCTATAGGATTCAGGTCAGGACTCTGTGCAGACTAGTCCGTTATAGGGATGTTATTGTCGTGTAACCACTCCGCCACAGGCCGTGCATTATGAACAGGTGCTCGATCGTGTTGAAAGATGCAATCGCCATCCCCGAATTGCTCTTCAACATTGGGAAGCAAGAAGGTGCTTAAACATCAATGTACTCGTATACCTATGCTGTGATAGTGCCACGCGAAACAACAAGGGGTGCAAGCCCCCTACATGAAAAACACGACCACACCATAACACCACCACCTCCGAATTTTACTGTTGGCATTACACATGCTGGCGGATGACGTTCACCGTGCATTCGCCATACCCACGACCAGCCATCGGATAGCCACATTGTGTACCGTGATTCATCACTCCACACAACGTTTTTCCACTGTTCAATCGTCCAATGTTTACTCTCCTTATACCAAGCGAGGCGTCGTTTGGCATTTACCGGCGTGAGTGGCTTATGAGCAGCCGCTCGACCATGAAATCCTAGTTTTCTCACCTCCCGCCTAACTGTCATAGTACTTGCATTGTATCCTGTCGCAATTTGGAATTCCTGTGTGATGGTATGGATAGATGGCTGCCTATTACATATTACGACCCTATTCAACTGTCGGCGGTCTCTGTCAGTCAATAGACGAGGCCGGCCTGTATGCTTTTGTGCTGTACGTGTCCCTTCACGTTTCTACTTCACTATCACATCGGAAACAGTGAACCTACCTAGGGGTGTTTAGTAGTGTGGCAATCTCGCGTACAGGCGTATGACACAAGTGACACCCAATCACCCGAACACGTTCGAAATCCATGAATTCCGCGGTGCGCCCCATTCTGCCCTCTCACGATGTCTAATGACTACTGAGGTCGCTGATATGGAGTACCTGACAATAGGCGGCACCTAATTTTAAAAACGTATGTTTTTGGGGGTGTCCGGATACTTTTGATCACATAGTGTATCTAATAGTTTGAGAATAGTCTGATACTCTGAATAGCACCTCTGTTGATATTGGTTGGGCACTTTTGCACTGTAACAAACATCGCATGGCTTTAAACGTTCTGTAATTTTTTTTTCAAATTGTTACTCCCAATTTTGACAACACTTGCAATATTCTCATGGCACGTTTTCACCCCACAGAGTCCATATGCCAAATGAAAGTAGGGAATTAATTTTATTTCAAACTGCGATTGCCACCAGACTTGCCATTCTTCACTGTTTTTCCCTTATCTAATAAACAGTGCCCTTTAAATATTTTGAAAAATTTTGCTATATGTGGACAATCATTACTGTCAAATTCGACCTTCACTGATTTTCACACTTCATATTCGTTTTGAAATCTCACAATATTTTTACATATATTGGCTATTCTTTTACTACCAGCTACCGCTTTTAAGTATAACATTTTAAAATTTCCATCCTCATTGTTTTCTAAATTGGTTTGCCTTTTCATCCAGTCACACCCATTATTTTGATTCCCTGTAATGATATTACGACTATTCCTAGCTTGTCTTTAATGTATTCATAGAAATATCGAGTCATCGCACTAATCTGGGAACCAGTGTCCAATAATGCTCTCATTTTGTAACCATAAACCTCAATCGGGATTATGGTTTGTTTCATCACTTTCACTTCCTTGTCCTCTTGTTCCTCCCACAATAATTCTTGGTCTACCATTACATCTTCCCATGAAATGGCATTAATCTCTATACATTCTAAGTCGGGTGATTCCTTCTTCTTTCCGATCGAAAAATCCTTCACGATCTTTAGTTGTTGCTGTTTACTAATCATTTCGTCCAGTGGTTCCTTTTCCTTAGGGTCCGTTATGTCTTCCGGGTCCTGTATTAACGTTACTGCTTCTTCACAGGTATCATCATTTACAGATTTTCTTTCCTCTTGACTAACTTCTTTTTCCTGTTTACTGTCCAGTTTCGGTAACTTTTCACATGAAATATTCTTATTCTCTGATATTCTCATTTCTATCAGCAGAGCTTTTCAATAAGCTTCATTTCCTCCGATTCTGAATCACTATATTAACTGATTTCTTCATTTTCATTTAATTCGGCATCTTCACTATCACTGTCGGCTTCTAACGTGAAAGCCCTTCTTAATTTTTTGAGAACTCTAGATCGTCGCTAGTCTCGAAATTCATGCATTTTTCGACTTGTTCTATAGTAACGAGTTCCTCTTGTTTATCTCTTGTAACAGGCAGATTGTTTACCTCTGTTGTTAGTTAATCTTCATCACATCTGTCTTCCTTATCTTCCCTGACGTCATCAGCTTGCACTTCATAAACATTATAATCTTTGTGGATTTCTATTAATCGCACAAATTCGTTTTCCTTCAAATTAGGCTTATAAATGACAGAAACATTATCCGCAGATTCGTTGTCACGGAATGATTCTTCAGCAAAGTGTAAATCTACATCTCCTACTTCACGTCTAGTTACGACCTCTTCATTTTCCCTAACTTTAGCGACGTGCGTCCTCTGCGCAGTGCTTTTTGATTCAATTATATTGACAGCTCGCGTACTCTGCGCGGCTCCAGACAATAAACCTTTCTCCTTTACCTTCTTTCCGGTGGTAGTAACGCTATCTTCCTTTTCGTTACACTGCTTTATACCGTCATACAGATTACTCATCTGTATACGCCAATTATCAATTCCGTAAAAACTCTCCTCCATCTCAGTTACTCAGTTACAGCACGTTGTCTGTCTGTAGCCTCTGAATTGGTTACAGTGGACGATGCGCCGCCTACTGGGTTACTCACAGCCTCAGCTGATTGACCTGTGACATCACTTTCTGTCTGTACGTGGCTTACGAGAAAGACAGGCCGCGGCGTCTATGACACGAAGGTAAGCCTGAGCTTGCTCGCTCGCTCGCACACTTCAGCAGGCAAACTACTGTACGTTTCTACACCTGTTACCTCGTAACTGGGCGTGTAGGTACAAACGAAAATTGCATCTTCTACTGGAATCCGCTGTTATGGAGTCTTACTGTTATTAGTCGTACAGTGATCGGAAGTCCATAGGCATACTTATAATTTGATATGGATGCACTGGGGTACAATAAAACTAAAATCATGCCAAAATTATTATCAGTTGCAATAAGGTACCACTTCTTGCATGGAATGAGGGCAGTTAAGCAGAAGAGACTAAATGCTATAAAGAAGCTGTTATATCATTTATATCAGTAATGACCTTAAATTACATTTTGTTGTAGTACCGTTAATCGGTACGCTTTCATAATAGCAGATTCCAGTAGAAGATGCAATTCTGGTTAGCCCAGCTGCGAGGTAACAGGCTTCTTGTTGTTGTTGTGGTATTCAGTCCTGAGACTAGTTTCATGCAGCTCTCCATGCTACTCTATCCTGTGCAACCTGCCTCATCTCCCAGTACCTACTGCAACCTACATCCTTCTGAATCTGCTTAGTGTATTCATCTCTTGGACTCCCTCTACGATTTTTACCCTCCACGCTGTCCTCCAATACTAAACTGGTGATCCCTTTATGCTTCAGAACATGTCCTACCAACCGATCCCTTCTTCTAGTCAAGTTGTGCCACAAACTCCTCTTCTCCCCAATTCTATTGAATACCTCCTCATTAGTTATGTGATACACCCATTTAATATTCAGCATTCTTCTGTAGCAACACATTTCGAAAGTTTCTATTCTCTTCTTGTCCAAACTATTTATCGTCCACGTTTCCCTTCCATACATGGTTACACTCCATACAAATACTTTCAGAAACGACTTCCTGAGGCTTAAATCTGTACTCGATGTTAACATATTTCTCTTCTTCAGAAACGCTTTCCTTGCCATTTCCAGTCTACATTTTATATCCTCTCTACTTCGACCATAGTCAGTTATTCTGCTCCCCAAATAGCAAAACTCATTTACTACTTTAAGTGTCTCATTTCCTAATCTAATTCCCTCAGCATCACCCGAGTTAACTCGACTACATTCCATTATCCTCGTTTTGCTTTTGGTGATGTTCATCTTATATCCTCCTTTCAAGACACTGTCCATTCCGTTCAACTACTCTTCCAAGTCCTTTGCTGTCTCTGACAGAATTACAATATCGTCGGCGAACCTTAAAGTTTTATTTCTTCTCCATGGATTTTAATACCTACTCCGAATTTTTCTTTTGTTTCCTTTACTGCATGCTCAATATACAGATTGAATAACATCGGGGAGAGGCTACAATCCTGTCTCACTCCCTTCCCAACCACTGCTTCCCTTTCATGTCTCTCGACTCTTATAACTGCCATCTGGTTTCTGTACAAATTGTAAATAGCCCTTCGCTCCCTGTATTTTACCCCTCCCACCTTCAGAATTTGAAAGAGAGTATTCCAGTCAACATTGTCAAAAGCTTTCTCTAAGTCTACAAATGCTATAAACGTAGGTTTGCATTTCCTTAATTTTCTTCTAAGATAAGTCGTAAGGTCAGTATTGTCTCACGTGTTCCAACATTTCTACGAAATCCAAACTGTTCTTCCCCGAGGTCGGCTTCTACCAGTTTTTCCATTCGTCTGTAAAGAATTCGCATTAGTATTTTGCCGCCGTGACTTATTAAACTGATAGTTCGGTAATTTTCACATCTGTCAACACCTGCTTTCTTTGGGATTGGAATTATTATATTCTTCTTGAAGTCTGAGGGTATTTCGCGTGTCTCATACATTTTGCTCACCAGATGGTAGAATTTTGTCAGGACTGGCTCTCCCAAGGCTGTCAGTTGTTCTAATGGAATGTTGTCTACTCCCAGGGCCTTGTTTCGGCTTAGGTCTTACAGTGCCGTGTCAATCTCTACATGCAGTATCATATCTCCCATTTCCATAATATTGCCCTCAAGTACGACGCCCTTGTATAGACCATCTATATCTTGTAACAGGCTTAGCAACGCATTTTGTCTGTTGAGCCGAGCCAGCGAGCGAGCTCAGACGTACAGTCTAAGACAAAAAAAAATGACCGCCGGCCGGCCGCCACAGAGACTAAGTCCGAGTCGTTCACTTAAAGTGGCCAATAAAACTGACCGCCCCTGACAACTCTAAGAAGTCCGGCCATCTGCACAATCTGGCAACACTGTAAGATGCGGAAGTGTTGTCTACTTCCGAGATGATATGGTTGGCGTGAGCCTGTGGTCTTACGGTAATCGTCGTGTATTCTAAACTTGGAGCCGCGTGTTCGCGTCCAGCTGATTTTTTTCTTTTTTTAACCACATTTCGGTCTAAACTTATGAATCTGATTGAACACCGAAGACAATTCGCTTAACATTCTACCCACCCGCAATAACAAGTATTCCAGAAACAATTCCGCAGGACAGCTCGTGGCTGCGTCGCGATCATAACAGCTTACGCTCAGGCGTTTCCTCGCGCTGCAGCGGCTACCGGCCACCGGCCAGACGCCACCCGCCGCCTGAAATCCGGCGCCGCCCATGTGAAAACGGCGCCACGCTGTCAGTGTATGTATCAATGCCATTTTCGAATTTGAAGTTCTAGTTAGTATCTTGCAGTTAAGCATTGGATTTTGCATACCTGAAAATCATGAACTACGGTTAAGCATTGTAAAATTGAGTCGCAAGTAGAAAAAGGTGTAACATCTGCAACACAATATTTACTTTGGTATAACAGAGGGGTGAATGTAGAGGAGGCAGCTAGAAAGATTTGAACTGTGGTTGGAGCGAGTGCTTTTGGGAAAAATACGCCAGAAAAAGATATTCTTGTTTCAACAAAGATCGTTCTGGCATGAATGATTTTCCACATTAAGGAAGTCTCGACTACTGATATATGTGACAGGTTACCATTTTACCATCATGCGACATTTGCATTCAGAAGTCTGGTGTAGGAGAACTGCATGCTCTAATTCGAAACAACAAAAATCAACGGAGTGACTATTATGGACGTCATAAGGTCGCTCATTGAGCATACCTTTGCAGTACTGTTACTGGTGACGTGTTTTGATGCCTTTATCGTTAACTTCCTAAGAAGAAATAAAGGCTGAGCCCCACCAAAAGACGTAGACTAGAGCAAAGAGTAGTGTGAACATAATGTTCTACATTTGATAGCTCCAAAAGTGTGTTTTGGACTACAAATTCTGCCCCAAGGGGTGTGTGCAACACAGCTGGAATTTGTTGTCAACAATTGAGACACCTTTCGGTCGCAGTGTAAGAAAGTCGAGCAACAAAACTACATCACCTTTGCTACTGCACGATAACTCACTCTGTTGATTTGAGAAACAAAACTATCCAGGAGATTGATAGGAAAGTCGACTCTCAGACACTTGTATTGTTAGGGAAGACCTCTCTCAAGCACTTGTCCCTCTCGTCATGTATTCGTAAAATATTACCTTTCCCGCTCTTGATCGATCAACCGTCAAGGCAATTCATTTATAGACGAAAATACTCTTAAAACTACTATGGTTTAACGACCTCGTTAAAACAAGTAGGTTTCTACGGGCGTAGAATTTGTAAACAACTGTTGCATTGTCAGATTGTTTTAGATATCGTGAAAGAAAATTCAGCTGCTGATTAATTTCTCTTTGATGATTACTGTTGCGTTTAGAAAAGTAATGGAGAATGCAAATAAAATATTCATTTTACTAATACAAATTAAATTCAGCTTACTACAGAAACATCACGACAGCAGTCTATCTTAATAAAGCATTAAGTTCAAAAATGGTTCAAAGGGCTCTGACCACTATGGGACTTAACTTCTGAGGTCATCAGTCCCCTAGAACATAGAACTAGTTAAACCTAACTAACCTAAAGACATCACGAACGTCCATGCCCGAGGCAGAATTCGAACCTGCAACGTAGTGGTCTCGCGGTTCCAGACTGCAGCGATGCATTAAGTGTCTGTAAGACGATTGATCCTATTTTAACACGAATTAGTAGGATATTACCGACTTTTGACTTCGAAAAGATCTGTATTTACTTCATTTCCTGTATCATTCGCTAGTCTTATGAAAATGTGGCATTTCATAGATAAAATTATGTATTAACAACAACAAAAAATATGTCGGCAGAAAACAAAAGTGGCATTATGAAATTGGCAGTACCGTAAGGTTTTCGCTCTGACACTAAGGGTTACTGTAAGTAGCAGGACGAATTTTGCTCGAGCGTTATCTTACGATTCCCTTATTGAGTTTGTATCTGCCTGCTTGTAGCTCTACTACAAAAGAATTAAAAATCTGGCTTTCAGCGAGTCTAGAAAGGCGAACGACAGCAGCTTGCACCTGGTAGCCAAGCATGTTACCTGAGAAATGGTATTTTCCTAAAGTGGGAAGACATTCTTTTGTGGTTGAATTGTTGGCAAATATCAGTCAGACGTGTGCCGTTGGTCTAAGCGTTTCAGTGTGTTGAATTTGTAACAATGATTTTTCTACAGGTTTTTTCTGTCCCAAATAGAGCGTTGAAGTCTCCCATTAGTATTTTCACGTCATCTTGGTGAATTTTGCTCATAGTATTTTCGAGTGTGTTCCAGAATTTTTCGACATTTTTGGTGTTTTTCTTATTTTCGATGTTGGTGGGGGCATGTGCATTGATGAGTTTATATTTTTTACTGGGGCTCTGAATGAGCATAGTCCTAAGCCGATTGTTGATGGCTGTGATTTCTTTGACAGAGCTGATGATAGATCTGTGTTCGAGAAAAGCAATGCCGAAGATTGGTACGCCTTTCGCTACCTTTTGTTGTATTTTGCTCTTGAAGATGAAATGGTTTCCGTAATGCAAGGTTTCATTGTCAGTTAGTTGTGGTTCTTGAAGAGCAATGATGAGAATTTTTTGTCGGTCGATTTATTATGTGAGATTATTTAGTTATCGTATTTGGATCAATGTATCGATGTTTAGTTATAAAAAAAAAGTTCTTATGTGTGTGAAATCTTATGGGACTTAACTGCGAAGGTCATCAGTCCCTAAGCTTACACACTACTTAACCTAAATTATCCTAAGGACAAACACACACACACCCATGCCCGAGGGAGGACTCGTACCTCCACCGGGACCAGCCGAACAGTCCATGACTGCTGCGCCCCAGACCGCTCGGCTAATCCCGCGCGGCGTGTAGTTTTCAAATGCATGTTTTCTGCTTGTAGGGAAATTTTACAGGAGATATTCAATATTCTCTGCCGTGCTAACCTGGACTCCCCAGAATCCGAAATTCCAACTGCCGCCTGTCGACAGCCGGGTTGTGTACCACCTGGGGTATAGTTGACTTTGCTTGCACAGTTCATGTTTGGTTGTGTTTCATTGGTTTGGCCTGGGTGGTTCCAGGACCGTACAGGACCAGAGGGTGTTGAAGCCTTTGGAAGCAAATATTTTCAGCCGAGCTCATTGAGCTAACTGACGGTGACCAGAGTAGCGGTGGTTTTCACTCAGACGTGTCTGGATTTTGAGTTCAACGGATTGAGTAGCCGTTCAGGATTGTGTTAGTATTTGGTTCACCCCAAGTATTTTATTTCCTCGCTACCACCCATATGGGGGAGGGTTTCCCCTATCGGCCCCATGGGATATTTATTATTATTATTGTCATTATGTCATCATCAAATCCGATATGGTGCATCTTCCCACCACTGAAATAGATGTGCATTGTTCGATTCAGTATTTCCGTCACATAAATATGGGTTATAATCACGTTACATTGCTGCTAGTAGACATATTTCTCACTTTTTCTTAGGCAGTTCCTACCTGTTCCTTCATCATAGGAATTTATGTGCGCAGCATTGTTGCAATACAGACGTTCAAATTATCCGATTTCTGTAATTTCATTTCGATACCAGATCGTTCTAATCGGATGCAGACAGTCAGGCTTAATGTGGATATCCGAATACGACTCTCATCATTTGATAGACTGGGTAAACCACATTCTTAATGGGACAGTTGAATCTAGATCACTTATTTATGACAGGGCCTGAATTCTTAAACACTGTGGAAAATAATAATACAATGTGCTTATTACTAATATGGTATTTAGATATGAATATATGAACGAACGAGGTAACAGTTTATTTACGGGATCAGAGCCCCATCCATCATAGCAAAGCAGTGCGAGATTGGTTTCAGGCCCAAGAGATGATAAAACTGTTGTCGTTTGTTCCACGATCACCGAACATCAACCAGATAGAGAATATGTGGGCAGAGGTAACAAGGTCATTGCCATGTGGACCTACAAATGCAAGCGACCTTTGGACGAATATAGAAAACGTATGGTGGGAAGTAAACAATCACGCTACACTGTCGACGTCTTCGCCTTCGAGAAATCTTACGTAATGATCGTGGGTGGGTTGGTTACTAAAAGTATACTCGTCCACAAAACCCATGTGGACAATTATCTGATAGTCGGTCAAGCTTTGCTTTGTCGCAGTTCTTTAGATACAAGTCTATTTGCTTTCAGTCTCCTTACAATTCTTGCAACGCAAGGTAATTGAAAAATCTCACCCACTCGACGCCAACTGAGGAATTGACTGGTGCATGTGTTGTTCAACACACAGTAGTTGTCACCCTCACTGGAATCAATGACTGTTTGTGTGTGTGTGTGTGTGTGTTTTCGTGTTCACGCACAATCTGAATCAATACTATTAACATTAGAGAGACAACCAACAATAAATATTGCATCAAATATGACTGTAAAGTATTTTAATGCGATGGGAAGTGACAAACTGAATTTTTACCCTACCCACGACCTGCATATTACGTAAAGTAAGATGTATCAACTCCATAGTATAGTTAGCAGAGACAGTGCGCTCGTGTTTCGAGGCTCGCGACAAGTGCAGCGATTAGTAGTGCCCAATGCCGCCGCGATTTGTTTATGTTGGCTGAGCGTGGACACTGCAGCAGACGCTTCGCCATAAACAGAAAGAAATCACCTTGGCTCTGACTGCAGTGAGCGGATATCACTGCCTGCGTGTTCTTATAGTAACCAACGTGAGACTCTACTCACAGGTGCCATGGAGCACTTGCAACGGGTATCATGTCATTAGTCATCAGAATATTAACCAGTGATGAAATGTCCACTCTATTTGAATCCCAAGAAAATAGGAACCTTCTCATAAAGTAATGTGAGGTGTTATCAAAATTTATCCAAAATACAAAAATTAACTGGAGGGCTTTCATGTATGCAGTAGTAGCACACAAGGAAATATTATGTCTTGGAAGCGTATATTTCATTTCCTCTTCTCATATTAACGCCCTTGTTTTAGTATGAAGTGAGAAAATAAACACGAAAAACTAAAGTTCCTGAGAAGCATATCAGTCATTTCCTCTTCTTATATCATAACTTTTATTTTAGTATGAATTTAAAAAAATAAACAGTTTAAGGTTGTGAATCATAATATGACACCAGATTCTTATCGTAGGCGCTATCGGAAACGCAAAAAGCAGGGAGCTGTCCATTCTTTTGTACAACAGTCTGTCTCCTTTCATGCATTACTCCCGCTAGGAGATTCTTATTTAAGGACTTGTGGGCATCAAGTTCTTCACCAGAACAAGCCTTATGTTATTGTGCTAATTACGGTATGGGAAAAAATGCAACAATGACGATTTCCCCTAAAGCAGTGGGGATATTTGCAAATGTCTGTATTCAGCAATGTTCTCCTACACCAGACTTCTGAATGCAAATGTCGCATGATGGTAAAATAGTAATCTATCACATATATCAGTAGTCGAGACTTCCTTAATGTGGAAAATCATTCATGCCAGAACGATCTTTGTTGAAACAAGAATATCTTTTTCTGGCGTATTTTTCCCAAAAGCACTCGCTCCAACCACAGTTCAGATCTTTCTAGCTGCCTCCTCTACATTCACCCCTCTTATACCAAAGTAAATATTGTGTTGCAGATGTTACACCTTTTTCTACTTGCGACTCAATTTTACAATGCTTAACCGTAGTTCATGATTTTCAGGTATGCAAAATCCAATGCTTAACTGCAAGATACTAACTAGAACTTCAAATTCGAAAATGGCATTGATACATACACTGACAGCGTGGCGCCGTTTTCACATGGGCGGCGCCGGATTTCAGGCGGCGGGTGGCGTCTGGCCGGTGGCCGGTAGCCGCTGCAGCGCGAGGAAACGCCTGAGCGTAAGCTGTTATGATCGCGACGCAGCCACGAGCTGTCCTGCGGAATTGTTTCTGGAATACTTGTTATTGCGGGTGGGTAGAATGTTAAGCGAATTGTCTTCGGTGTTCAATCAGATTCATAAGTTTAGACCGAAATGTGGTTAAAAAAAAAAAAAAAAATCAGCTGGACGCGAACACGCGGCTCTAAGTTTAGAATGCACGACGATTACCGCAAGACCACAGGCTCACGCCAACCATATCATCTCGGAAGTAGACAACATTTCCGCATCTTACAGTGTTGCCAGATTGTGCAGATGGCCGGACTTATTAGAGTTGTCAGGGGCGGTCAGTTTTATTGGCCACTTTAAGTGAACGACTCGGACTTAGTCTCTGTGGCGGCCGGCCGGCGGTCAGTATTTTTGTCTAAGATTGTACCTTCATGACGTACGCCCCGCAGCCTGTCTTTCTCGTGGGCCTCGCGGCCTGCGCTGCTATAGAATTAATTCTCACTACAGCGGTCCGCTGCAGCGGCTTGTTAGCGCACGAAATACGTCCATTGCTAGCTGACTGTGATTCACCTGCAGTACCATGTGTTGCGGCAGGCCTAGTGCCTGGCAACTCATCAGCACCGTACTTCAGTGTATCGAGCCATCACTGTCTACGTCGAGAATATTTCCTGCGTTTGGGCCTCCTGTATCTTTTCCTGCATCCGTCCGACCCTCAAAGTTCACGTTATTTAGTTTAACTCCTCTCTATGGGAGTTATTTCGCGGCCTATGTCCTCTCCCGTGATGGTTAGAGGAAAATCTTCCTCGGTCTCTTCCTCTTTGAGCAGTATTAACGTGATACTGGTTTTCATTCTGCTCATCATTCAAGTTATTCCGATAGTTCCTTTCGTTCTGGTGGTTATTATTCTGACTAAGCTATTTTCTCGCCAATGGTCTTCGTGAATCACCTTTTCTAAAAACGCAGAAAGTTACTGCCTACATATCTTCTGGAATCTTCTGATAATTTCTTCCATTCTTCCCATATGATCTCGGAATCACTCCTTAGATTCCTTAAGTGAGGCCATCTCCTATACCATGACTCACAAAATTCTTTCATGTTCATTCGCTCTCTACCTTCGAACATTCTCACCATTATAACCTCATGCCAGAGGCTATTTTGTATATGCTCGGACCAATACTCGTCCAGGAACTTCTGTCTGAATTCACTGGAGGTCATTGCTTCAGTGCTTAAGTTAATTCCCCATTGTTCAGCATCTCCTGCTAAACCACTAATTGCCGGCCGGGGCGGCCGAGCGGTTCTAATCGCTACAGTCTGGAACCGTGCGACCGCTACGGTCGCAGGTTCGAATCCTGCCTTGGGCATGGATGTGTGTGATGTCTTTAGGTTAGTTAGGTTTAAGTAGTTCTAAGTTCTAGGGGACTGATGACCTTAGCAATTAAGTCCCATAGTGCTCAGAGCCATAGGAACCATTTTTGAAACCACTAATTACAATATTTACTTTTTTCTGATCTGTGATATTTTCAGTAAACAGCCTTTCGCAGTTCTTATTAAAATCCACAGGGGATAATCCACTGTGTTTTTGGTAAGGGTCGAATTTTGCTTCGCCCCCTAGTACCTTGTAAATTGGTGTTCTGTCTACCACATAAGGGCCATTACACGTAATCTTTCTTTCTAGGTCACTAACTTTTTCTTGTATACTGGAAGTGTTACTGCAACACTTCTCTTCACAATGCTCTACTTTCCTTTCTAGGTTTTTCTCAGTCTCTTGAACAGTCATTCTCAGTTGGGAAATCTGTTCTTCGTTCACTTTCATTATTGCTTTCTTAACATGGGAAAACTTTTCCTCAACCTTTGACTCTACCATAGATTCGACCTGTTCCTGTATTTTCTCTGCTTCGATTTCAGGCCTGACATTAATGTCCACAATTTCTGCCTGTATATTACTAAGAGTTTCACCTAAATCTTTCACAACTTTCTTCACGTTATTGAGTTCCTTATTCAGAAAACATATTTTATTATTAACTTTTTCTAACTTTTGGTTATTCCTTTCCATTTGTTCACTCTGTTCTTAAGTTTTTCCTTTCTACTGGCACTGTTTTTACACTGTGTTTCCATTTTTTCAGATAGACTTTTAGTAACCTTAATCTGTTCCTGACTAATTTCATTCTGACTTTCAAGTTTTTAATTTTGAGCCTGCATTTGTTCGCTTAAAATTGAAATGTTCTTGTTTTGTGCTTTCAACTGTGTATGCATAATGTGTAGTAATGCATTCAAATCAATCAGTTGTCGTTGATTTTGTTGATTATTGTCTTCCTCCACTGATCTACTTCTTCCTTAATCTGAGATGGGCTTAACAGCATAGAAGTCTCATCCTCCAAATTATTCATCTCTATCCGCTTTTCCATAAGTAAAATCGTTTCCTCTGACCTGCTCCTGATCACTGTTTACAGAAGTGTCATCACTCTTATCCTCCTGCTTTACTTCTGTATGCTACATATACTTATCTTTATCCATTTTCAATAATTGCTTAAACCACATATATAATAATTTATACTTCTGTACCTTTCTCCTAACTGCTTCACCAAATTTGTGCCCCTGAGACCTTTATACTTCTTCCAAAAGAATCCTACCTATCTGTAAAACCTATAACTGTGCTTAACTACTTATGGACACTTAACTGCTGTAAAAGGTCCTGCCACCAGCGCCCACGTATAACCCTACCACTACTATTGTAATTTAGTATGCTTTTATCAAAATAACAGGAAACCCTCTATCTATGTTGCCATGTATAGCCCTCTTGCAAAATTTAATTTAGTTTTCAAATGAAGTACACTATGGGAGGATAGTCCTGTTAACAGGAAAAGCTAATTAATAGAGTTACCATTTTTACAGAATTTGATCGTGTGTTGTGTCTAATGGATAAGTAAATCAGATTATTCAATTCTTTTCCTAAGATCTTACCTAGCAGCTAGAAAGAAACGCAATATGAATAGTATTGTATTGAAGATAGAGCAACTCAGTTCCAAGTTCATTTAGTGGTTTAAAATGTGTACTATCCAGGCAATGAAACAGAGAAGTGTTGGAAAAGCAGAAGTATGAATTTTTCCTACCTTCTTGCTACTGTTTAAGTTGCTTCTTCAAATAAATATTACTCCACGTAAACAATGTTAGTGCAGACACTAGAATTATTTGACTGCTATACCCCTATACATTACGTTTTAAAAAGAGAAAAAGTCCAGTAGATAACTTCAAGGAAGCTAAAAAAAATATGGCCAGGGCGAAATCATAAAAGCACTTTCCATAACCAACAAACTTACATACTAAAACACTTAGATACTAAACCACGCACTTTTTATACTGAACATTTCACTTCAAGAAAACCTCTTTCTTACTGGAATTTACTTTCAAAAGCTATTACTCCTTGAACTAACTCTGTGTAGTCATTTAACAGATTCTAGTAACTTTGCTTCATTCTGACTGAATTTTATGCAAGCAAACTTTTACTATAACACTTTGCAATAGTTAATGAAACTTCTAAAACAAGAGTAGTTTGACTTTATTTCTCTGTAACGTGTTATTACTCTAGTTAAAGTTTTCATTACGTCTTTCAGTGAAACAACTAAGATAACGTTTCTTTAACTGTTGCTCAAGATGAAAATATTTATGAACTATTTAACTTTATTATGCAAAATTACATTTAAATTCACCCTATTCAATTTACATTCTTCCACTGCTGAGACATATTTTCATTACTACAGGATTTAGTCCCTCACGCATATATTTCATCATTTACACAAAAACAATTTAAATGGTGCCTCTTTATATTAACTTGGCTCTTCGTAAGTCTGTCGAACAGGACACTCGGATTAATCAAACCAGGAAGGAACCCTATACAGGTGTACGACTAGGATGAAATAACAGGGTGAACCAGTTTCTTCAAAATTCAAGACTGCTTATTCACTAATAAAACACAGTTTAAATTAATGGTTCACGCTGTACAAAGTAAAATACCAAAAAGAAATCTTATCCGGTGGCTGTAGGCTTGAGTGTGGCGAACAATTATGTCGGGTGCACTATCCACAGTACGGCTTGCAAGTATCATGCTCTATAGGCTCAATTTCACATCTTGGCGTCGTTCAATTTTACCTACAGTAGCTCATGAACTCGCAGCTATGCCGTATCAGGTGTATTATGCCATGCTGGTACCTCGACGATCAGTGTATATGATGGATGTATTGGCAACTCGAAGTATGGAAACAATTCGGTGCCCTGCTCTGATATATCAGGCACTGCATCATGGAGTTGGTCTGTGTACTGGTGCAGGTGATGTATATAGTTCTGCGTGCTGACTTAATTTCCACTCCAGTGTGTTGGGGGCTGCATCAGGGAGAATGTCTGTACACTTGTGCATGATATCTTTTGCTATTGCTCAAATGTATTAGACACTACATCAGATAGGTCAGGGAGCTGTTGAACTAGGGAAGATGTAAAAGAAAACCACGAAAAATGAATACATTCACATACTGTATACATGTAACGAATGATAAACGCTGAGAGAGAGGTACAGTTTTTGTATGTAAGTAGAGTATATGAGTCAGTTTTTTTCTGCCTGGAGGTGGTAAATCTCTGCTGACACTTCACGATGATGATCGGCTTACCACTATGGAGTACAGAGCACAAGTGGTGGGCCCACTTGATGGTTAGTTTGCCTAGACGTTGAGAATGAGTGCTGGGGTAGACGACTGAAGCTCTTCAGGAATTGGAGACACTACAGTAGAGTCCCGTTAATCCGAACTAATCGGGACCGAACTTTGTTCGGATTACCGATTTGTTCGGATTAGCTCGAATTACGGTGACGAGTTTCTAGAATGTAGTATACCAAGCAGATAAATAGGTACACCATGATAACAAATGGGAACAAGTGTGGGTATAATGGCTCACTCTCATCCCCTGCCCTTGTTGTTGTGCATTGTTGAGACCTTTGTAGTGTCTGAGGTCCGTGCACTGCCAGTTGTCTCGCAAAGTGCATGGTTATGTTAGTTATCGATCGCTGGCACGCGGAACAGTTGTATTGTATTCGTTAGTGGGGTACGTATTTTCGGCATGAATAACGGAAACATACAACGTTAACTCTCAAAGAAAAACTGAATGCTTTGAAACGGATAGGCAATGGCGAGAGTGTATCTAAACTGGCAACGGAACTGAGTACTGGTAAAGCAACAATTTGTGATTGGAAGAAGAACCGAGTGAAGCTTGAACAGTCCTGTGCAACGGCTATGGGAAAACACTCGAAATTCGGCAGACTTTGAAACGCAGTACGATAAAGTGGATTAAACTCTTTTCCTTTGGTTTACGCAGGAAAGAGAAAGGGGAACTCATCTGAGTGTAGCACTGGTTTAGGAGAAGGCTGTTTATCTGAAGAAGTTAATGAATGGTGATGAGTCTTTTACTGCGAGTACGGGTTGGTTGGGCAGATTCAAAACACGTCATGGAATCCTTCAGCTAACAATTACTGGAGAGACGCTTTCTGCTGACCGTGATGCAACGAAGGAATACTTGGGTGAGTTTGAAAGAATGATAAGAGGGAAAGTATTGTCCCCAACAAATTTATAACGCTGACAAGACTGGCCTTAATTTTAGGGCATTGCCAACAAAAAGCCTGGCATCAAAAGCAGAAGACCATGCTCCTGGTTTTAAAATGTGCAAAGATCGTAAGACTTTATTAGCGTGCAGCAACGATGCTGGTAATCACAAGCTGCCTTTAATGCTGATCAGCAAATCTGCTAGCCCCAGAGCTTTTAAAAACAGCAGCATGAAGTCCCTGCCCGTATATTATCGCAACCAGAAAAAAGCCTGGATGGATGGTAAGCTGTTCAGAGAATGGTTTCACGGCCGGTTTGTTCCCTCTGTTCGACGGCTTTCTAAGGAAAATCATTTGTCTCCCCGTGCAATACTTTTGATAGATAACGCGCCCTCTCACCCCAGCACTGAAAAATTATGTAATGGAGAAATTATGGCGAAGTTTTTGCCGCCGAATGTTACACCACTTCTACAGCCGTTGGACCAGGTCGCGCTGCAGACTTTATCACTGATTTACAGAAAACTATTTTTAAGAATGCTGATCCGAGATGATAGCATTTCTTTAGTGGAAAAAATAAAAAAGGCCAATGTGAAGGATGTTGTTTATTGGGCCTCTGAGGCATGCGGAATATTTCAGAATATACTCTGAGAAAATTGTGGAGAAAACTGTGGACATCTCTTGAATTTCAGAACAACGTAGTTGAAAATGAAGAGGAAAATCTTCTACAAATGACACAGACAATCCCTGGACGAGAAGAAGCTAGTGAAGGAGACGTAGATGAGTGTATGGCAGCGGATGGGGCACGTGTGGAGAACCTTACTGACGCTGATTTAGTCGCTGCTGTGACTCGAGACCAGGAAGAACTGGACTGCTGCGACGGAAGTGACAATTAGCCTGAAAGCGACAAAGGAGAGCTGGTGCCACACAGTGACGCAGCAGAAGCCCTTGACCCCGCGCTACGTTATTTGGAGCAACAGCCAGCTGCTACACCTGCTGATGTGATGTTTCTGAGACGATGGCGCAACTATGAGCCATATAACAGACTGTCTTCACTACACCGAAAAACAATGACGGAGTTTATGTCACCTAACAACTAGGGATAAAACGTCCGCTGTATTTTAGTAAGTTTGACAGCTTTTCTTTCATTGTTATGCGTTGTTTAAACCTAATGTTTTCTTGCCAATTTTTCTAATACGTGATTACTGTACTGTGTAAATTAAAATAGTGTGTATGTATTGCAGTTTACCGCACAGGTATCCATACTTAGACTAACATTTTTCATGTTCGGATTAACCGAACTTTCGGATTATCGGGGTTCGGATTAGCTGCACTCTGCTGTATTCAGCACTGCACCCATTCCCCCATGTCAGCCATCTTGGACTCTGATGTCAACGAGGATGTCATGGATTCTAAAATTGGAATCATACACCCATAGGGCGATGTCTCAGAAATACAGCTACCCTGCTGAGTGGTTTACTGTGTTGAAATGTCACATGAGAACAACTTGCTAGTAATTAATAGGAGAGACTTCTTCTTCTTCTTATGAAGTGTTCCGATAAACCTGAAATATTTCAAATGAAGTTTGGGCATTCAGAAATTTGTATGAAGTAGGAAAGTTATCGGTGGAGAGTACATAAAATATCACTCAATACATGTTACAGCAAAAAACCGTTCTATCAAAATATCTCCAAACTGTGCTAAAACGTCCAGCTTCCCATACTACTGATCCCAGCATAATCATCAGCACTCTCACCACCATGCGTGCATTCCAAACTTGGGAATACTAGCTCACAATGTGTGAGCAATGATGTCTTTTGTCATGGTGGTCAAGTTCAGCAATAGTTGGCCAGCTGTTTAATACATTGGGTAATAATTTTTTATCAATAATCATTCTTCAATAATATTCAGAGGTTTGCCACAGATGATAAGGTGTGTTACATTACAAACATATGACCAAAGGACAATGTTCTTTATACTGGCTTATCATTACACAGTTGGGTAGTGAACCTGGACGACACAGGCGAGTAGCGGATATAAATATGCTGAAAAAATTAGAAGTGCTATGTACAACGTCAAACACTTGTAATTCATATGCGGAATCACTTAAAAATTCAGTTACAGTCAGGAAATTAGATCACATTCTGTTTATAGGAGGGATGGTTGGAGATTAACCATCTACAATTATATTAAATTTCCATCACAACCAAGGCATGCCTACAATGTAAATCGATGTTAGCTATAAACTTACACTGCTGCCCATGAAAATAAGGTGTGGATCACTATGGTACAGATGGTTGAGACTCCTAAAATTAGCTGGGAACCTACTTCAATCTTAAATATTCATGGGACGTACAGTTTGAATCTATTGAATCTACTGCTGTTACTACTACTACTACTACTACAAATGCTAGTAATGTGCTACACCAACCGATTCAAAGTGTCCCACATATATACGTAATGACGTGGGCCAGGCAAATTCCTAGTGGACAGGACATTTAAAAACGGTCATATGCCCAGGAATTAGCACAAAGCAGGTTTAAATGCCCAAACTCTGGGCATTTATAAAAAAATGTACTTTTTAAAGTTTTTAGTGCTAGAATGTATAATTTACCAATTAAAATGAGGGAATTGGATGATATTCCCGATATTAAAAATTAGTAAATGATGTTTACACTTGTCTGAATTACTAAGGACAAAAAGAAGGAAGAGAGAAGCATGTTTACTAGCATACCATCCTACTGTACCAAGGAAGAGCATGTGTTGCTGACAGCTGCTAATCATTTATAATGTCAATTTTTTTACCAGTTTTAGTCTTCACTCTCAGTCTCTCGCAGTCTCTCGCTCTTGCACTCACTCTCTCTAGCCACGCGAGGTAGGCGCGCGGTCTTAACCGTCTTGACACGGTCCGCGCGGGTTCCCCTGTCGGAGGTTCGAGTCCTCCCTCGGGCATGGGTGTGTGTCTCGTTCTTAGCGTAAGTTAGTTTATGTTAGATTAAGTAGTGTGTGAACTTAGGGACCGATGACCTTAGCAGTTTGGTCCCATAAGACCTTGCCACAAACTTCCCAACTTTTCACTCTCTCTCTCTCTCTCTCTCTCTCTCTCTCTCTCTCTCTCTCTCTCTCTCTCTCTTACACACACACACACACACACACACACACACACACACACACCGCGTTGAACAGCTGTGTAGTGATAAGCTAGTATAAAGAACATTGTCCTTAGGTCATATGTTTGTAATGTAACACACCTTATCATTTGTGCCAAACCCCTGAATATTATTGAAGAATGATTATTGATAAAAAATTATTACCCAGTGTATTAAACAGCTGTCATATATTTCTTGATGATAAATTTATTCTTAAACGTTAAACTGTTTTCAGCGAAAAAAAAAGAAACAAAGATTTCTTCTCAGATGTAGTGACATTTGAGACAGACTATAGTTTTCTGTTCTGCTCCTTTCTTTATCTACTTTCGTATGGTTGCACTGTTGTGAAGATAAAAGGATAACACTAACATAAAAAAAGATTTATTAGCAATGAATCGATTCACAAAACGCTGCTATCTTTTGTTTCTGATACTAGTCGATTCCTAGTGAATTCAGTACTCTTGGAATTGTGGAATCGGAATCGGTCACTGACACATTCCTAACTTAAATCAATATGAATAACTTTTTTTTACTCTAATTCCAGTTATTTTAAGTGAATATAAGTGCTATTGCTATTATTGCAAATATATAGTAGATAAAATTGTGAGTGATTGCCTGGTAATTTCAGGTAATTCATGCAATTCTGTGGGTAATTTAGTTAATTGGAATTGGCAACACTGATCTGATCGTCTGACAGTCATTCATGTCTATGTGGTTTAGTGAGCAGCAAAATAACCTCGTCTTTGCGTTATTTATAGTTTTATAGACAGTAGGCTATTGAACAGTTGCAAGAAGGTTAAGAAAAAAGGACCTTTAAACGGGAAAGGAGCATCTTGCAAATATTGTTGTGAGGAATACTAACAGTCACACTCCAACAAAATGGGGAAGCATATCAAAAAGTGTTTCAAGTGCCCTGACAATTTGGAAAAAGCGCTTGAGTTAGGTACAGTGATTGAGAACAAACTTTTAATTTTTTTGGAGTAGCATAGTATAAGTAAAATACTACCTACAGGCTAGCTGCTTGATATAAACTATACTTTATTTCAAAAATTGATTTTATACTTGAGTGTAGTTTTTTAAAAATCATCTATTACCCCAAGAATTGACCTCGTTAAAGATGTAAAAAGTTAGGTTTACAGTCCAATTTATTTCCTCTAATAACTCTCCCCTAACTCTCAGGTAGCCTGGAAAATAAGGAATTTTGCGCATTTGCCCAGGCATTTATCCTGGGCATTTGTCCCGAATTATAAATGCCCAAGCATTTTACACCACTATATATATATATATATATATATATATATATATATATATATATATATATATATATATATATACCATTATAGCACATTTTCCTGTACCAGCAACCTTACAATTCATCAGAAGTGGGAGGAGTGATGTGGAGTTTGGTTCAAATGGCTCTGAGCACTATGGGACTTAACATCTGAGGTCATCAGTCCCCTAGAACTTAGAACTACTTAAACCTAACTAACCTAAGGACATCACACACATCCATGCCCGAGGCAGGATTCGAACCTGCGACCGTAGCGGTCGCGCGGCTCCAGACTGAAGCGCCTAGAACCGCTCGGTCACACCGGCCGACTGGGAGTTTCTGGGGTGTGTTCTGTGTGGTGCTAAAGACTTTGAAGCTGCTCCTGCTAAGCCTCAAACCTTAGAATGATTACTATGTATACTCCGCAAGCCCGCAGACAACACGTTGAGGAGAATTTCTTACATCACTGCTACTCGACACCTTCCGCTATTCTACGTGCACACGGAGCAGTGGGAGAACGAATATGTACCTCTGTAAAGTAACTACAAGTGTGGAGAACCTGTGCGACTTGTACTTTGCAATACAGATCTCATATATGTAGTAGACATAGCTTAAACTCCTCTTCGACTATGTTGTCACGTATATGTTTGTGTTGTTTCTGGTTCATACTGTGTTTGGTGTTAAATACTTCGATTTTGCCTCGCTACAATATATACTTGATAAATAGTAAGCCAGCCTACAACACACTGCAGTGAATGTCTTATACCACTGGTTGTTGGTCCCTTTTGCTATGCTATTCCACGTCCATATAGAGTGAAGGGTGAACGAATGTGTGCCTACAAAGTAAGTGTGCCTGACTTCTACTTGGTGTTAAATGTAGGGTGCATTATGGTTTATCATCTGGCACTGGTGGCTGGCTATTTTTCGTGTTGAAATGTTGTGGATAAGAAGGGAATGGTCCACCATCAACAGAATGAATGTTCATCTCCCGCCTTTCTCCACACACAGTGTTTGTTAGGACAAATAAACGTTCCTACCCTATTCTATCCTACAAATCACACACACACAAGCCAGTCGTGGTGGCCGTGCGGTTCTAGGTGCTTCAGTCCGAAACCGCACGACTGCTACGGTCGCAGGTTCGAACCCTGCCTCTGGCATGAATGTGTGTGATGTCCTTAGGTTAGTTAGGTTTAAGTAGTTCTAAGTTCTAGGGGACTGATGATCACAGATGTTAGTGCTCAGAGCCGTTTGAACCATTTTGTGTTCTGAACTCCCACCTAGTGTGCATACGATTGATTCTCAAGAAAGACGAAAAATGGCATACTGGTTAAAAAATGCTCTGCTCGTCAGGAATGTCTATGGAAGTTCAGCTTCCAAGATGCGGTGATTTCAAGCCTGTGGTAGAAATGTGAACACCTTAACGTGATAATTCAATGGATGGTACCATCAAAGGTCAGAACTATCCATTTTCTGCGAGTTCGAAGTTATAGTAGGAATGTAAAATGTGTTCTGCGAAGTATCATCTAGTTGATTCAAACAACCAAAGCTCTACATCGCTGGTCGGGTGTTCAGTTTTGGAGAATGTCTTATGTTCTCTCTGTGGGCAGAGTAACAACATGTATTCCATAAACATTGATTGTGGGGACCCCAGCTCATTTCGTTCATTCATGAGACCCAGAAGGCGGTAGATACGCCAGTGCTGTTCTGCTGTATTGATTTTGCTTTAAAATAGTTTTGGTAAGGTTCTGTCGGCTCTATGCATACGTTTCTCCAATCACTTTCTTGACGGCTACTGGGTGTGAGAGAGGGAAAGAGAGTGGGGTGATCTAGTGTTCTATCCAGCGGCGTTAGTGCAGCGTGCTGTTTAAGTCGGAACGTAAATCGCCGAGATTTCCAACGAATTGAAGCGTGTATCAACAGCTAAATATGCAAACATCATGTACTTGAGAGGTTTCGTAACGCAAAACATGTGAAATAACATGAAATATAGTCTTTCACAACCAGAATTCAGACGTTCTTTAGCTTCGTAACCTATAGATTGATGGATGTCTTAGATTTCCTAGAAATGTTCAGTCTTCGCTGATTTCACCATAAAACTGACGTAAAAAATTCAATGACCTGCTGTATGAACGCCCGTGGCTGCCGTTCAGAAATCCTATGGCTGCGTCTAATGTGGATATTACCCGTTTTACATGGAAAATTGATTATTTTGTAGCATATTCAACGGAAGATCCATTGATTTAGGTACAATATTCGATACTTTCAAAAACTGATTGGAAGTATCCCTAATTATGTTAACTGAGGCACTGTTCTATAGACTTATGTGAATTCGGGTGCTGTTCCACACTGCAACAGCGGTGACTGTTGTGCAGCGTGAATATCGCGTCCCAGGCAGGGCCACGTTCGTCAATGTATATTTATGAAGAGGTTCCGCTTTCTCCTGTGATTTCCTGCTAGGCCTCTGACTCTCAAGGCATTGCTTTCATATTCCCTTCACCCGCGATGCTACAGTAATCTGCCGTCAGCAGGTGTTGCAGTCTGACGGAGATGGAAGTTCAGTTTTTGGCCTTGAAATGTGATGTACAAGTATAGTACTGACAACTGTTCTCGTAGAATGTACCATACTTACCTGTCATATGTTTTTGGCACGTTTTGACGGCTATGATTCGACTTGTAAATAAGTATAAGCGTGTTCCATTCTCAAATGTTGCCACTGCATGCATAGTATATATAAGTTCGCGTGTTTTACAGCTCTTCGACTGTTCGCTGTTTCACTGTTGATAAATAACCATTCGCCATACACTTTCTATTTTTATATTCTTTTGTGGCTCATTTTACAAACATAGTATGCTAAGCTATATTTTGCTTTCAGAGTTGCTGCCAGTGGTCCAGCGCCAAGAGGACGAATTTGCATCTCTAGATTTTCCAGTTTCCATGCAGAATATAGAGGGGTCCAAAAAAATGTATCCACTATTTAAAAGTCCATAACTTGCAAACTAATTGACGGAGTTGTCTCATTTTTGGTGAAAGTATAGCTTAAAGTCCAACTTAAATATATCACTGTAGGCGTTCGAAATGGTCACCATTAACATCCACACACAAACGACGATGCCGAACTGCAGCACGAACTACTGACTGCAACGTGTTCAGTTGGATATTTGTACATGAATGTAGGATGGATTCTCGAAGATCATCCAATGTGCGTGGCTTTTGTCGATAAACGACGTCCTTTAGTGTTCCCCAAAGGTAAAAGTCCAGAGGAGTTAGGTCTGGGGAACGTGGTGGATACTCCGCAGCACCTCTACGGCCTATCCATCTTCCTGGTAGATTTTCGTTGAAATACGCCCTAACACGATTTTGGTAGTGGGCTGGGGTACCATCTTGTTGAAAGTAAACTCTTCCGTCTCCATACAACTCTTAGATGGCAGGTAAAATTGATGCCAAAGCTTCTGAAGGTACACCTCACCGGTAACTGTGCCGTCAAAGAAGAATGGCCCAATCAAGACCCGGTAAGAAAACCCACACCACACATTTACTCCTGGCAAATTCACGGCTTTGTCTACATGGACGGTCGGATATTCGGCGGCCCAGTAGATACAATTGTGGCGATTTACTGTACCATTTAGTATGAACTGTGCCTCATTAGACCACACAATCATCTCTGCAAACTCTTCATCGTTGCGCACCATGTTAGTAAACTACTCGCAGTACTCCATTCTACGATCTGGGTCGTCCTCGTTCATTGCGTGTAGCAATCGTCGGATGAAGCACTTTCACTTTGCTGTCTTCAAAATTCGCCGAACACTTGAACGACTCACTCAAGTTTCACGGGCACACTGTCTCACAGACTTCGGTGGTTCTAGGCGCTTCAGTTTGGAACCGCGTGACCGCTACGGTCGCAGGTTCGAATCCTGCCTCGGGCATGGATGTGTGTGATGTCCTTAGGTTTAAGTAGTTCTAAGTTCTAGGGGACTGATGACCACAGATGTTAAGTCCCATAGTGCTCAGAGCCATTTGAACCATTTGAACTTCTGTGGTAAGCGAATGAATTGTAACACACAACGGGAGTTAGCTGGACTTGTTACTGCTACAGGTCGTCCAGATCGTTGTTTGTGTACATCTTTAACACAGCCTTCGGCTTCAAATTTGTCTGGAATGCGACGAATCGTTAAACGTGTCGGTGGCTCTGTTTGATACTCATTTCGCCATTGCCTTTGAACCTCATTAATGTTTTCGTACTTAAAATACCACTTCAAAACCGACTTCCTTTCATCGAATGTAAGCCTTGCGCCAGCCATGTTTACTCGAGTAACTAGGAGCAACTAAGAACAAAACACTGACTATCTGGCGACTGTCATCTGACAAAACAAAACAACGCAATACAACGCTTGTCTGGCGATTGTCGGAACTACAAAGTATTACACTACCAAAGATGAGACAACTCCGTCAATTAGTTTGCCAGTTATGGACTTTTAAACATTGGTTCCTTTTTTTTTGGACCCCTCTGTATGTATGGATAATAGATTATTTTCATGTTACGTGCATTTTTACTCCCTCTCATAAAGATTAAAGTACAAGTGTGGCTCCTGCATCTTTCATGTTTTCCATCATTTTAACTCTAGGCATGCAAGCTGCGGCTGCAGTGCTGCCTCAATAGCATATTTGCATTGGGAATCGGAACTTCTATAATGCATTTCACATTAGGTTATCAAATCGGTAGTATGTGTGTAATTTCTTTCGGAACGGAGCTGTCACTGATGCATAGTGCTGCGACTCTAGGGCGACTTAGCTCTTAGCAAGGGTATCGTGGACAGGGTGGTGGCGGACTTCTCTACCAGTCTGGTAGTCGTGAACATTGAGACCACGTAATAGGAAGCTCTCCCTGGCAAGGTATTTGTTTACATAAAGATTCAAGTGGAGAAATTCAAACTTAGAGCCAAGGGAAACAGTGTGTAATATTATTATTATTTCGTGTCAGAAGCAAACTAAAACACTGTTGCATGCATTACTGCATTACATTACTACATACATTATGGCTTATAAATTAAACCAGTCAAAGAATATATATATATATATATATATATATATATATATATATGTATATATATATATATATATATACAGGGTGGTCCCGAATTCATGGTACAAACTTTAATGGTAGGTGCAGGACATTGTAACAAGGATATATTGTATAGGAATGTATAGTCCCAGGTGACGCGGTGAGGCGTAAACAGGGGAAATAACGGCCGAAAGGAAAACGAAAGATTTTATTGAAATCGTTGTTGACAAGTGTCATGTTTACAGTAAGTGTTCAAAATTGCGTCCACCATGAGCGATACATGCTTGACAGCGTCGGTGCAGCGATTGGCGTACACGTTCAAAGATGCCTGGTATTTCACGCACACCTGCAGCAGCTACAGATATGCGAGCAACGAGATCCTCATCTGAGTCAACTGGAGTCTCATAAGCAAGACTCTTAAGATGTCCCCATAAAAAGTAATCGAGGCAAGAGAAATCAGGAGATCGGGGTGGCCAAGGGACTGGTCCACCACGCCCAATCCATCTAGCACCAAACGTGGCATTCAGGTAATTCCGTACAGTAGTGCTGAAGTGTGCTGGCGCTCCATCGTGCTGAAACCACATGCGGTTACGAATGGCGAGCGGAACATCTTGCAGCAGTTCTGGTAACACTTCTTGCAGAAAAATAAGATAGCTTTCGCCACAGAGTCGCGTGGGTAGTAAGTATGGCCCAATCAAAAAGTCGTTCACAATACCAGCCCACACATTAATACCGAAACGTTGTTGATACGCATGTGGACGCGTTGCATGTGGATTATCTGTTGCCCACACATGGGAATTGTGCGCATTAAAGACACCCTCGCGTGAAAATGTCGCTTCATCTGTAAATAGCACATGACCTACGAAATCCGGCTGCAACGCACATTGCTGCAACAACCACTGGCAGAAGTTCACGCGAAGAGGATAATCTGCCGGATTCAATGCTTGTACTTTTTGAAAATGGAAGGGGTGTAAGCGATTTTCGTTTAACACTCTGCATACAGTCTGATGACTCACATGTACGTCACGCGCAACAGTTCTTGTGCTTGACTCGGGTCTATCAGCCACTATGTTCAAGATGCGTTCTTCCAGTCTTGGAGTGCGTACAGCTCTTAATCGACCAGCGTCATGTCTGTTGACGTCGAACGTACCTGTTTCACAAAGTTGACGATGTAACCGTTGAAAAATTCTATGATCCGGCATTCGTCGATTAGGATACTCCGCGCGATACATTCGTAACGCAGCTCTGGCGTTACCATTTGCACGGCCGTACATGTAATGCATGTCTGCTTTTTCTGCATACGTAAAGTCACCCATCGTCTACGGCAGCACAATTGTGAATGGCGCTTGTCCCTACTGCGATACATCATGTTCATCTACTGCCCTCTACCGGCAGTGACACCAACCGATCACTCCATTTCTCTTTCCCCTGTTTACGCCTCACCGCGTCACCTGCGACTATACATTCCTATACAATAAATCCTTGTTACAATGTCCTGTACCTACCATTAAAGTTTGTACCATGAATTCGGGACCACCCTGTATAGGGTGGTCCATTGATAGTGACCGGGCCAAATATCTCACGACATAAGCATCAAACGAAAAAACTTCAAAGAACGAAACTCGTCTAGCTTCAAGGGGGAGACCAGAAGGCGCTATGGTTGGCCCGCTAGATGGCGCTTCCATAGGTCAAACGGATATCAACTGAGTTTTTTTTGTTAAATAGAAACCCCCATTTTTATTACATATTCGTGCAGTACGTAAAGAAATATGAATGTTTTAGTTGGACCACTTTTTTCGCTTTGTGATAGATGGCGCTGTAATGGTCACAAACGTATAAGTACGTGATATCACGTAACATTCCGCCAGTGCGGACGGTGTTTGCTTCGTGTTATATTACCTGTGTTAAAATGGACCGTTTACCAATTGCGGAAAAGGTCGATATTGTGTTGATGTATGGCTATTGTGATCAAAATGCTCAACGGGCGTGTGTTATGTATGCTGCTCGGTATCCTGGACAGCATCATCCAAGTGTCCGGACCGTTCGCCGAATAGTTACGTTATTTAAGGAAACAGGAAGTGTTCAGCCACATGTGAAACGTCACCCACGACCTGCAACAAATGATGATGCCCAAGTAGGTGTTTTAGCTGCTGTCGCGGCTAATCCGCATATCAGTAGCAGACAAATTGCGCGACAATCGGAAATCTCAGAAACGTCGGTGTTGAGAATACTACATCAACATCGATTGCACCCGTACCATATTTCTATGCACCAGGAATTGCATGGCGACGACTTTGAACGTCGTGTACAGTTCTGCCACTGGGCACAAGAGAAATTACGGGACTATGACAGATTTTTTGCACGCGTTCTATTTAGCGACGAAGCATCATTCACCAACAACGGTAACGTAAACCGGCATAATATGCACTATTGGGCAACGGAAAATCCACGATGGCTGCGACAAGTGGAACATCAGCGACCTTGGCGGGTTAATGTATGGTGCGGCATTATAGGAGGAAGGACAATTGGCCCCCATTTTATCGGTGGCAATCTAAATGGTGCAATGTATGCTGATTTCCTACGTAATGTTCTACCGATGTTACTACAATGTTTCACTGCATGACACAATGGCGATGTACTTCCAACATGATGGATGTCCGGCACTTAGCTCGCGTGCGGTTGAAGCGGTATTGAATAGCACATTTCATGACAGGTGGATTGGTCGTCGAAGCACCATACCATGGCCCGCACGTTCACCGGATCTGACGTCCCCGGATTTCTTTCTGTGGGGAAAGTTGAATGATATTTGCTATCGTGATCCACCGACAACGCCTGACAAAATGCGTCAGCGCATTGTCAATGTATGAGCGAACATTACGGAAGGCGAACTACTCGCTGTTGTGAGACATGTCGTTACACGTATTGCCAAATGCATTGAGGCTGACGGACATCATTTTGAGCATTTATTGCATTAAAGTGGTATTTACAGGTAATCACGCTGTAACAGCATGTGTTCTCAGAAACGATAAGTTCACAAAGATTCATGTATCACATTGGAACAACCGAAATAATATGTTCAAACGTACCTACGTACTGTATTTTAATTTTAAAAACCTACCTATTACCAACTGTCCGTCTAAAATTGTGAGCCATATGTTTGTGACTATTACAGCGCCATCTATCACAAAGCGAAAAAGTGGTCCAACCAAAACATTCATATTTCTTTACGTACTACACGAATATGTAATAAAAAATGGGGGTTCCTATTTTTAAAAAATCGCAGTTGATACCCGTTTGACCTACGGCAGCACCATCTAGCGGGCCAACCATAGGGCTTTGACGCTTATTTTGTGAGATATTTGGCCCGGTCACGATCAATGGAGCGCTCTATATATACACACTCTATATATACATACAGTGCACTTTTTGTAGCATTTACAAGATCTTCCGTAGTGCACACAGCTGGAGGTAATGTGCATAGTAGCAGATGTGATGATGTCTGCCCAGCAGCTCCACAGTCACATTTGAGAGAGTCCACCTGGAAGCCCCACCTCTGCTCTTCGATCTTGTGACATAGGAACGCAGGCGATTAAGTGATTTATATGTAGATCATCTCTGTGTGGCCTGGGGGGAGAGATTCCTGTGGAATGAGCCACTCCTCCAGATGCTGGTATATGGCCTGCCATCTCTTCTCCCGTTGTTGGTGAGGAGTGTCAGGGAGTGCTTATGTGCTGCAAAGAAAGCTCTTTCTAGACAGAAATCTTTGCTGTGTAGGGTGGGGTTTAGAAGTTAATGCATTTTTCATTTCATTTTGTGCTGCTGTATCCCGTCGGATGTCCGCAGGGGCTATCCCGGATAAGCAGTGCCGTTTTTTCACGGGTGTTGCTCTCAGACAACCCGTGATGATACGACATGTCTTATTCAGAACAACATCAACTTTCCTGGTATGTGTGGATCTGCACCATACTGGGCAAGCGTACTCGGCTGCAGAGTAGCATAGGGCTAATGCGGATGTCCGCACTGTATTTGGCTGTGCTCCCCATGTTGTTCCTGTCAGCTTCCTAACAACATTGTGCCTGGCAGCCCTTTTTGCTTTGTTTTTAAGCAGTGCTCCTTGTATGTGAGAGCAGAGTCCAGAGTGACCCCGAGGTATTTTGGTGTCTTGCAGTGTTATAGAGGTGTTCCTTCCCATTCTATCTGTAAGGTTCTGCTGGCCTGTTTGTTTCTAAGGTGGAAAGAGCAGGTCTGGGTTTCACATGGATTTGGTTTCAGCTGATTGTCTCTGCAATAGACACACAATTTTTTTCCAAGCATCAGTGAGCTTCTGCTCTACACTCTCAAAGCTATATCCCTGAGCTGTGATTAAAAGGTCATCTGCATATGTGAAGCTTTGTGTACCTTCTGGTAACGGCTGGTCGTTAGTGTAATATTAAATAGAGTGGGTGCCAGCACACTGCCCTGTGGCAAACAGTTTTGCTGCTGCCTCGATCTGCTTCTTTGTCCGTGATATTCCACAATTTACATCATATTGATCACAACCTTTTACCCAGGAGATAAAAATGTCTAAATCCATAAAAGTAATTTGAGATCAGTGAAGTTTATTTCTGCAAGCTCATAATGGAATCACTACATGTGGAGTCTGGCGAAGTCCAGAGTACACATGCCAACACAGACAGGCTTGGTGAACTTTACTGAAACCTTAGCCATCTTCACAGCGACAGGTCCTTCATTGAAGATTGTGGCTTGCTCACAATTTGGCCTGGAAATGTAATCTCTTGAGCCATAAAGCCCATCTCAGCCGTAAACTAAATGAATCTCGTGGTAGCTTTTAAGATTTTCCATCGCTTTTCCGAAAACTGAATTATTCATTTATACATAAAACTCCTTTTCAAAGCCCCACACGTAGCGAGAGCCCTCTGTTCAATGTTCACATCAATGTATTCCTTCAACCAGTGATACTACCTGAAGGGAGGTGGCACAGGGATTCTACTAAGTTCAATACTCCAACTGAGACATTGCTGGAGGTATCTGTAGTGCACAAATTATCTCTGCTTATTCCCCAGCACTGTCACCAGCCTAGAGACGGAACCATCGCTCAGACACAGAGACAGATTACTGTGCACGCCATAAAAAGGTGTTGGATATGCCAGCACAGCCTCCCAGACACAACCTTCACCAAAATTCCCAACCACATATGGATCTTTTCTTCCATCTGACGATTTTTTCTTTGATATCAATCAAAAGCCTTCCATCAGCAGCAATTGTTGCCTGGTGTGTGTGTAGAGATTGTTTACGTCCTAGAAAAGGATGTAACCTACATGGTAAGATGGCCTCTACTTCTCCTCGCCCATTTGCAGGTTATTCGCCTTGAAGTACCTTTTCACACACTGGCAAAGTCGCCCACAAATCCCACGTTTGAAGAAGAGCAACATGTCAACATTTGTGAACAATCTTATGTCGACAGGAGTTCTTCTTAACACTGCAGCCCACGTACACCATGGTGTAATGTAATAGAAGGCAGGATCCAGATAATATGACCCCTGACATACACCCTAGAGTTTCTCAAAAACATCTGCAAGCAGATGAACATCAGTGTACGTGTACAATCTAGCATATTTCCCTAAGTTATGGAACATTCACTACATGCCCATTCTCCACATCCATTAAGGCAGTGCTTGTAAGATTACTAGAGAATGTGGATGAGTTTGGCAAGGTGATTTTGTGGAGTCTCATCATCGAATCCAGGTATTCGTAATGAAAGACCCCCTTCTTTGTCACAAGCTGCATAGTTTTTAGATAGCCGACAACCAAGAGTGATACCCTTTAATTGTATACATTGGCTTTGAGTGTCTCTTTGCATTTTTGGGATATGCAGTCCATTTGATACCCATATCCTTCTGACGCATCAGCTCAGTATGTTTCTGAAGATATGTGTGCGTGAAACTTAACGAATCCAGAAAGCGGAGCATTTTATTTGGTGTAATTCACTTGGAACTAGGAATGTATGTTCCAGCGATGTCAGGTATGACACTGACTTTATCATCTTCAAAGTCGAAATCACCCAAGAAGAGCTTAACAATAAACTGAGAAAATGAGCATCTTACCCATTAAAACTATGGAAGAAGACGTGTATGTGTCGTGACAGTTGGTGTTTCAACTTGCATCCTTTGTGGGCTCGGCCTCAAAAATTACCCATTAGATGACAGTGGTCTCTACATGCAGTTTCCACTTCTCTATACGCTAAAGCCCACTAATATGACATTCAACTGCCTGCTCACATAAGGCATCATTCTCCGGCGAGTTGGTCATGTGAATGTTGTCATAGTAAATGTTATCAGCTTCCTATACACGTTTTTCGACGTCAGAGCTCAACCATGCTGCATGCTACATATGATCTGCATTTGTTGAGGATGAATTCATACTATTTTACAACTTGATATGTTGTCACACACAGTACATGCCGTTCTGTGACGGTGGCATCAAACGCATTGTGATCACCTACACATCGTGTCACAGGAGCTCTGAGGTACTCAAAGACAGCGTATACAACAAAGGGGATAACTCCTGGTTGTGGTCATTCTTAAACTTTAAGAACTCTTTATACTAGCAGACATTTCCACTCATGCTCCTTCATGGCTAGAGAAGCCTGTGAGGTACCTTTCTAGACACGCACTCTTGTCACATGAGTTGAGACATCTGTGGCGAAAATGCTGAGCGCTGTTATGTTTTGGAACAGTAGGTGGGATATATTTTTGATCCGGAGGTACTATTGCTTGTCGCCCTCAGAGAATATCAAAAAATTTACATGTTTGGGGCTCTGATGAACTATTTCTGAAAAGCATAGGGATCCAACTACACTATGTTTTTCTTCTTTTTGCACTGGGTATTCATCTTCTGGCTTGTTATCATCATCATCATCATCATCGTCTACCCCGAGGATGTATTGTATGTATCCGTACACACTGAATTTGTAGAGTAATCTTTTATCACAAGCTAGAAGCAACCATGCAAAGGAAAATTCATACCTGTCAGTAGTATTCTGTACATTAATGCATGCTTCTTAGTAGAAATATCACCCAGAAGAGGGATGAAACTAGACCCCCCCTAAAAAAAATTAAGTGGATCGTAAACACGCAGGTACATAACAAGGAAGGGCACGCATCTGAGTGCCTTACCAGACCCTCTTTCCTGCATTTCGGAAAAATGGCCCAGTATGACACTCTTGGTGAAAGTTCCGAAGCACTACAATAGCCTCCAAAATTTAGACGACTCCTGTTGGTTGAAATAAACCAAACATTCTGGTTGCGACCAGTGTTTGGCTATAAATACGAGGCATTCTGGCGCGAAAACGTGACTCTAGTAATACTGCAAGTACGTGTTTCTGTTGATATTTCTTTCAAGTTATGTGTGTTCGTTATGCACATATAGCTGAAGTATGAGGATGAATTTCTTCTTATTCTTCTTCTATGGCACCTTGCGACATGTTACTTTGAAAAGAATTTTTATAAATTAATGAATAATTCAATTCTCAGGAAAAATCATGAAAAATGCTAGAAACTACCGCGAAATTCATCTAGTTTGCGGTTGGGATGGGTATTATAGTGCAGCCGGCCGTGGTGACCGTGCGGTTCTAGGCGCTACAGTCTGGAACCGCAGGACCGCTACGGTCGCAGGTTCGAATCCTGCCTCGGGCATGGATGTGTGTGATGTCCTTAGGTTAGTTAGGTTTAAGTAGTTCTAAGTTCTAGGGGACTGGTGACCTTAGAAGTTAAGTCCCATAGTGCTCAGAGCCATTTGAACCATTTGTTATAGTGCAGTAAATTACATCGCCAGGCCAGATTTTAAGTGGGCCACCGTCATCAGTCAACGATAGTTGTGGTGATGGCTAAAGTATCAGTGCAATTCACAAAGCCTCTCTATGTCAGTTTCCACCTCTACATTTACACCTACGTGACTACTTTGCAATTCACACTTAAGTGCGTGGAAGAGGATTCTTCGAACCACCTTCAGACTAATTTCACAGTGCATAGGAAAAGTGAACACTTACACCTTTCACTTCGAGCTCTGATTTCTCTTATTTTATTATGATGATCGTTTCTCTCTGTGTTGGTTGGCGACATTAAAATATTTTCGCATTCAGAGGAGAAAGATGGTGACTGAAATTTCGTGAAAAGATCTCCCCCCGCCTTTATTTTAATGATTGCCATCCCAATGCGACTATCATATCCGTGACACTTTCTCGATTATTTCGCGATAAAACAAAATGAGCTGCTCTTATTTGAAATTTTTCGATGTCCTCCACCAATCCTATCTGGTAAGGATCCCATACAGCACAGCAATACTATAGCAGAGGACGAACAAAAGTAGTACAGGCAGTTTCTTTAATCTTTAGTAGATCTGTTGCGTCTTCTATGTGTTACGTCAATGTACGGAGTCTTTGATTTCCTTACCCACAACATTATCTATGTGATCGTTCCAACTTAGTTTGTTCCTAGTTATAACTCCGAGGTATTTAGTCGAATTGACAGCCTTTAGGTGTCTATGATTTATCATGTAACCGAAATTTAACGGATTTCTCTGTGTGCTCACAGTTTTCTTTATTGACAGATAATTGCCATTTTTTGCGCATTCCAGATATCGTGTCTAAGTCATTTTGCAATTGGTTCTGATCTTCTGATCACTTCACTGGGCGGTAAATGAGAGCATCATCTGCAAACATTCGAAGAGGGCTGCTCGGATTGTCTCCTAAATCATTTATGTAGATCAGAAATAGGAGAGGGCGTGTAACACTTCCTTGGGGAATGCCGGATATTACTTCTGTTTTACCAGATGATTTTCCGTCCATTACTACGTACTATTACCCAGTCTCACAACTGAAACGATAGTCTGTAAGCATGCAATTTGATTAGAAGTCTTTGGAGAGTAACGGTGTTAAAGGCCTGCTAGAGATCTAGTAAACTGAAATCAATTTGAGATCCCCTGTCGATAGCACTTATCACTCCGTACAAATGAAGAACTAGTTACGTTTCGCAAAAACGATACTTTCTGAATCCATATTCACTGTGCGTGAACAGACCGTTAACGTCGACGTAATTCGTAATTTTCGAACATAGGATATGTTCCAAAATCCTATCGCAAATCCACGTTAGTAATATGAAATTGTAATTCAGCGGATAACTCCTATTTCTGCTCTTAAGTATTGGTGTGACATGTGCAACTTTCCAGTCTTTTGATACGGATCTTTCGGAGTGACCGCGCGGTTTAAGGCGCCATGTCACGGATTGCACGGCCCCTCTCGCCAGAGGTTCGAGTCCTCCCTCGGGCATGGATGTGTATGTTGTTCGTAGAATAAGTTATTTTAAGTAGTGTGTAAGTCTAGGGACCGTTGACCTCAGCAGTTTGGTTCCTTAGAAATTCGCACACATTTGAACCTTTTTTTTTGCACACTGTATGCGTGCGTGTGTATGTGTGTGTGTGTGTGTGTGTGTGTGTGTGTGTGTGTGTGTGTGTCTGTGTGTGTATTGTACATATTAGTGTGTGTGTGTGTGTGTGTATATATACGTGATATTTCTTATCCTGAAGCGGTTTTGCCCGTTTCCCATATATTGTATACAGAAATGATAAAAGAAATCAGAAAACCAATGATTACAAAGCCGTAAATATCGTTTGAAAAATAGTGACAGCTGTTTATAAGATGAGAAGAGGGACTGCGAGAAAGTTTTAGAAGCGTATGTATCATCTAATTCATTGTAGAGCCATAACAGCAACAAACTCGAATAATTGTGGCAATTTCATAATTTACACGATATAAAATCTAGTTTTGCGATCTGTTTCCAATATTTCGTTTAGTTCTAAGGTTGTGAACACAGGTCTGCAGACTATGGCTAACCGAAAGTCTAAATGGAGGCAATGCTGTTTCTTTGAGTCGTGTCTTAGTGGAGGGTGCTCCCCTTGGTGTGTTGCTGTTTCTGCCAGTGAGTGTACCTACATGGGTGGAATGTTCTCTGCTGCCAGCTTAGCCCTTAACTAAGCATTCTGTGTTAAATATAGCTCGACTTTTCATTTATTCTTCGCAGTTTACGACGCTCTTACTTTTTAGGATACTTATTCGCAGAAATTTAGCTGCGAAATTGTGGATATGGATGTATGTAAAAATATAAACGCCACAGTAAAATATTCTTAGCGAGGGTGGAATGTTCTCTGCTGCCAGCTTAGCCCTTAACTAAGCATTCTGTGTTAAATATAGCTCGACTTTTCATTTATTCTTCACACGAGCTAATGAGGAGGTCGGTGTAGACCATACGGAAGTGTAACACAAGAACTTGGGGAACTACAACGAGAAGACGACCTTAAACCCTACTGAGCAAATTTTGATGACCTGTAATCGAACGTGCATGTGCGACCATTACGTTGCCTTGCAATACAGATCTCGCGTAACGATTGAGAAATTATGGAAGATATAGAGGTTATTTTCCCCCGCTCTATACGCGTCAAGGAATACAATAGACAACTGCTAATTCAGTTGCGATCAACCGTCAGGCGCTGACCTAGGGAGGGGAATCACAGTTTAACATTTTGAACATGGCTGCGCTTCCGCAACGCTTCGACATCAGCGTTGTTGTTGTGGTCTTCAGTCCAGAGACTGGTTTGATGCAGCTCTCCATGCTACTCTTTCCTGTGCAAGGTTCTTCATCTCCCAGTACCTACTGCAACCTACATCCTTTTGAATCTCTTTAGTGTATTCATCTCTTGGTCTCCCTCTACGATTTTTACCCTCCACGCTGCCCTCCAATACTAAACTGGTGATCTCTTGATGCCTCATAATATGCCCTACCAACCGATCCCTTCTTCTAGTCAAATTGTGCCACAAATTTCTCTTCTCTCCAATTCTATTCAATACCTCCTCATTAGTTATGTGATCTACCCATCTAATCTTCGGCATTCTTCTGTAGCACCACATTTCGAAAGCTTCTATTCTCTTCTTGTCCAAACTATTTATCGTCCATGTTTCACTTCCATACATGACTACACTCCATACAAATACTTTCAGAGACGACTTCCTGACACTTAAATCTATACTCGATGTTAACAAATTTCTCTTCTTCCTCAGTAAATGAAAAGCAGCAATCAGTTAAACAAAAGACAGTCTTATTTAATCCGTCTTCTACAGAAATACATGTAACCTGAAGATAATGTAACAGCAATTACAGAAACACGGAACATACATGTCAAAATTACGCGTTATACAGAGACTAGACATCACAAAGAGGTGGGAATGTCACAGATACGAGTATGAGGTTAGGTTATGGGTCATCGTATAGTGAAAAATGTACAATAACAAGTATAGTGAAATATGTACAATAACAAGAGTGGGTGAAATCACAAAATATAAAATTGGGCAGCAAACACGTGTGCACAAATAATGTACATTGGAATTTTGACGTAGAGCAACTTGCTTTTCTTCAACGCTCTTGAGAAAAAATTTTTCAATTCCAGTTGGAAATTACGTCAAAAGGATCGGTTTTATGCGCCATATGTTGCCGATATTATGATTGCGTTCGACGGTAATGATCACGAGTCAGAGCTTCTTTTCAATATATTCAATAACTTCCGAAAGAACTTCAAAATGAAAAACGGGAACGCAAGTTTCTCAATTTGACAGATTTTATAGAAAACGATTCTTTCAGTTTTAACGTTTTCTGTGAGAAAAAATATTCACACATTGTCACCCCTTCACTCTACTCATTCACAGTGCATAAACTACCGTTCTTTCATTCCGCGATACAGTGTATGTTAACCACTCCTTTATCGCCAGCTAATCAGCGAAATTAGCTAAAGATGATTAAATGTATCGCAGTCAGCAGCGAATACGACCAGGGCCTGTTAGATTGCGTCTTCAGTAAGAGTACCTCAAAAAATGCTCGACTCTGACCAACAACACTTCTTCCAGTAATATCGAAGAAGGTAGTAAGTTCGTGTCTGTTCCATTCTTTGTCATGTTTCTTACAGGAATAAGCATCTTCTAGTGAAAAGTTACAACCTTAATGTTTTCATTTCTACAGACAGCGGATTAAATTAATAGCTTCTGCATACAGTGTAAAATACTGGATATTGGTTTTCCAATTCAAGCGTTTATAAATTGACCTGCAATGATTTCCCATGCTATCATATCGCTCAGACAGGCAGAGCTGCGAAGACAAGACATAACGAGTATGTGTTAGGAGAGAAAGGAGTGAATGTACAGAACACTTATTGACTGCTATCCACACAGTTATTTTTCACAGAGAATTCAAAGGGCGCAAGTTACATCTTAGCTAGAGATCTTTAGACATCTAGAGCTGAAGGACGGAAATTTACTGAATGATCAACTGCATCTTGCTTGCAGACTATTTTTTGAAAGCTGCAAACCTGTACTGTGCATAAAATCTTTATACGTTGACGGTAGCGTTTCCGAGCTGCTCATCCCTCAAAATTCTAATATATTGTCTATACGTGTTCGTTGCCCCGTTTTGTATTTTGCGAAGACACTAATTTACCCCCTCTCGTTACTGTACGCTTTTCACTATACGATGTCCCATGTATTAATCTCTTTCATCGTCACGTACGTTTATCGTGTTCACACATTAACTTTATTGCTGTTGGTACGATAATGTGCTTGTGGTGTTATATTGGTTTTAAGTTAGAAAATTTTACTTTACAACAAAATCGTTTAACACCCTTTAGTCCTCACTGCTCTCTCACTTCCCTCCTGCCCCTACACGCATTGTATCCGTAATGTTTCCGTTTCTACAGACAGCGGATTAAAGTAAGAACTTCTGCATACAGTGGAAAATACTGGATATTTGTTTTCCAATTCAGGCGTCTATAAAGTGACCTCACCTTCTCTCACTTCCCTTCTGCCCCTAGATGCATTCCCACCTTTTGGCCATTTATGCCGAAATCGTACTTCGAGCTCGGAGCACTCGGCATCTGCCTCGTTTTCCTGGTTTTCCTGTTCTCCGTTTCCTGTCAGTCGTCGTCTAGCTCTTAAGATGATCTGAAGTTTTATTTCTGGATTTTAACTTTTTTTACTTGACAAGCCCTGATTATAGGGGCCAGCGTATTTAATATCGTATATAATGATGTGAGATGACAGGATATTTTCATCGGACAAATGTCAGATCACTTCATTATATTGATGTTTTTCCAATGTGAAATTTTAGTAAGTACTAGTTTTTGTTCTTTTGATTATGATAATCGAATATGTGATATTTCCACCTCTACGTGAGTATCTATTCTCTGTATGACGCGTAATTTTGAAATTATGTTTCCGGGTTTGTAGTTATTGCCCTTACATTGTTTTCAAGTTCTGACATTCTGAAGGAGTCGCGTTTACATCCGTCTAAACCATGGTGAAAGTTTGAATAAAACCACCTTTTGCTTAACTGGTTAGCTGTTTTAGATTCCTATACAGAATCACAGTTTGTTACCCTCCAAACACAAACCTCAAACCTCAGTTTTAACGAGCCACATATATCTAAGATTTTAAAAATAACAATATATTGTTATTGTATTAAATATTTTATATAATTTTTGTACATCAGTGCTTACTACTTAACTTCAGGAAAATTTCCAACATATTACAAATGAGATAAATACATAACTGGAAACCATTTGTCAAAAACATTTAGAAGTGTCTCGGTCATTCAACTGTTTCAGCAACTATAATAGCAACAAAATTTGACAATTTTGAGATCTTTATAATTTATGTGGTATAAAATGAAAGTGCCCACTTACTCTTATCAGTAATTCACTTAACTACTAACACTGCGAACGCACGCTGGCAGACTACGTCTATGTGAGCATATAGTGCTGCATCTTTCTGTCGTTCGCGAAAGTCAGCACTTGTGTTATTTTTGCTTTGTGTAACAGCTTTCCATTCCTGTCTTGCAACCACTCAAGTTCCTGAGGAATGCCGGTTGCGTCTGTTGGCGCACATACCATGTTGAATTTGCTATCGGCGGCAGGTATGGTCATCCAGTATCTGGAACGTTTTCTACAATCTACCGGGCTCTAAACCAATCCAAGTCAGAACGCAGCTGAAAAGGACCCTGTTTTAAAAGAATAATATAATTTTTTAAATTTCATTCCCAGTTCAGACACTCTTAATCTCATGCTACTGTATATGCCGAAAGTTGGATGGTGAATTTGGAAATTAATATAATTAAAATACAAACGCTTTTCGTAAAGTGTTTTTTGGGGGAGGGGGGAGGGGTGAGAGAGAGGGGGTATTGCTCCTCCTCCTTTGGATACTGTACAGCGGCTCGCAGCATATTTATGTAGATAACTGCGGCCAACACAGACGTCAGTTGGTGATACTTAGCCGCACAGTGAGACGAAAATAGAATCCGGGAACCGCTGTAGTAAGAGCACTTTTGTGAGGTTGAGGCCAAACGTCCATGGCATGCGCATGACGTGGTGTTGGGAACGGAGAACAATTGAAACAGGATCTAAGTGAAAGAAGGAAGAAGGGCTACCGAAGCGAGACCCCTGCTAGCGGGTGGTTGAGTAAGCTGTCTTTTGTTTCAGGCCGTCAATAGATGAGTAATGACGAGGAGAGGGTGCCTGATTCACTGCGACTGTTTGTGTTTGCACATTAACTAATAAGTCTGAACCGTGACTCAGAGCTCATCTCGAGCAGCGTGTGACAACACCAGCTGCGGGCAGGGGGAGCGCGCAGCCCTCCTGTGATTCATATTCCAGCGGGCTATCGGAGGAACCTCGCAGCTATTCTGGCGCCTCTGACACTAATGTGCATTAAGGTCGCCTCTAAGCCAGCAGCATATGGTACTGATATGTGGTATCTAAATCTCTGTATAGGCAAGTGACATTGATAAGATCACAGTAGAAATTGTTAACGCGCTGTACTGAGAAACGAAGTGTCTGATATTTGTTTTGCGGGATGATGTATATAAAACTGGTATTATTCCGGAATACTTTGAGGAAAATGTAGTGATAATGATTCCAAAGAATAACGAAGTAGCTGCAGATGAAGAGCACACTTTCAGAAGTCTAATTCACACATCGAAAATATTGTTGTTGTTGTTGTTGTTGTGGTCTTCAGTCCAGAGACTGGTTTGATGCAGCTCTCCATGCTACTCTTTCCTGTGCAAGGTTCTTCATCTCCCAGTACCTACTGCAACCTACATCCTTTTGAATCGCTTTAGTGTATTCATCTCTTGGTCTCCCTCTACGATTTTTACCCTCCACGCTGCCCTCCAATACTAAATTGGTGATCTCTTGATGCCTCAGAATATGCCCTACCAACCGATCCCTTCTTCTAGTCAAATTGTGCCACAAATTTCTCTTCTCTCCAATTCTATTCAATACCTCCTCATTAGTTATGTGATCTACCCATCTAATCTTCGGCATTCTTCTGTAGCACCACATTTCGAAAGCTTCTATTCTCTTCTTGTCCAAACTATTTATCGTCCATGTTTCACTTCCATACATGGCTACACTCCATACAAATACTTTCAGAAACGACTTCCTAACACTTAACTCTATAATCGATTTTAACGAATTTCTCTTCTTCAGAAACGCTTTCCTTGCCATTGCCAGTCTGCATTTTATATCCTCTCTATTTCGGCCACCATCAGTTATTTTGCTCCCCAAATAGCAAAACTCCTTTACTACTTTAAGTGTCTCATTTCCTAATCTAATTCCCGCAGCATCACCCGATATAATTCGACTACATTCCATTATCCTCGTTTTGCTTTTGTTGATGTACATCTTATATCTTCCTTCCGTTCAGCTGCTCTTTCAGGTCCTTTGTTGTCTCTGACAGAATTACAATGTCATCGGCGAACCTCAAATTTTTTATTTCTTCTCCATGGATTTTAATTCCTACTCCGAATTTTTCTTTTGTTTACTGCTTGCTCAATATACAGATTGAATAACATTGGGGATAGGCTACAACCCTGTCTCACTCCATTCCCAACCACTGCTTCCCTTTCATGTCCCTGCCATCTGGTTTCTGTACAAATTGTAAATAGCCTTTCGCTCCCTGTATTTTACCCCTGCCACCTTCGGAATTTGAAAGAGAGTATTTCAGTCAACATTGTCAAAAGCTTTCTCTAAGTCTACAAATGCTAGAAACGTAGCTTTGCCTTTCCATAATCTGTTTTCTAAGATAATTCGTAGGGTCAGTATTGCCTCACGTGTTCCAACATTTCTACGGAATCCAAACTGATCTTCCCCGAGGTCGGCTTCTACCAGTTTTTCCATCCGTCTGTAAAGAATTCGGGTTAGTATTTTGCAGCCGTGGCGTATTAAACTGATAGTTCGATAATTTTCATATGTGTGAACACCTGCTTTCTTTGGGATTGGAATTATTATATTCTTCTTGAAGTCTGAGGGTATTTCACCTGTCTCATACATCTTGCTCACTAGATGGTAGAGTTTAATTTTCATATGTGTCAACATCTGCTTTCTTTGGGATTGGAATTAGTATTTTCTTCTTGAAGTCTGAGGGTATTTCGCCTGTCTCATACATCTTGCTCACTAGTTGGTTGAGTTTTGTTAGGCTTGGTTCTCCCAAGGCTGTCAGTAGTTCTAATGGAATGTTGTCTACTCCCGGGGCCTTGTTTCGACTGAATATTAAGAACAAAATTGAAGCCAATTCAGTTGAAGTCCAATTTAGCTTCAGAGAAGGCAGATGCACAAGGGAAACTGTTTTATTTCTTTTCAGTATAACTGAAGAAAACTAAAGGTTATCCGAAAAATTTACACTCATGAACGAACGCATTATGACCACTGCCCACCATGAAAATCATTTTAGAGACGATATGGGCCGCAATGTAGGAAAACAGCTGACATAAGCGAATTTGACAAAAGACAGATTATTATGGCCTGGAAACGATGAAGCCACGAGTAAGCAGCAATGTGTTGGACGGCCATGCCTCTGCACAGAACGTGGAGTTCGGAGGCTTTCCATCTCTGTAAAGTGGGGTAGGTAACGATTTGCAGCGGATTTTCCGAGAGAGTACAATTCTGATATAGGCACAATTGTTTCAGAGCACACCATTCGGAGCGCATTGTTGAACATGGGGCTTAACAACACCGTCTGTTACGATTTCAGTGGGAAAAGGGATCATTGTGTTTGAACCGTGAAGCAATGAAATCGCGTCTCCTGGTCGGATGAATCACGTTTTCTGTTACACTAGGTAGGTGGTCATATCCGGATAGACCGTCATCCAGGCTAACGGCTGATGGAAACGTGCATTACGCCAGGGACATAGGCAGGTGGGTCCATTATTGTGCTATGAGGGACATTCACATGGGCTTCCATGGGGCCTGGGCATTAACCGAAGGCACTATGACAGCTGTGCAGTATGTGAACATTACTGCCGGCACTTTCACAGCTGTAGAATATGTGAACATCACTGCCGATACTTATATCACTTCATGCTTGCTGTCTTCTCCTAAGTGGATAGCATCTTCCACCAGGATAACAGTCGATGTAACAAGACTAGAATCATATTGCAGTGGTTTGATGAACATGACCGTGAACTCATGTTGCCGTCTTGTCCACCAGATTCCCTCGATCTGAACCCGATACAACACGCCGATCGCCAGCTCTGAGGCTACAAACCACCGGCCTGTAATTTACGGGAACTGTGTGACCAGTATGTGGACATCTAACATCACATACCTCCGGAAACCTACCAAGGAATTGCTGCTGTATTACATTCCAGGGGTGAACCAACACAATTTCAAGCAGGTGGTCATAATGTTTTGGCTCTTCAATGTATGTAGCTTTCGTGGACCTCAGGTAAGCACTTGGCACTGTCAACTAGAACAAAATGACGGAAATTCTAAAAATGTATGAACTAGGCTATAGAGGCAGAAGAATAGTTAGAGAACTGTACAGTGAACGAACGCCGATAGCAAAGGTAAGAAATACACCAAAGTTTTTAAAGGCGCTTGTCAAGGATGCAATCTGTCTCCGTTCCTATTCAATGTCTAAGCAGAGAACACAATAAATGAATGCAAAGAATACTGTACAGGTAACAGAAAAAAATTAAGAAAGATTGCACATGGTTACGTTTACGGATGATGGCGTTGTGATAGACCCAGATGAAACAAATCTCCAAAGAATTTTACGAGTTATGGATACAGCATTGAGAGATGAAGAGATGAATACAAAAAGCAGATCAATTTAAAAAGACAGGAATATTCATGTGCTTCGAGGCATCATAAGAAATAAATATCTGCATTAGAAGAAATAAAAGTAAAAGTATGGGGTCACAGAAATATTTAAGAATTAACGTAACTGGAGGCGGAAGAAGCGAAGGAGACATAAAACAAAGAAGGTGTAGGTATCTCAGTCATGTTATTTAACATTACGCTTGAGAAAGTGACTCGAGAAATTGATAGTAACGATAAAAGCGCCAATTTGAATGGAAGGGCACATTTGTTGACCTACACTGATAACTCTGCACTTCTGGCAGAGTGGGAAGTTGAAATGATAGAGACAATAAGACATCTAGCACAAATTGTAAACAAGGTCGATCTCAGAATCAATACTAAGAAGATGAAAGTGCTGCCGCTAGCTAGAGACGTACTACAGAGCCCTATTGAAAGTCGGAGATCTGGGTTTGTCACAGCAGAAAACTTCATGCCCAAGGGCTCCTTGTTTAGGAGCAACAACATCTTGAAACTGAGGATAAAAGAGCGAATAATTAATGCATCCAGAATGTGCTTCACCATGCAACACGTAATGAATCACGTACTCTCTCTAGCAAAAACAGTGTCTAGGTTCCATCATCGTTATCCATTTCTGTTATTAAATGATGTGGCCTCTCCAAGTGCGGATCTTCGGTATGTTTGCAGCTTCTCCCATGAGCAAGACTCTTGCGCAATATTAAGCTACTTGACTCCTGCGATCTTCTGCAGGTGTTTGTCCCATCTGTCTTCTGGTCTTACTCGTGGTCTGTCTCTGTCTGTTGGATTCGATTCCTGCACGGCCTTTGTCTATCGGTCATCATTTGTTCTGGCAACACGACCAGTCCACTGCCATTTCATAATGGCTGTCCTCTCAAGGGATCTTTGACGTCGGTAATATAATGCAGTAACAGTGCCCCTGGCGTTATATGGAACAGAAACCTTGAGTACAACAAATGCGGTCGATGAAATACTGTCAGGTTTTGAAAGGAAAAACTTGAGGAAGATTTTTGTCCCAGTGGGAGATGGGGACAGCTGGAGAAAAAGGAAGAACCAGAAACTGTTTGATACTTCGACCAACAATTATACAGAAAATGAAGGACAGAAGACTTGGGATGGTAGTAAATGTGACTCACCATGCCTGAATAGCGTAGAGGTAAAGATATGCTGGTGGGTGGTCCCGAAGCAAAAAATTGGCTTGAGTCTTTTGTGACACGGAAAAACTACAGTTGTCGTGCTGCTGTCATTTACTAACAGCAGTGGCGATAGCTTCCGCACTTTCTGTTACGGCTTCGTAAGTGTCTTTAAACTGTTTACCTCAAATCCACAATAACTGTGATAGAATGAAGTAACTAGTATTAGGGTGGAAAAGCATCACTTTTGAAAGGAAAAATCAAAACTGCAAGACAGGCATTAGACTATTGGGGCTGACTGCATATGGGCCCAATCGGCTCATTGTTCTCCTTATGTAAACAAACTGGACAGTAGGCCTAGCCTCCTCATGTAAACAAACCACAACATGTGCTCTTGAATTTTGTTTACATAGGTCTAGTTTATGACCCAAATGTAATTGAGTCAGGTACGTACGTTCCTAAGGTATGTTTATGTATGCCTTATCTTAATGGCCAAAACTCAAGGTGTCAGCTTCCTACCCCTCCCCTTCATCCACTCCTCTAGTATAACTGGATGGAGTGAATCATTATTATTTTGACCGTATGGTTACCTCAGACGCTTTCTCCACCACTCCAAAATAGTTGTGTCTTATCCCCAACATTCATCTGAGTGTGGAAGCGATCATGAGATGGACTTTACATTTATGTTCTGTACGTCAGTTGATCAACATCACTGTGAAGAGTGAGTAGAGATCAGTCACTACCTCCAGACCGAAAAAAGCCGACTCTCATATTCAAATGTAAGTATACATAAGGAACTATTTCTCTTATTATCAGTGAGTTAAAATTCATCACCCAGCACTTGCTATATTTTATGACCTAAAGAAATGGTGTACTATCCTGTTGCTATCAGGCTGACTTAGAGAAGTCGGACACTAAGTAGGAACGGTTCAACACACACACACACACACACACACACACACACACACACACACACACACACACACAATACATTCGTAAATTATACTAATAGTCCACGACTAAAAAATTTGACCTCAGATTTGAACAGCATATTATTGATGCAAGGGGAAACGACACAAATAAAAACGAAAATTTTACCAATAGATGACGCTGTAAGTGTCTTAACGTAAATGGGATCGGCTACAAACAACAAATTAATCGGAATACGACGGCTATGGTTTGAGTTGCACATGACATTGACCTCAGATTTGAACAGCATATTATTGATGCAAGGCGAAAGGTCACAAAAAAAAAACGAAAATTTTACCAATAGATGACGCTGTAAGTGTTTTAACTTAAATGGGATCAGCTACAAATAACAAATGAATCGCAATACGACGGCTATGGTTTGAGTTGCACATTACATTGACCTCAGATCTGAACAGCATATTACTGATGCAAGGCGAAAGGTCACGAAAAACATAAAAATTTTACCAATAGATGACGCTGTAAGTATCTTCACGTAAATGGGATCGGCTACAAATAACAAATGAATCGCAATACGACGGCTATGGTTTGAGTTGCACATTACATTGACCTCAGATCTGAACAGCATATTACTGATGCAAGGCGAAAGGTCACGAAAAACATGAAAATTTTACCAATAGATGACGCTGTAAGTATCTTAACGTAAATGGGATCGGCTACAAATAACAAATGAATCGCAATACGACGGCTATGGTTTGAGTTGCACATTACACCATCCACACTGTGTAACAGGCCCGGGAGTACGAGTGGGTGGGGTACTTTAAAACTGACTTTTCGTTTCATGACCGTTTCTTGACCGTGCGCCCTGTCCACACCACGTACCTGGTAATCCCGCGGCGGTCGTACTGTTCTGCTCCACACTGCTGCTGGCTTGCCTCAAATTATTTATCGAAATATGCAAGCGAATAAGGAGAGCCACTCAACGTTAAAACACAACACTGTTCGACGTCTGGTATGAACAACTATATTCTGAGACGATTAAAGGAAAATCGCAGGTTGCACTGTTTACATTCCAATTCAGAAGTGTTATCCCAATTAATGGATGATTAACAGTCCACAAAATATCATTTAGACGAGCGTACGCGTAACCGACACGACGCGGGTGATTGTTGATGATGCGGAAGCCGAATGATCGAACGAAAGTTCTTACGCTCGTCACACATACAGATACCTGGTAATAGTCCTCCTTGTCACTAGTAATGATATAACACTGTTCGAAAAGTTAATTTTTCATTTCTCAGTTCTCACTTGTACGAGCGTGCGCGTAACCGTCTCGGCGCGGCTGGTTGTTGATAATGCGGGAACGCGATGACCGAACGCACGTTCTCACGCTCGCTACAAGACACTGGCACTTGTTTGCCCTCCTTTATGGTAACTAATTTTTGCCGATTCACATTAGTTCATTCTGAGAGAGCGAACACGGCGCGGATGATCGATCGCAACGAGAGGATACATAAATACGTTGTCGACGGCACTGCTCATTTTTTCATTACTTCTTGACACACTGTCCTCTGAATCACTTCCATATTTCATCACTTTACTGTAACAGCACTTGTAGCAACACTTCAACCTGAATACCAAAGAAGCCTCTCACATGCAGAGCTGCACACTACACAACATAACAGTACCGTGTCCCGCATCGACTTCCATACGCGGCTGCCCGCAAAGATACTCGACAACTAAGCCAGCGATATGACAATACGCTTACAACTGTTCAGTGTGCATGACTGCACAAGTTTGGAAGTCAACAGTTGTGGCACTGTCCACCATGGTAAGGTCGTACCTCATCGGATGGGAAAAATCGGTTTTTAATTTCCTGAGGCAAAAGCCGAATCTTCCTTTCTCCCTCGTATCCCTACCCATGGCAAATACTCCCAGTTTGTTCTTCGTCGTCAGTGTGCTATGTCAGTGTTGTGTCCGTCGCTGTTCTACAGTGACATCAAGTGCTGTGATTTTAATCGTGTGCTGGACTTGTACATAGTGTTACTGTCCGTGACTGTTCAGCGATACGCCGCCCGTCACAACTTTTATTCTCCAGCCGTACTTCAGCTTGTGATTTTTTAACCGTCACAGTGTTCCACTGGCTCTGAGCACTATGGGACTTAACATCTGAGGTCATCAGTCCCTAGAACTTAGAACTACTTAAACCTAACTAACCTAAGGACATCACACACATCCATGCGCGAGGCAGGATTCGAACCTGCGACCGTAGCGGTCGGGCGGTTCCAGACTGAAGCGTCTAGAACCGCTCGGCAACACCGATCGGCCGTCACAGTGTGTGGTTTTTTATGTACACTACTTTCTTTAGACTTTTATCTCAATTTTTACTGTCACCCCCTTTTGTATTTTATCTTCCATTATGTTCCCCCCTTTTTATATCTCTGTTTTGTCATATTTTCTCCTTTCTGTTGTTTTAAATGTCTCCATGTTCTGTACTTACTGTATCTCGGCTGAAGAGCGGCGCCTATGCTGCTGCCAGCCCGACCCGGGTGGGGGAATTGAAATTCAGTAAAGAAAAAAAAGCCCCATAAAAAGCAAAATGACCTCGGTCTTTAATGTAACCACATAAAAAGAAAATGAAATCGGTTTCTAACTGCAGTGAGAATGGCGCAAGACATGCTCAGTACGCTGTCCACTGTTTTCTGCTCCAAGCTGAAATCGAGAAACAGCATATTCCACAAGAGATCGAAGAGCCTGTGGAGTCACGCTCAGAATGCGTTGCACAATGCTTGCCTTCAGTTCAGCTACGTTTGTAATTGGAGCACTGAATATCACATCTTTCAGATAACTCCACAGCCAGAAGTCACACGAATTAAGATCGGGCGATCTGAATGGCCAGGCTGTAAGGAAATGGCTGCTGATAATTCTTACGTTTTCGAAATACCTCTGCAGCAGCCACTTCACTAGCAGTGCAATGCCCAGGAAAGCGCCGTCTTGCACAAAAATCGTCTTATCCACACATCCAAGCTGTTGAAGGGTTGAAATGAGGTTGATGCGCAAAAGACTGTCATAGCATTTCACAGTGGCGGTGCAGGTAACGGAACCCGCAGGACTGGTCTCCTCGGAAAAATACGGCCGTACGACAAACGATGCCGTCAACCCGCACGACACAGTCACCTTTGCGGAATAAAGTAGTATCGGTTGACGTATGTACGGATTTTCCGTTGCCAAATATACACTCCTGGAAATTGAAATAAGAACACCGTGAATTCATTGTCCCAGGAAGGGGAAACTTTATTGACACATTCCTGGGGTCAGATACATCACATGGTCACACTGACAGAACCACAGGCACATAGACACAGGCAACAGAGCATGCACAATGTCGGCACTAGTACAGTGTATATCCACCTTTCGCAGCAATGCAGGCTGCTATTCTCCCATGGAGACGATCGTAGAGATGCTGGATGTAGTCCTGTGGAACGGCTTGCCATGCCATTTCCACCTGGCGCCTCAGTTGGACCAGCGTTCGTGCTGGACGTGCAGACCGCGTGAGACGACGCTTCATCCAGTCCCAAACATGCTCAATGGGGGACAGATCCGGAGATCTTGCTGGCCAGGGTAGTTGACTTACACCTTCTAGAGCACGTTGGGTGGCACGGGATACATGCGGACGAGCATTGTCCTGTTGGAACAGCAAGTTCCCTTGCCGGTCTAGGAATGATAGAACGATGGGTTCGATGACGGTTTGGATATACCGTGCACTATTCAGTGTCCCCTCGACGATCACCAGTGGTGTACGGCCAATGTAGGAGATCGCTCCCCACACCATGATGCCGGGTGTTGGCCCTGTGTGCCTCGGTCGTATGCAGTCCTGATTGTGGCGCTCACCTGCACGGCGCCAAACACGCATACGACCATCATTGGCACCAAGGCAGAAGCGACTCTCATCGCTGAAGACGACACGTCTCCATTCGTCCCTCCATTCACGCCTGTCGCGACACCACTGGAGGCGGGCTGCACGATGTTGGGGCGTGAGCGGAAGACGGCCTAACGGTGTGCGGGACCGTAGCCCAGCTTCATGGAGACGGTTGCGAATGGTCCTCGCCGATACCCCAGGAGCAACAGTGTCCCTAATTTGCTGGGAAGTGGCGGTGCGGTCCCCTACGGCACTGCGTAGGATCCTACGGTCTTGGCGTACATCCGTGCGTCGCTGCGGTCCGGTCCCAGGTCGACGGGCACGTGCACCTTCCGCCGACAACTGGCGACAACATCGATGTACTGTGGAGACCTCACGCCCCACGTGTTGAGCAATTCGGCGGTACGTCCACCCGGCCTCCCGCATGCCCACTATACGCCCTCGCTCAAAGTCCGTCAACTGCACATACGGTTCACGTCCACGCTGTCGCGGCATGCTACCAGTGTTAAAGACTGCGATGGAGCTCCGTATGCCACGGCAAACTGGCTGACACTGACGGCGGCGGTGCACAAATGCTGCGCAGCTAGCGCCATTCGACGGCCAACACCGCGGTTCCTGGTGTGTCCGCTGTGCCGTGCGTGTGATCATTGCTTGTACAGCCCTCTCGCAGTGTCCGGAGCAAGTATGGTGGGTCTGACACACCGGTGTCAATGTGTTCTTTTTACCATTTCCAGGAGTGTATAATTTTGCGTATCGGCGTATCCTTGGAGTTGGAAATGGGTTTCATCTGTACACAGAATGTTCCTTGGCCATTCATTGCACACTTCCATGCACGCAAGAAACTCCAGAGCGAACGTCTACGTTGATGGCAGCTCAGCAAAAAAATGGTTCAAATCGCTCTGAGCACTATGGGACTTAACTTCTGAGGTCATCAGTCCCCTAGAACTTAGAACTACTTAAACCTAACTAACCTAAAGACATCACGCACATCCATGCCCGAGGCAGGATTCGAACCTGCGACCGTAGCAGTCTCGCGGTTCCAGACTGTAGCGCCTAGAACCGCTCGGCCACCGCGGCCGGCTGCAGCTCAGCAGGAAGCAGCTCCTGAACACGGATGATTTTGTATGGATAGCGATGCAAGTTGCTTCGTAGGATTTTATGCACCGTGCTCGCAGGCATGTCCAACGTTCGCGTCATTACATCTGCACTGCATGTTTGCGCGCCACTGCTCAAGTCCTCCTGCAGTGCTGTGGCTATATCTCTGACATACGTCGGTCGCTTTCCACTCCCTGCCACACTGCGTTTCAAAAGAACCCGTAGTTTCTAATTTTGTAACCATTTTCCCCTGACCCTCAGCAGGCATCGGATCAGTGCCTTTTTCCGTACCCTTAAGTGTCCGTAACTTCTGCAGGGCTTCTGGTGCACATTGATCGTTCTCGTAAAAGAGTTATACCAGCAGTACAGCATCCTTCATTGAGACAGCCATTTTGGGAGTCTAAGACTCAAAATGAGGAACAACCATGTGGCGCGCGTCTGTTGGTGTGCATATGCTGACGCGTACAGCACCATCTATTGGTCAAATATTGTGTAAATTTTGTTTCCTTGTTCCATAACATTTCCCCCGCATCAGTAATATGTTGTTCAAATTTGACGTCAATCTGAGCAGTGATTCTCTTTCTAAAGCATTTCAAACTGAGACTTTAACTATGGACACCTCGTATTTAAAATAACAAAATTCTTACTGGTGATAAAGAAAAAAAAATGGTTCAAATGGTTCTGAGCACTTTGGGATTTAACATCTGTGGTCATCAGTCCCCTAGAACTTAGAACTACTTAAACTTAACTAACCTAAGGACATCACACACATCCATGCCCGAGGCAGGATTCGAACCTGCGACCGTAGCGGTCACGCGGTTCCAGACTGAAGCGCCTAGAACCGCACGGCCACACCGGCCGCCTATAAAGAAAACAGCTATATTATAAACACACTCATTACTTACAGACAGGATTTGCAACCGTTTCCTGTTGCATAGGTCAGACTGAGAGTTACTGAGATATATCCATAAGTATCCCTGTGCAGGTTTGTTATCTCCCTAGTAAACGACGATAATTTGACAGCCACCATCGTATATCTCAAATAGAGGCAAAATTAATAAGAAAACAGACATTATAGCATTTCCATAAAACGACTATTCTGTGTATAGGACTGAAAAATATCTAAAATCTGTATCAAGCAGCCTCCATCAAATACTTTGATCTACAATATGTATGTGGAATTGTATGGGGCGAAAAGTGGATTTCATACTTTGATGTCACATCACTCGTGAAATATGAATGTGCGCAACAGAAAATAATAAACGCTAAAATGAAGATTTGGCCCCTGAAGCAGATCTTGGATCTTTTAATTCTATAAATTACAATCTAGACATACATGAATAATGAAGACAACTAATTCTACTAAATGACAAACGTTGTTCCTGCTTATATATTTATTGTAAATTCAAAAAAAACTTTTATATTACATAGTTTACATTTCCTATGTAAAATTACTAATCAATTGCCCAACTCTGCTCCTCGTTATGAGTACGCGGTCTAATAACAATAATGCGAAATGACTGACATCATCTACGTACCAAACACTAGAAGACACTACTTTCAAAGATGATCTACTGTGGTCTGGAACCTCAGTGGAAATAAATTAACGTGATCACAGCTGTTTAGCTTTTATAGCCCCAATAAGCCGGTTCACGTACTCGTCTGCGTCGATGGAAGAACTTCAGCTACAAATAAACTCTTTCAAACACTAGGATGGCAGAAAGCGGTCCTCTGACTAATATACTCTCATACTGTCTTCTCCTCTCCGTGTTCTACAGACGAGAAACGCGAACTCCCACCCACAAGGACGGAGTTCAGATAACGTCTCAACGTAAGTACAGGCAGAGGAAGTGCTCTCAATTACTGAACGCTGCGTACTCAACGACGAGTTCCAACCCAGAGGTGAGGTCCAGAATCGTATAGGTTCGCAACAGCACAGTGCCTAAATGTTCTAACTATAAACTCTCCTGAGAGCGAAGACAGCAAGTCCGTCTGTACCAAGAAAAGCTGATATGGAGCAACATTCACACACGGGCGCCCACAACGGAAGACCACGTCTCTCCAGCACCGCACGGGATTAGCCGAGCGGTCTGGGCGCTGCAGTCAAGGAATGTGCGGCTGGTGCCAGTTGAGGTTCGAGTCCTCCCTCAGGTATGGGTGTGTGTTTGTCCTTAGAGTAATTTAGGTAAATTAGCTTGTAAGCTTAGGGACTAATGACCTTAGAGGTTAAGTCGCATAAGATTTCACACACATTTGAACATTTTGAACGTCTCTCCACTGCTAGCTTCCCAGCAAGGCTTGGCTCCCCACCATCGTAATTCCGAAAACGAATCATTTTCCCGAAACCACGGAATATCCTCCCTCTCTACAGATTCTTTCGAACGCCGACCAACCATATTTTAGTCTTTTACCGTCCTGCGCGGAAAGTTTGCGAGAAAAAACCTATACTCGTACAATGGTACGGTTCTGAGTAAAAATCCTTGGAAATAACCCAGCGTGCGTTCCTTCTCAGGTGCCGCTTCTTCGTTCCTCTCACCTCCGTCCAAGATTTTCGTAGTTTCCGACGTATAATCCTTCCGGTTTGTCTACAAGGTGGCCGGTCGCGACTCTATTGTGCTCCAGCGCTTAAGTGCTACGACGTCCGTGTTGCTATCTCCTATGTTTAAGCAGGCCCAACACACCTGTGTGAGCCTTCCACCAAGCGCTTGATTTCCGCCTGCCGTTTCATTTCCACTGTTGTTCCAACCTCTACTAGTATAGGCAATCATTCATTACGCCGTTTTTATAATAAAGACACTCTGCCACCTTTCATGCAATAAGCGTTAACAATTATTTATAAGGCGTACGTGACAATGTCAGTCTCCTTTAAATATTCATATATGCGACGTACTACCTATCAAATAATACCTAATGTGGTTGTAGATCACGGCAAAGTGTGTGGATGAGTGCGTGTAAGGTGCAAAATTATAGCCACCTTACAATTCCCCCACCTAACGAACAATTTTGTACTAGGATGGGGTAATTCTTATAGTATTATCTCATCCAGTACAAAATCATATGACCATCAATTGTCTGTACAAGTGAACTAATAAGAATACGAGGGTAGAGGAACACTTAAATAATAATATGTTCTTCTACAGTCATTCCGTACTCATTCATGGGTTTACTGCCATAAATTTAGTTATTACCTGTTTATTATAATCTGTCTACCCTTTATGTTTGGGACATTTTTCTGAGACGTGACAACTGGAATATACAATATCAAAAGAAATTATCTAACATTACAAAAAAATGTTATGCTCTTTTCAAAATGGCAATTCCCATCTTTCTTTAGACTTAAGGCTCACGCTCTCTGTCATTCATCCACCACCGAGACATAAGTTGAGGCAAGAAATATTAAAGTAAAGTATCCGAATCTTTTCAAAGTTACATGTGCTTCATTTAGCCATTAATATGCAAGACAAGCAATTATGTCAATTATTCAAGAGGTTATCTATTGTTCATTATACAAATACATAAAATTCTATGAAACATTCTGCGTAATATTTACTTGGTCATATTTATGCTCTTGGTTCGTCACAAAGAAAACATCATTTCACAAACTGATTGACCAAGTCTAGTGTTACCCTAACGTGTATACTCTGTAAACATTTCCAAAATCTTATGCTCTAAAGCATTCTTTGACGACTTTCTTTTACATTTACTGTGACCCTTAATATTTGTAATGAGAGTTCGGATCGACGACCAATTTTAACTAATGTGTTTGTTCACAGTGTGTTAAATGTAAGACATGAAAACATTAAAAACCCAAAGCATCATTAACAAAGAAACGACAAACAATAATTTTACATAAAAAACATACACAGATACAATTCTAGAAATACACAAATACATAAAAGCAGTGGGGACATAGCATCATTATCAAAGATAATGTCAAACAATATTTTTACATGAATACATACACAAATATTTTCTTAAGAATACCCTGAAAACTAAGTACAAAATGTTTACACAAATGATAGAGATCGGAAACTGTTAGTTTGTGGGTGTAACTGATCAGTGTTCACTACATTATCCACCTTTTATATCAAGACTCACTCACTGATTCGGATTTCACGACATACTTTCGTCTTCATTTGTGTACGGGGATGGAAGCTAAAGTTGTTTTTTTTTTTTTGTCAAGTTCAGAACGCGAAGATTATTCTGTTGCCTTTACAAGTCAGTTTTTGGACCCTCAGCCGATCGTTGATCTCGTCAGGTTACCAGTCTCTCGCATAATTGATGATGTGTAAGGATTCTAAGATTATAGAGCCAGGTAAGTGGGTGTATGATTTGAAACAGCCAAGTTTTCGTCGAATTTGCACACAGTATGAGGGAGGTACAGTCATGTAAGATCGTTATAGGTCACCTAGAATTCTTATGCGTCTGCTAAGAGAAGTGTAATTGTGCCAAGTCTTCACTTCTTCGTGTTTCTTCTTCTACTGTGTTTGTGTTCCTACTCTTTTGTTCTTCATGTCGCTTCTTTCTCTTGATGTAACTATTGTATTTTGGATAAGGATATCGGTAATTGTGAACAGGTAGGTTATCTGTTTAGTGACACTATACATGGAACTTGAGTCGTTTTGTGTGACTCAGATTCCTCAGAAGTCAATGCCAGGTGACTGCAGAAGACGGCGGAGGGCCGCAGAAGAAAGCAAACACAGTTGACAGTTCCGTAAAGCTATTAGCAGTTGCTGTAGGCTTACTTGACTGTATTATGTCTACAATTGGCTTATCTCGTCTCCATCATGTAGTACAACAGTGGAGACAAGTCATCAGTGGCCATTTAAATACCCATGTTGCCCCGAACGAGCAGGGCTGTTGCGGCTGCCGCCTGTTACCTGCACCGTCATTGTCTGCCACCCGAGATATTCAGTTCGCCGATGAATAGCCCAGCTGTTTGCCCACGTCCGAGATCGGGCTTTGGTTTACAGACGGCGTCCCGTTGGCCTCCCGTTCCATCCGCACATCATGTTGTTGTCACCAGTGTGTCTCGAAAAGTTTTTTGCGCATCCTGTGCTTACTAATGCCCACAGTTAGTTTCCGATTTACAACAAATACTATACAATACATAACACAATTTATTGACATTTATGAGATATAAAATTTTAAGATGCATTCACATGTGAGGTCATTAACCTTTACATTTATTATCGTTCTATTTGTATAATAAGCCAAGACACTCACGTATTTATTATTATCTTGATAACAGTGTCATGTACCAAGTTAATGTTACTTATAAAGTAATATACCTCTACCTATGTACTGTAATTATTAAATCTGTTGGCACCTGTATACCTATAAAAATACATGTTCATTACTTGTCAATACAGCCGTAGCATTATACTCATCACCAGACCCAATGTTAATAATTGCAAACTACTTGTTAACTATTTGTTACACTACTGTTAACTACTGACCAGTAGGATGTTTATGAAAGTCTAACTACCCCACTATTCAAAGAAAACTACTCTGTCGTTGTGCATCACAAGATCGTCCAATCTCATGGCTCTTGGTTTCGTCGTGGATATCGTCGTGAATATCTGTGAACAATAAAGTGCACGTCTGCACACACAAACATACACAAATGAATCATTAGGTGGGCCTCTTCTTCATTTCATGCTTCGGCTTGTTTCCTGTGGACAATTATAAACTACATAGCAAGTTTAGTATAAATTATTGCTAGCTTCTTTAGTCATATTTTTACGTACCTTTTCCTCGTGGTCTTACTCAGTACTACCTTCTCTGTCGCTGTCCCCTTTTTTCGGAGTTGCTGCTGTTACCTTTCTCTGGTGGTCTCTTCTTAACACCTTAATAAACTTACATTTTATTTTAGTAGTGGTACCTGGGAATATAAAGATTTTAGTACATTATATAAAATCACTGCTCACCAACACGACTGCCATGCCCTTATGTATTACCCTCTATGTCATGTGCTTTGAACGTACAGCTTAGTATTTTCCTTTATTACATTTTACGTGTCTATCCACTTATTACACTTCCATTTCATGTCCCACTAACACTTAAATAATATTTCGGTGCGCTCATACGGAATTCCTCAGAACTGGCCACCATGTGCACAATTATTCCGTCTCTTTGAACAGCATAAATACAACATTCCAATGCAAATAACGGTGTACTCTCACGTCGATACGCAGAGCTGGCCACCTATTGAACTCCTGTTTCTCTGAATGGAGTCAAATCATACTTGGACGACACACCTGCGTCTCACCGAAAATCCTCCTAGCAAGTCACTCGGTTATGATCTCATTGCTTAACATGTAAAATAGACACTCATATCTAAAATTTTAACTACTGACGTTCTCTGCTAATACGTTCCACATCAATTAGTTAACAACTTTTTTATCTATTCACACATCTTTACAACATTTTTGCAGTACCACACGTTCTTCAATTTTACTTTATTCCTTTCTGGACAGATAGCAGTTCTTAAACTCTAAACACCTTCTAAAATCGTACGCTCAGCTTGCTGTGCACGTAGCTATAGCCTACACAAAGAAACATACCCTAATTTTCCTACCCACGACATCCTGCCCTTTTATGTACTCTAGTACCTCTTTTAACATGATAATATTATAGAAAATTTGACAAATCTACCGATCCCTTCAGTGTAATACTTAACTTAATTGCTAACTATATACAATACTATACTGTCGCCATGCCAACTCAATTTAATTCTTGCTCCTTATTCTACGCTATTTTGCCGTACTCTCCCAGGTTTGGGTGGTCTAATTTCAACTGATTGTTCCCGATTCCTGTTGTTGTTCATTCCACCCCATCCTCCGTCAGACCGTTGACGAGTTTCACTATTGTCGCCCCATGATGCGTCATTATTTTGTGGCTCCCATCTCCGGTCATTTTGTTGCCTATATTCTCTGCCATAGTTCCTCCATTGTCCATTATTCCCGCTACGTTCTCTCTGGTCCATGTTTTGGTGAGGCGGAGGATTTACATTGTTTTGCCAAGTATGGCCTGTATTATTCCCTCCGTTGTTCTCCCTTCTGTCACCTTGCAAGTCTCTCTGCTTACGTTTTTCTCTCGCCTGCTGCTCGTTGAAAGCGAATTCTAACTCTCTTATGATACTCTTGAATCCTTCTACATCACTTCCACATCGGCCGACGAGCGTTTGCTGGTAGGAAATTGGCAACTTAGTGTAACACGATCTTATGATCTCAGCCGGTGTGCATGGATCGTCCAAACACTGATTCTTCTTGGTCAAGTTTTCGAAAAACTTCACCGGACTACGGAACCCTGAACTCTCCAAGTCTCTACTCATCATTATTTCCTGTTTGATCCTGTCCTGTGTCTCCTTGGATTAGTATTTGTTTAAAAATGCGTCACGAAACTCTTTGTATGACGTGCACGTTTTGGCAATGTTTCGCATGTATTCGGCCGTTGTTCCCTCGATATGTGAACATTCGAAGTCCAGTTTGTACATCGGAGGCCAGTGAGGAGGTAATGATAAATTAAATTGTTTAATGGAAGTTTTCGGGTGCAAAACATTACCCTCGTCTTTGAAGTGCTCAAATTTTCGTACAGAGATAAAATGCTTAAAATCGAAAATTTCATTGGAGTTTCTTTCCGCTCGGCCTACCACATTCTCACTCGCCGCTAACGTTTCCGATCTACCGTTACTTTGGGCATCCTCTCTTCTATTCCCTGTTATGTTTTCGTCAGTGGAAAAATGTTTCGTGGTGCGTATTATCGGGTAACAATTGTACATATGAAATATCTCATTGCCGTTCTCCGTATTCGCAGTTTTTGATCCAGTCGTGCCCTGTGTAGACACGGGGCCCATATGTCTAGCGATATTTCGTTGCTCTGCAGATACGCTTTCAGTCTGTAGTTGACGAACAACTCTTACATTCGAGCACATTGTAATATCGTCTGGAATTGGACATGATTGTGTGGGGTTTGAACTGGCTCTTTCGGTTTCTGCTGTTTCCAAATTACCTAATATTTCTTTTCTGAGATGTGATTTTTGACTAAGTTGCGATCTGACTTCCTGAGATAATTGCTTAATTTCGCTTTCTATGTTTTGTTTACACTGAGAGATCTCAGCGGTCAATGCCTTATTTGGTGCAATTTCTGTCTTTCAGTTGCGTTATTTCTACTTGTTTGACGTGCCTCTGCAACTTCGTTGAAGCGCGTCTACCTACCTTTATCGTGTTTCCCGTCTTCTCTAATGTTTCAAGAGCAATCCGCTTCGCACTCCTCGCTTGTAATAGCGCCTCCTTCGCGGTTCTTCTGACCTTCGCAATCTCTCGATCTAGTTTTGTTCGGAGCATCACTACCTCATTTTTCACTTCCCTCGTTTCATGCTTTATCGACTGAATCTCGACACTAAGGTTTTGAATTTTACTTCGCATTTCATCACTAACCTTTTGAATTTGACTTCCCATTTCTGAGCTGATCTTCTGCATTTCAGCACCAACGTTTTGAATCTTATTTCCAATTTCTGAGCGTACTTCATCATTCCACTGCTTTATTTGGCTTCCCAATTCCTTTAGGTATGCAAGGATGTCCAATGCACCTACGTTATCTAGGTCTTCTCTCCTACTGTGACTTTCTCTTCCTCTACTCTTTGGTGACCTTCTCCCCTTTTCCCTTTCCATTTCTTGGTAGTCAAGAAAGTCTCACCGGGCGCTCCTGATATGCTGCCTCGTGACGATGCCATTGACGGCGATCTACCACAATTCTTAGTTGTTCTGCGTTCACTTGGACTCCCTACATTATATTCCCGTATCTTTACGATTGCCTCAGTATGTCGCTGTTCCCCATCTTCGCTATCAGAGTGCCCACCACGAGTGTCTATCATCCTCCAAAAATTCCCTTGGATCGGTATTCTCCTCACCGGTGCCTTGTGCTGCTAACATAGCTAACTCTTTCTCATTCCTTAGGCCCTCTTGACTACCCCATGTATCTGCCATTTCTATATTGTTGCAACTCGTGCTCTGTTGTGCTACTAAGCGCGCTTTCGCCCTAGTTAACATGGACTGATCCCTGATAACAATTCTCTCTTAAAATACACTCAATTTACATTAGCCACATTTATTATGTAACGGCACGTAAGATAAATATCTACAACAAAGAAGCTAAACCAATGGGAACGTCGTGACCGAGCAGTGTCGTTACAATACAACAAAATACAACGACACATTACATAACATAAATCAATAAATTGCAGCCAGTGGGCTGAAACGCAACGCCTCTGAAAAGAAATACAATATATACACAAATATTATTTTTAATGTTATCGCGTGACTTTACCACTGCAAACTATACACGTAAGCTGGTGATTTCTATCAATAACATCTAAGAATTAAATAGGAAAAATATTTTTTGAAAATTTACTCGATTTCAAACCACTTTATGAATACTATCAGAAGAGTCTAACTAGGATTCTGGCAGCGTAAGCCATATCTATGATGCTACTCCAGGCGGGTGTAAAATGAATGTGCGCAACGGAAAATACTAAAGGCTAAAATGAAGATTTGGCCCTGTCTGACTATCCCCTGAAGCAGATCTTAGGATCTCTTAATTCTATAAATTACATATGGTTCAAATGGCTCTGAGCACTATGGGACTTAACTTCTGAGGTCATCAGCCCCCTAGAACTTAGAACTACTTAAACCTAACTAACCTAAGGACATCACACACATCCATGCTCGAGGCAGGATTCGAACCTGCGACCGTAGCGGTCGCGCGGTTCCAGACTGAAGCGCCTGGAACCGCTCGGCCAATCCGGCCGGCTTTATAAATTACAATCTAGACATAAATGAATGATGAAGACAACTAATCCTACTAAATGATAAACGTTCTTCCTGCTTATATATGTATTGTAGATTAAAAAAACTTTTATGTTACACAGTTTACATTTCCTAAGTAAAATTACTAATCAATTGCCCAACTCTGCTCCTTATTATGAGTGCACGGTCTAATATCAATAACGCGAAATGACTGACATCATCTACGTACCAAACACTAGAAGACACTACTTTCAAAGATGATCTACGGTGGTGTGGAACCTCAGTGGAAATAAATTAACATGATCACAGCTGTTTAGCTTTTATAGCCCTAATAAGCCAAAGCAATTTGCGATATCACCGTATGTACAGCCACAGCCACAAATAAACTATTTCAAACACTCGGACGGCAGAAGGCGGTCCTCTGACTAATACACTCTAATACTGTCTTCTCCTCTCTGTGTTCTACAGAGGAGAAACGCGAACTTCCACCCACAAGGACGGAGTTCAGATAACGTCTCAACGTAAGTACAGGCAGAGGAAGTGCTCTCAATTACTGAACGCTGCGTACTCAACGACGAGTTTCAACCCAGAGGTGAAGTCCAGAATCGTATAGGTTCGCAACAGCACAGTGCCTAACTGTTCTAACTATAAACTCTCCTGAGAGCAAAGATAGCAAGTCCGTCTGTACCAACAAAAGCTGATATGGAGCGACCGTCACACACGGGCGCTCACAACGGAAAACTAGGTCTCCCCGGCACTGGCTTCCCAGCGAGGCTCGGCTCCCCACCATCGTAATTCCGAAAACGAATCATTTTCCAAAAACCACGGAATATTCTCCCTCTCTACTGATTCTACCTAACGCCGACCAACCATATTTTAGTCTTTTACCTTCCAGCCAGGAAAGTTTGCGAGAAAAAACCTATACTCGTACAATGGTACGCTTCTGAGTAAAAATTCTTGGAAATAACCCAGCCTGCGTTCTTCCCGAGGTGCCGCTTCTTCGTTCCTCTCACCTGCGTCCAAGATTTTCGTAGTTTCCGACGTATAATCCTTCCGGTTCGGCTACAAGACTGGCCGTTCGCGACTCTATTGTGCTCCAGCGCTTGCTATTTCCTGTGTTTAAGTAGGACCAACACACCTGTGTGAGCCTTCCACCAAGCGCTTGATTTCCGCCTGCCGTTTCATTTCCACTGTTGTTCCAACCTCTACCAGTATAGGCAGTCATTCATTACGCCGTTTTTATAATCAAGACACTCCGTCACCTTTCATGCAATAAGCGTTAACAATTATTTACAAGGCGTACCTGAAAATGTCAGTCCTCTTTAAATATTCATATATACGATGTACTACCTATCAAATAATACCTAATGTGGTTGTAGATCACGGCAAAGTATGTGGATGAGTGCTTCTAAGGTGCGAAATTATAGCCACCTTACAAAGTAACTTCGTTGGTAGGGATCCGCTTAAATCCGTTCAGTATACAGTCTCACCTTCTTCAGACCTGTCGCATAATAGTATTTGTGTGAACAGAAACAATTTATGTTGCTTTTTCTTTAGACCAATGAAACAAAAAATGGACAATGACTGGTACATCACATTCTGATACAATATAACCATCCCTTGTTTTCTTTAAACAGATCCAAATAGGTGTTTGTAATATTCTTAGTAGTAATTGTACACAGAAAGTGATCGCCTATGCCAGGGGTAGTGAAATATTCAGCTTGCAGGCAGTATTCTGGCACAAGTGTCATAGCGCTAAGCCTCGCTGCAGATTTCCTACACCGCCACTGCATGCTGTCTGTGGGCTAGGAGGGCTAGTGGGGGAAAGTGCGAACCTGGCGCATTTACGTGTCAGTCCAATCGCACTGCATACCACTTAGTTTTATATTTCACATAGATCACAAAAAAATGGCTCTGAGCACAATGGGACTTAACTGCTGAGGTCATCAGTCACCGAGAACTTACAACTGCTTAAACTTAACTAACCTAAAGACATCACATACATCCATGCCCGAAGGAGGATTCGAACCTGCGACCGTAGCGGTCACGCGGTTCCAGATTGTAGCGCCTAGAACCGCTCGGCCACAAAGGCCGGCCATAGATCACAAACAGAACCGATTTTCAGTATCATTTAATTATTTTTGGACGCTGAAGACGTAATGTAATTTTTATCTGGAACAAAATGTCGGCAGACAGACGCAATAGATTTCACACATTTTCGCACTGATGTTACCACGTAATCGTGACTTATTTAGTTTTATAGTAGAAAAAAGGTCTTTCACACAAATAAGGCGACCGAAATATTACAGCACTTTTGCAACCTCGTTATGGAGACGTGAAAACTTTACCTGGGGAAAGCAATGAAGACCTCCTGGACAGTTTTAACGTAAGGGGAGTTGTCATTACGAAGGAGAATAACCTTGCAGGTCAATCAGCTACATCTTCACATGCGCTAGTGCGCTTTCTACTGTAACGGCAAACGGTCTCAAAAACAGTTCGAAAACACATGTAGTCTAAGATTGACAGAGTCCTCAAAACTTTTAGGAAACTAATCTTGTATTTCTTTTAAGGCGACACTGAATTCCTCAAACCCTCTTTATGTCTTTAATGGCTGTTAGTTTAGGGAAATGGACTGCGATTGTCAGAATGTCTCCCTTGTATAATGGAGCTTTTTTTTAATGCATCCCCGTCAAATCAGAAAGAAGATGTTTCACATCTTGGAATACCTTACAGTTCTTAGCGTGTAGTCAAGTCCACTTGAAATGCGCGATCTGCAACCAATTCCGGATGTTCTAATTTTCGTTCCTGCACTTCAAAAAATCAAATGGCTCTGAGCACTATGGGACTTAACAGCTTAGGTCATCAGTCCCCTAGAACTTAGAACTACTTAAACCTAACTAACCTAATGACATCACACATATCCATGCCCGAGGCAGAATTCGAACCTGCGACCGTAGCGGTCGCGCGGTTCCAGACTGAAGCGCCTAGAACCGCTCGGCCACCTCGGCCGGCGTTCCTGCACTCCTTTTTCCTTCATAAATTAAATCGAAAAACCGTTCGAGGCATGCACCTTACCTTAACCAACTTACTTCTCAGGTACTGAATGAGATTTTCACTCTGCAACGTAATGTGCGCTGATATGAAACTTCCTGGCAGATTAAAACTGTGTGCCGGACCGAGACTCGGACTCGGGACCTTTGCCTTTCGCCAGCAAGTGCTCTACCAACTGAGCTACCCAAGCACAACTCAAGCCCCGTCCTCACAGCTTTACTTCTGCCAGTACCTCGTCTCCTACCTTCCAAACTTTACAGAAGCTCTCCTGCGAACCTTGCAGAACTAGCACTCCTGAAAGAAAGGATATTGCGGAGACATGGCTTAGCCACAGCGTGGGGGATGTATCCAGAATGAGATTTTCACTCTTCAACGGAGTGTGAGCTGATACGAAATTCCTGGCAGATTAAAACTGTGTGCCGGACCGAGACTCGAACTCGGGACCTCTGCCTTTCACTGGCAAGTGCTCTACCAACTGAGCTACCCAAGCACGACTAACGCCCGGTCTTCATAGCTGTGAGGACGGGGCGTGAGTCGAGCTTGGGTTGTAGAGCACTTGCCCGCGAAAGGCAAAGGTAAAGGTCCCGAGTTCGAGTCTCGGTCCGGCACACAGTTTCAATCTGCCAGGAAGTTTCTTCTCAGGTAATGTTTCCTGACTGGAAACGGAAGAAAAAAGGAGCGGAAATGCATCATTGCCACCGTAGACGGCGGTGACAGTTCCTCTGACCACGTGCCGTGCGTTCCCTGTATGTTGTAGGCAACGTACTTCACGCAGCGTACTGTAAGCAGCAAACAGTCCGGTATTCATGTCGGCAACAAGCCGAGATGGTTTTTGTGTACGGCCAAGCGGATGGAAATGGCCGGGGAGGCAGCACGGCTATACCAAAACAAGTACCCTTTTTGGGATTTTGTGTGATCGTGGGTCATTTCACACAAACGAACGTGTAGGGAGGCGGTGGACTTTGCGTACACCAGATCTGGAGGATAAGGTCGTAGAGGATACTGTAAGCTCCAGCCATGTGGTCCGCCAACATGTAAGCCGAAGTACGATTATGAGTATCTTGCACGACAGCCGGTACTACGCCTATCACCTGCGGTCCCGAGAGGTCACTTCGAACATCTGTTGTGACATGGATGCGTTGTGTGGTGTCACAAGGCTTCGGCCTGTCCCACCCCTCATTAAATCGACCAAGACTTATACGAATAATTGTAAGAACAGTTATTATTATTATGTTCATTAAGTTTGTATTTGGGTTTTCAGAAATACTGTGGGAAGAATGTTTATTTATGTTGCAGATAACGTGGAAGACGTTGCCCAACGATCACCACGAAAGTTCGACGTAGCGGCAAGTGGGCAAGGATTAAAACGAATTCTGCAAACTACAGCGAGCCATGGAAGAGCCTGGGCCGCGAGGGCGTCGAGCTTCCTAGGTCGTTGTTGAACAACGTCAAAGGAAGAGATATTCTGCTTTCTCTTTGTAAACAGATCGATTGAGTCTTGAAAGGTTCATGAAAAACGTATAGGCGATGCCTGTAATACTTCCACAGTTATTAAAAAGTTGTTGAACGGCAAAACCAATAGTTCATCATTTATATAGATAAAAAGTAGTAAAGATACAGGAAAGGAAGAGTTGCGGCGTCAGAACGAAAAGTGATACATCGCTCAGCAACGAAGAAGGACGTAAACCGCGGGCGTTACGTGCTGAAAATAAATCAACTAATAAAATAGTAAGTCTATAACTAAGCATAAAGCCACGTAACACTGCAGATACAACTCCGTTTTGTGTTCCAGGACGATTTGTTGTCGTTGCACGCACATCGCCCATTTCCGGATACATGTTAACAGCTCCTTTTTTCCTCCATTTCTAGTTAAAAATCGGTTCCTGCAGTTTGTCGGTTTTATTAATGTTCACCCTGCATAAAGTCTCTATACTCTTCGTTCAGTTTCAACGAAAAAAATGGCAACTGGCAGTGCAATAATGCGTACCTCTTCAGAAAGTTTACTGTTTTTGCCACCAGCTTAATTGACGTGCAGCATGCCTGTATATTTAACACAAACTGCTTCTTGATGTACAGAATAATGAATCTCGTCTGCCGATTGTTATATTTTGTTTCTCTTTGATTGTCAACAAAACCTTTAAATCCTTTCAGCATGGTATTGTAACGTCGTTTCATAGCAAATCTGTAGTACCTATCACTTATGCGACTGCTTAATATACACTGAAGCGCCAAAGAAACTGGTAGAGGCATGCGTATTCAAATACAGAAATATGTAAACAGACAGAATACGGTGTCTGGCGCAGTTGTTAGATCGGTCCCTGCTGCTACAATGGCAGTCATCAAGATTTAAGTGAGTTTGCACGTGGTGTTATAGTCGGCGCACGAGCGATGCGACACAGCATCTCCGAGGTAGCGATGAAATGAAGATTTTCACGTGCGACCATTTACGGGTGTACCGTGAATATCAGGAATCAGGTAAAACTTCAAAATGTCAACGTGCGAACCATTCAACGAAACATCATCGATATGAGCTTTCGGAGCCGAAGGCCCACTCGTGCACCCTTCATGACTGCACGACACAAAGCTTTACGCCTCGCCTGTACCCGTCAACACCGACATTGGACTGTTGATGACTGGAAACACGTTGTCTGTGTCGACGAGTCTTGTTTCAAATTGTATCGAGCGGATGGACGTGTACGGGTATGGAGACATCATGAATTCATGAACCCTGCATATCAACAGGGGACCGTTCAAGCTGGTGGAGGCTCTGTAATGGTATGAGGCGTGTGCAGTTGGAGCGATATGGGGCCCCTGATACGTCTAGATACGACTCTGACAGGTGACACGTACGTAAGCATCTTGTCTGATCACCTGCATCCATTCATGCCCATTGTGCATTCCTACGGACTTGGGTAAAACCAGAAAGACAATGCGACACCCCACACGTCCAGAATAGTTACAGAGTGGCTCCAGGAACACTCTTACTTAGTTTATACACTTCCGCTGGCCACCGAACTCCCCAGATATGAACATTATTGAACATAAAAATGGTTCAAATGGCTCTGAGCACTATGGGACTTAACATCTGAGGTCATCAGTCCCCTAGAACTGAGAACTACTCAAACCTAACTAACCTAAGGACATCACACACATCCATGCCCGAGGCAGGATTCGAACCTGCGACCGTAGCGGTCATGCGGTTCCAGACTGAAGCGCCTAGAACCGCACGGCCACACCGGCCGGCTGTTGAACATATCTGGGATGCCTTGCAACGTGCTGTTCAGGGGAGATCTCCACCCCTCGTACTCTTACGGATTTATGGACATCCCTGCAAAACTCACGGTGTCAGTTCGCTCCAGCACAACTTCAGACATTAGTCGAGGGAGCACTGCTACACCATATTAGGCAGGTGTACCAGTTTCTTTGGCTCTTCAGCGTTTACTGAAAATTTCCGTTCCTGTCTTCCGTCACTTCCACTCATTTTTAGAGGCATGTGAGAATAGATTTTGTATTGCCCTTAGCATAATCTCCCGGATTTACAATCGAAAAACTTCTTCATGATGCACAACGCCTCTCTTGAAACCTCTGAACTATCACGCTTAAGGTACTCTTCGTAAGAGCTTCAGATAATCCAACATGGTATGGGTTATAGTCTGACGAGAAAAATTCAAAAATGTATCAAGCAAGTGCGTTGTAAGCCGGTTTTTTTTTCTTGGATGAACTAAATTTTCCTACGTTTCTTCCAAATGAATCAGAGTCCCGTTGTATATGCGTCTGCTTTATTCAGTCATTCCAATATATACCGTTCTAGACTGTTAGGCCAAGGTTTTAAATAGCTGTTGTTGTTTCATCCAATAGTATAATCATACAATATTCTTCTCCCATGTTTGTGTGGTGCGTTATATTTATTTACATCGACTCTCTGTACGGTACCAATCGTCGAGTATCTGCAATTCGCTAGTATCCTCTTACAAACAACGGCATCCTCGGAGAACACACTATAATATAGCCGAATGGGACAACATATTCATAATCCATTGATACTGTGTCATAATCTTCATTTTGACTACGTCCACAGTTGTGATAAATTTTTAAATGGTTTTGTGGTGCGTTCAGCTGAGATTTTCTTTATTTGATTTACGTTTGTAGGATTCTGGCCTTAGGCCATTTTCAGATATCTAAAATGGAAGCATTATACATTGAATACATTAGTGTGACGTGTGAATTTAACATAAGGACAAATCATATACCAAGATATACTAGCAGCTTTTGAAATTGGAACGTGGAACGCTGACTGTGAATTCTTTGACATCATGACATATGGAAGTAAGCGCCAGACTCGGACTCAAACCTGAATTTCCTGCACATCGCGATTGGTCACCTTAACCACTTCTCCCATCCTTCCACGCTCCCCGGATCGATCCAGACTAGCGAATGTAACATTGTCTGCATCCTTCTGTTATAGTCTACTGTATTCATCACCTAATGCTCACAACATTACTTGGATTCCCACTCACGGAGAATGAGACAGACTTTCATCTGTCTCTATTGGGTGGCAGATCGATACCTAAGAGAATTAACTTCGAAAGTATTTCGTATAGCCGTGGATCGTCAACAGTGTCTGTTCTTTCAGACGCATGTGTAACTAACTATACTAGGAGGAGTATATTGTATTGTGTTGTATTGTATTGTATGTTAACCGGGGGCCCAGAAACGAGGCTCCGTCCCTGCTGCAGCCGCTGTGGTCCACAACCCCACGACAACATCCACAGTCCACTTCACCACTCCGCCGCCCCACACTGAACCACTCTTTCAGGGTTATTGTGCGGTTCGGCCCCCGGTGGACCCCCCTCCCCCCCCAAGGAACGTCTCAAACCAGCTGAGTGTAACCCCTATGTTTGCGTGGCAGAGTAATGGTGGTGTAAGTGTACGTGGAGAACTTGTTTGCGCAGCAATCGCTGACATAGTGTAGCTGAGGCGGAATAAGAGGAACCAGCCTGCATTCGCCTAGGCAGATGGAAAACCGCCTAAAAACCATACACAGACTGGCCGGCTCACCGGACTTCGACACAAGTCCGCCGGGCGGATTCGTGCTGGGGACCACGTGCTCCTTCACAAACCGGAAAGCCGCGCGTTAGACCGCACTGCTAACCGAGGAGGAGTATAACTTGCTTTATAGAAGATATATTAATGCTAAATTATGTCATATACAAGGTGGTTCACGTAATGGGTCACCATTTGTTTCGCAACTAATGTGTTTAATTTGTAAGATGGCAAGAACCATGCCCCTTAGATGAAGTCATTAAAGATCACCTAACTCACGTTGAGCGAACAGTAGGGCTGAACAAAATGACTGACAAGGCACAATGCATCTTGCAGAGGGTATAGTATGGACGTATTGGAATAATTAATGTCGGGTGTCGGTTTTAAAGTAATTCACATGACATGAAAACTTTGTGGAAACGAGTCGATTTACTGGACGCTAGTTTACCCCAGAGAAGTATTTAGAGTTGACTGTGGCCAGCTGGGGAACAGCGAAGGGAAGCGACAATAGGCAGCTTAGGGCAGCTCAAGCTCTGAGAAAGTGGTAACGCAGTGCGGCCTCCAGCCGCCTTAAGATGAGTGACAGCATGGGTGGTTGACCCCGACCACATGCTGGTGTACAGGGAAACAGACAGAGAACTTGTACACCTGTTGATAAATGTCCGTCGTCCCGTTTTCAGGGAAACATGCGAGAAAGCGGCGCAAAGCTACGGTGGAGCGGTCAACAGAGGTCAAAATATGCGTGTTCGTGACTATAGCAACTTCACGCTGAATTCACGGTCCACAGAGTCTAAAGTAAATCAGGTGAAGAGCGACAGAAGGAAATACGCCGGCCTCCGATGGGAACGTAGGACCAAGGAATTTGTAGTACTCTCCTGGGAGTCAGAATTATGGAAAACTTGGTGTTTGTGCAGACGTTAACCTTGATGGGTGGCCTGGGAGCAGCTAAATAGCAGAAGTTTAGAGGAAGGGAAATTTTGTGGGAATGTGTTCACTTCCCAGAGCAGACATTGGTCGGCGCTGGGAAGCGACGCATAATTAACACGACTTGTGCTGCAATTGGTGTAAGTGATTTTGCTGGAGGGAAAACCGAGGTGAAGGGCGGACTGGCAGAAGTCTCCATAGAGGTCTTCCATTCCCAGCTTGCCTATAGTGCGAACGTGGTATTCTTTACTCAGCTTGCCTGAGAAAGAGTGAGAATCTCTGCAGTTTAGGACTTAGCAAATGGAACGATTGGGCTTGGAGATAGGAAGTTTTGGTTCAGCTATGTACTGAGCAAGCTAGGAGTGAATAGACGAGCGCAGCCTTGCAGAAAAACGAGGTCGGCCGACATCTGCACAACGACGCCGCTCCGCTACGCTATATTCGGTGATATTACGCCCGCTCTGGCCACTGATTAATTTGTTGGATCACGTCAGCAAATTTTCCACGAGGGTTTCATGGGCCGTGTATTGTAGAATTCTTCTCGTACTTCGCATTATGCCTGGGTCAGTCAATAGGAATTACTTTTGATTTGTCGCGCTTTACTCCACGCAAACGGAATTTATTACCACTGCCTGTTAGGAGAGTCATGTAATGTGATGATTGAAAGGCGTGAGTTAAAATAAATCTGTGCTAATCGACTGCATCTGTTTTCAATCAAGTAGCTGAAATCCTAAGTCACTTTCTTAATTAATTTTATGTTCAACATTTGCATCTGGTGTTCAATAGCTGAATATAACATCAATGTGCATCCCTTCTTAATTAAAAGGGATCAATTCTGAATCAATTAATGTCAACACTGCCACCGCAGTTCAATCAGGAGACACAGGGCCTTATTACTTTCTTTGCGTTATCCGACATTGCGGCAGTTTTGCACTCTCTGTTGATCTGTTAGTCAATTACCTGGGATGAACACACACCAAAACCAGATAAGTGAAGGGTGGTGGGTTACAAATTTAGATATCACGTTGAGCATCTCGACAGAAGTACCTGTACAGCTGGGAGAAACGAATTAGTTACGAAATGATGCGTAATTCACAGTACCGTCACTAGTGTTTACAACATGGCCTATAATTGACGACTAACAACGCAGCAGCGATCGGCAGTTGTGTTAGTTTTTCACAAAACAGAAAGTCCTGTTGCGACTCAGAGGCGGAGTCGACAACAGTTTAACACACAATGGGCCCCTTGTAAGAGAAACATTCACAGGCTGTATGATCAGTTTGAAAGGGCCGGAGTGGCCGAGTGGTTCTAGGCGCTACAGTCTGGAGTCGCGCGACCGATACGGTAGCAGGTTCGAATCCTGCCTCGGGCATGGATGTGTGTGATGTCCTTAGGTTAGTTAGGTTTAAGTAGTTCTAAGTTCTAGGGGACTGATGACCTCAGAAGTTAAGTCCCATAGTGCTCAGAGCCATTTGAACCATTTTTGAACGGGCCGAAGCCTGTTTGTTTGCCGGAATACTGAAGCGGTACGCGTTGTTCTACAGAGAACCCCTGGAAATCGTGCAGAAAGGCAGCAACGCAACTAGGCATATCCAGACGTTCCGTTCAACTAGTTCTTAAAAATGACCTCCAGGTGTACCCATGCAAGATGACCTCTGCTGTGAAGCTCACTGCAGAATACAAGCTGCGGAGGATAGGGAAGACACTTTCTACAACGTTTGGTTCTCAGACGAAGCACATTTTCGTTTGGACGGTGTATCTAACAAATCAAATGTACGCTTTTGGGCAAATGAAAATCTGCAAGTGCTTCATGAACGACATCATCATGCTCCGAGGATTACAGCGTGGGGCGCTGTTTCCTGTCAGAGACTTCTTGGACCTCGTTTCTTTGAAGAAACTACGAACAGTGCGCGTTATTTGAGCATGCTCCGCAATAACTGCGTTCCACAGCTTCTTGCTACTGCGCTGCCCTTCCACACGCCTGCAAGATGGAACAAAGTCACGTACACTAAACACTGTACTGGATTTCTTACACGAGCGTGTCGACATGCGGGCCATTTCGCTGAGAGTTCCAGGTCATTTCAATACCGCATAATTTCGGCCCCCCCAATAGTCCTGACCTCAACCCATGTGACTTGTTTCTTGGGGGCACCTGAAGGAAATTATTTTCCCGGAACGTCCACATGATTTAATGGAGCTCAGACGCCTTATTCTTCAAACTTGTTGTAAAATCACGGAGGACATGAGTAGTAGTGTTAACGCTAACGTCTGTTTTCGTAAGACGGAAGTTTGGTATCAAAAGGCTGCCCATATTGAGCATGTGCTGAGTTAGAACAATTCTCGACACAGTGTTTTCCATGGTACTGTATGTTCCTCTCAGTTTATCTTGACAGTAAAGTGTTAATTCAAAAGCAAATTCGTGACACATTACGTGTGCCACCCTGTATGTTTTAATTATGAATGAGTGTAATTGTTACAAAATAAAATTGGAAATATTTTTTGTTATTGTAGGAGCATGCTGTTGCTCAGTAGTAAAGCTCTCTGCTCAAAGCTATTACTTTCAGCATGATTAATTGATTTACGGTGTAATTTAAAAGTGCATCTTATGTTAAGGATCGTGACCAGAATTTGAGTGTAATGAGACGCAAACATTTTGACTTCTCGAATCTTCAGGCAGAAAAGCTGCAGTTATTTAGGTCTACAACTTTGCTTCCGCCGTTTTGCAATAGACGGCAGTAGCGGTAAGTGGGGTTTCGGGTGGTTGGTCGTAGGCGTAAATACAATAAGCTTAGGCATCTGTAAACATAATCCCATAAAAATATTTGTCGATTTGTGATTGTATCATAAAGTTATTCTCGATTAAGTACGTCAACTTACGTACCCATTTCTCGCCATTTGCGGGAAGTTTTAATTTTCTGCTTTAACACGAAGAAATCTGCAGCTGTGGCTCATAAAATGCTGGGTAATACCAATAGTGAGGGAACTATTAGTGGAAGAACGTGCATAGAATGTTTTCAACGCCTTAAGAAAGGTGATTTTGATGTCGAAGACCGGCATGGCGGTGGAAGACAGAACGTTTTCGTAGCTACTGAAAAAGACGAAGACAGTCACAGGACATCATTATCGAAAGCAATTGATGCGTTCGAGCCCAGCACTGAAACACAAGCGGCCACAGTGCAGCGATAGACACGTAAAGGTAATTTTGCAGCAGGTCAGTGCTCGACCCCATGTCGCAAAACCCGTCAAAATATACATGGAAACGTTGAAATGAGAAGTCCTATCCCTCCCGGCGTATTCTTCATACGCTGCTCTTTCTGACTACCACCTTTTTCGTTCAGTGGCATACAGTCTGGCTGACCAGCACTTCCGATCATATGAACAAGTGCAAAATTGAATCGATTCATGGATCCCCACAGAAGACGACCAGTTCTTCCGCCACGGGATTCGTATGCTATCCGGAAGATGGTTAGTGGCCAGCGACGGGCAATACTATGGATCATAATTTTTTTGTAGGTTTTTCACAATAAAGCCCCGAACTTCGAGAAAAAAGGGTGGAAGCAAAGTTGTAGACCTAGTAATATTACCGAAATTATGTTAGTACTATCTGAATCAGCTCAATTTAAAAGTAACTTTTTTATGTAATGCATTGTTTACCCAACTGGAAGTGAATACGTGCGGAGATAATCGGTACGAATATGACTCTTTATGGAAATACGAATCAGAAGGAAGCTCTAGTTATCACTAGAATGACTAGATTTGTAAAACTTTCATTGCAATTTACAAAAGGTAAGCAATGACATGCTTCAAATCATAATGGGCACTGCTGGATCAGTTTTTGTGACATCAATTCTGTACATGTTTTCTGTTGCAATGTTTTAATAAATAGTAAAAGTCTAACTGTGGTGTTTTGACTACGTTATTTTGTAATTAGTATGCCGCACAACTGTCCCGATATTGCAAATATTGAATCGCAGACATGTTTTATTTGAACATATTTACTTATTGCACCACCCTCACATCGAACTTTAATGTTAACGTCATCGGGTGAGGATTTGTATGATTCACATTGATAGGTCAGGGATGCATGCATTGCACAAAGGAAGCACCTACCCGGGTAGCAGAGTACTTTTGGGTTCCACTCTTTTTTTTTCTAGGCGATAGTTTGAGGTACTCTGATGAACAGATGCACACTTGTCAGTCGATACGCAGTTAGGGAAGTGAGACAGTGTTTATCAGTAAATTGTTGACGTATTCATAACAAAGTTCCCGAATTTACTGACCCCAGGAAAGTTCACGCCCTCAAATTATCCTTTGGAAAGAGAAGTGGTTAAACCCGAAGCAGAAAGTTCCCAGATGGTTAGCAAGTCAAGGGCTGGGTATCGGAAAGACAGATTACACCCCTTAGGAGGAAGGGAGTTCACTGCACTTGACAAAAATACTGTCTATACTGAGGTCGAAGTACATCTACATCTACATCTACATTGATACTCCGAAAGCCACCCAACGGTGTGTGGCGGAGGGCACTTTACGTGCCACTGTCATTACCTCCCTTTCCTGTTCCAGTCGCGTATGGTTCGCGGGAAGAACGACTGTCTGAAAGCCTCCGTGCGCGCTCTAATCTCTCTAATTTTACATTCGTGATCTCCTCGGGAGGTATAAGTAGGGGGAAGCAATATATTCGATACCTCATCCAGAAACGCACCCTCTCGAAACCTGGCGAGCAAGCTACACCGGGATGCAGAGCGCCTCTCTTGCAGAGTCTGCCACTTGAGTTTATTAAACATCTCCGTAACGCTAACCCGGTGACAAAACGCGCCGCTCTTCTTTGGGTCTTCTCTATCTCCTCCGTCAACCCGACCTGGTACGGATCCCACACTGATGAGCAATACTCAAGTATAGGTCGAACGAGTGTTTTGTAAGCCACCTCCTTTGTTGATGGACTACATTTTCTAAGCACTCTCCCAATGAATCTCAACCTGGTACCCGCCTTACCAACAATTAATTTTATATGAACATTCCACTTCAAATCGTTCCGTACGCACACTCCCAGATATTTTACAGAAGTAACTGCTACCAGTGTTTGTCCCGCTATCATATAATCATACAATAAAGGATCCTTCTTTCTATGTATTCGCAATACATTACATTTGCCTATGTTAAGGGTCAGTTGCCACTCCCTGCACCAAGTGCCTATCCGCTGCAGATCTTCCTGTATTTCGCTACAATTTTCTAATGCAGCAACTTCTCTGTATACTACAGCATCATCCGCGAAAAGCCGCATGGAACTTCCGACACTATCTACTAGGTCATTTATATATATTGTGAAAAGCAATGGTCCCATAACACTCCCCTGTGGCACGCCAGAGGTTACTTTAACGTCTGTAGACGTCTCTCCATTGATAACAACATGCTGTGTTCTGTTTGCTAAAAACTCTTCAATCCAGCCACACAGCTGGTCTGATATTCCGTAGGCTCTTACTTTGTTTATCAGGCGACAGTGCGGAACTGTATCGAACGCCTTCCGGAAGTCAAGAAAAATAGCATCTACCTGGGAGCCTGTATCTAATATTTTCTGGGTCTCATGAACAAATAAGGCGAGTTGGGTCTCACACGATCGCTGTTTCCGGAATCCATGTTGATTCCTACATAGTAGATTCTGGGTTTCCAGAAATGACATGATACGCGAGCAAAAAACATGTTCTAAAATTCTACAAGAGATCGACGTAAGAGATATAGGTCTATAGTTTTGCGCATCTGCTCGACGACCCTTCTTGAAGACTGGGACTATCTGTGCTCTTTTCCAATCATTTGGAACCCTCCGTTCCTCTAGAGACTTGCGGTAGACGGCTGTTAGAAGGGGGGCAAGTTCTTTCGCGTACTCTGTGTAGAATCGAATTGGTATCCCGTCAGGTCCAGTGGACTTTCCTCTATTGAGTGATTCCAGTTGCTTTTCTAAGAGTATGACAATGAAGTTCTAAGTTATCTGGTCGCGATTAACAAGTCTAGATGAGACGAAGTTAATTACTTGATGTTTTTACCGGGCACCTGATTCTGCTGTGATATTTCTATAGTCATTCAAAGGATATCTACTGTCAGTAGAGATGCCCATATCATAGAATACCGCGGCTTTACTCAGCCGAGTATAGACTGGGACATCTATTGATTCATTGCGGGAAGGTACAGACAGACAGTCTTGCGAAGTACTTTTGTACACGTTTTCCGAAAACTGTCTTGTGCAGCTAGTTCGGCAGCCCATACACAGTGGAAATATGTTAGATCTGGTAGCTACAAAGAGGCCGAACTTATCGACAGCGTCAGTATGAAGACGGAGATTGGTGATCATGATATCATCATAGCGACTATGGTTACGAAAGTTAACAAATCAGTCAAAAAGGCTAAGAAAGTGTTTTTCTAGAAAGGGCAGATAAGCAGTCGTTAGCATCTCACTTAGACAATGAATTTACGTCATTTAATTCCAGTAAAGTGAACGTAGAGGAATTATGGGCAATCTTTAAACAGATTTTAAATCGTGGTCTGGAGGACTACCTGCCTAGTATGTGGATTAAGGAGGGAAGAAAACCACCATGATTTAACAACGAAGTACGGAAAATGCTGAGGAAGCAAAGGCTGCATCACTCTTGTTTCAAAAGAGAACACGCAAATGATGATAGGCAAAGGTTCGTAGATATTTGTGTGTCTCCGAAAAGATCCATGCAACGACTACGACCGTCATACCTAAGTAAAAGGTCTGGCCAAGAACCCGAGAAAATTCTGGTCCTGCGTAAAATCGCTAAGCTGGTCTAAGGCTTCAGTTCAGTCACTTGTTGATCAGTCTAGTGTGCAAAACGAAAGCTCGTTTAAGTAAACGTTCACGCGGGAAGATCGTAGAAATATACCGTCGCGTAGAGAAACTACTGAAAGAGTTGAAAAAAATAAGTCGCCAGGTCCGGGTGGAATCCCAGTTCGGTTTTACAAAAAGTATTCTACCGCATAGGCCTCTTACTTAGCTTGTATTTATCGCGAATCTCTCACCCAGTGTAATCCCACGCGACTGGAAAAAAGCGTAGATGACTCCTGTATATGAGAAGGGCAAAAGTAAACACCCGCAAAATTACTGACCAATATCCCTAACTTCGTTCTGCTGCAGAATTCTTGAACATATCCTCAATTCGAATATAATAAATTTCCTTGAGATCGACAATCTTATGTCCACGAATCAGCACGCTTTTAGAAAGCATCACCCGTGCGAAACTCAGCTTGCCTTTTCCCCACATGATATACTGCGATCTATGGATGAAGGACAACAGGCAGATATCATATTTCTAAATTTCTTAAATTATTTGTCATGGTCCCCCAATGCAGATTGTTAACAAAGGTACGAGCATATGGAATAGGTTCCCACATATGTGAGTGGCTCGAAGACTTGCTAAGTAACAGAACCCAGTATGTTGGCCTCGACGGCGACTGTTCATCAGACACAAGGGTAATTTTATCGACAGAAGTGTTTCAGGGAAGTGTAATAGGAGAGCCATTATTTTTTATACATGTAAATGATCTCGCAGACAGGGTGGGCAGCAATCTGCGCTTGTTTGCTGATGATGCTGCGTTGTATGGGAAGGTGTCGAAGTTGAGTGACTGTAGGAAGATACAAAATGACTTACACAAAATTTCTACTGAAGAAATCTTCTCAGGTTTCCATCCGGGTAGCTGCGCCGAAAATCCGCGACGTTTCAATGAGTGTCATTCTCATCATCTTCTGGCTATCATCTTCGCCAGAAGATGATGAGAATCACACTCATCGAAACTTCGCGGATTTTCGACGCGGCTACCCGGATGGAAGGCCGAGAAGATCCCATCAGCAGTATACACCGGGAAAGCCTACATTCACATACAAAATTTCTAGTTGGTGCGATGAATGTCACCTAGCTCTAAATGCATAAAAATGTAAGTTAATGCGGATGAGCAGCAATAACAGCCCTGTAATGTTGGGAGATAGCATTAGTAGTGTCCTGCTTGATACAATGACGTTTATATATCTACACGTAACGCTGCATAGCGATATGAAATGTAACGATGACTTCAGTTTACTGGGAGAATTTTAGGAAAGTGTGGTTCATCTGTACAGGATACCGCATACAGGACGCTAGTGCGAACTGTTTTTGAGTACTGCTCGAGTTTTTGGGATCCTACCTGGCCGAATTAAAGGAAGACATCGAAGCAATTCAGCGGCGGGCTGCGAGATTTGTTATCGGTAGATCCGAAAAACACACGAGCGTTACAGAGATGATTCGGGAACTGAAATGAGATTCCCTGAAGTGAGGGCGACGTTCTATTCGAGGGACACTATTGAGAAAATTTTTAGAACCAGCAACTGAAACAGACATCAGAACGATTCTACTGTCACCAACATACATTTCATACATTTCGCATAAGGACCACGAAGACAAGATACGAGAAACTGAGACTTATATGGAGGCACGTATATAGTCGTTTTTCCCTTGCTCTATTTTCAAGTGAAACTGGAAAGGAAATGACTAGTAGTGGTAGAGGATGTCCTCCGCCACGCATCGTAGGACGGCTTGCAGAGTATGTACAGGGTGTTTCAAAAATGACCGGTATATTTGAAACGGTAATAAAAACTAAACGAGCAGCGATAGAAATACACCGTTTGTTGCAATATGCTTGGGACAACAGTACATTTTCAGGCAGACAAACTTTCGAAATTACAGTAGTTACAATTGTCAACAACAGATGGCGCTGCGGTCTGGGAAACTCTATAGTACGATATTTTCCACATATCCACCATGCATAGCAATAATATGGCGTAGTCTCTGAATGAAATTACCCGAAACCTTTGACAACGTGTCTGGCGGAATGGTTTCACATGCAGATGAGATGTACTGCTTCAGCTGTTCAATTGTTTCTGGATTCTGGCGGTACACCTGGTCTTTCAAGTGTCCCCACAGAAAGAAGTCACAGGGGTTCATGTCTGGCTAATAGGGAGGCCAATCCACGCCGCCTCCTGTATGTTTCGGATAGCCCAAAGCAATCACACGATCATCGAAATATTCATTCAGGAAATTAAAGACGTCGGCCGTGCGATGTGGCCGGGCACCATCTTGCATAAACCACGAGGTGTTCGCAATGTCGTCTAAGGCAGTTTCTACCGCCACAAATTCACGAAGAATGTCCAGATAGCGTGATGCAGTAATCGTTTCGGATCTGAAAAATGGGCCAATGATTCCTTTGGAAGAAATGGCGGCCCAGACCAGTACGTTTTGAGGATGCAGGGACGATGGGACTGCAACATGGGGCTTTTCGGTTCCCCATATGCGCCAGTTCAGTTTATTGACGAAGCCGTCCAGGTAAAAATAAGCTTCGTCAGTAAACCAAGCGCTGCCCACATGCATATCGCCGTCATCAATCCTGTGCACTATATCGTTAGCGAATGTCTATCGTGCAGCAATGGTAGCGGCGCTGAGGGGTTGCCGCGTTTGAATTTTGTATGGATAGAGGTGTAAACTCTGGCGCATGAGACGATACATGGACGTTGGCGTCATTTGGACCGCAGCTGCAACACGGCGAACGGAAACCCGAGGCCGCTGTTGGATCACCTGCTGCACTAGCTGCGCGTTGCCCTCTGTGGTTGCCGTACGCGGTCGCCCTACCTTTCCAGCACGTTCATCCGTCACGTTCCCAGTCCGTTGAAATTTTTCAAACAGATCCTTTATTGTATCGCTTTTCGGTCCTTTGGTTACATTAAACCTCCATTGAAAACTTCGTCTTGTTGCAACAACACTGTGTTCTAGGCGGTGGAATTCCAACACCAGAAAAATCCTCTGTTCTAAGGAATAAACCATGTTGTCCACAGCACACTTGCACGTTGTGAACAGCACACGCTTACAGCAGAAAGACGACGTACAGAATGGCGCACCCACAGACTGCGTTGTCTTCTATATCTTTCACATCACTTGCAGCGCCATCTGTTGTTGAAAATTGTAACTACTGTAATTTCGAAAGTTTGTCCGCCTGAAAATGTACTGTTGTACCAAGCATATTGCAACAAACGGTGTATTTCTATCGCTGCTCGTTTAGTTTTTATTGCCGTTTCAAATATACCGGTCATTTTTGAAGCACCCTGTATGTAGACGTAGATGTACATGAAGATGAAGAACTACTGACTTTAATTGAAGTATTGAAGTTTGATCATAGCAAGACTGGCATATTTCAGTTCGGTGAGGACTGAATTGAGATATGCTAAAAACATGAAGAATTACATACTAATTATTTCTCAGTTTCAGATATACATGAAAAAAGCATAAATTTGGAAGGAAGATGTTAGAAATCACGGAAAATTATGGATGTCAAAACCACATTATTTGCCAAGAGTGTGATTATATGGAAGGACAAGAAATGAGACCAAATTAATGACTGGAACCATTTGTACGGACACAAAAATTGAAGTTCCTTACAGTTACATTCTATGTTTTCGGTTGCAGACTCAGTCATTAGACCGTGTGACAGATTTTCTTTTTGTGTGTGTAGCACTATTCAAAAAGCAAGACTAGGTAGTTATTCAAGAACCAGTTTTAGGCGATAAAGCAGAACTTGACGAAAGTCTTAGTAAGTTATCAATAGAGTAGGACTATAATATGAAACTTAATAAAAGTCGAAACAAGGCAGCAGTAGCTGTAGATGTGAGCAATGTTTGGAGCTCGTTCAGAGGTTTCGACCACAGAGAACGTTTGAGTTCTAAGAACAATTTCTTTCAGCAACTAAAGAGATGCATGAAGGAAAAAGTTACACTACTGGTCATTAAAATTGCTACACCACGAAAATGACGTGCTACACACGCGAAATGTAACCAACAGGAAGAAGATGCTGTGATATGCATATGATTAGCTTTTCAGAGCATTCACACAAGGTTGGCGCCGGTGGCGACACCTATAACGTGCTGACATGAGGAAAGTTTCCAACCGATTTCTCATACACAAACGGCAGTTGATCGGCGTTGCCTCGTGTAAGGAGTAGAAATGCGTACCACCACGTTTCCAACTTTGATAAAGGTCGGATTGTAGCCTATCAAGATTACGGTTTATCGTATTGCGACATTTCTGCTCGCGTTGGTCGAGATGCAATGACTGTTAGCAGAATATGGACTCGGTGGGTTCAGGAGGGTAAAACGGAACGCCGTGCTGGATCCCAACGGCCTCGCATCACTAGCAGTCGAGATGACAGGCATGGCTGTAACGGATCGTGGAGCCACGTTTCGATCCCTGAGTCAACAGATGCGGACGTTTGCAGGACAACAACGATCTGCACGAACAGTTCGACGAAGTTTGCAGCAGCATGGACTATCAGCTCGGAGACCATGGCTGCGGTTACCCTTGACGCTGCATCACAGACAGGAGCGCCTGCGATAGTGTACTCAGCGACGAACCTGGGTGCACGCATGGCAAAACGTCATTTTCTCGGATGAATCCAGGTTCTGTTTACAGCATCATGATGGTCGCATCCGTGTTTGGCGACATCGCGGTGAACGCACATTGGGACTGTGTATACGTCATCGCCATACTGGCGTATCACCCAGCGTGATGGTATGGGGTGCCATTGGTTACACGTCTCGGTCACCGCTTGTTCGCATTGACGGCACTTTGAACAGTGAACGCTACATTTCAGATGTGTTACGACCCGTGGCTCTACCTTTCATTCGATCCCTGCGAAACCCTACATTTCAGCAGGATAATGCACGACCACATGTTGCAGGTCCTGTACGGGCCTTTCTGGATACAGAAAATGTTCGACTGCTGCCCTTGCCAGCACATTCTTCAGATCTCTCACCAACTGAAAACGTCTGATCAATGGTGACCGAGCAACTAACTCGTCACAATACGCCAGTCACTACTCTTGATGAACTGTGGTATCGTGTTGAAGCTGCATAGGCAGCTGTACCTGTACACGCCATCCAAGCTCTGTTTGACTCAATGTCGTTATAACGGCCAGAGGTGGTTGTTCTGGGTACTGACATCTCAGGATCTATGCACCCAAATTGCGTGAAAATGTAATCACAGGTCAGTTCTAGTATAATATATTTGTCCAATGAATACCCGTTTATTATCTACATTTCTACTTGGTGTAGCAATTTTATGGCCAGTAGTGTAGTAATCAACACAATGTTTTGGGTAGTAGAACTGAAGCATCAAAGAGTGAACCGTAAAATTAATTAGGTGGCAGAATCCTGGTATAAAAAAATTATTTAGGCGGTATAATTGATACAACATTGACGAACTGAAAGAGTTAAAAATGATATTTTAAAAAAACAATATTGAGATCACGGGGCGAAGAAAAGATTTTGCCCCTGAATAATAGCACAAAACAGTCCGATTCTCAGATTAATTTAGTCGAGAATAATATTATAAAAGTACAGTCAGATCACATAAATAAAGTTGAAAACATTTATATTGTAAAAGATTATTTTCTGTCGGAAGGAACTGAAAACGTAGCTTTTAGTGCAGAAGGGTTGGCATCAGTGAATAATATTTGTCAACAAACTGATACACATGTCACGAACAAACCTGAAAATTTTATTGATGTTGCGCCCGTAGAGTGTACGAATGTCAACAAAGGTAGAGGTAAAAGAAATGAAAAGATGTTGAAATGTCGAAAAGCAGCAGTAAAGAAAATTTATTTATGTAAATGTGAAATGATAGCTGCTGTATCCAGTAGCGACTCATGGCTTGCAAGGCAGAAAGCAGAAAATGAGAGACACAACAATATTCAAGTATAAATAGTTTACTTAACTCAATAAGTTGCTCAACACAAATGCAGTCAGATCCAAATAAAGCATCTGGGGAGATCCGGGTGCGTAGCCAAGTCTGTAATTCACCAGTCACTGAGAGAGAATCTGAGTACTCTTAGACATATATCAAAATACTGAGGGCGGAGTGATGGTATATTACTGTGACTTTATCCAGTCCGATAGCAGCGCTGCCTTCGCTGGCTTAAGAGGGTGTGTGCGTAGCACGACCGTCGGTTGGCGGACGCAACTTGCCCTATAGCGGCAACACTATGAATGTTTGTTGCCAACTTAAGAATTATGAAGTGACACGCTTGGTGTGGTGTTTCTGGTGAACGACACCATATTCGTCCCCCCTCAAACCTCCACACTGTCCAAGTACTGACTTCGGTGGTGACGATGGAAGGGTAGAGGTGTCACAGAAGAAGCAGGAGATGTACGAGGGCAGTTCAATAAGTAATGCAACACATTTTTTTTCTGAAACAGGGGTTGTTTTATTCAGCATTGAAATACACCAGGTTATTCCCCAATCTTTTAGCTACACAACACTATTTTTCAACGTAATCTCCATTCAATGCTACGGCCTTACGCCACCTTGAAATGAGGGCCTGTATGCCTGCACGGTACCATTCCACTGGTCGATGTCGGAGCCAACGTCGTACTGCATCAATAACTTCTTCATCATCCGCATAGTGCCTCCCACGGATTGCGTCCTTCATTGGGCCAAACATATGGAAATCCGACGGTGCGAAATCGGGGCTGTAGGGTGCATGAGGAAGAACAGTCCACTGAAGTTTTGTGAGCTCGAAGACTTGTGTGAGGTCTTGCGTTGTCATGAAGAAGGAGAAGTTCGTTCAGATTTTTGTGCCTACGAACACGCTGAAGTCGTTTCTTCAATTTCTGAAGAGTAGCACAATACACTTCAGAGTTGATCGTTTGACCATGGGGAAGGACATCGAACAGAATAACCCCTTCAGCGTCCCAGAAGACTGTAACCATGCCTTTAGCGGCTGAGGCTATGGCTTTAAACTTTTTCTTGGTAGGGGAGTGGGTGTGGCGCCACTCCATTGATTGCCGTTTTGATTCAGGTTCAAAGTGATGAACCCATGTTTCATCGCCTGTAACAATCTTTGACAAGAAATTGTCACCCTCAGCCACATGACGAGCAAGCAGTTCTTCACAGATGGTTCTCCTTTGCTCTTTATGGTGTTCGGTTAGACAACGAGGGACCCAGCGGGAACAAACCTTTGAATATCCCAACTGGTGAACAATTGTGACAGCACTACCAACAGAGATGTCAAGTTGAGCACTGAGTTGTTTGATGGTGATCCGTCGATCATCTCGAACGAGTGTGTTCGCACGCTCCGCCATTGCAGGAGTCACAGCTGTGCACGGCCGGCCCGCACGCGGGAGATCAGACAGTCTTGCTTGACCTTGCGGCGATGATGACACACGCTTTGCCCAACGACTCACCGTGCTTTTGTCCACTGCCAGATCACCGCAGACATTCTGCAAGCGCCTATGAATATCTGAGATGCCCTGGTTTTCCGCCAAAAGAAACTCGATCACTGCCCGTTGTTTGCAACGCACATCCGTTACAGACGCCATTTTAACAGCTTCGTACAGCGCTGCCACCTGTCGGAAGTCAATGAAACTATACGAGACGAAGCGGGAATGTTTGAAAATATTCCACAAGAAATTTCCGGTTTTTTCAACCAAAATTGGCCGAGAAAAAAAATGTGTTGCATTACTTATTGAACTGCCCTCGTAGCTGTAGCCGATGGCAAGCTGCTGCCCGCACCGCGACATTCGCCTTGCAAATGACCGCGGGCACCGGCCGAGGAACCGGTATGGAATGCACACCTGTGCCGAGGAACGGAGTATCTTCTAGCACTGGCCATCACACAGTAGTGACTGATGGATCCTCGAAGGCATGCAGAAAAGCAGCAAGGACAGCTGAATCTGCCGCAACATCCGAGGGCTCCCCCCCCGTGCCGAGGGCACGGGACTCGACGGTGACAAAGGCAGGGCTCCGTCCCCGTAAACAAGACATCTGCAGCAGGAGCACGCTGCCAACACGAGTGGAGCTGATTCTGTTGCTGCCTGTACAGCCCAGACGAACCCTATAGAACTTTTAGGGAGCGACCCAACACTTACACGATGACATTTCATCTCATTTCTTCTACCGCATATTTCAAGACCTGATAATTGATATTTCACAAAGCAGGTCGTACATTACACAATTATACCTGTAATAGTACAGGGTTCCACATTACTAGAGTAAAATTTGTTTTGAACAATAAAAAAGAGAAAATTAAATTAGAGTAGTAACCGGACTGTTAAAATAATAAATGTTAGTGATTTAGAAAAAATAATAGAAAGATAGGAATCAGACGATTTGCAAATTTTCTTTTACTGCTAAAATAAAATGTAACATAAATTATGGTTTATGTTGTTGCTATTGCAGGTTGGAAGGACTCGGTAGAAACATGAGCCTATACCACCTGAAGTAGCATACAAAATTATGTCTTCTTACATTAGTAAATAAAATACGTTATGAATGACTATTTGTGTATTTGTTCCTGTTGTTCAAGAACTATTACTACTTATTACATCTTTTAAGTGCTTACATAGGGCATACCCACTGCACTGTTTGTATTACTATATGCAGGGTGGCCCAGGTGGCAGAGCGCTTCTAGGTGCTACAGCCTGGAACTGCGCGACCGCTATAGTCGCAGGTTCGAAACCTGCCTCGGGCATGGGTGTGTGTGATGTCCTTAGATTAGTTAGGTTTAAGTAGTTCTAAGTTCTAGGGGACTGATGACCTCAGAAGTTAAGTCCCATAGTGCTCAGAGCCATTTTGAGCCACAGCAGCAGCAACAGCATTCCCTGTCCACAGGATGTTTACCCGACCTTTAGGATACAACCGGAGCAGCCAAGTGCCACAAGAGTACTGTTATTCGCCAACATACACAATGTGACTGTCAGTGGCTCTAAATACGTGAATGTAGGCCTAGCACCTGGCAAAGACATTGAAGTAGTTATATAGGTAGAAAACGTGCAACATGTCGGTGCTAAAGAGCAGTATTCATGGTACGAGTGAAACTGTCTATGAAGCATGATGGAATATAAGAATAGGAAGGTGATGGACGAGTACGACGCATCGCGTTTCCCGATTGACATAGACATGTTTGGCTGTAGATCTGATGTGTGTATCATAGATATGTATGGTGATGCAATGCTAGAATTGACTTCGTGGGACATGAATATATATGTAAAACATTCAAGTGCTGTTAAAGACCTGTATTATGTATTATCAATTGCAACTAACTGATTGTGTCGTTGGTGTCCATATGTAAGAAGGGCATATTATGAATTTGTTGAGTACACACACAATTTACAAAGAGGGTGTGTTCACTGATAGATTAATGCACAGCGCCATGCTTTTTTAGTGATGTAATAATAACTTTAAATTATTAGTGCCAAGACGGTGTCGTGCACGACTCGCTGAGCAATATTCAGCAGTCAGTGTACGCCATCACAGTCGCAGCTGCAACTTCAGTATGTCGCTACACAGCGAACACAAACTGCCTAGAATAATTTCCTGTCTTAAAAACTTTTTTAAGCAATCGTGCACAGACGAGGGTAATTAGCTTCGACTGTATTGAAAGATTTATGAGTTGACAACGAGCAACGTCGCTCTGCATTTAGTTTCAAGCATAGTAATAAACGTATTCAAATTCATGGTGGCGATGAACTGGCAGTAGAGGTCAGCGCATTCACTTTTCGTTTTTGGTCAGTCATGCACTATTGCTCTCAGCCAATAGCTGTACGGTTCCACCGTTTTTATGCAATTTGGTCTGTAGAGAAGGGATTAGACGCTGTAGTGATTGGTGAGGTAAGTTACTTTCACAGTATGAAATGACGTCATAGCATGGTCTGCAAAACAAAAAAAGTTAGTCGAGTGGCTTGAAATCTCGATATTGGTAGTATTGGCTGTATACTTGGTAAACTGAGTGCCCTGACATGACTTTGGCATAACATGCGCCACGTTGATGTAACGCTGATGTCTCACAAGTGATACACATTGGTGTGACGCCATATCAACACTCATAATTAATATGCTCAACCTGAATTATTTATCAATCATGCACTATTGCTCTCAGACAATAGCTGTAGTGTTCCGCAGTCCTTAGACAGTTTGCTCTGCAGTGAGGGGATTTTTGTTGGCATTTAGACACCCATTGTCATAAATCGTAACTTCTATTGTGATTGTAGTAATCGAATTAGATGACTTTGTGTACCGAAGACTGCTTCTCTCAACTATATAAGTAATGAACGCACACAGGCTGAATTTACAAGACGAAATGTAAAATTCTGCATTTCCTAAAATACTAGCTATTCAAGATGGTGGGAGGGGGAGGGATGAGGAAAACTGCAACACACTAGTTTTATAAGCCAGTAGGGAGCACGAGGTGTTTACCCAGCTACGTTTCCTATTGGTCCACTCCTGCATAGAAGCTAGATGTATCCACTTTTGCAACTACAAAACCACATCAGTCTTAGTCTGACCGTTGATAGCAGCAGCAGCGTATGTGTTAGTCTGAAAGCTGAAATCGAAAAGAGAACCATTTTCTACGCGCTCTTTGATTGCCTAGGATATCGCACTACGTACAAACAAGTTGTTGCAAAAGAAATAACATTTTAGATGCTGAATTGTGCCCAATGTAGCGGGACCGCTTCTGGTAATTTTCTTTTGGACTTGACAATGCCCCACTATGAGTTTGATGTAAGTTTTGTAAAATTGTTAACAGAGAATCACCACTAGTACGCTATGGACTCAGCTGGTAGACCATTGGAAATGGTGCTGAAATGCATACGCTCTGTTATATCAGTCGAGTGGCGCATCTTCGCAGAGGACTTGGAAAAAGTGAACAGGGTTAAGGAATTGTTACTAGAATATGATATCTATAATACTGAGAAAGAAAGGTGTCCATTATCCCTGCTCTCCAACTGAATGTATGTGTTGACAAATACGAACCAGTGACAGCTGAGCTAAATGAGAAATTGTTGTCACATTGGTGGTGTGACAGTTGATCTTCAGATCTTTCCTTGTGTTAAAATGAACGCGAGTAGTTTCTGGGCGCTACAGTCTGGGACCGCGCGACCGCTACGGTCGCAGGTTCGAATCCTGCCTCGGGCTTGGATGTGTGTGATGTCCTTAGGTTGGCTAGGTTTAAGTAGTTCTAAGTTCTAGGGGACTGATGATCTCAGAAGTTAAGTCCCATAGGGCTCAGAGCCAATTGAACCATTTTTGAACGCGAGTAAAACAAGCCTTACAGCTAAACAATGAAATGCTATATTTTATGTAAAAAAAGTGCATCTATACAGCAAAACCGTGCAACACACACTAGACATGATCACTGACACATAAAACTGCTATGGAGCTTTCTTTTTTTCAAAAAAAAAAAAAAAAAAAAAAAAAAAAGAACGAGGCTCAGGCTGTTCTATACGAACACGATCAAATCTGCATGTCGGTCCACCAGTATAGCGCAGTCAATCCAATGCTAGCAGAACTGTTGGATCATTCCATGGATGTGTTCTACACCACATTCACTAGAGCAGCAGCAAAATATCTGCAGCTAAGAAGTCTCTGATCCAATACTGGACAGGGACACGCAGAAGTTATACGAAACACTATTGCTGGAATGACAGCATACGAGTGCATATACATTAGAAGCATTGCCAGGTTGGACTCTCGAATACAGTGAGTGGAACCTACTGTAATTGGGTGATTTTAAATTGCTATATGGAAATAAAATATACATTGACGGAAAAATCGCAACACGAAAAAATAATTAAATAAGTAATGAAATTTCGGGAATGTATTTGTCTCGGTAACATATGTAAGGGGTTAACATTGCAAGGAAACAGGTTAATGTAGGCGGGAGATAAGCTATTGCAAATGTGAAATGCTGATATAAAAATAACCGGTGTAAGTGCCAGAATGATGAATGCAAGCATGCAAATGCGTATGCTCTTTGCTGTACAGGTAACGTATGTCAGTTTGTGGCATGGAACTTCATTCCTGTTGCACTTGATCGGTTAACACAGGGACGGTTAATGCTGTTTGTGGATGACGCTGGAGTTGTCCTCCGATGATGTCTCGTATGTGCTCGATTGGAGACAGATCTGGTTGCCAAAGTAACACGTCGACACTCTGTAGAACATGTTGGGTTACAACAGCGGTATGTGGGCGAGCGTTATCCTATTCGAAAACACCCCATGGATTGCTGTTCATGAATGGCAGCACAACAGGTCGAATCACCACACTGCGTAGAAATTTGCAGTGAGGTTGCGTGGGACGACGAGAGTGCTCCTCCTGTCGTATGAAATCGCACCTCAGATGATAACTCCAGGTGTAGGTCCAGCGTGTCTAGCACACAGACAGGTTGGTGGAAGGCCCTAAAATCAAATGGCTCTGAGCACTATGGACTTAACATCTATGGTCATCATTCCCCTAGAACTACTTAAACCTAAGGACAGCACACAACACCCAGACATCACGAGGCAGAGAAAATCCCTGACCCCGGCGGGAATCGAACCCGGGAACCCGGGCGTGGGAAGCGAGAACGCTGCCGCACGACCACGAGCTGCGGACGCAGGCCCTCAACTGGCCTCCTTCTAACCAACACAGGCCCATCGAAGGCACCGACACAGAACCAGTTTTCATCATAAAACACAGCAGGCCTCGCCCCTGCCTCCAAATGAGCTCTCGCTGAACACCACTGACGTCACAAATGGCAGTGGTTCGGAGTCAGTGGAATGCACGTTACAGGGCGTCTGGCTCGGAGTTGCCCTTATACACTCCTGGAAATTGAAATAAGAACACCGTGAATTCATTGTCCCAGGAAGGGGAAACTTTATTGACACATTCCTGGGGTCAGATACATCACATGATCACACTGACAGAACCACAGGCACATAGACACAGGCAACAGAGCATGCACAATGTCGGCACTAGTACAGTGTATATCCACCTTTCGCAGCAATGCAGGCTGCTATTCTCCCATGGAGACGATCGTAGAGATGCTGGATGTAGTCCTGTGGAACGGCTTGCCATGCCATTTCCACCTGGCGCCTCAGTTGGACCAGCGTTCGTGCTGGACGTGCAGACCGCGTGAGACGACGCTTCATCCAGTCCCAAACATGCTCAATGGGGGACAGATCCGGAGATCTTGCTGGCCAGGGTAGTTGACTTACACCTTCTAGAGCACGTTGGGTGGCACGGGATACATGCGGACGTGCATTGTCCTGTTGGAACAGCAAGTTCCCTTGCCGGTCTAGGAATGGTAGAACGATGGGTTCGATGACGGTTTGGATGTACCGTGCACTATTCAGTGTCCCCTCGACGATCACCAGTGGTGTACGGCCAGTGTAGGAGATCGCTCCCCACACCATGATGCCGGGTGTTGGCCCTGTGTGCCTCGGTCGTATGCAGTCGTGATTGTGGCGCTCACCTGCACGGCGCCAAACACGCATACGACCATCATTGGCACCAAGGCAGAAGCGACTCTCATCGCTGAAGACGACACGTCTCCATTCGTCCCTCCATTCACGCCTGTCGCGACACCACTGGAGGCGGGCTGCACGATGTTGGGGCGTGAGCGGAAGACGGCCTAACGGTGTGCGGGACCGTAGCCCAGCTTCATGGAGACGGTTGCGAATGGTCCTCGCCGATACCCCAGGAGCAACAGTGTCCCTAATTTGCTGGGAAGTGGCGGTGCGGTCCCCTACGGCATTGCGTAGGATCCTACGGTCTTGGCGTGCATCCGTGCGTCGCTGCGGTCCGGTCCCAGGTCGACGGGCACGTGCACCTTCCGCCGACCACTGGCGACAACATAGATGTACTGTGGAGACCTCACGCCCCACGAGTTGAGCAATTCGGCGGTACGTCCACCCGGCCTCCCGCATGCCCACTATACGCCCTCGCTCAAAGTCCGTCAACTGCACATACGGTTCACGTCCACGCTGTCGCGGCATGCTACCAGTGTTAAAGACTGCGATGGAGCTCCGTATGCCACGGCAAACTGACTGACACTGACGGCGGCGGTGCACAAATGCTGCGCAGCTAGCGCCATTCGACGGCCAACACCGCGGTTCCTGGTGTGTCCGCTGTGCCGTGCGTGTGATCATTGCTTGTACAGCCCTCTCGCAGTGTCCGGAGCAAGTATGGTGGGTCTGACACACCGGTGTCAATGTGTTCTTTTTTCCATTTCCAGGAGTGTAGTAACCGATCTGTAACAGTTCGTTGTGTCACTGTGGTGTCAACTGCTGCTCAAATTGCGGCTGCAAATGCAACGATGCGCCAGTCATACGCCAAACAGGTCTCGGTAGAGCCACGTGGCCGTCCGGTGACCGTTATTCTTTCGACCCTACATTCTCGTGACCACCGTTGGCAGCAGTCATGTTCAGTGGCAATGTTTCCATCAAGTCTCTCTGCAATATCACAGTAGAAACATCAGCTCCTCGTAGCCCTATTACACGACCTCGTTCAAACTCAGTGAAGTGTTGATAATGGCGTCTTTGTGACCCTAAAGGCGTTCTTGACTAATCAACTCGCCACGTCCAACCTCAGACGTAGCTAATTCTCAGGACCGTTACAGCGCGTATTTAAAGCATCCTCACAGTGCCGCTACTAGCGCCACTCTTAAGCCTAGTTTATACGACGACACCAGGCTGCATGCAACTGCGCATCCGAGCCATGCGTTTGCGCAACTCGTTGGTGAACACTTTCGGCGTGTTCCAACTTTGGCGACATTACTTGCATGAGTTTTGAGGTTATGTGTGTTCTTAGTGTGTACTTAAATTGAAATATGAACTGGAGAGCGGAGGATAATGTTCGCTTTTTAGATATCTATGCTTCTATGCTTTGCATAGGTGTTTGTGGGACTTCAGTGGTGCTTCTTCTTTCTTTATTCGTGTCAGAGGTACACTAAAATGAACACATATACAATACATACAAAGAAGTACTCACCCAGAATTGGGAAACTTTGATAGCATTGTGTGCTGCAGACGTTAAGTCCTTCATGCTACAGCTGGTTGGGCATAAGTTACATTTGAAGAGATGCCGGGTTGTCTGCAAATCACCGCATTCGCACAGTGTTGTGTTGGCATTTGGCAGTTGGAAGTTCCATTTAAGGAGATTGTCCCTCGATCTTGCGACTTCGGTCAGTAGTCTGTTCAAGAACTTCCAGATGACCCACTTGTCCATGTGTCCAGGAGGCAGGGATTCATGTGGTGTCATCCAGTTTGACAGGTTCAAATGGTTCAAATGGCTCTGAGCACTATGGGACTTAAATTCTGAGGTCATCAGTCCCCTAGCACTTAGAAATACTTAAACCCAACTAACCGAAGGACATCACACACATCCATGCCCGAGGCAGAATTCGAACCTGCGCCCGTAGCGGTCGCGCGGTTCCAGACTGTAGCGCCTAGGCCGGCCGGAGTGGCCGTGCGGTTCTAGGCGCTACAGTCTGGAACCGCGCGACCGCTACGGGCGCAGGCTCGAATCCTGCCTCGGGCATGGATGTGTGTGATGTCCTTAGGTTAGTTGGGTTTAAGTAGTTCTAAGTTCTAGGCGAGTGATGACCTCAGACGTTGAGTCGCATAGTACTCAGAGCCATTTGAACCAAGCCATTTGTAGCGCCTAGAACCGCTCGGCCACCCCGGCCGGCAGTTTGACAGGTGTTGTCATCTTTCTTTCCACTTGGTGAGTCGGGTAGCCGCAGCTGATCCTTCTAAGGGCTGTGAAGTTGTACAAGAGGTACAAGCAAATGATGTCATCTGTTGTACATAGACCTTTCTTAAGGCCAAAAGCTAACTTCAGTGATGCTGATTACAAAAATAAGCAACATATTGCTGCCGCTGAGACCGTCATGTGTGATCATAACATATATGGTTTGACAATATCTGAGCTGCAGGGCAAAAATTATTGCGTTAGGAGCACATATACAACTGAATTAAGAAAAATACAAACAAGTGTAATTCTAGCTATGTCAATGCTCTCGTCTACTAGACTAAAGTCCCATCGTTCGAGCTGGCCAACTCTTTGTTAAGGAATATTGTTGACACGAGCGAAGGCTATAAAAATTCAAGAAGCTGCATTCTTCATTAGAAATTCATCTATGCAAAACGTCGCTGCAGTGCTCCCCATTCACATATGTTAGAATTTTGAAATATTGCCACTTCACAGATCTATCTTCAAGAGAGTAGTTTGCAAATCATTCTCTTCTTAATGCAGCCTGCTTCGAATAATTACTGCTGTTAACGTTAATAATTATTACTGTCAATAATTATTGCTGTTAACGAAAAAGCGTCATCACCAGCTAAAACCGCATCTTATAGCATGCCGAGTGTTTTCGATTGTAAAGCATGCAATGTGATATGTAATCCCAGTTCTGGCGACAGTGCTTCATGCATTACAATATCTTCATTTCTTATCGCATAATTAACTCTATTTAGAAGAAACGGTACCAGTTCTGGTGACATTCTAATACAATTAAAAGAACTTCTTGGATCTACCGTTATAAATTATTTCAGCAAGGATGCTGAGCAACCGAGCTGACGTCTTTTTTTCATCCAGTCACGAATCGAAACACGTTTCTTAATGTTTTATTATGCAGCGATTCCACGCAACAAGCTTTAACTCCATCACAACTTGTGCGATTTGCAGCCGCCAAAACTTTCATTTCAAGCACAGCTCAGGAACCCACAAAACGACGAAACTGAAGTGTATACTTGTTTCTCCGTGTCTACAGTCAAATATGAAACCATCTGCGTGCAACGCATTCCACGCAACGAATGGCGCAACCGAATGTCGTCGTGTAAACTAGGCTTTATGCGACTGGCGCGAAATCGGGATAGACATCATCTTCCAAGCGTAGAAACACGCCTATCAATTTTAGTCTATGTCGCACAACTCCTTCTTGGTGCTGCGATTTTTTCCGTCAGTGTATTCTACTTAACAGATTTATAACGCACCATAAAGTTCGTGGTCGGGGCTTTGAATTCGGTATGGCCGGAACTTCGCTACAGAATACCTTTATTGCTCTTTACTTTCTATCGTTAACAGAAAAAACAAATGTATGTTGAACTGCAAGCCATGGACTTTACATGCACATGATGACTTAATCACGTCGAAAATTACTCTCACTGTAGGTGCCATAGGTTTCCAACAAACAGCACTCGAGGAATAGGAGAGTGCACATTTAACACAGGTATTTGTGTGTGCACAACGATGGAAAATTGTACCCACCTCGTCCTGGAACCAATATTTACACATAGGTGTCCTCTCAACCTAGATGCTGTTCAGGTGACACTGCTTTATTCGGAATATTTGCTCTAAGTAAATATTTGAAATGTAGTCTGCTTATGCCATTTTTCGTTCGACAGATATCCACAGAATCAGTGCCCTTTCCAGTTATCAGAAATATGCACTTGGGGAACAGAGCGTGTGCTGTCCACGGATCATCTTTTCATGTGAATGTTTCAAATATTCAGGATAAGGCAACCAACTTTCACCGCATCAAGTGGAATTTTGTTCATGAGTCGCAGTGGGCCACGACTTTTCCCTTATACGAAAGGGAAGAATTTGACTTAATTATCAGCGGTTCCGTACGAGCACTGGTCGCAACGGGTCTTCAGGAAGAGACTAGGCCCCAACAAAGAAACACGTGAGATCAAGGCGACCTTTCGCAGACCAACTAAGCAAAGCATTTATTGGTTAATTAATTTGTTTATCATAATGGTTAATGGAGGGTTACAAGCTGCTCTGATGTGGGAGAGGAGTTTAATTGAATTGACGGATGCAGACAGACATTAGTATAATATCTTTATTACAAAATGGGCGTAAACGAGAACTTGAATAAATACAAAGAAAATAAAGACGTTATTTCCGCTCATACAGATATTATTGAACATAATTTTGTGGGAGGAAGGAAAGATTGACTCAGCAGTCTGCCCTCTCCACAATGTCGAAGAAAGAGTGGCGGGAAGAGTAATAAGGGTTCTAATCGTTGTGACTAAAAGAATACGCCACCATTTCTTCAAGAGAGTGGAATACTAGAATAAGAAAGTGCCAAAGTGGGCTCCCCACCGAAAACCAGGTAACAGGTAAATATCCGTCACACCACTGCTCGTTTAAGCGAAGAAAATAAAATCACTGCAAGGCTAATAAGTTGCTATGGAATTAGCAGTACGCACGGCCAACCGCTCGCCACGTGGTCACGTGTTCTAGCACAAAAAAACCATGAGTCCATTTCGTGAAGTTACAATCTAGAAACTTAAATCCACATGCGGATTGCCGGCCGGTGTGGCCGAGCGGTTCTAGGCGCTTCAGTCTGGAACTGCGCGACCGCTACGGTCACAGGTTCGAGTCCTGCCTCGGGCATGGATGTGTGTGAGGTCCTTAGGTTAGTTAGGTTTAAGTAGTTCTAAGGTCTAGGGGACTGATGACCTGAGATGTTACGTCCCATAGTGCTCAGAGCCATTTGAACCACATGCGGATCACAAGAAAAAGACTAAAGAAGAGATGCTGAAGGCGATATTGCAACTTTGAGGACCAGAATCCTTACCATGCTGCATGGCAGTCAGTCGTACTGCCCACTCAGCTAATCAGGCATACACAGTGTGTCCCAGCTACGTTAGGATTGCTTGCGTGATATTCCAAACGGCAATGATATCTCGTGGCCAGCTGTGGCGTTACCATTCTTGATATTTCAGCAACAGTTTCAGCTGACCTCGCGCTTGTAACGTACAAAGTTCAGACACCATGTCCAACACTACTCACGAATTATCGAGTTTACGAAACAAAATTTTTGATAAACGAAAGAAAATAGTGCCGTCTAACGAATCCCTAGTGCTCTAAGTCCGTTATGGACAACTAAGTTGGCATTCACTGAGGGCACACATGCTTACCAATATCAGCATCGCCACCTCAAACCTCCACCAACGAGCAGCAACAGGACAGACCTGACCGAAGTTCCACGTCTCCAAAGGATAGCTGGGAGCGTTGGGTCGCGAGAATTGGAGCACTCCTAACCTGGCCAATCAGAGGCCGTGAAACACGATACCGGTATGGCTAGCCACCATCAGAAGACAGTCAGAGTCTCATCAGGGAGGCTAGTTTGCAGAGTTAAAAGTGAGTGAGAAGTTTCAGGATTGGTACCACAACTTGTGAGACTACGACGGGGGACAACTTTGGCCACTACATAGCACTCAAACCGGTCCCACATGCTCCCTACAGCAACGATGAACGAGGGAAAAGGGAAGCCATCATTGCCACTGCAGGGTGTAATGGTACTTGAATTACGTAACCATTACGGCACATCACCTCAACCTCTCGATACCAGCAATATTCTACTGTGTTTCTGTAAAATAGTTAACATATTTTTGTGACAACATTCAGATTTGATTTCATTCATGTAGAGGTACTTTGATACATCGATATGTTTACATTGCAATGATATTATTCTTATGTGTATTCATTATTTTGTCACTATGATGTTTGACGTACTTGTAACTCTGAATTTTGGGCGCGTAAGCGGTTATTAGAGAGTCAAGTCTTGGTCGTCATGTTGAAAAGACGCAAAATTGTAGTCAGTTTATGAAATGTGAACTTTAACAGTGAGGAAGATATTTTCAAGTATGTTTTATATTGTGAAGTGATGTTGCAACAAAAGTAATAAAAAAGAAGTGTAACTTAAATTCGGAGTGCTGATTACTTTTTTACATCACCATTTTCTAACTTGCAAAAGTTTAATATTCAAGAATGGTTTATGAAACACATCTATAAAACTTTTGAATATCGCAGAATAACACCTAGGCCTCTTTGGATCCGAGCTTGGAATCATCACTACCTAGATTTTCGACGAACGAGCCATGAGTTCACAACGAGACCAGCGTGGGAAACACGGAAAGATGAGTGCCTAGTTTATCCATTATTTCATGAAATGACTTTATTAACTGTGCTCTAATGACACCTGCCACATAATATAACTTTGTTGTTGCCCGAAAATGTAATATTTAGCAGAGTGAGCAACACTACAATCATAATTAATTTTTGACCTTTATTGTGGTAGGTTTGTTACAAGGGAGACTGCTAAATTCGGTTCACGAATAACGAAAAATATCCTGCGCCCATCATCTCTCACTGATTGGCGTAATATTGCTATAGAAAATTGTTTAGCCATATAGGATCCCAGTGCAATTGTAAAATGACAAAAGAATTGCAATAGAAGGTGTGCATAGTGAATGAGAATGAAACGTCGTCTTTCAATATATACGGCCAGTATTCCCTACCTGAGGAAGTTCAGGCACCAAGATGCACCTCCTTTCAGATGGCGCCACACTGGGCGACTTGCGTGTCGATGATGATAACACAACAACCAGTCCCCGAGTGAAGAAAATCTCCAACTTGGCCGGGAATGCTCAGCTAAGCAGGCATACACAGTATGTCCCATCTACGTTAGGATTGTTTGTGCGAAATTCCAAACGGCAATGCTATCTCGTGGACAGCTGTGGCGTTACAATTCATGATCTATCAGCAACTGCCGTGTAGAAGGACGCTGCAGCAAGTGCCCTGGCCGCAAATGTAACAGTACGTGTCTGACGTTCATCGGAAAATGGCGGTGGAGCAACGAGGCAACATAAAGTTTTTTGAGTAGTCCATCGGTTGTGGGTGAGAATTCGTCGAATTAGACCTGAATACCGAGAGGAAGATTCCTGGCTGCTCCTCTACGAGAACACCTGACCCCACTGCTCCTCTACGAGAACACCTGACCCCACAAAGTGAAGGTCGTGATAGAGTTTTTGGTCAGCAAACGCATCACAGTCCTGGACCACCCCTGTATTCTTCAGATTTGGCATCAGCCGCCTTCTGTTTTGTTCCACAAATAGAATTTGGTAATGAAAGGACATTGCTACGATGCAGTTAAAGACAATGAAGAAAATTGTAGTGCAGTTCTAAATGCAATTCCAAAATAGGACTAGTCAGTGAGTGTTTCAATAAATACAGTGATTTTGTGAACATAATCGATAACTTTTATTTTTCATAGCTACAGTCCTAACGGAACTGAGATATATCCTCTATGTAAATTAGTACATTGTTGTTGTTGTTGTGGCAATCAGTCCAGAGATTGGTTTCATGCAGCTCTCCTTGCTACTCTATCCTGTGGAAGCTTCTTCATCTTCCAGTACCTACTACAACCTACATCCTTCTGAATCTGTTTAGTGTGTGCCACAAATGTCTCTTCTCCCCAATTCTATTCAATACCTCCTCATTAGTTATGTGATCTACCCATCTAATCTTCAGCATTCTTCTGTAGCACCACATTTCGAAAGCCTCTATTCTCTTCTTGTCTAAACTATTTATCATCCACGTTTCACTTCCATACATGGCTACCCTCCATACAAATACTTTCAGAAACGACTTCCTGACACTTAAATCTATACTCGGTGTTAACAAATTTCTCTTTTTCAGAAACGCTTCAGAAACCCATTTCTAAGCAAAGAAAGGAAAACAGGAAGGTGTAAGGAGTATACAGAGGGTCTATACAAGGGCGATGTTCTTGAGGACAATACTGTGGAAATGAAAGAGGAGGTAGATGAAGATGATATGGGAGATATGGTAATGCGTGAAGAGTTTGACAGAGCACTGAAAGACCTAAGTCGAAAAAAGGCCCCGGGAGTAGACAACATTCCATTAGAACTACTGATAGCCTTGGGAGAGCCAGCCCTGACAAAACTCTACCATCTGCTGAGCAAGATGTATGAGACAGACGAAATACCTTCAGACTTCAAGAAGAATATAATAATTCCAATCCCAAAGAAAGCAGGTGTTGACAGATGTGAAAATTACCGAACTATCAGTTTAATATGCCACGGCTGCAAAATACTAATGCGAATTCTTTACAGACGAATGGAAAAACTAGTAGAAGCCGACCTCCGGGAAGATCAGTTTGGATTCCGTAGAAATGTTGGACAACGTGAGGCAATACTGACCCTACGAATTATCTTAGAAAATAGATTAAGGAAAGGCAAACCTAAGTTTCTAGCATTTATAGACTTAGAGAAAGCTTTTGACAATGTTGACTGGAATACTCTCTTTCTCATTCCGAAGGTGGCAGGGGTAAAATACAGGGAGCGAAAGGCTATTTACAATTTGTACAGAAACCAGATGGCAGTTATAAGAGTCGAGGGGCATGAAAGGGAAGCAGTGGTTGGGAAGGGAGTGAGACAGGGTTGTAGCCTATCCCCAATGTTATTCAATCTATATATTGAACAAGCAGTAAGGGAAACAAAATAAAAATTCTGAGTAGGAATTAAAATCCATGGAGAAGAAATACAAACTTTGAGGTTCGCCGATGACATAGTAATTCTGTCAGACAGCAAATGACCTGGAAAAGCAGCTGAACAGAATGGACAGTGTCTTGACAGGAGGATATAAGATGAACATCAACAAAAGCAAAACGAGGATAATGGAATGCAGTCGAATTAAATGGGGTGATGCTGAGGAAATTAGATTAGGAAATGAGACGCTTAAAGTAGTAAATGAGTTTTGCTATTTGGGGAGCAAAATAACTCATGATGGTGGAAGTAAAATTAGTACATAAGCATATAAAATTATATATATAATCGAATTTATTTATTTAAAGTTTAGAATGAGCAGACATCTACGGACATGATTGATGCATCTTACTGTTTTTGTAGTATTCAAGAAATTGTAAGAAATAAGTGTATTTTCATTAAGAAGCATGGAGCATTTGGCGAAATAGGAGAAAAACAATAGTTTACCAATAAATATTTATTTCTTATTTGGTCTCTGTTATGATACAGAATCGCAATTAACACGTTGAATTGCCCCGAGAAAAAGAATGACAACACAATGGCATCTGCAGTCGATGTTCGCCTCAGCATGTTCCAATTCTATCACGGTAGCCTATACGATACCACCCCAGTGTCAAAACAACACAACCACCGTCCATGAACATTAACATATGGTGTTTATATCCGTGGAAAATAAGGTAATGCATTTAGTCCAAACATATAAATATGTGTAATGAACACATTGCAAGAAAACGTCGTTTGATTCGCGTGAGCACTGTTAAGGGCACATACCTTGAAAACAGAGGAAAAAACTTCCACTCAGTGGTGAAAGACACGATGTGCGTACCATTTACAGTAATATCTCAGCACGTAGATAAATTGAAACTATTTAAGAATGGTAAATCCTTCTCACTCATGCTTGAGAAGCGTTGTGGGAAGAAACATTTTGTCTAACAGCTCCACAACAATGGCCTCTCTGTAAGGCGTAATAACTTTTCTCGGCTTTATAATATGGAACTGCAAGTCTGTCGGTAAAGTCGCAAGCTTTTCAAGGAGTTTTAGAAAGAATAACACTACCTATGGTGTTAGACCTCTGTAGCGTTGATGAGTTCATGTCGATGTACTCCTGTAGCTGTACACTTGTACAACAGTCACTCTGGCGAGACGACCTATGTATAAAGCGCATGCGTGGGAATATCACTGACCTAGTCAGCAAGAATATTATTTTATCCACAGAACGCATACTGACACGTGCAGCGTATTTCCGTGGAAGTCGCTACACTGTTCTTCTCTCAGACATGTGTCACTGATGCTTGTGTCACTAGGGAGCTTTCAGGGCTACGTGTGAGCGATTTTGGAAAAAAAAAAAAAGATGTACTCACATATTTTGTGACCGAGAGCTGTCACTCATTCCCACAACTGTGACTCTGGTAAGATAAACAATTATATCATCCATTTTCACGCAACTGTCGCCGTATATGCGAACTGAGTAGAACATGAGCGGGACGTTGAACTCTGTCTTCCTTCCAATTCTTCTTCTTCTTCCGGCTCCAGACACAACCACACTAGTGTTGTAGATTCTGCAACGCATTTACACACCTGTCAGTGTGTGATCGAAAGTTGACATGCACTCCCACGTGTGTGTTGAGAGCGACTACGGTAAAAAAAAAAAATGACACCACACATTTCCGTAACTGACGACATATTTGCGCACTGAAAACAACACTAGGCGCAATGCAGCTCTACTGCAACCACCTGCAGCTCTCGTAGAGTGCATAGCTACGCGCTGTAATCAGCTGCCGACAACTGGCTTCGTATTTCTGCGAGTGCGGCGAAGCCTCTGAACAAGGCAGCAACCAAATAACAAATATGAGTACTGAACGCGAGGCAAATAATGACGCATAAAGTTAAGAGTCTTAGTGCTAGATCTATATGCTGAACCACAATATCAAGACCTGATTCAGTATCTTTAGAGAGAGATGGTGAGGTGTAACCAGTTTCTTGACGCACCTTACGAGCACAAGTAGAAGGAATTAGAAGGAAACATTCTTGCAGCCCGAGGAATGAATGATATCGATGCGTTCCTGCATTTATTACATAAACTTGGTCACAATTGCGAAGCCGAAGATAGAGAGCTTGTACACTTCTTACGAACCTACATGGAGCCGCAGTAATATGGTCGGCATTATTCAAGCTGGCGAGCAAGGTATCTTCCCAACAAGAACGGAAATAGGTGGCATAGAAATAATCCCCATGATTCATGGACGTCAACATACCTCGAGGAATCAACGCAACGACTGTTCGTTTATAGAATTTCCTATTCATTGCTAGTACAGCCTTCGTAAACACACTAATATCAGTGATTTGACTTGTTTCCGACTCCGTCTTCACGATGTTGATCCACTATAGAAAGCTTCATTTACTCTTTTATGTCTGAAGCACATTTGCTTCATAATCTACCTCGTTTCGAGTTTCTATTTAATTAAAAGTTTCTGGTATTTGGATGATCCGTTCTCGCTGTGCTATTCCGCCGCGGCGATTCTACATGCTAGACATTACTGTCGCTACCGCTTTAACATTTCTTCCCCACGATGATATTTCCAACTATCGTTCCTTAGTTCTTTAATATTGTCTTGAACCCCTATGATAATCACGTAAAACATATTCGTCGGGATTTATTATGTATGCGTAAAATGTATTCGGAATTGCGAATATGGACTACCATCAGCTGTATAGTGAAACGATGACCACGAAAATTTTGCCGGAAGAGGACTCGAATCCAGATTTCGCCCTTATCGCGATCAGTCGCCTTACAATTAGCCTATCTAAGCACGACTCACGGCCAGACCCAAACCTCCATACGACGTCAACTACGTGTCTACAACCTGTACTCGCACATTCATTAAGTACATTCCCGGACAAGGGAGACATTTTAATAGAAAGTCGCTTGCCTGGTGTCGGCAGGCAAATACGCTATTTCAGTGCCTGTGTTGTTGCAATATACGATGCAATATTCCTTCAGACATACATTCATGTCCGAAAGAATATTTCATCGTGCAATGGAACAACGCAGGCACTGCAATATCATACACTATGTGACCATAGGTATCCGGACACCTGGCTGAAAATGACTTACAAGTTCGTGGCTCCCGTCATTGGTATGCTAGAATTCAATATGGTGTTGGCCCATCATTAGCCTTGATGACAGCTTCCACTCTCGCAGGTATACTTCCAGTCAGGTGCTGGAAGGTCTCTTGGGGAATGGCAGCCCATTCTCCACGGAGTACTGCACTGAGGAGAGGTATCGATGTCGGTCGGTGAGGCCTGGCACGAAGTAGGCTGCCGGCCGTTGTGGCCGAGCGGTTCTAGGCGCTTCAGTTTAGAACCACGCGACCGCTACGGTCGTAGGTTCGAATCCTGCCTCGGACATGGATGTGTGTCATGTCCTTGGGTTAGTTAGCTTTAACTAGTTCTAAGTTCTAGAGGACTGATGACCTCAGTTGTTAAGACACATAGTGCTCAGAGCCATTTGAACCATCCGAAGTCGCCGTTCCAAAATATCCCAAAGGTGTTTAATAGGACTCTGTGCAGGCCAGTCATCTACATCAACATGGATACTCTGCAAATCACATTTAAGTGCCTGACAGAGGGTTCATCGAACCACCTTCACAATTCTCTATTATTCCAGTCTCGTACAGCGCGCGGAAAGAATGAACACCTACATCTTTCCGTACGAGCTCTAATTTCCTTCATTTTATCTTGATGATCGTTCCTCCCTATGTAGGTCGGTGTCAACAAAATATTTTTGCATTCTGAGGCGCTTCACGCGCCTGGGTTCCCGGGTTCGATTACCGGCGGGGTCAGGGATTTTCTCTGCCTCGTGATGACTGGGTGTTGTGTGATGTCCTTAGGTTAGTTAGGTTTAAGTAGTTCTAAGTTCTAGGGGACTGATGACCATAGATGTTAAGTCCTATAGTGCTCAGAGCGATTTTTTTTTTTTTTTTTTTTCTGAGGAGAAAGCTGTTGATTTGAATTTCGTGAGAAGATTCCGTGGCAACGAAAATCGCCTTTCTTTTAATGATGTCCAGCCCAAATCCTGTATCATTTTCGTGACAATCTCTCCCATATTTCGCGATAATACAAAACGTGCACGCTTTCTTTGAACTTTTTCGATGTACTCCGTCAGTCCTATCTGGTAAGGATCCCACACCGCGCAGCAGTATTCTAAAAGAGACAGCCAAGCGTAGTGTAGGCAGTCTCCTTAGTAGACCTGTTACATTTTCTAAGTGTCCCGCCAATAAAACGCAGTCTTTGGTTACCCTTCCCCACAACATTTTCTATGTGTTCCTTCCAATTTAAGTTGTTCGTAATTGTAATACCTAGGTATTTAGTTGAATTTACGGCTTTTAGATTAGACTGATTTATCGTGTAACCGAAGTTTAACGAGTTCCTTTTAGCACTCATGTGGATGACCTCACACTTAGCGTTATTTAAGGTCAACTGTCACTTTTCGCACCATTCACATATCTTTTCTAAATCGTTTTGAAGTTTGTTCTGGACTTCTGATGACTTTATTAGTCCATAAACGACAGCGTCATCTGCAAACAACCGAGGCCGGCTGCTCAGATTGTCTCCAAAATCGTGAATATAGATAAGGAACAGGAAAGAGCCTATAACACTACCTTGGGGAACACCAGAAATCACTTCTGTTTTACTCGATGACTTTCCGTCAATTACTACGAACTGTGACCTCTCTGACAGGAATTCACAAATCCAGTCACATAACTGAGACGATATTCCATAAGCACGCAGTTTCACTACGAGCCGCTTGTGTGGTACAGTGTCAAAAGCCTTCCGGAAATCCAGAAATACGGAACTGATCTGAAATCCCTTGTCAATAGCACTCAACACTTCATGTGAATAAAGAGATAGTTGTGTGACTTCTGAAATTTTCCCGGCGTATTTCTTCTTCTGATAATTTCCGGGTATGCAGCCGGATCCCGTCGACATTCTGCCACGATATTTCGGCCCAGAGACGTCCGGCCATCATCAGGTGAGTACACAACTACTGAAGAGCCCAGGTGCAGTCGCGACTGCACCTGGGCTCTTCAGTAGTTGTGTACTCACCTGATGATGGCCGGACGTCTCTGGGCCGAAATATCGTGGCAGAATGTCGACGGGATCCGGCTGCATACCCGGAAATTATTAGAAGAAGATAGTTGTGTTTCACAGGAACGATGTTTTCTAAACCCATGTTGACTGTGTGTCAATAGACTGTTTTCTTCGAGGTAATTCATAATGTTCGAACACAATATATGTTCTAAAATCCTGCTGGATATCGACGTTATCAATATGGGCCTGTAATTTAGTGGATTAATCCTACTACCTTTCTTGAATATTGGTGTGATCTGTGCAACTTTCCAGTCTTTGGGTACGGATCTTTCGTCGAACGAACGGTTGTATTTGATTGTTGAGTATGGAGCTGATGCATCAGCATACTCCGAAAGGAACCTAATTGGTATACAGTCTGGACCAGAAGACTTGCTTTTATTAAGTGATTTAAGTTGCTTCACTACTCCGAGGATATTTACTTCTACGTTACTCATGTTGGCAGCTGTTCTCGAATCGAATTCTGGAACATTTCCTTCGTCTTCTTCTGTGAAGGCATTTCGGAAGGCTGTGTTCAGTAACTCTGCTTTGGCAGCACTGTCTTTGATAGTTCCTCCATTGCTATCGTGCAGAGAAGGCATTGATTGTTTCTTGCCGCTAACATACTTCACATACGACCAGAATCTCTTTGGATTTTCTGCCAGGTTTCGAGACAAAGTTTCGTTGTGGAAACTGTTATAAGCATCTCGCATTGAAGTGTGCTCTAAATTACGAGCTTCTGTAAAAGATCGCCAATCTTGGGGATTTTGAGTGTGTTTAAATTTGTCATGTTTGTTTCGATGTTTCTGCCCCAGTGTTCTAACCCGTTTTGTGTACCAAGGAGGATCAGCTTCGTCGTTTGTTAATTTATTTGGTATAAATCTCTGAATTGCTGCCCATACTATTTCTTTCAATTTAAGCCACATCTGGTCTACACTTATATTATTAATTTGGAATGAGTGGAGATTGTCTCTCAGGAAGGCGCCAAGTGAATTTTTATCTGCTTTTTTGAATAGGTATATTTTTCGCTTATTTTTCGAGGATTTGGGGATTACAGTATTAAGTCTCGCTACGACAACCCTGTGTCCACTAATCCCAGAAGCGGTTTCCATGCTCGTTATTAATTCAGGATTATTTGTTGCTAAGAGGTCAAGTGTGTTTTCACAACTGTTTACTATTCGAGTGGGCTCATGAACTAACTGCTCGAAATAATTTCCAGAGAATGCGTTTAGCACAATTTCAGATGATATTTTATGCGTACCTCCGGAATTAAACATGCATTTTCGCAAACATATCGAGGGTAAATTAAAGTCACCACCAACTATTATCGTATGAGTTGGGTACGTGTTTGAAATCAGACTCAAGTTTTCTTTGAACCTTTCAGCAACTGTATCATCTGAATTGGGAGGTCGGTAAAAGGATCCAATTATCATTTTATTCCGGTTGCCAACAATGACCTCTGCCCATACTAACCCACAGGAAGTATCTACTTCAATTTCGCGACAAGTTAAACTACTTCTAACAGGAACAAACACGCCACCGCCAACCATGTTTAGCCTATCCTTTACAGGGACGTTATTTTCGTGTAACTACTCCGCCACAGGTCGTACATTATGAACAGGTGCTCGATCGTACTGAAAGTTGCAAATGCCATGGTCTTCAACAGTGGGAAGCAAGAAGATGCTTAAAACATCAATGTAGGACAGTACTGTGATAGTGCCACGCAAAACAACAAGGGATGCAAACTCCCTCCATAAAAAACACTACCGCACCATAACACCGCCGCCTCCGAATTTTACTGTTGGCACTACACACGCCGGCAGATGACGCCCACCGGGCATTCGCCATATCCACACCCTGCCATTGTATCGCCACATTGTATACCGTGATTCGTCTCTCCACGCAAATTTTTTCCGCTGTTCTATTGTCCAGTGTTTACGCTCCTTACATCTACCGAGAGGTCGTTTGGCATTTACCAGCGTGATGTGTGGCTTATGTGCAGCCGCTCGACCATGAAACCCAAGTTTTCTCACCTCCCGCCTAACTGTCATAGTATTTGCAGTGGATCCTGATGCAGTTTGTAATTCCTGGGTGATGGTCTAGATAGATGTCTGCCTATTACACATTACGACCCTCTTCAACTGTCGGCGGTCTCGTCAGTCAACAGACGAGGTCGGCCTGTACGCTTTTGTGGTGTACGTGTCCCTTCACGTTTCCACTTCACTATCACATCGGAAACAGTGGACCTAGGGATGTTTAGGAGTGTAGAAATTTCGCGTACATACGTGTGAGGCAAGTGTCACCCAATCACCCGACCACGTTCGAGATCCCTGAGTTCCGAGGAGCGCCCCAATCTGCTCTCTCACGATATCTAGTGTCTACTGATATGGAGTACCTAGCAGTAGCCGGCAGCACAATACAAATAATATGGAAAACATGTTTTGGGTGGTGTCCAGATACTTTTGATCACATAGTGTCAATAATTATTTTTCATTGCAGCATCGTATATACGTAATTTCTTGCTAAAAGAAAAAGTTTCCACGTTTACATAATATGTTGTTGTTGTTGCAGATTATTTAGAGGATCAAAATCGTCAAACGTTACTTCTTTTTTCATGTATCTCCATTCATTTTTTCATCTTAGTACTATGTATATATAACTTCTTTCTAAAAAATTAATTGTACACGTATCATGTTGTCGTTGTAGATGATCTCGAGGATCAAAACCGATAAAACGTTACATTTCTTCTTTACACTAAGAATTTCATACATGTCCAGCGGATAATTGACGACCCGGCTACTGAAAGCCACCAACAGCAGCAGCAGCAACTGTATTGTATGTATAACATCAAAAAAAAGTTTTGCATCACCTCGTTTCCGAGAGTTCCGGAACCAGTCCAGAAAATTGGAAAAGAGATCAACATAAAAATCATTTCCGCCCTTTTTATTTCTCGTGAAATCCACACATTGCATGTTGTACCACCATACAGCGAGACCTTCAGAGATCGTGGTCCCGATTGCTGTACACGCCGGTACCTCTAATTCCCAGCAGCACGTCTTCTTGCATTGATGCACTCCTTAATTCGTCGTGGCATACTATCCACAAGTTTATCAATGCATTGTTGGTCCAGATTGTCCCACTCCTCAACGGCAATTCGGCGTAGATCCCTCAGAGTGGTTGGTGGCTCAGCAGCGCGGGATTAGCCGAGCGGTCTCAGGCGCTGCAGTCATGGACTGTGTGGCTGGTCCCGGCGGAGGTTCGAGTCCTCCCTCAGGCATGGATGTGTGTGTTTGTCCTTAGGATAATTTAGGTTAAGTAGTGTGTAAGCTTAGGGACTGATGACCTTAGCAGTTAAGTCCCATAAGATTTCACACACATTTGAACATTTTTGTTGGTGTGTCACGTCGTCCATAAACAACCCTTTTCAATCTATCCCAGATATGTTCGGTAGGGTTCATGTCTGGAGAACATGCTGGCCAGTCTAGTAGAGTGATGTCATTATCCTGTAGGAAATCATTCGCAAGATGTGGACGATGGGCACACAAATTGTCGTCCATTAAGGTGAATGCCTCGCCAATATGCTGCCAATAAGGTTGCACTATATGTCAGAGGATGGCATTCACGTACTGTGCAGCCGTTACGGCGCCTTCCATGACCACCAGCGGCGAACGTCGGCCCCACACAATGCCACCCCAAAACAGCAGGGAACCTCCACCTCGCTGCACTCGCTGGACAGTGTGTCTAAGGCGTTCAGCCTGACTGGGCTGCCTCCAAACACGTCTCCAACGATTGTCTGGTTGAAGGTATATGCAACACTCATCGGTGAAGAGAACGCGATGCCTATCCGAGAGGTCCATTCAGCACGTTGTTGGGCCCATCTGTACCAAGCTGGATGGTGTCGTGGTTGCAAAGATGGTCCTCGCCATGGAAGTCGGGAGTGATGTTTCGACTCATGAAGCCTACTGCGCACAGTTTGAGTCGTAACACGACGTCCTGTGGCTGCACGAAAAGCATTATTCAACATGGTGGCGTTGCTGTCAGGGTTCCTCCGAGCCATAATCCGTAGATAGTGGTCATCCACTGCAGTAATAGCCCTTGGGTGGCCTGAGCAAGGCATGTTATCCACAGTTCCTATCTCTCTGTATCTCCTCCATGTCAGAACAACATCGCTTTGGTTCACTCCGAGACGCCTGGACACTTCCCTTGTTGAGAGCCCTTTCTGGCACAAAGTAACAATGCGGACGCGATCGAACCGCGGTATTGACCGTCTAGGCGCGGTTGACCTACAGACACCACGAGCCGTGTATCTTCTTCCTGGTGGAATGACTGGAACTGATCGGCTGTCGGACCCCTCCGTCTAATAGGCGCTGCTCATGCATGGTTGTTTACATATTTGGGCGGGTTTAGTGACATCTCTGAACAGTCAAAGGGCCTTTGTCTGTGATACAATATCCACAGTCAACGTCTATCTTCAGGAGTTCTGGGATCCGGTGTGATGCAAAACTTTTTTTGATGTATGTAAAATTTTCATCTTCTTCCTACTAAATGTTCAAATGTGTGTGAATTCCTAAGGGACCAAACAGCTGAGGTCATCGGTCCCTAGGCTTACACACTAGTTAAACTAACTTACGCTAAGAACAACACACACACCCATGCCCGAGGGAGGAAACGAATCGCCGGCGGGAGGGACCACGCAATCCGTGACATGGCGCCTCAAAACGAGCGGCTACTTCGCGCGGCTCTTCATACTACTGTGTACACTTAATGTGTTGCTGTTTGACAAAAATTTCATCACATACATGAAATATGATCCGTATTGTTTACTGTAGATTATTTCCTGGCAGAAGAAGGCGAACAGGGAAAGATTTGTGTCAGGCATAAACCGGAGCCATTACAGATCGGTAAGTGTATGTGTTATTCTCGTAGTTTTTTGGATATTTATGTTTTTATGATTAGATAACTATGTTGCAGGTGATGTAGGGGAGCTGAACAGAACGGTCTTCCCCAGTTTCGGTAAGGACGAAATGCCATCATCGGTGGGGAAGATGGAGGAAGACCTTTATCGGCGTGAGGAGATAAGGGACGAGCCAAGGACCCAGAGCAAATAGGTAATAGACACTCACTCTGCTTGCAAATAATCTGTGTTCTTTCTGTCCTTGCGGCAGCTGTCGAAGTCTGGAACGTTGTACTTAACAGCGTTAGTTATTCTGTCTCTATTCTGCAACGGTCTCGCCTAGGCAACAGTTCATGCAAAACGTCATGGCTCAGGCACCCAGGGCAGCGGAACCTGCTCTTTCCAAAGCGGGACCCAGTGAGGCATGCCTCACCGGCAAGGGCGCCGCTAGTCGTCATGCGGGAAGGCGCCGCCGCCGCCGCCGCCGTTCCCGCCCCCGCCACGCCCCCAGTGCCTCCCCAGCACCGCTCTGGCTTCCATGGGCCACCCTCCTTCCGGCAAGCGGGTCAGGGCTGCAGCAACCAGTCTGCTCGCACTGGCCTGATACTGCAGCATCTCCTCCTCCTCCTCCTCCACCACCACCACCACCACCACCATCTCGTCCTCTACGATCTCGAAAGGTACGACACATACCCCTCAAGAAAGCAACTTTGTCATCTGGTTGTAGTTATTGTATTGATTATAGCAACGATCCTGTGGCTAGCGGCAATCCCTCTCCCGCCCTTTTAGTGAAAGACATCAGGTCAGTGACACCATACTGCAGATAGAATACTCAGTGATTGCAGACGCCTTTGAAGATCGAATCTCGTTCGCAAAGATCGAGAATCCAGCAGGAGGTACCGCGACCCTGTTGGTTTTCTAAGAGCATGCCTTCCTGTCGTGGAAACGGAGCTCTTCAAGGCAGTCAATGATCTACGGCATCCATCCATTAAATTCAGTGTGGTGCTATGCACTGAAATGTCACACTCCCCCCCCCCTAAAGAAAGAGACAAATCTTCATTATCTTTGTGGGAACAGTGACGTGACAGTACGGAGTACATCAGTCACCGAGTGGTCTCGTGAATCTACCTTGAGGGCTGTACAGGCCCGGTTTTCCGAGATGGAAGTGAGAGGATCAGCTAAAGCACTCAGCTGAATACTACACGTGGACATTCATACACAAGTCTATGATCCGGTAAATCAAGGGTCCCGCTATATCAATCTCATAAAGTTTAAAAATTCTCACCACCAGAAGCGATGCCCTTTATACTCTACACCGACTTCGAATGCCTCCTCGCACATGTGACCTGCTGTGAAGGTGACCCTACGACCTCACTACCTCCTTTACAGAAAAAAGCATACCATATGCAGCAGTGTACCAAATTGTATCGTCTTATGATTCAAGTCTTAATCATTACAAATCTTATGTTTGGGATAATTCTGCTATTTGGCTGCTCAATGAGATCGAAAATCTTTCATGGGAGGTTGATAAGCTTTACAGCGACAACGTTCCCATGACCAAATCGAAGGAGAATGAAGTTCGTACAACAATGTGGTTGACTGTCATATTTGTGGCCTGCCGTTAGATAGAAAAGCGGAAACTCCTTGTAGGGACCACTGCCATCTTACGAGGAAGTTCTGTTGTGCAGCCACAATACGTGCAATTCGAAGTACCAGCTACTAAGGCACATACCCGTTTTCTTCCATAATTTAAGCAGGTATGACGCTCACATTCTTGTTGAGTACTTGCTTCTCCAAACGAATGACGCCAGAATTACGCTCTGCTCCCTTGGCACGCTATGTTTTATGCAAGAGCCACTCCAGACACTCACACATATCACTCGAGCTGCATTTCCCGAAGGCAAAAAGTTTCATATCGTTTTTTAGGAAGGGAGTTTTCCCATATGAGTACGTCGATAGTATGGCAAAACTCAACGAAACCAGTCTACCCGTTCCTAGATGCATTCTCCAGCAAATTTACAGATGGTGCCAAAACCAATGAAGAGTATGAGCATGCTTCGAATGCCTGGCGGGAATTCAGCCCCACCACCCCACCACTTTAGGAGGGTATATACGGCTTTACATGGACGTTTTGGAGAAATTCCAGAGTCTGTGCATGACCACAAATTCTTTAGATCCTCCTTTTTATTACATGGTACCTGGGTTGAATTGGGATGAAATGATCAAGAAATCGCAGTGCAGCATTGACTTATTGCCTGATGTTGACATGCTTCTTTTCTTTGAGAGAGAGATATATGTGGGGGACTTTGCCATTGTGTCTGTACGCCAAGGCAAAGAACTCATGGATGGGTGACAGGTCCAACGCATTCCTTGATTCGATTTACATCATGTACTTGGATATAAATAACTTATACAGGCATTCCATCCAACAATTACTGCCGATTGGTGAGTTTTGATGGGTGCACGAATAAGAATGCAAAGGATTAGATGGAAAAATCATGAAGGGTATGGCGGCTGATTCTGATGTAGGGTATGTGGTGGAGGAAAACTCACATACCATATTAGTTTGCATGATGTGCATGCCGATTTGCTGCAGTGTCCAGAGCAACTAGTCCCCCAAGGAGGCTCCACCCAAAATGAATGACAACGCTGGGGACTCAGCGGAGATACATTATTCATTACCATAATCTCCAGCAATGTCTCAGCTTGGGGATGGAGCTGGTTAGAATCTCCTGGGCTGTCCCCTTCAAGCAATCCCCCTGGTTGAAGGAATGTATTGACTTTGTAACGTGCGCGTGGGGCACACAATACTCATTAAAGCCTGTACTATGGTAAGTGAGCGGGGTTCACCTTACGAGACAGGATTTTTCTATAGATATTGACCGCGTGTACCTGAATGGTGGCAAATCAGACTTACACCCACTCTGTAATAACAATTATACGTCAAGTAAGTCCGAAATGCAACTACACGTCAGGACGGACAAAAAAACAACACAGAATATGCTACCAATTTGTTAATAATACGGTCGCCAGCCTAATTAGGCATTAACTGAGTTCCTTCCCTGTACAAGTTGGCAGATATTCGTGCAAAGCAACAAGTAGTAACACTGCATAATATAGTAGAATTTTAGAACCAGAAAATCTATTGAACTGATAGTTTCACTTTCTGTACTGATATGGAAAAACCATGAATACGTAACACCACACTATAATGTATACTACCAAACTTCATACTGTCTATTGATCTGATTAAAATCGGGCATAGGTTACCCTAGAAATATCACTTTGGGGCCACACACAAAATGTCATTTTTTGATAAAAATAAAACACTGATAACTTTTGACATATATATTGACTTTAACTTTTACTGGTCAAATCAATTTAGAGCACTTCAGAATTCAAATGAATAAAAAAAAGTGGGGGGGGACCTTGAAACTGTTGTGATCACTGTATTAAAAAAATTAATTACTGACTCCGTTATGCGCTCAGGATTTCCAATATATGAGTTACCTCTCTTTATCTTATTTCCTACTCATTTAAATACCTTTATATCTGTCTCGAAATAATTAAACTTCATTACTAAATCAATACTAAAGTTATCTTCCAACTTTATCAGACCTTCGTTATTCATTTACTGGTTCATTAACAAAACAGTTCTTTAAACACCATTCTAACATAGTTAGGTCTGCAAGTAATTATTATTAACACAAAATTTAATTTTTCATTTCGCGACACTCGGATTGCACAACATTTGGAAAGGACACTATCTAGGTTAGTTGTGAGGATAATTAAATGATAGGAAAGTTCTGGTGAAATTTAAGTTGTTATTGAACAGTATGGAACAAAAGTAACACTGGTCCATACAAATACAGTACTAAAAGTTTCAACCTATTTGTATCGATGCGGCGGTTGGCAGGCGGCAAGATTGCGAGGCACAGGGCACACATACAACCACAGCTATGGCTCTTGACGTATCGGCACTTTAATTCTTCTTAGCGTCGCAATACTTTTCCGTTTAGTGCCTATGGAATTTTGCGTTGGAACGGCATACCCGAGGCTCAATGAAACTACTTCTTCCAGGAGAGCCTCCTCGCTCCAGAACATGTTGCTCAGACCAATGCCAAACTCCAACTACTACTGCTGAGCCCGTTGTGCCGTATAGTTCCCGCCTGCATTTTCCCGCGCTCGCCTGCCATCCACCTTTTACTGCTCCCTTACAGACAGGGTATTCACCCGAGGTTTTGCATTCTACATATCCTAATACATTGCCTACGTATGGACCAGACGCACAATTACAATTTTAACATCTTACAACAGTCTCAACATTTGTTACACTTCAGTTCTATTACAATATTGTTTGACATTTGACATAAACATTAATATTCAGATTGAAAATTGTTTACAGTTTTCTTAACATGAAACAAGCATGAAACAAGAAAACAAATGAAATCAGAACATCAATTACTCAAGTTTAACGAAAAATCAGATGGAAAAAAATATATTATTTATATGTACAATAGTACAACGTCGTTGTTGTTACAACTTGAATTCCAAAACGGGACCAAGAGGAAGATTTTGATATATTAATGACTAATTCAATTTTCGGCAAAACGATGGCGAATGTGAGGGATCGACGTGAAATTTTGCTTATACCCGAACGGGATGGGTGCTATGGCGTAAGAAAATGTATTTCCAAACCAAATTTTAAGCAGGTCAACATATTCAATGAGAAATTTGTTGCTGTGGAGTTGGCGAAGACTGCAGTGGAGTTTACGAGACCTATTTATGTGGGGATGCGCATACTAGACCTATCCAAACTCTAAATGTGCCACATTCATTATGAGTTTGCGAAAACTCATTTCGCAAATGCTAAGGTACTTTATATGGATACAGAAAGCTTCATCTATTGGTTAAAGAATTGAGATCCATATGAAGTAATGATGTACCCCGGTAATGAATAAGACGCGTCCTCACATACGGCCGACAATCCTTATGGTATTGTTCCACAGAAGAAGAAGGTTATCAGCCTAATGAAATACGAGGTGAATGGATTGCTGATTGTGGAGTTTGTAGGTCTGCGATCAAAAATGTATGCGTTTCGCACTTTGGAAGGTGCCACCCAGATGCAGGCTAAGGGCATATGTCGCTATCAAAGACAATTTGCAGTGACTGTACAGTGATGTTCACGGTGCTGCACCGCAGCCGCCGCATATGGTACGGAAAACTAGTATCCGATCGAAACGACATGAGGTGTGCCGGCCGGTGTGGTCGAGCGGTTCTAGGCAATTCAGTCCGGAACCGCGCGACTGCTACGGTCGCAGGGCATGGATGTGTGTGATGTCCTTAGTTAGGTTTAAGTAATTCTAAGTTCTAGGGGACTGTTGACCTCAGATGTTAAGTCCCATAGTGCTCAGAGTCATTTTTGACATGAGGTGTACACTGTGCTGCAGTCTAAAATCGGCCTGTCGCGTCATAACGATAAAAGGGTCATTTGTGATGACGGGACTGACACTCTCCCGTACTCACACTACTCACTTGTAGCGAGAGAAGAGGTGGGGGACTCTGATTGAGAGGGAGAGAATGAGTGAGAGAGAGATTATGTGTGTCTGCAGAGTAGTAGCATGACCCTTTTATCATAGTGTAAGTAATTTTGTGTGTGTGTGTGTGTGTGTGTGTGTGTGTGTGTGTGTGTGTGTGGTGTAAATATTTATTTATGTGTACTGTATATATACATTCACCATGTATGGAAAAAAAGCATAAAACTAGGACCAAAAAGATGAACGTGTAAAGAAAGTGAAAAAAGGTAAAAATAAGTTAAGAAAATTATAAAAATGTAAACATAAGCATAAAGAAACAAAAAATATTTGTATATTTCTTTATTCAGTTCGTACATATATATATAGTTTTTAAGTTTTTCACCTGCCACTAGCTGTCCAGGACTGATTAGTTTCCAAGTGTACATAGTCTATCAGCATTACTGTTCAAACTGTGTTATTGGGTCATGGATTTACACTCCTGGAAATGGAAAAAAGAACACATTGACACCGGTGTGTCAGACCCACCATACTTGCTCCGGACACTGCGAGAGGGCTGTACAAGCAATGATCACACGCACGGCACAGCGGACACACCAGGAACCGCGGTGTTGGCCGTCGAATGGCGCTAGCTGCGCAGCATTTGTGCACCGCCGCCGTCAGTGTCAGCCAGTTTGCCATGGCATACGGAGCTCCATTGCAGTCTTTAACACTGGCAGCATGCCGCGACAGCGTGGACGTGAACCGTATGTGCAGTTGACGGACTTTGAGCGAGGGCGTATAGTGGGCATGCGGGAGGCCGGGTGGACGTACCGCCGAATTGCTCAACACGTGGGGCGTGAGGTCTCCACAGTACATCGATGTTGTCGCCAGTGGTCGGCGGAAGGTGCACGTGCCCGTCGACCTGGGACCGGACCGCAGCGACGCACGGATGCACGCCAAGACCGTAGGATCCTACGCAGTGCCGTAGGGGACCGCACCGCCACTTCCCAGCAAATTAGGGACACTGTTGCTCCTGGGGTATCGGCGAGGACCATTCGCAACCGTCTCCATGAAGCTGGGCTACGGTCCCGCACACCGTTAGGCCGTCTTCCGCTCACGCCCCAACATCGTGCAGCCCGCCTCCAGTGGTGTCGCGACAGGCGTGAATGGAGGGATGAATGGAGACGTGTCGTCTTCAGCGATGAGAGTCGCTTCTGCCTTGGTGCCAATGATGGTCGTATGCGTGTTTGGCGCCGTGCAGGTGAGCGCCACAATCAGGACTGCATATGACCGAGGCACACAGGGTCAACACCCGGCATCATGGTGTGGGGAGCGATCTCCTACACTGGCCGTACACCACTGGTGATCGTCGAGGGGACACTGAATAGTGCACGGTACATCCAAACCGTCATCGAACCCATCGTTCTACCATTCCTAGACCGGCAAGGGAACTTGCTGTACCAACAGGACAATGCACGTCCGCATGTATCCCGTGCCACCCAACGTGCTCTAGAAGGTGTAAGTCAACTACCCTGGCCAGCAAGATCTCCAGATCTGTCCCCCATTGAGCATGTTTGGGACTGGATGAAGCGTCGTCTCACGCGGTCTGCACGTCCAGCACGAACGCTGGTCCAACTGAGGCGCCAGGTGGAAATGGCATGGCAAGCCGTTCCACAGGACTACATCCAGCATCTCTACGATCGTCTCCATGGGAGAATAGCAGCCAGCATTGCTGCGAAAGGTGGATATACACTGTACTAGTGCCGACATTGTGCATGCTCTGTTGCCTGTGTCTATGTGCCTGTGGTTCTGTCAGTGTGATCATGTGATGTATCTGATCCCAGGAATGTGTCAATAAAGTTTCCCCTTCCTGGGACAATGAATTCACGGTGTTCTTATTTCAATTTCCAGGAATGTAGTTTTAGTAGTAAAAAAAAGTATCTTTGCATTAGTTTTTAGATGCAGATTTATAAAAAGATTGTAAAAACTATTCTCAACCAGTGTTACTGTTGTAGTGTGTAAGTTAAATGGATTGAAATATCAGAGTCAAGTGGTATCTCAAGAACTGACCTGTACAGCAAGAACTGAACTGTATCTCAAAATCAAACGGCATCGTGTGAATTGAATAAATGAAAAAATTCGTTACCATACGTCTTTCTTGTTGTTATTTGCAAAAAATAAAAGACCTGTCCCCTATTGCATTGTGTAAATAAAAAGGATGTGGATGACACAAATGACATTAGTTTTTCTGGAGGTGAGTGCTATTAAGAAGGTGAAGTTTAGGATGGAGGATAACAAAATATATAGAATGATTATTTGGGATTATGCCTATCATACAGCACGAATTGTTTTATGGGCGCAGGAGCCAAGTGACTGTATCCGCTTCCCAAGACATATAGTAAACATGTCTCAAATTATATCTCCTGTGCTTGAAGAAAACCACGGACATAGTATCTGAGTGAAACTGTATACTATCAAGGGGGAACAGGGTGGAAAAAATATACACACAAATTGTAAGTAAAAATTCATATATTTCTTATCCAATTTAAAGGCTATTTTACATTTTCATAAGCCAACAAAGTAGCACTATTTTCAAACATCTTTTTCTTGAGTCGATGGAGAGCAGGACCCCCTTAGAATTCCAGCTCTTGACCAGCAGCAAACTTGAAGATTCGAGGCATGCATGAGATCTTCTTCTCCTTCAAGCAGACGATGGTATCCATGTGGTCGAATAATCGAAGCGACGTCACCATATCATTATAAGATATGCCAAGACCATCCCAGTTAATTCTATGGTAGAAATGTGTTAACCACTTTGCACTCTTCAATATTTCAGCACATTTTACATCTTTGAAATACCTCTGTGGTGAATGTTCGCTGAGGAGGTCTCTATTATTCCGGCATCTTCTGTGTACTTTACGAATGCAACATCCTTCAATATAAACTCTCTATGCTCATCATCATATAAACCCTGAGGGTCTGCAATGATGTTCACAGCCGTAGACACAATTGTGGAATGCTCTGGTATGGCGCAGCACCTGTTCATTTTTACAGCTCGTTGTAAAACACCGGTGAGTGGGCAGTAGATGATCACACGGCCATGTAGAACTAGAGCATACGCTGCAGTGTGATCCAGGAAACTTGCCGAAGATACAAATGCAATTCGTACATCTATAGATCCAGACTTAATCATCTCGTTCTCTTTTGAGCAGTCTATTACTATGATTGGCGTCAGCTCCTTGAATATCCTTGGGCTGAGCAGACATCCCTCTTCTTCATAGTATGAAGCACGGAACCTCGTATACACATCATATGCTAGACCATTATATATTTTCATTCCACTGCATGTGTAAATTAACATACGAGTAGAATTCAGAGTTCACGTGGACTCTGACATTAGTTAATTTGCAATTATCAATTGCTATATCCCCACTTCTATTGGTCTGAAACGCAAGTATGATGAAACTGGACGTCTCCAGCTCAGATGAGCTTTTAATAGACCACTTTGTCTGCTTGCAGTCGGTAGCACTGGGTACTCAAAAACCTCCTGGGGGTGAACGGAAAGATAACGGTAGAAATACGCTAGCATTCAAAATTCTTAAAAGCTTCAAACCCTGTTTAACCAATACTGTGATGTGTGGCATTTTTCATTTTATTTTGTTGATGGTGACCAGATTCTCCTCTCGAGCTCCTTGAAAGTATGAGTTGTTATCCGTTGTACTCCATACCAGAACAAGTAAACACGCAGTAAATCTCTTGTACTGTTCTGTCCGCTGGTTTGTCAATGAACCATCCAGCATTTTCCAAATCGCTCAAGTCCGAGAGAGAAGCAGAGACATACGTTTTAAGAGCTGATGTCATGCCTAAACTGCGCGTATGGTCAACCTCGACTCCATTAAGTCCACATGGTATCTTATGAAACAGGAACGCCAAAAGCATTCCGTGTAAGCTTCGATGCCACTGTAGCAGTACAATCCTTTTTCGTCAATGATCCTTCAAGATATATGAAACTCTTACACGGGAGGGTTAAAGCGTCCTAGCGTTGGATGGCAATCCTAATTTCATCGTTCTTGTTAAATGTGGTTGATGCGTAAGGCTTATGCGAGAAGTATTCCTGGCGTATAATACTCTCGTAATATTCCCGGGCCAGTTGTATAGAACGCCGTCATTGCGAGGCTTCATACTCACTGATATAAGAAACTCGTAGATTGCGCGTGTTATCACTTTGCTGTTCTGTTGTGAAGTGCCACGTAGCACGTCGTGTACTTTGGTTTTATACCTCACGCTGTCGCGAAACAAGCGCTGTAACGTTTGTGTGATACAGAGGCGAGCGAGTATGCCGCGACTTACCCCAGTTCACTGCTCGTAACGTCACGTCACCATAAGGCGTCTGCGCGTAGCGCATAAGTATTGCACCATAATTAATAATACAGGGTGATTCAAAAAGAATACCACAACTTTAGGAATTTAAAACTCTGCAACGACAAAAGGCAGAGCTACGCACTATCTGTCGGCGAATTAAGGGAGCTATAAAGTTTCATTTAGTTGTACATTTGTTCGCCATTTCAGCCAATAAAGTTTTTGGTCCCTTTTCTATTAAATAATAGAGCTATAACAAATGGTTCAAATGGCTTTAAGCACTATAGCACTTAACATCCGAGGTCATCAATCCCCTAGACTTAGAATTACTTAAACCTAACTAACCTAATGACTACAGTACTGGACTACAGTATCTGGAGATGTTAGAGAATTGGCTGTTCCCTCAGCTCGAACAAGAAGCACAACAATTCATATTTCAGCAGGATGGAGCGCCACCACATTAGCACTTATCTGTCCGTAACTACCTGAACGTCAACTACCCGAGGCGATGGATCGGCCGCCAGGCAGCCCGTGACAGAGCACTTCAGCACTGGTCTCCAAGAAGCCCTGATCTTACCCCCTGCGATTTTTTCTTATGGGGGTATGTTAAGGATATGGTGTTTCGGCCACCTCTTCCAGCCACCATTGATGATTTGAAACGAGAAATAACAGCAGCTATCCAAACTGTTACGCATGATATGCTACAGAGAGTGTGGAACGAGTAGGAGTATGGGGTTGATATTGCTCGTGTGTCTGGAGGGGGCCATATTGAACATCTCTGAACTTGTTTTTGAGTGAAGAAAAACCTTTTTAAATACTCTTTGTAATGATGTATAACAGAAGGTTATATTATGTTTCTTTCATTAAATACACATTTTTAAAGTTGTAGTATTCTTTTTGAATCACCCTGTGTAATTAAAAGTTGAAATTGCTTTTTCAAACTTTGTCAAAATATACTTCAATGTAATAATGTTTTAAATGTCAAACTTAGAGTTCTTAGATCAATAGTTTTTATAAATACACCGTTCTAAGAAAAAAATAAGTGGCGCTAAATAATAAAGCTACAAAGTCAGAAATTGGTCATAATGTGCCAATGTATGTCAAAATTAACTGGTGCAAGCCTCAACATGATAAAATAAGAATTGTGGTCACAATCCACGTTTTTTTTTAGAAAAATTGAAGACGCTAAATATTAGACTAAGAAATGTAAACATTTTTATGATGCTTCAGTTCAAACTAAAAATAATAATTATGTGACCACATTAAGCTACCTCTAATAGTTTTCGAGTAATTTAATGAAAACTAAATTTGTAACTAAAACAACCCCATTTGTAGTAGATTAAGTAAATGTAATTTTAATGCTAGAAAATTTTGGTTACAGTACATGATAAAACCTATTAAATAATAGAGCTATAACAAATGGTTCAAATGGCTTTAAGCACTATGGCACTTAACATCCGAGGTCATCAATCCCCTAGACTTAGAATTACTTAAACCTAACTAACCTAATGACAACACACACATCCATGCCCGAGGCAGGATTCGAACCTGCGACCGTAGCAGCAGTATAGTTCCGGACTGAAGCGCCTAGAACCGCTCGGTCTCAGCGGCCGGTAGCTATAACAAATTTTACGACCGTACTGTTAATAACAACCAATACAAGGTCTCTTAAAGTAACGATCTACAAAAGTAACGATCTACTGTCAGTGCCACTCTAAAAATTCTAGAAGGCAAAGTTTTTATGCAAGCGAGCTGAAACTATTTCTGTGATTCCAACCAACTTACCTAGATGCATGTAAAAATTAATAAGATTCTAAGTTAATCGGCCGCGCAGGGTGTCAGAGCGGTCTGAGGCCTCTTTTCACGGTCCGCGCGGCTTCCCCCGTCAGAGGTTCGAGTCCTCCCTCGGGCATGGGTGTGTCTGTGTCGTCCTTAGCGTAAGTTAGTTTAAGTTAGATTAAGTAGTGTGTAGGCTTAGGGACCAATGACCTCAGCAGCTTGGTGCCATAAGACTTTACCACAAATTTCCAAATTTTCTAAATTAATTCATAGCTTGGTTATTAAAGACTATGCGTCCGAGAAAGCGGCCGTTTAGAGACTGCTGCCGTGTGCATACGGCAGATGACAGCAGGTGTTCCCTTGGCCGTCCGCTGCGCCACATGTACAAATACAGCTCGAGAGGCAAGACTAGGCTTCACTTCGCACCCAGCCACTGTAAGATCCGCGTATGTCGAACGCCGGATTGCCCGCTGCCTCGGATGATGTCAGAGACGGGCTGTTCCAAAACGCTGATTTTCTGTAATAATTTATAGTGAACTCGTGAGGACTGTACACCGTCGTAGATCGCTTAGATTTTCGCTAAAGTAACAGTGTGCCGTCCGTGATATTTACATATCTGCGTGGCAAGTGGTGACTACTATTTTCCACTTTTGGGGCGAGCATTTATTTCGAGCATTTGTTCTGAGCATCAGAAGGTCAAAGACAATTTGGTAGGAACTTAACAGTAGAGGTCGTCTCTGAACTACTGATAGCCGGCCGCAGTGGCCATGCGGTTCTAGGCGCTTCAGTCTGGAACCACGAGACCGCTACGGTCGCAGGTTCGAATCCTGCCTCGGGAATGGATGTGTGATGTCCTTAGGTTAGTTAGGTTTAATTAGTTCTAAGGTCTAGGGGACTGATGACCTCCGATGTTAAGTCCCATAGTGCTCAGAGCCATTTGAACCATTTGAACTACTAATAGTGCTGTCTAGGATAGAATGATTTACTGTCAATATGCACATAATGACTTTCATAATGTTGTGCATGTGAAACTTTACCAGATATATGTATGAATTAGAACTCTAAATCTTCATTTATAGTCATAGTACTCAGTCCGCAGCTCGTGGTCGTGCGGTAGCGTTCTCGCTTCCCGCGCCCGGGTTCCCGGGTTCGATTCCCGGTGGGGTCAGGGATTTTCTCTGCCTCGTGATGACTGAGTGTTGTGTGCTGTCCTTAGGTTAGTTAGGTTTAAGTAGTTCTAAGTTCTAGGGGACTGATGACCATAGATGTTAAGTCCCATAGTGCTCAGAGCCATTCATAGTACTCATCCCGCTAAGAAAAAAGAGAATAGAAGCATTTCTTTCAGTGGGCTGGACAAGAAAGTGGGCGTGCAGACTGGAAACTATGGTTAGTATACTCTCCATCGCTTTCTGGCTGACCACAAACATAGTTGCCAGGCTCTCGCAAAAAGGCTTCGAACCATTAATTTTACCCGCCGCCCCCCAACGCCCATTCTCTCTTCGTTGACAATACAAGGATGCTGCGATCACCTGACTTGTTGAAGATCGACGCCAACGCTTCTGGGTTTCTGCACGTTCAGGATCACTTCTGGTTCGGTTTTAGATGCAGCTGTACAACGATTTCCTCACCGCGAAGATCGACAAGTTGATTATCCTGGTCCACAATACACAGTGTAAGTAGGCTGTTTAGGTTTTTTTATTGGTAACGCCACCTCTGTATGAAAATCACTGGCTGTGCTGTGTGCAGTCTGTGGCTGCTTTGGATTGTTGTAATACTCGCCATTGTAGTGTTGGGCAGCGGCAGCTGGATGTGAACAGCGCGTAGCGTTGCGCAGTTGGAGGTGAGCCGCCAGCAGTGGTGGATGTGGGGAGAGAGATGGCGGAGTTTTGAAATTTGTCATGAACTGCTATATTTATATATGATGATATCAAGGTAAATACATTGTTTGTTCTCTATTAATATCTTTCATTTGCTAACTATCCCTATCAGTAGTTAGTGCCTTCCATAGTTTGAATCTTTTATTTAGCTGGCAGTAGTGGCGCTCGCTGTATTGCAGTAGCTTGAGCAGCGAAGATTTTTGTGAGGTAAGTGATTTGTGAAAGGTATAGTTTAATGTTAGTCAGGGCCATTCTTTTGTAGGGAATTTTGAAAGTCAGATTGCGTTGCGCTAACAAAATATTGTGTGTCAGTTTAAGCACAGTCATGTATAATTGTTCAAAGGGGAGGTTTCAACAGTTCCACATAGGCCAAAGCTTGAACTGTTATAGGGATTGGTACGGGCCTTATCGATCTTGTAGCCTGTTTCTACTGATCAGAGGAATCCGTAAATTGTATGAATTGATCTGTTGTCGAGATAAGAGTTTGTCGCGATGTTACTCGTCACGGACTGTACTGACAGGGAGTATATCCACTGACTTGTCAGATCTGTAGAATTTATTAGGATCCTTCTTCAAAACTTGTCCTTTTGTGAAACCCAGTAGCCGTCCTATTGATCTTTTCTGGTTAAAGTCAGTAGTTGCACTCGTTGTATTTATTTCAGTTTTACGTGGATTGATATTTGCACGTAGCGCAATCCCTTTTCCAGACCGTTTTAAAACTTCGTTTAAACCGTCAACATCGTATGCACCAGCTTCTATTTCCACAATTTCTTTTCCATCATTGATTTATAGACGAAGTTCATTGTTAGCCCTTGTGATATTCGGAATGCTGTTGTAAGAATCCAGACCAATCAGCGCAATACTCCAATCGGTGGGAAGTAATTCGCGTGTAATTCTGATGATCGTTCTTGCCCCCATGAGTAGGTAGCGATGAAAATTTTAGAACACGCGTCTTCTGTTGGTGAAATATCGTTATAACCCTTCTGGCAGTTGCAAGTCTACAAATGAGACGAAATAGTAGATGTTATTTGTATTTTTCTTAACATACGCCACCAAGTTGTTTCCTGCCCCCAAGAACATCTAAATTCACAATTCCACGTTCTCCGGACTTCCACATAGTCCACGGAATCTTGGAATGCTGAATTTTTTGCTAACAAACTTGAGCAGATCTGTAATCGGTCTATCAGGTAGAATAGCTAAGGGGCTTTTTTCTATTTATGAAGATACCTAGTCCTGTCTTGTATGGTTTCAGGTGTAGACCTCTTCCGATGGCTGCTGCTTCCATCATGCGGTTATGTCTTCTTGGTTGCTCTAGCTGTTCCTGGGAGTTCTGTGCGTTCTTCACTGTTCTGGAAATAGGCGCAGCACCAGCAGCCAGTGAACCCACCGCTGAGAGGCCTGCGAGGGTCGGAATCAAGAAGGGGATGATTCCACCTGATGTCTTGGGCATCGGCAGAGCCCTGGCTGCTTTAACCGGTCCCTTATGACTCAGGGCACTTTTAGCTACATACATCGCTGTCTTGATAAAGTTTTTTAAATACTCCTTCTTCTTCATCATCGTTGTCTTCTTCTTCTTCAGTGCACGTCGTGCAGCATTCATAATTTGCTTGAAATTCATCACCGCTAAGCCTAATCCGTAGAAATGTTGGAACACATGAGGCAATACTGACCATATGACTTATCTTAGAAAACAGATTAAGGAAAGGCAAACCTACGTTTCCAGCATTTGTAGACTTAGAGAAAGCTTTTGACAATGCTGACTGGTATACTCTCTTTAAAATTCTGAAGGTGGCAGGGGTAAAACACAGGGAACGAAAGGCTATTTATCTGGAACCGCGTGACCGCTACGGTCGCAGGTTCGAATCCTGCCTCGGGCATGGATGTGTGTGATGTTCTCAGGTTAGTTAGGTTTAAGTAGTTCTAAGTTCTACGGGACTGATGACCATCGATGTTAAGTCCCATAGTGCTCAGAGCCATTTGAACCATTTGAAAGGCTATTTACAATTTGTACAGAAACCAGATGGCAGTTATAAGAGTCGAGGGACATGAAAGGGAAGCAGTGATTGGGAAGGGAGTGAGACGGGGTTGTAGCCTCTCCCTGATGTTATATAATCTGTATATAGAGCAAGCAGTAAAGGAAACAAAAGAAAAATTTGGAGAAGAAATAAAAACTTTGAGGTTCGCCGATGACATTGTAATTCTGTCAGAGACCGCAAAGGACCTGGAAGAGCAGCTGAACGGAATAGACATGGTCTTGAAAGGAGACTATAAGATGAACATCAACAAAAGCAAAACGAGAATAATGGAATGTAGTTGAATTAAATCGGGTGATGCTGCGGGAATTAGATTAGGAAATGAGACGCTTAAGGTAGTAAATGAGTATTGCTATTTGGGGAGCAAAATAACTGATGATGGTCAAAGTAGAGAGGATATAAAATGTAGACTGGCAATGGCAAGGAAAGCATTCCTGAAAAAGAGAAATTTGTTAACATCGAGTATAGATTTAAGTGTCAGGAAGTCGTTTCTGAAAGTATTTGTATGGAGTGTAGCCATGTATGGAAGTGAAACATGGACGATAAATAATTTGGACAAGAAGAGAATAGAAACTTTCGAAATGTGCTGCTACAGAAGAATGCTGAAGATTAGATGGGTAGATCACATAACTAATGAGGAGGTATTAAATAGAATTGGAGAGAACAGAAATTTGTGGCACAACATGACTAGAAGAAGGGATCGGTTGGTAGGGCATATTCTGAGGCATCAAGGGATCACCAATGTAGTATTGGAGGGCAGCGTGTAGGGTAAAAATCACAGAGGGAGACCAAGAGATGAATACACTAAACGGATTCAGAAGGATGTAGGTTGCAGTAGGTACTGGGAGATGAAGAACCTTGCACAAGATAGAGTAGCATGGAGAGCTGAATCAAACCAGTCTCTGGACTAAAGACCACAACAACAACAAAGCCCAACTTAATTTTCCCATGCGTGGTTTTATCATCTGCAAATGCCGCATTGCGCTGTCCTACGTCAAAATCCTTTCTTCTGCGTTTCGGCTTAGCCTTATCAGCTAAACTTCGATCTGAGACGTGACGTCCTGAGAGATTTTTGTCTTTTGCGTTTGCGATGTCCTGTTCCAAACACGCCTCGTCAAGCAGGTTAATTCCCTTATAGCCATGGGCAAAACGTTTATGAAGCTTTGTACCAGGACCACAGTAGTTATATCCCAGAATGTGTAATTCCACTGGCTGTTTGTCTAGAATACCACCGCCTCCTATAACGTGTCTCCTATCATGCAAGTTATGGTACTCTGCTGGTTGTGCTCTGTGCACTCCATTATATAGCAAATCGTCAGCGTTAACCCAGCTGTTTTGTGTCACGAGAAAATCAAGCCATTTAACTAGTGCTCTGTTCGCTCGACATCTTATGACATGCGCTATGAGAAACAAGAGTGGTTCTGATTACTTTTGCATTTCCTCAGAGAAAAAGCGTCCCCGAATTTCAGTACCATTGCTATCCTTTAAGATGTAAGTTTGGGGATTTGTTCTCTGCAGTTTGGAAACAGTGACTATCTCTCTCTACCAGTTTGGGAGGTATAACTTCTCAAATGCTGTCTTGTGCTTTACGTACCAAATGACCTACATTAAATTTCTCTTTACGTGGATCCGTCATATTAATACGATAGTACACCGTATCCATGAGCCCATTATCATGAACATCGACTAGCCTCATTTTTATTGCACCATGTTTGGTTCAATTATACTGTACAATTACAATGAGCCACGAAGATTAAAACGCATCCACATTTGACCTTATATTGTTCTGTTCAGACGTTCCACGATACTCGTCTTCAGGTGGGTGAATGTTGAGTAGTCATGTATTCCGTACCGCTGCAACGCAGTCTTGAAATACATACGGTAAAACTCTACACCATGATCGGTTTGGAGGTTGTCCGGGCATCGATTCCTCCCTGTCTGCAACAAATGCTCAAATACATCCGCAACGTTTCTCCCTGTTTCTGTTTTAACAGGCAATGCCCAGCAAATTGGGCGTATTTATCAATAACCATTGAAATATATTTGAATCCACTATTCTCATATGAATATTCTCTTGTATCTATAATATCAGCAAGCCTTAAGTCATCCAGACCTTTAATCATAACATGCCTAGGAGGGTATATTTTCGTGCTGGTTTGTGCAGTACTCGAACTACTGTCTGCATACTTCAGTTATACCTCTCTCTCTAAGCTATGAAATTATTGAGACGACCTCATGCGAATGAGTCGAATTGCCTGAAGCAACTGATCCCATGAGCAGTCGTAGTTGATTTGTTATCTCACTTGGGTCAATGTATTATACATACTGAGGAGACTGACTGCTGACTCTTTTATGCTGAACGTCAATGACATCATCACTGCAATACCGACCGCTTAAGAGTAACGGCTTTACAACGTCTCTGTAGCCGGCCGAAGTGGCCGTGCGGTTAAAGGCGCTGCAGTCCGGAACCGGTGTAATGTTTTGTCTGTAAAGACGTGTATTTGTTGCCTTTATGATTCCTTCACTCTCACACATAAATAAGGGCCTCCTGTTTTGTCTTTAGGCTGATCCGTGATAAGACAGGCAAACAATTATACTAATGGAGGATTCTGAGTATTTTCTCTAATTTCATTCACTCTCTCTCTCTCTCTCTCTCTCTCTCTCTCTTCTATGTACGATTTTAAATATAATATTTCATTACGTGAAATCAGCCCATTAGAATCTCTGGTGGAGCCCTTCGTCTTAACATTCAGCGGCTGGATTGCTGTAAAAGATCTTTATATCTATTATTATTGTTAAGCGCTGCATTCAGTTGGGAAAATCGATCGTTTGAACAATTCGTTCCTTTTACGACAGATTTTGAATTTCAGATGTGTCCGAAGCCTTTTTGGACGATTTTATAAAGACTTGATTGCAGGCTCTCTTCGTCACAGCTGAAACTTCCCCACTAATTACAGGGCCAAGACAATCATCAATGATTCAGACAAAGAACTCATTCGTCATTCACTCTAGAATAAAAGGGTCACAAACCTTATTTTTGAGGAAAATTGTATATTCAATCCATCTCAATTACATGTTCCGTTTTCTGTTGATTCCAAGTCTTACTTAATTTGCATTTACAGTTTTTTTCTCTCTTCAAATAACCCGCTAGTGGCACAAACGTTAATAGCTCGCTTTAGCAAGAAGAAGAGCAAGTATGTCTCTTTTAGAAACCCGACAATCTTCCAACAGATACTTCCGAAGTTGTCCTCGTTACCCGTCTATAATAACCATGGAGAATACATATATGTCTCTCTGTTATTCCAAAGAATAAACGTACTGGAAAATACCTTGGCGTCGACGAGCTGTCGGCGCATATATTACTAGAAAATCCGATCAGATGCTTTTCAAAAGCGAATAAATGTGGATGATTTGATTGACCATTATTAATTATTGCGTGGTAGAGGGTAATTTTCCGTGGGGAGATTACAATGCCCCTTGCAGCGAGCGAAGTTTGTGAGCTCAATTTTGATTTACCAAACACACTTCGCAAGCTATCTATTAGTGTGGATAACCCGGAAGTGATAATTGTCAGTCCTCCGACTGAAAAAGAATATTGTGTTTGAGACAGACGAAGAAAATAAATATTGAAAACTGAAGAAATGAAGAGACAGGTACCGCGGCTGTATTGCTTTTACGTGCATCTAGGTGTTATGTTTGCTGTGCACAACCAAGGAAGATGATCTTTCATGCAACTGTTATCAGGGTCTACCCATTCGGGAACTTTCTTAAGCAGGGAAACCTTGGAAAACCTCTTAAGCCTAGACCCCCAGCCTACGGTACATAGAAGATAGGAAAGCCTATAGAAGAAAAAAAAATTAATTTTGAAATAGATCTCTAAAGGAAAGACAGGGATCAATTTATATGACGATTTGGAGAAGAGTGATTTGTGCCTCTAGCAAAAAAAAAAAAAACATTTTACAATAAATAATGTGAATTTTCGTTTTACAATCTTGTTCCTAGGACAATATATTGCGGTGCTAAAACTCCCCCGGGTCTTGCATGTCCCCGACGTCCACATTTGTAGTCGGTCTTCTACGCGGCCCACTTTGTAGTCGGTCTTCTACGCGGCCCACAGTGGGAAGAGTAGAAGGAACAGGGAAACTCGAATTCACATGCAACATTCATTCCAAAAGAATTAGCAATGACCAAAAGGGAAACTCTTCCTGTAAGAGAACTGGTTAGGTTGCACCGTCCAAGATTCTCCTTTTTGAAAGCAAAATCCTTATGGCTTCATGCATCCTTTTTGTTACGACGTACTTCAAGGAATTTAGCCATTAACTAATGATGTTGCTAAAAGCATCATCATATTTACTCTCGTTTGAATATTCTTTTTGACTTTGCATCCCCACTTGTGCTTATAAGTCCAAAAAATTCTGACACATTTTCTATCACTGATTTGTTCTTCGTAATTTAAAGGATTCATGCAACTTACAGTAGATTTTGGATTCAAATCATCGAATAATGGAAAGTGTGGTTCATTTTATACAAAGGCATAATCCATCATTTCCTTGAAAAGTCATATAATTTATCTATACTCAAAAACTTTTTATTCTAAATACATATATTTCTCCGCTTGATTGCTGTAATATAAAAGTTATTAGCATTGAGGAATGCGGATTCACTTCTTTCATTTATTCTCTGATTCATACGGCGTTCATACATGCACATATATGGAAATGGATTTTTCAAACAAAATTCCCAAACGAACACGAACCATTAAATAACTACTAATTCTATGAATATTACTTTCTTTAATCATTCATTAATAAATTAAAAACTCTTAACTTCTAATTATAACATCTTTTCTTTTTAAAGTTCAACATGAATCAGTTTACCCTCGCGTTTGACGCGAGTCTCTTACAAAGCATATCTGTGTCGTCTATATCGATTCTAACTCTCGCGCCGACGTCAACTGTTTTGCGCGGGAAACTATCTTTGCGGCGTTAACCGTCACTCACGATTCACTGCCACAACACATCCCTTCACACGTTTACACATCTAAGCATGCACTTGAAACTATATATGAACATTCACGCGGAACCTCTTTTGATTATTCAGCGTCATTTGCGGGAAACATTTCATTCTTCTTGAAGGTTAGTTAGATCCTTTATAAATCTTGATGACATTAGCAATGCTAAAGTTCCATGTTCACCCAAACCACAGGTGAAGCCAATCTCCCCTATCTTCTTTACAACACTCGATAGTAATAGTTAGTCACTATTTCTATAATCTATGTCACTGATTAACTATCTCAATTTAAAGTTTTCTAACACTACACACACAGTTTATTGTTACGTTTTTTCGAGCGTTCATCTCTGTCACTCGCGGACTCAGTAAGGTAATATGCTCCTCCCAAGTCTTCGATGCAATAAGCAAATCATCAACAAACACTGTTATCCTGCTTCTGAGTTCTGGGCCTAGTGCATAATCTAGAGCTGCTATAAAGATTCCAGCACTAATGTTGAGTCCGAAAGGAACTACAGTAAATTGGTAACTTCTTCCGGAATAAATAAAAACCATATATTTCCTTGATGACTCATCCAGCTTGACTTGCCAATAAGAACTCCGCAAATCAATGCTCGTCAAATATTGGACATCCTGGAACCGTTGTATAAGTTCGTCTATGTTTTCCGGATGTGTTCTCACTGGAATTATGATTTTATTTATTTCTCTGGCGTCGAGTACCAGTCTCACAGTCCCATTTGGTTTTGGCACGACCAACAATGGGGAGCAGTATGGGCTTGTAGAGGGTTCGATTAAACCCCATTTCAACATGCGATCTATTTCTTTTTGAACTTGAGCCTTTAACCTCCAGGGAACAGGATAGAAAGTTCTACAATACGTTTCGTGCGGCTTAACGTAGAGATGGCATATGTATCCCTTAATAACTCCTGGCCTTTCATCAAACACGTTTTCATACGCTAATAATAATTCTTTGAGCTGCTTCTTCTGATCTTCAATAATGCAGTCGGATTCATTTAACTTCTCATACACTAATTGACCGAAATCTCCTTTGACTTGGAACTCACTAATTACATGCTGTTTAGAATTTTGTGCCGTCCTGATTACTTGCACACTGATCCCACTATTATATTTTCTGGTAAGGCTTTCTTTTTTCAACAAGTCCAACTCAATTTCTTGTTTATTTACATTTAACCAAATTTTTCCTGTTTTAAAATCTATTCTGCATCCGTATTGACGTAGGCTATCGACTCCGATAATGCAGTCTACCACCAAATTTTTCACAACAAGGAATGTGCTTAATATTGCTACATTTCCGACTTCTACACTTAGTAGTGACTGCACTTTTACATTAGCCGATCTAGCCCCAACGGCGCCTATTATTCTGCAATTTTCAACTGGAAAAATTGGTACTCGTCTTATATTTCTGATCTTGTTGAATAGAGCCTCCGAAATAACATTTGTGGTTGCAGCTGTGTCTAAAACCGCCACAATAGGTACAGTCTCCAAAATGACTTGCACTTCAGCTACTGCCACCTTTTCCTTATCCTCATCCTGTGGTTCTAAGTCCTCGGTCAGTTCATCTGCCAGTAATCGTCCATCATTATACGTTAGCATGGGTACACATATCCTGTTGCTCCTCAACCAATTGTTGACCGCTCCTCCGGGGCACGAGTGGGTCCTTACAAGTTTGTTGGATTTTGATTTGCCTGCTGGTTGACATCGTCCGTCACTTCGGTAATTACCGGTTGATTCGCAGATGTCCGTCCCCACTGATGTTGGTTATTTGAGTTCATTCCCCCCGGTTGATTCCACTTTCTATTACTGTTATTGTTCCAGGCTTGAGGTCTGAAATTCCTTCCGTTCCCCCACACGGGATTGTATCTTTTCCCATTCCTGTTGTTCCTTGGATAGCCCCTCGCAAGACTATTGCCGGTATTACTATTGAGATTTTGAGGGGTTTCTCCACTATTTAACGATCTCTGTGCATTCCCTTGCCTACCATTTGGCGGAGGTTCTATCTCCCTATATTGGAATCTGTTATTACGGGCTTTCTGGTTGTTCTCTTCGATAATATCTATATGGTCTAACGTCGTGAGGAACGACTCCAAGTCTTTATCGTTGCCGTAAATTAATTGATTCCGGATGCTGGTTGGCAGTCTTGCCTTAAGTATGTTTATTATATCTGGCAAAGGCATAGGTCTGTCCCAGTATCTAGTTTTATTTATATATTTTTCAAAATACTTCCTAAGGCTTCCTTTTGAAAAGGAGAAAGGCTCTGGGTAGAGCACCTCCTGCCTCAGGCGTTCCTGTACCCCTTCTGACCAGAACTTTGCTAAAAACGCCTTCTCAAAATCGTCATATGTCGAGCAAACAGAAGTCATGTCCGAAGCCCAGATCGCCCCCGAACCTTGTATATATCCTGTAACGAAACTGATCTTCTGCCACTCCGACCAATTTCTGGGTAGCACTCCTCTGAAACTTCGAATAAAAACAATTGGATGGACCCCCCTTTTGTCAGTGTTAAAAATCTGCAATTGCCGATGCTTTATCATTTTTTCTTCGGCATGGCAAAGGCTTTCGTAATCTCCGTTAGATAAAAATTCACGCGAACAACTAGCTCGTGGCAATTTAATGTTTGAGTTACTTACACCAGTCGGTATCGTGTGCGAATGTGCAGTAACTGGCTCTATAGTCGCTGCCAACTTCTGCTGCTGGCCTGTATTCATTTGTTCTGAGCCTTGTTGTGAAACGCGCATCGACTCTTCTATCGTTTGTTTCCAATGCTCTAAATCAGCACCTAACTGCTGTCGCACTTCCTCAAGTCCTTTCGCAAACAAACTCTCTTCCTGTTTGCCAGATAAACTCTTGAATGCTGCTTTAACATTTTACTCAACGTTTTCACACATTAGCCTTTTATTTTCTAATGTGATTTCGGATAATTTACCCGTTAATACATTAATTTGGTGGTCTATAACATCTTGACGCTCTGTCAGATGTTCAACACTTTCCTTTAGGTTAGTCTGCGTACGTGCCAATTCAGGAAGTTGCGCAATTGCACATGAGATGGCATCTTGCTTTTGTACTAGTTGCGGAACCATTTCCACCTGTTCCCGTACGGTATCTATCTTAATAGCCACATACTCCTTCATTTCTACACGTACGCGGTGAGTAGATTCCTCACATTGAGCTTTCACCAATTCTATTTGTGCAGTTAATTTTCGTTCCGTCTCTTCGGCCTGATCTTTAAGTTCCTTGGTCTTCGCCTCTATCCGCTGCTCTAATTCGGAAAAACTATCTTGTAACTGCTGTTTAATCTCAGTTTTCAAATTTTCCTGTCCTTCCGTAACTGAGGCTAATTTCGCGTTCAAATCATTTTGCCCTTCAGTAACTGAGGCAAATTTTGTATTCAAATCATTTTGCCCTTCAGTAACTGAGGCTAATTTCGCGTTCAAATCATTTTGCCCCTCAGTGACTGAGGCTAATTTCGCGTTCATGTCGGTTTTCAAATTTTCCTGCCCTTCAGTAACTGAGGCTAATTTTGTATTCATATTATTCATGCTCTCGGTTATCATCTGCATCTGTCTCATGATAATGACTAATGGATCTAATCCATGTTGCGTACTTGCCGTTACATGTCCCTCCGTATCTACAGGGCGTTCTATTGCGCTATCTGTAGCCATCGGTTCTACAACACTTCTTACTGCATCATTATTATCAGTGCTAACAGCTGAAGGCTGTTGCGTGCTGCTCTGCTCTGCTTGACTCATCTTAAACATTGCCCTAGTTAAAACCATATAAATGTTCTACCGTCAATATATATATATATCTTCCTTCTACTGTCACTATATGTAACTCCGTTCACACAAGAGTACTTCTGTGGATAGTTTCTTACTGTACTTATACAGATAAATGCAACTGGGGCAGGTCAATCAAACTACATCTAGCATGAACACGATTAATCAATGTTCAAATATCCAATAATACTAAATAGAAAAGCGTATACTTCATCTATACTAGCAAGCTTTAATAATAAAATTATAGATCTGGCCTTTTCTCTGCGCCCAGCTTGTTGTTTTATGTTCTTATTTGTAGATCCACTTAATTTGACTGCGAGTATTTCTTCTCTTTTCCAAGCGTCAGTTAAGTTGGCTCGTCGTAGTTCACATGAAACAGAGAACAAAATTATTTTAGCAACGTCCAAAAACGTGTCCTGTCACGGATTGGCCATTATAATGAATTATATAATGTTATTGGGAATGCAGCTTGCCGCTAACTTGGTGTAATGTTTTGTCTGTAAAGACGTGTATTTGTTGCCTTTATGATTCCTTCACTCTCACACATAAATCTGTACCGTAAAATAAGGGCCTCCTGTTTTGTCTTTAGGCTGATCCGTGATAAGACAGGCAAACAATTATACTAATGGAGGATTCTGAGTATTTTCTCTAATTTCATTCTCTCTCTCTCTCTCTCTCTCTCTCTCTCTCTCTCTCTCTCTCTCTCTCTTCTATGTACGATTTTAAATATAATATTTCATTACGTGAAATCAGCCCAATAGAATCTCTGGTGGAGCCCTTCGTCTTAACATTCAGCGGCTGGATTGCTGTAAAAGATCTTTATATCTATTATTATTGTTAAGCGCTGCATTCAGTTGGGAAAATCGATCGTTTGAACAATTCGTTCCTTTCACGACAGATTTTGAATTTCAGATGTGTCCGAAGCCTTTTTGGACGATTTTATAAAGACTTGTCGATTGCAGGCTCTCTTCGTCACAGCTGAAACTTCCCCACTAATTACAGGGCCAAGACAATCATCAATGATTCAGACAAAGAACTCATTCGTCATTCACTCTAGAATAAAAGGGTCACAAACCTTATTTTTGAGGAAAATTGTATATTCAATCCATCTCAATTACATGTTCCGTTTTCTGTTGATTCCAAGTCTTACTTAATTTGCATTTACAGTTTTTTTCTCTCTTCAAATAACCCGCTAGTGGCACAAACGTTAATAGCTCGCTTTAGCAAGAAGAAGAGCAAGTATGTCTCTTTTAGAAACCCGACAATCTTCCAACAGATACTTCCGAAGCTGTCCTCGTTACCCGTCTATAATAACCATGGAGAATACATATATGTCTCTCTGTTATTCCAAAGAATAAACGTACTGGAAAATACCTTGGTGTCGATGAGCTGTCGGCGCATATATTACTAGAAAATCCGATCAGATGCTTTTCAAAAGCGAATAAATGTGGATGATTTGATTGACCATTATTAATTATTGCGTGGTAGAGGGTAATTTTCCGTGGGGAGATTACAGGAGGTTCGAGTCCTCCCTCGGGCATGGGTGTGTGTGTTTGTCCTTAGGATAATTTAGGTTAAGTTATGTGTAAGCTTAGGGACTGATGACCGTCGCAGTTAAGTCCCATAAGATTTCTCACACATTTCAACATTTTTTTCTCAGAATGATGCGTTTGTACGTCCCTAGTTCTTTAACCCTAGCATCTAATTCATTGATCAGTGTTAGGCGTATCTGGGCACGCCTTAACTTTACGTTCGAGAGACTGAAATTTCCACCTATGTATAGACAAATTCTCTGTCTATGCAGACCTACCCTCTCAGGCGAACTTGTCCATAATGTGATGTAGACTGACATAATCATCACTTTTTTCATGACTACGTGTATATATAGAACCTCCTGAAAGGTCCGTCTATACATGCCATCATTCAGTTTTCTTGACTTATCATTAAGAAGAAACCCGTAATTTGTGTGATTCCGACAATCCGCACATATCTTTACAAGATCACTGAATGACATGTCGGTTCCCATATGTGCCTGGTAAATGTGTTTTAGATTCAAATTTTCTTGTGTGAAATCTTTAATGAGATTTGCTTTATCGTTCACCAACTCCTTCAGGATTCTGGAATATGTCTTACTCAAATAAAATACGTCAGTACTCATATGATGACCAAAACAGAAATATTGTAGAATTTGATCTTAGTTTTCCACTGCAACATCATCAAATACGAACCCTGTGTTTGGCTTTACTCTCTCTGGTGCGAAAATTTGATTGCTTTGACCGGCCGGAGGGGCCGAGCGGTTCTAGGCGCTACAGTCTGGAACCGCGCGACCGCAATGGTCGCAGGTTCGAATCCTGCCTCGGGCATGGATGTGTGTGATGTCCTTAGGTTAGTTAGGTTTAAGTAGTTCTAAGTTCTAGGGGACTGATGACCTCAGCAGTTAAGTCCCATAGTGCTCAGAGCCATTTGAACCATTTTTTGATTGCTTTGACTGAATGTCGTGTATGTTACACCATCAACACCCCTGCAGTATCTTTTGTAGCATCTGGTACTTGGCTTGAAACAGCGGTTTTGAAAATACGCATACATGTTCAAAGCAGTTAGTAATGACATGAGAATATTTGTCTTGCCACCTTTTTAGGGACCTACAGTTATCGCTTTTATGTTATCTTGTAGGAGAATCCGATTCTTATTCCTCTTGATCTTCTTCTTGTGGTCTTCTTCCGCGCCATCACAGGACCAGTCACTTACAATCAAATCCGGATGCTTCGCCTACCCAGCCATGATACTTGTAAGTAGGCTGTTTATGTTTTCTCTATGTAAGTAGGCTGTTTATGTTTTCTCTATGTAAGTAGGCTGTTTATGTTTTCTCTATGTAAGTAGGCTGTTTATGTTTTCTCTATGTAAGTAGGCTGTTTATGTTTTCTCTATGTAAGTAGGCTGTTTATGTTTTCTCTATGTAAGTAGGCTGTTTAGGTTTTTTATTGGTAACGCCACCTCTGTATGAAAATCACTGGCTGTGTTGTGTGCAGTCTGTGGCTAGTTTGCATTGTTGTCTGCCATTGTAGTGTTGGGCAGCGGCAGCTGGGCTGTTAACAGCGCGTAGCGTTGCACAGTTGGAGGTGAGCCGCCAGCAGTGGTGGATGTGGGGAGAGAGATGGCGGAGTTTTGCAATTTGTCATGAACTGATATATATATTATGACTTGTGATGATATTAAGGTAAATACATTGTTTGTTCTCTATTAATATCTTTCATTTGCTAACTATCCCTATCAGTAGTTAGTGCCTTCCATAGTTTGAATCTTTTATTTAGCTGGCAGTAGTGGCGCTCGCTGTATTGCAGTAGCTTGAGCAGCGAAGATTTTTGTGAGGTAAGTGATTTGTGAAAGGTATAGTTTAATGTTTGTCAGGGCCATTCTTTAGTAGGGAATTTTGAAAGTCAGATTGCGTTGCGCTAAAAATATTGTGTGTCAGGTTAAGCACAGTCCTGTATAAATTGTTCAAAGGGGAAGTTTCATATGTCGACCCTTAGCCTAGGATACCTCACTGGAATCTTCTGATTTTTTCTTGTAGTTTGTGTATTTAGTGTAGCTTTTGTTTATTGCTAGCGCGTAATTGTAGAGAGAATCTCCTTTGTAGTTGTAGCCTTTCATTGTTGTACAGTAAAACAGTTGTGGCATGCATATAGATTTGCACCAAGTATTTCGCAGCTGTAATTAACTAGATATTATTTTCAGTGTTATGTTAATGTGTTCTCTTATTTTTGCTCTTCAAATTGTGTCTTTCTGTGTTGTCGTGTGAAATACTGTGACAATAATGGCGTGTGAAAAACGTAATACTAGGCTCCAAAGTAAACTGAGAAATGACAGTGAAAATGAAAGCAGTGTGTTAGCGCCACCGAGTAATGAATTAACTGATGTTCAAAGTAGTAATTTGATAATTGTGCATAGGGAAATGGAGCGGGCGGCAAACAATGGCGTGGACAGTGAAACAATTAGTGAAGAGGGAAGCATTATCGATCGATCGGTCGGCAACAGCTCGCCTCAGGAATCCGAAATGATAGGACACAATTTTGCAAACACTGTAGATTCAGGTTTTGCGTCCTCACCGTTTTCTCAAATGAGTCAAGACACGTTTTCCGCTTGTCAAAATGTGAATGTTGCCGGTGCAAATTCACTGTCGAAAAGCACTGAGGAACATGTTTCAGACACCAGTGCATTGTTATTACAGTTAATGCAACAAATGAGACAAAGGCTACAAAAGTTAGACACAACGCTTGAACAAAATCAGAAACAAACACAGCAACAGTTACACACAATGGAACAAAATCAGAGACAAACACAGCAGAATCTTAAAAAGTTAGACACAATGGAACAACACCAGAGACAAACACAGCAACAGTTAGACACAATGGAACAAAATCTTCAAAAGTTAGACACCACACTTGAACAAACACGTGAAGATTTAACTACTGAGTTGCATAAAATCGAATCGAAATGTCAAAAAGTCTGTAACGACGTAAAAACACAAATTTGTGAGCATTTTCAACCTATTTTTTCGCGGCATGAAAATGCATTACAGAATCACGAAGCAGCCATAAAAGAACTGCAAATTATTGTTCATGAAAATCATGAGACCTTGCAAGCTAAAATTGACTCAGTTGCATCTACCGATTCGGTTACGCAACTTGCAAAAACTCAGGAAAACTTAAAGGACACAGTAGAAAGACACATGGAGGAAATTAGTTCATTATCAGAGAAAGTAGTTGAACTTTCGGATCAGCTAAATAATTTATCTACGAAGGTAGATGATAATCTGAATGACACAAAACCGGTAGTCTTTAATAACACAGAAGAGAGCGAACAAATTAGGAAACTGAAACAAAATCTGAATCAAATTGATACGCAACACCAAAGAGAAATCCGGGAAGTACAAGATCAGCTAACACAGGTAATACAAGAATTACGTATTTCAGAGGACACTCGCGCTCCAACACGGGAAGAGGGACTTAGAAACACGGAAAAGCTGCAAAATAATAACACAGGGCATTTCGGAAGTAATGAAAGAAATTGGGAATGTGCACCGAATTTTGAGATGGAACCGCCGATGCGACGTAACAATGACCGACATGCGACTCGCCGACATGATGATTTTGACTATAAGCTGTTCATTACTACACGTAAATTCAAAACGTTTAAGAATTCTGCCAACGACATTCATCCACAAGCATGGCTCCATCAATTCTCTCATTGTTTTCCTCCCAACTGGTCGTTGGAACACAGATTAGAATTTATGTGTGGCTACTTAGAGAATGAACCAGCTGTAAGAATGCGATCGGTAATTCACGATTGCCACAGTGAAGGAGAGTTTTACCATGCCTTCCTCTCAGCATATTGGTCTCCAGCCACACAAGACCGAGTAAAACATAACATCATAATGATGAAACACTTCGAACAATCTGAATTTTCCAGTCTTGTGAAATATTTTGAAGACATGTTGCACAAGAATCAGTACCTGTCAAACCCATACAGCCCCTCAGAACTCATCCGCATTTGCTTACTCAAATTGCCTGAACATTTACGACATATTATTTTGGCAGGACGTTGCAAAGACGACATTGAAGCATTTCAGGGTCTGTTACAAGAATTGGAAATTGACACTGACAATCGGGGAACGCGGAAACAGGAGCACAACAATTACAGGTCACATCTGTCACAATTCCACGATGAAAGAAGTAATAACTGGACACGACAAGGCTATTCTCACAACACATATCGTGACCAAAACAGACACCACCCATATGACAACCATTGGCAGAGTAATAGTTACAGAGAAAGATCGCATTTCCGTAGTAATGAATATGACAGAGATAACCATAGAAATAGACAATATGGTAACCAAAACAATTATTATCAAGGGAGGCAGAATAAATTCAGACGCAACGGACCAGCGCGCAGTTACGATTCAGGGAGAAATTCTCCACCATGTGACCGACAAGAAAAAAACTATGGAATCTACCGACATGACGACAGACGATATGATCGTAACGACAGACCTGAATTGCATCAGAACTGGCGGGATTCAAACAGAGCAGGGCCCTCTCGTCACGGTGAATTTGTAGAAGTTAGGTCTCCAAATCCCAATAACGACGCGCGCCAACAAAGAGACAATAGGCAATGACTCGCACAGCAGGCAGCCGCGTGCGCCCGCTGGCTCCGAGAAAAATAACATAAGACGCTAGCCTTGAGAAAAATTTTAGCATTCTTTACCGATGTATACAACATGATAATTCTTTGAAGTTGAAACTCTGTGCACTAGGAAGAGTAAAAGATTGTACCACATTTCACATGTAAAACCGATTATTGAAAGATAATCTGCTTTTTAATTTTGTCTTTGCCATAAAACGTTTCACTTCACATTTCTAGTATGCTTTGTCTGACTAAAGAAACTGTTAACATGCAACAATGTTTGAAGTTAAATATCCAGTCTAGAACCTAGAGAACTTATTTAAACAGAAATTACGAATGCATTGTTATAGTAAACAGACGTCACAGTGTTATTGTGTGTGTACATTCTTGCTTGTTTGTTGCACGATTACGTAACGACTATAAGGCTCACATACTTAGAACATTTACCAGTACTGCTAATGAGATTTTAATGCAACATTTTGGTTTATTTGAAAATACATTCTGGATTTAAAGTACTTTCTGTGAGATACCAGATGACACAAGTTAGTTTATGTGACAGCTACACGATTTTATCACGACGCTACTAATGAGTGACAATTTACAATGTTGATTTGGCGGTGTTTCTGTTTTATATCTGCACAGTTTTCTGAATTCTTCTGGAAAGAAAAACATGTTTTAGTAGTAACTTTTATGGTATAGCAACAATGAGACAGCCTTTTTTCGTGGCACAACAATACGTTACTGTACAGTACTTTCCTCATCACGGCAATAAGCGTAATAACTAAGACATTTATAAGCAAAGCATTTCACTTTTGTGTATTATGAGGTAAGTACATTGACTTCTGCAAAACTTAGCTTTCGGAGGACGATAACTACGACACTTCCACACAGATTATGTTGCAACAAGACGCACATTTAGCGCTACAGTACACGTATTTGAGTGATTAATTTTGTACTTAAAACATTTATTTTTAAAGAGTTTTGAATTACAAAGAAAGTTTTCCGTGATACATTTCATTCCATTGCTGTAATCTGTAACACCTGAGGGTATAATTACATTAATCCTCAGGGGGGTACACACTTACTTTGTGTACCATGTGTGTGGCAACCACAAGGAACCCTAGCTAATATGGTATTTGCTTATACAACTTTACACTTCGGTACCATATTTCTCTAACACAGAATTACACAGCTATCTGATTATTTGACAGAGAAACAAACATTCTTTTTACTACATCAGTGACAGATGTTTACGCATTTACAGAGTTGGATTACTTCACAGTTATGAAATTGTATTTTGTCTGTACTGTGTGAACTGTTCATATTTTTTCGGAACCGTTGTGATACTATGAGAGCTTTGAATGATGTATTTGGTAAAGGGATTATGATTTTTAAAGTACGTTTGAGGCAGATGACACTTTTGACATGAGCAGAGAATTTTTTTTAATTATTGGAGGAAGTTACGACGATTTTAAGATTTGACTGAAGTGTTATGAGGTTATTTTTACGACGACGATGTGTATTATGCTGCTGAGGTATGTTTATGATTAATAGGCTGAGGCTATACGAGTTATTTGAATATGCTTCATATTTATAATGACGAAATATTGACGAGTGTCGACGAATATGTATATGTATAATGAGGTAAGGAATAATGAGTAGTGTTTAGGGACTCTGATTTATGAAAAGGATGTTGGAAACCAAGAATCGTACTTTAAGAGTTATGACATGTGTGAGTCATGTGTGAATGTATCACAATGCCACTGAAAATTTTTTTTGGACACTGTTATATTCATAGGATTTTGTTTCTACAGATTTGCAACGCTAATTCTTGACCTGTGAAATATTTTTATATGAGACTACCACGGTAGTGCTGTCGTAAATATTTCCGTACGAAAGTTAAGTGACCACCTGCACGTAATGCGTCGCGGGCACCCAGCTGTGTCAGACGCCTGGAGAAAAAGCCATTATTGCGAGCCCTTTTCAGCGGCACAGGTAGAAAAAAAAAAAGGGGGACGTGGGACGTGTCAAACACCTGGAGAACAAGCCATTAGGGTGTGCCTTTCATCGCTAATGCGACACCCTCGTTACTTGAAAACATATGATTACTCGCACTTTGTGCTAATTACTGAAATGCTTATGAATTGATGGGAAATATTCGTACATCTGCACACCTGATTACGACAAGCGTCTTTCTACGAGAGTTGAGAGCTACTAACTTATGAAATGTCACATGACTACTGAATGATATTTTTATACTTTGCTTTTCGTAGTTGCTTATTTCACTTGATATCTGGTTTCCAGCTGTGTTGCAGCATTGCTTTTATAAAATGAAATGCATTTGCTAATGTGAACACTTTCTGTCAACAGATCTATTAAATAATTATTTTATGATCCACATTGTTTAAAAAAAAGGAGCACTTGGAAAGGAAAGAACAATAAGAAGGGACTAATATCAGTAACTGCATCTATAATTTTCTTTTCAAGTACATGGTAATATTTCTTTTTACAATCAGTTGTTGTGGTGCACCACTTTAATTACTTAGACATTAAGATGTGATTATACATTTGCCTTATCTGCATTGTTATTTTTAGTGTAATATTTTTTTCTGCTTGAGCTATGTCATGTTTTGATATAAGTTATTACATTTGCTGCTGCTAGCTTTGCCAATCTGTATTTTTTGTCATTGCTGCTTGTGTTAATTGTTTTGTGCTGCTGCATTGCCTCGTTCCTTAGTTTAGCATCTGAGCTCAGTAGATTTAAGTTAGCTTAAGAGGGGGTAGCATCTAAGAGAATGAGTTGCGATGAATTGGAAGAAATGCATAGAGAAAACAGGTTTAGGTAGGATTTTCTTGGAAATAAATGTTGAGGTAAGAAATGTGTGAACATATAAATACAGAAAGCATGCTTAGATAGAATTTTTTTTGGTGGAAACAAAGGATGAAATAAGAGGAAAGATATATGAAGTTTTGGGTTGGACTGCAGTACCACATGTTACACTGAAAACGAACCCTGTCCTTTCCCTTTTGTGTTATCCCACTATGTGTTTGTGTACCCTTGTGTATTTGTTTTCTTCCTGTCTCTGTGTAGTTTCATAGAATTTTTTCTCTTTTAATATTAAGCTACATTCACTATGATGAGGAATACTGTTATCCTCGAATATAATTGGCATTAATAATATGTTATTTACTTTGTAAAGATATTAGACATTATTCATTCTGTTTAAATGCTCATGTGTGAAGTTGATGTTTCGCAAGTTATTCTGATTTTTTATGTATGTACTCATGTCATAATTCCTGTAACACTGACGTATATGTCTATTTCTATTCTTTTGTAAAGCCCCTATTACTACAAATGTTATCTATATTGTTATGTTCTTTAATGATGTATTTTGTACCTTTGTAATTGTATTTTCATGTTGTAAATTTATAAAATTGTAATTGTCACCAGTTCATCTTATTATGAACTTGTAAGTTACATTTCACTGCACACGTTTCTGTTGGTCATAGTATATGGACAATATGTGAGAAGTAGGGACTGTTAGTGTTTGCACGTGTGTTAATAATTCAGCAAGGGACTGGATAACAGCATTGCTGGTTCTAAGAACAATTTCAAAAACTTTGTGAGTGCACAAGTGGTGGTTTATGGACTTGCTATATTGTCCGCAAGACTCTTCGATGGTGATTGTGCACCTGCACAGTCGCAACAGATGGCTGCTGGCCATTTCTACAAGGACTACAGTGGGTCTACACCTTTGCTGACTCACCAGTACCATTATTTCTACAAGGACTGCAGTGGGTCTGCACCTCTGGTGGCCCACCAATACCATTATTTCTACAAGGACTGCAGTGGGTCTGCACCTCTGGTGGCCCACCAATACCGTAATCTCTACCAGGACTACAGTGGGTCTGCTCTGTGATGACCTACCTACCAATATTCTTCCAAACTACGACTGACTCTGCTGTGGGTTTGCTCTGTTGTGACCCAACACTTGTCTGCAGGTCGAGAGTCAGCACTGTCTTTCCGTTGGAAGGACAACACTACTTCTTCAAGACTGCATGGAAATCCACTACTTCCGTGTGCATTTTCTTTTACTGCTCAGACTTTGAGAAAAACACTGCTATTCTACTGTTATGTATGATTAGGACTGTCTTTATGGACTGTGAGAAATTTTGATCTTTTGACCAACATAATATTAATAAGTGTGTGCATTTTATATCTTTGTTACTGTAATTGTGAAAAATTTTTGTCAAATCTGTATTGGCCAGTGCCCAACACCATTTGTAAAAATTTTTGTGGGGAGCATGGGGGCTATGTAAGTAGGCTGTTTATGTTTTCTCTATGTAAGTAGGCTGTTTATGTTTTCTCTATGTAAGTAGGCTGTTTATGTTTTCTCTATGTAAGTAGGCTGTTTATGTTTTCTCTATGTAAGTAGGCTGTTTATGTTTTCTCTATGTAAGTAGGCTGTTTATGTTTTCTCTATGTAAGTAGGCTGTTTAGGTTTTTTATTGGTAACGCCACCTCTGTATGAAAATCACTGGCTGTGTTGTGTGCAGTCTGTGGCTAGTTTGCATTGTTGTCTGCCATTGTAGTGTTGGGCAGCGGCAGCTGGGCTGTTAACAGCGCGTAGCGTTGCACAGTTGGAGGTGAGCCGCCAGCAGTGGTGGATGTGGGGAGAGAGATGGCGGAGTTTTGCAATTTGTCATGAACTGATATATATATTATGACTTGTGATGATATTAAGGTAAATACATTGTTTGTTCTCTATTAATATCTTTCATTTGCTAACTATCCCTATCAGTAGTTAGTGCCTTCCATAGTTTGAATCTTTTATTTAGCTGGCAGTAGTGGCGCTCGCTGTATTGCAGTAGCTTGAGCAGCGAAGATTTTTGTGAGGTAAGTGATTTGTGAAAGGTATAGTTTAATGTTTGTCAGGGCCATTCTTTAGTAGGGAATTTTGAAAGTCAGATTGCGTTGCGCTAAAAATATTGTGTGTCAGGTTAAGCACAGTCCTGTATAAATTGTTCAAAGGGGAAGTTTCATACTGACTATGTCAGGTTTTGGCGTGCAATGGGTTTTTGTAGAAAAAATGAACACTTGTAATGAGAACAATATACACTACTGGCCATTAAAATTGTTACACCATGAAGAAATACAGATAATAAACGAGTATTCATTGGACAAATATATTATACTTGAACTGACATGTGATTACATCTTCACGCAATTTGGGTGCATAGATCCTGAGAAATCAGTACTCAGAACCACCACCTCTGACCTTAATAACGGCCTTGATACGCCTGGGTATTGAGTCAAACAGAGCTTGGATGGCGTGTACAGGTACAGCTGCCCGTGCAGCTTCAACACGATACCACAGTTCATCAAGAGTAGTGACTGGCGTATTGTGACGAGCCAGTTGCCCGGCCACCATTGACCAGACGCTTTCAGTTGGTGAGAGATCTGGAGAATGTACAGGCCAGGGCAGCAGTCGAACATTTTCAGTATCCAGAAAGGCTCGTACAGGACCTGCAACATGCGATCGTGCACTATCCTGCTGAAATGTAGGGTTTCGCAGGGATCGAATGAAGGGTAGAGCCACGGGTCGTAACACATCTGAAATGTAACGTCCACTGTTCAATGTGCCGTCAATATGAACAAGAGGTGACCGAGACGTGTAACCAATGGCACCCCACACCATAACGCCGGGTGATACGCCGGTATGCCGATGACGAATACATGCTTCCAATATGCGTTCACCGCGATGTCGCCAAACACGGATGCGACCATCATGTTGCTGTAAACAGAACCAGGATTCATCCGAAAAAATGACGTTTTGCCATTCGTGCACGCAGGTTCGTCGTTGAGTACACCATTGCAGGCGCTCCTGTCTGTGATGCAGCGTCAAGGGTAACCGCAGCCATGGTCTCCGAGCTGATAGTCCATGCTGCTGCAAACGTCCTCGAACTGTTCGTGCAGATCGTTGTTGTCTTGCAAACGTCCCCATCTGTTGACTCAGGGATCGAGGCGTGGCTGCACGATCCGTTACAGCCATGCGGATAAGATGCCTGTCATCTCGACTGATAGTGATACGAGGCCGTTGGGATCCTGCACGGCGTTTCGTATTACCCCCCTGCACCCACCGATTCCATATTCTGCTAACAGTCATTGGATCTCGACCAACGCGAGCAGCAATGTCGCGATACGATAAACCGCAATCGCGATAGGCTACAATCCGACCTTTATCAAAGTCGGAAACGTGATGGTACGCATTTCTCCTTCTTACACGAGGCATCACAATAACGTTTCACCAGGCAACGCCGGTCAACTGCTGTTTGTGTATGAGAAATCGGTTGGAAACTTTCCTCATGTCAGAACATTGTAGGTGTCGCCACCGGCGCCAACCTTGTGTGAATGCTCTGAAAAGCTAATCATTTGCATATCACAGCACCTTCTTCCTGTCGGTGAAATTTCGCGTCTGTAGCACATCATCTTCGTGGGTTAGCAATTTTAATGGCCAGTAGAGTATGTAGCCAGTTTAGCGCAATCACCTTACCGACTGAGCGACAGTGGCTACAATGGCCACTTTTTACAATGTTGAGATACTGGTAAGACAGTGTTGTCACAGCACTTATGCCATTCTTTCTTCAATGCTAATGCTCTTCGGAGGTAAGGAAGTGGAATGTTAGAAAGTACCAGTAGCCACTTCTGAGGAGTAGACTGGATGGTGCGTGATACAATCTTCATTGTGTCATTCAGATGGACATCTACCTTCTTTGTAGGGGTACTGTTAAGTTATACTGGACTGCAGTATTCAGCTACTGGGTATACTAAAGCAAGTGCTGTAGTCTGAGAGTAGATGCAGGGGGACCCCAGCCTGTTCCTGTGAGTTTGTGTAGGATGTTGTTACAGCTTTTGATTTTAGCAGACATTTTGCTTAGATGCGCATTGTATGTCAATGATCGATCAAAGAGACTCCTAGATATTTAGGGTGAGGATTGAATTTTAGCAGGTGGTCACGATATTGAACTTGAGGAATATAGCTGGCTTGTCTGTTGCTCAGATGGAAACTGCTGACCTCTGTTTTCGTTATGTTTGGTTTCAGTATCCAGGTTTTGAAGAACTTGCCGAGTCTCTGAAGATCTTCTGTGAGCGCGGTTACCGCTGCTGCGTAGTCATTGGACTGGGCTGTCAGTGCAAGGTCGTCAGCGTATATAAATTTGCTAGCAGTAGTAATTGGTAAACCCGCAGTGTATATGTTGAACAGCAATGGGGAAATGAACGATCCTTGTGGTAATCCACCATTCAGTCTGTAAGGTCTGCTTACGTTGCCATCTAGGTGCACTTCAATCGCTCTGCTGGCCAACATGTTGTTCAGAAGGGTGGCAAGTTTATTGCAGGGAATTATTTTAAGGAATTCAAGGATCATCGTTTTTCACCAAACTGTGTCGTATGCTGATGTCAGGTCCACAAACACAGCTACAGTCTTCTTGCAATCCTGAAACCCTCTCTCTATGTGACTTGCTAGGGCCAGCACCTGGTCGGTACAACTGTGCTTTGGTCTAAAGCGAGCTTGCTCTATTGGTGTGTTATCTAGGGTTGCAGCCGAGATTCTATTACATATTATTCTTTCCAGTAGCTTATAGCAGACACTCAGGAGGGCAATAGGCCTATAAGCTCATGCATTATCTCCACTTTTCCCAGGTTTCAGGTATTGCGACAGTTTTAGCTCTTTTGAGTATTGGTGGTAGCTGGTGTTGTAAAATTTAGCAAGCCATTCAGTTGTTCGAGGACCACAGTGTAATAAAATTCTGGATAAATACTATCTAGTGCAGCTGCTTTTCCTGATTTTACTTCCTTTAGCGCAGATGAAACCTCAACAGCCGTGATATCAAGTCAAAACTAAAAACTGCTTCAGCCTGGGACATCTTTGATTTTAACTCTGACCGAATTCTTTTTGCCTCTTTATTGTCGTTGTCGACAATTTTTTTTTGTCAGAGTAACTAATGTGTTTTCTATTGCATCTAGTTGTATCTTGGAGCACTTAGCACTGAATTTAGGAGTACTGTTACCAAGTTTTCGTAACATAGACCATGTTTTTCGGTTGGAGTGCTGAAAATTTGTACTTTCCATGAGGTTGGTCCATTTTTCTCTTCTAGCTGAGTCTAGGGAATTTAGTAATTCATCTGCGATTTCAGGGTCACCGCTGAGTTTATATTCTTCATTAGCTCGTTACATTTTAGATTCCAACCAGGGGCATAAGCCTTGCTGTATCCTCTTGGGATATGCCCCTTTGCGATGGCACATATTAAACCCGTAAAGCGCTTATAATTTTCTGTTTTAGATGGGATACACTGTATATAGTGTTACAGTTCGCTAGTGAATTTTGACCAGTTGGCTTTGGTAAAGTTCCAGCGTAACAATGGGACTGATCTGATGGCAGGCATTTCGAGGCCGACTTTGACGCGTGCTGCTCTGTGCTGATTTCGTGGGAAGTTGTTTAGAAGCTTCCTGCAACACTTCAGAGGCCTTCCGGATGAGTCCTTTGAGACAAAACATATATCCAGACTATAGTCCTTGTTCTACCTAGCAGAGTGGTAGGAGCCCTTTTCTTTGGCATCGTACAACAGAAAGATGTCTTCAGCATCGGCTCACTCTGACACGTCTTGGCCCTCTTTGTCGGTATAATCGTATCTCCAGTTGGTGCTCTTGCTGTTAAAATCTCCGAGGATTACAGCTGGGCGCTGGATGCTCTGGATGGCCCTTTGCTGTGGTCCAGCTCACATTCCCGGAAACGACACCCACGGCTATGAAGGTCGTTCTGACGCCCTTGCTGCCCGGCAACATCGTGGCACTGCCTGAGGATGTCAACATGAGCTGCACTCTCTCTGCTCCAACCTACCGAAGTGACTCAGTGGTTTGCACACTGGAATCACATTCGGAAGGACGACGCGTCCGGCTAATCTGATTTAGGTTTTCCGTGATTCGTCTCATCGCTTCGGGCAAATGCCAGGATGGTTCCTTTGAAAGGGCATGGCTGACTTCCCTCCCCATCCTTCCCTAATCCGTTGGAACCAGTGACGTCGTTGTTTGGTCCCCTTCTCCGAATCAACCAACCAACTGTAACAACAACAACGCTGTACTATTGGACATATAATAATTTTTTCTTCTGATTTTCGATAAATTAGTGTAATCGATGTTCTGATTTCATTTCTTTTTTTTCATGTCATTGTGTTAAGAAAACTGTAAACAAATTCCGATGTGAATATTAATATTTATGTCAAATTTCAAGCAATGTTATAACAGAACTGAAATGTAAGAAACGTTGAAACTATTGTAAGATGTCGAAGTTGTAATTGTGCTTCTGGTCCATACGTAGGCAATGTATTAGGATATGTAGAATGCAAAACCTCTGGTGAATACCCTGTCTGCAGGGGAGCGGTAAAAGGTGGATGGCAGGCGAGCGCGGGAAAATGCACACGGGCGCTGCACGGCATAACGGGCTCAGCAGTAGTAGTCGGAGTTGGGCATCGGTATGAGAAACACGTTCTGGATCGAGGAGGCTCTCCTGGAAAACGGGATTTCGTTGAGCCTCGGATGTGCCGTTTCCGACGCATATACAGCATGGCAATATTCCATAGGCACCAAACGGAAAAGTATGGCGACGCTAAGAAGAAGCAAAGTGCCGATACATCAAGAGCCATTGCTGTGATTGTATGTGTGCTCTGTGCCTCGCCATCTCGCCCCCTGCCGACCGCCGCATCGATGCGAACAGGTTGAAACTTTTAGTACTGTATTCGTGTGGACCAGTGTTATTTTTGTTCCATACTGTTCAATAACAACTTAAATTTTACCAGAACTGTACCATCATTTAATTATCCTCACAACTATCCTAGGCAGGGTCCTTTCCACATGTTGTGCAATCCGAGTGTCCCGAAATGAAGATTTAAAATTTATGTTAATAATAATTACCTGCCGACCTATCTATGTTAGAATGATGTTTAAAGAACTTTGTTGTTAATGAATATATAGGTAAATAACATAGGTCTGACAAAGTTGGAAGATAATTTTGAATTTGAATTAGTAATGAAGTTTAATTATTTTGAGGCAGAAATAATGGTAGTTAAATGAGCAGGAAATAAGACAAAAAGAGTAGTAACTCATATATTGGTAATCTTGAGTACTTAGTGATTTCAATTATCAAAATTTTCAATACAGTGATCATAACAGTTTCAGGGCCCTCCCCCCCCCCCCCCCCCTTTTTCTTTTCTATTCATTTGAATTCTGAAGTGTACTGAACTGATTTGACCAGCAAAGTTAAAGTTAATATAAAACCAAAATTTATCAGTGTTTTACCTTTTTCAAAATTGACATTGTATGTGTGTTTCGAAAGTGCTATTTCTAGGGTAACCTATGCCCGATTTTAATCAGATCAATAGACAGTACGAAGTTTGTAGTAAACATTATAGTGTTTTGTTGTGTATTTATGGCTTGTCCATGTTAGTACAGAAAGTTAAATTATTAGTTCAGTAGATTTTCTGGTTCTAAAATTTACCATATAATGCAGTGTTACTACGTGTTGTTATGCTTGAACGTACATCCACTTGTACAGGGAAGAAACTCAGTTAATGCCTAATTAGGCTGGCGACCGTATTAGTAATAACTTGGTAGCATCTGCTGTGTTGTTTGTTGTCTGTCCTAACGTGTAGTTGCACTTCAGACTTGCTTGACGTATCATTGTTGTTACTGAGTGGGTGTAAGTCTGATTTTGCCTCCATTCAGGTACACGCGGTCAACATATATACCAAAATCCTTTCTTATAAGGTGAAGCCCGTCAACTTACCATAGTACAGGCTTTAAAGAGTATCGTGCGCTGGCCCAGTGCAAGAGTGGGGAGGGATGACATGTTGCGACATTCTGCCTGTACGAACATGAATCCATTTGGCAAAACAATTTCGCGGGTTGCCTACATACCACGCTACCGCTCTGGACCAGAAAATAATTTTACAGCAGTTCCACTAGGCGGCCCTAGCAGTGCCACCTGGGGTCACAGACGGGGAGGGGGGGGGGGAGGGGTGGTGGGACCTATTTGCATCCATAACCCACATGACCCAAAGCAGTTCCTGTGATGTCCTGCTACGCAACAGTTTTTACGCCCATGCACTGTCATGCAGAGTGAGTTCACGTCAAGCTGGAGCTACAGGCGGACATCTACTACACTACGATGATTCTGCCTGCTGCCGACCAGCTGCATCCTCGACGGCCTCTGCAGCTTCCCCAACGGTCCAGTCTCCACGGCTGGATGTCGTAACCTGGTTCACAAAATTTGGTAGAACATTGACGATATTCTGTTTTCCTAAGGTGCTATATCACTGTGTACATACTAAAACAAACTCTTGTGGAACATAGTTTCCGTGTGTAACAATAGGACTTTTTAACATTAGTTTGTAGAAAACTCGGCCAACCATGAGACTTGAACGAAGGCCTTCAGCCTGTCAGTCATTTGTGAATGTTATTTGTGTTTGGTTCGTTAGAGCAGATGAGCTTACTATTTTTATCCAATAAACTATATTTGTGGAAAATAAGTGACTTTATTTTCGCCTCTGGCGGATTCTTTATGTGCAACAGCCAGCTATATTAAAAATTTCAGGTACGTTTTTACGCGCACATACTGGTAATTGAAGGGTTGATGTAGGTTTGCTAATGACATAATATATTGTAACAATAAATATGATAAGTGCTCACACAATCATACATACAAATTAAGTTAGTAATCATGTATAAACACTTATACAGATAATAATTCAGAGATTATGAACGTGTTACTTTACTACAATGGCAGGACAGTACGTTTGTGAAGATAATTCACACTTTAGTTGCCACCACCATCTTTAATTCTGAGATTGCTGAATGTGAACGAAAAAGAGTTATCGAGAGATGGACATTACAAACATAATAGGACTCACCTGGAGAACTGTCATTGTTAAGTGGTGATAGACAAGCTTTGTATTCTTTGTCATTCCTTCAGTTGCAGTGTTATGTCATTCGCAGGCACTATATCCGTTCTCAGTTCATGAGACCTTATAGTGTTGGAAATGCGTGCAATAACTGACTCTGTTCGGATTTCAATGAGTGGTTTGTACCAGTCCTATTCATTGACATCATAGGTAGAGCATTTGAGACAGATTCAGTTTTTTCCCCATCTATGGCAACATTAATACAAAAATATGTTAGGTTTTTTCACATCATCTGTGATACGTTAACAAACATTTGGTATTCATGGGAAAGTGCTGTCTGTCATTTGTAGTTGCAGTATTGACATTTCCACTTAAAATGTTTCATTGTGACACCTGGAGGAAATAACAAAAACTGATCTTCACTAAATATATTCTATGCAAGTATTGGGTAAAGGAGAGTTCTGGCCAAAAACGCTGACACAGCATTCGCCAGAACCATTTTATCAACATCCACATATTCTTATTATCAAGGCCATTCCCAGAATTCTGCCATCATGTCATAGCCCTGGTGTAACACCATGATAACATGTGTCATGTAGATGTAATATTGGTGTCTCACATGCAGTACACACCAGCGTGACATCACATCAGTGCCCATAGTTAGTTTAGTGCTCAGAAGTTTCTGAATTATTTTACAATCATGCACCGTTGCTCTCAGCCAACAGCTGCAGTGCTCCACTGTTCTTAGCCATATTGCTCTGTAGGGACAGCATTAGGGTGCCGGTATAAGTTATAAGAAATTAATATTTTTTATTGTGCTTCCAATTACTTGAGTTTTAATCATTTGTTGTAGTGAGGGGTAGAGCTACAATTGTTTCGAATATGCTTTAGCCATCGCCTGTGTTGAACTATTTGTTAGATGTAATATCTCCATTAGGCAATTCTCATATTTATTTGCTATCACCACACCCACCCACACACACACACACACACACACACACACACACACACACACACACACACACACACACCCATTGCAAGTTTTTTGTAAGAAGATGCTTTATGGATGAACTGATAATACAGAGCCCACCATAAGACTCTCTTCGTCCTTCGTGCAGGCCGCTTTTGACTTGCTCTGCACTGAGCTGCCCTGCTGTCACACTGATGTATGCAAATTTTTGAGAATGGAGCATGTTGTTTTTTATCTTCCACTCACCATAGTGTTGACGATTTACCATTCGCTCGCCATAGTATTGATGATATTCTCTGAATAGTAAATTTTAACTAGGAGCGATAGGTATGCCCATGATCTTTTAACATTTTGAGCGTATTTTAGACATTCCTTTATTCATTTTAATATCTACAAAATGTGGTAACACTAATTTGCTTTTTACCATGTAGATTCACCTGATGATTCGGCTTGAAGCCACGAAACTGGTCGTGTTTCAATAAACAACAATTTTACCGACTGTAAGCGGTGTTCTTCCCTATATCATGCCTTTTGATTTACTTCTGTAAGAAGCCGAATGGATAGTATCACTTGCTATAGTATAGAATAATAATCCATTCTGTCAGTGTACAGTCGACTATAATCTTTGATACGAAGGTCTGTATAACACAATTTCCCTGCAGTGGAGAGACGATGCTTTCGTCTTTGGCGAAGATTGTAGAATAGTCCAAGTGGCACTCTGCTCTGACATAAGTAAGTCTTTAGCAGCGGTGGCGTGTGGGAACTATCGATGGCGTGTCTACATCAATGTCTACCGTTCATCGCTGCATCTGGCAGCGACTGTGCGTACTTGTGGTTTTGTTCTGAGGTATCAACTTTGGACAAAACCACAATGCACAAAGAAAGTTTGAGGCATTTTACTTTACATTTAATATTATTTATTTTTTGTCATCGTCATCAATGGAGGTAGTCTTTGTTTCACCACTGAAGGCCACATTATCATCTTCGCCCCAGTATCAATGTCATATTCATCATCATCATCATCATCATCATGAAAACCAGTATTTGGTGCCATTGTCAGGGGTGGGAGAGGCATAGCTCTACAGGTATGCCTAACAGATAGTCCATATACTACATAAATCCTCAGCTCGCTCAAAGTATACGCAAATGCAGTAGTGATACCTTCTCAGGTGTTGGTGGGAGCTGCTGTAGACATACTCCAGGTAATAGCTCACCTACCAGCAGTGAATTTGGTCTTGGTAGTCGTGACAACGATGTAGGTGATAGTGGGAATGCTGCAACATACAAAAAAATTATCTCACTAGATAATGGATGCACACACACACACACACACACACACACACACACACACACACACACACACACACACACACAGAGGCACTAAGAGTATTGACTATTATCAAAAAACCATCATCAAGCAACACCATTTTGTGGGTCTTACGAGAAATAAAAAGAATCAATGTATCTAGCAGTCTGTAGTTCATTTAATTATGGAACAAGGAAATGTAGACACTGTTTATCACCTCTTATGTGTATATCTATGTGTTAAGCTTCGATACATAACGTAGATATTCAATAATGCACTGAAAATGACATTAGCACGTCTACATGTCACCCTCGTCAAATGCATGACCAGCCGTAAGGAAGTACTGGAATAAAACAAAATACAAGTATAAGAATTATCTGCCTGATGCTAAGATAACACATTCCTTTCTAGTAATTGCAGGCCTGCCTCTACTATAAAGAGAAATGTATACTATCCATCAAAGAGTTTATGTGTTGTCTGTAAGCGTAACTGGCATCCTCGCACAGGAAAGGAACATCTGTTGAAGTACATGTGAGATGTCACCACCATGTGAATGTGGAACCAAGTGAGTAATGAGCAATCGATAACCCTGAGACCACCATAAGCATTATACCAACGTGTTACAACGTTTGGCTCTGTAGATCAGTGCTATCCATGCTATACATAGTTAGTGGTATGTTAAACTCCTAGGGGCTTGTGGCTTACGACGTCATTTTGCGTGTCGTCCCACAATAGATGTAGTGTAGAAAGATTCTCATTGGCACTTAATATCAAGTCACCACACACACACACACACACACACACACACCAACAAGAAACTCACTCCACATTACCTACACATTTGCTCAAGATGTCGGCGCTTCCCTCCAGTCTCAGTACCTGCCCCACCAGTGTTGGCAGAATGATGCTTCATTCTCTCTGTCACAATACTACTATTGAGATACAGTCCAACTCGCCTCACATAAATACTATGCAAATGAGCAGCTGCTGTCGTCAATACAGCTTGTATGCATGACGGACAGTGCCTTTCTGTTACGGAATCTGCAATGCATGTGGTATGAACTCTCATAAGAAGGACATTCTACAGTATAGTGAGTAATGTTAGAGCCAGTTAAAGTTAATTCCAGTGTGCTGATACATTTAATGAAGTACGTTCTCTAAACACTGATCTTCCTACCCGACTGTGTCCATTGTGATGATATTTCTGTTGTCTTAAATGCTATATGAAATTATCTGGTACTTGTGTAGACAAGTTATTCTTGATTTATAACTAGTGTGTAGTTTGCAGTCAATGATGTTTGGTTACACATACCACGTCCTAACGAGAGAGCATTTGTCATTGATAGCCATCATGACTTTTTTTACACTCGTCAAAGTCTGTAAATACTAGCATGCCTTTGAAAATTTTTTACTGTATAACTTTTTACCATTTTCTGATTTGACTAAGCTTGAGAGGAGAATAATAAGTAATTTGTACTTCTGACTCATGCATGACTTAGGCAGAGGAAACATGTAGGATCTGATTCTAAAGATTAATTCTGCTGTAAACAGTTTGATTTCGTTCAGTGTAGTTTCATATACTAACAATGAGAACTGAGATACCACTCATACTGACGAGTTATTCATAAGAATATTGTGATACCTGAGTACTGTGACAAAATAATTTTGATACTTAATAATTTGTAATGTCACTACAGACTATTAATTTGTATTTAATTCACATATCTTTTTAAGATAAAATTGTTAATTATGCTGTTCATTATGTATAATTATGTGCAAACAAAACTTGGTGAACAAATGCTCAGTGAGACGCTGGGTCTTCTCCCTGATGCACTGATAATGTACATACAATAGCATAAAAATGAACATGAATTACTTCTGATTTTATTTAGTAGTGGATATAATTAGTATTTTTCTTTGTGTATACCATGTCTGCCATATACAGATTCATATGTATCGTTGTTGCTAGAACAAACTTTAGTAGTGTTATGTTATGGTGAGTGGCTGCACTAGCAGAGGATTAATAGTACTGTTTGGATCTCAATTATTTATATTACTAGAGACTTTAACAATTTGATTGCGTACATTTTTATTACTTGATGCTAATTAGCTACATTGGTAGCCAGAAATGTATAGCTTTCCCATTACTTATTTGCCCATCAGTTATTAGTAACTATTATTTTGTATCATTGATACACACACACAATAGCAGAAGACCGAAGTCGCTGGCGCTCAGTTACCTCAAATGCTCTTCAAAACTTTGAGCTGGAACGTCGAAGAATGGAGAATGACAAACGCCAGAGACGTAAACTCCTCCAGGCTCAGCCACGTCCTCCACCTTCCATCAGCTGTAATGTCTGTGGCCGCCTGTTCCACGCTAGGATTGGATTGCTAAGCCATCAACGACACTTCCACGCCTGAACCGTGACAAAGGAAATCTTAGGAGAGAAATGAAAACTCGGATACGAGTATCAGCCGACGACGACGACGACACACACACACACACACACACACACACACACACACACACACACATACACACACAATGTTATTCCTTCCAAATACTAATTTTCCATTGCTGAGAAACTTAAATTCATGTCTCTGAATGCCATAAGAAGCACATGATATCTAACTTACCTCCTAAAGGAGTAATGAGTTTACCTGGGAGCATCGATTATTTAGCGTACTTTTAATCCTTAGATGTGGTGTGATAGATATTCGGTAAAGAGGACAATACATAATTTCAGATACTACCTGAACTGGTTGAGATGTGAACTGCGCCGGCCGGGGTGGCCGAGCGGTTCTAGGCGCTACAGTCTTGAACCGCGCGATCGCGACGGTCGCAGGTTCGAATCCTGCCTCGGGTATGGGTGTGTGTGATGTCCTTAGGTTAGTTAGGTTTAAGTAGTTCTAAGTTCTAGAGGACTGATGACCTCAGAAGTTAAGTCCTATAGTGCTCAGAGCCATTTGAACCAAGATGTGAAGTGCGTGACAGAAATAGTGAGAAGTGGGATACTGGGTGTTGACACTTCGAGTGTTTGAGCCTTGAACGTGGTTGCAAGACTGCACAACGATCACATATGCAGCAACATGCATATATGGTGTAACACCGTCATTGATTTTGAGCTTGTTGGGTGAGAAGCAGCTCCATTTCAGTCATATGTGAGGCAAGCAAAAAGGTGCGGAGGCGCTGATATGTAATTTCACAAGGTAGCCTGTTTATACATCACAAGGTAGCCAGAACTAACCGCACGATCGTGATGAAAATTCAGAAACGTCACGCAATTACAATCCTGCCTGTGGAGCATTTCTGCACAAAGGCTTTTATCTGTCCATGCCTGTAAATGTATTAGCACCACATATGTGCTATTAATCACTATAAATAACATCTGGTTCTATTACAATTAGGCACAGTTTGTCAGCAGCCTCCACCACATCGGGTCCAGGCAAGTCTCCATTACGTTATGGGCCAGCCAGCAGCCGACGCCCGTCTGGGCAGCCATCTCCACCATGATTCTAAGTCCACACCTGCGGACTTAACAACGACCTGACAGATGAGCCGTCCCCAGGCTCCGCGGTAGCAACTGAACTCCTTCCTTAGCGGGCAGCGGTTTGCAGCCAGAGCGATACTGCCGCCATCTGTCCACACCAGGGCGAGATTCTAAGCCGGTAGTAGTGGACGCCTCCGAGAATTCAGTGACGTTCGCCTTCCTTGAAAGGTGCGATCTTCCCATCTCAACGGCACTGCCAGAAGATCATACACCTACAATGGCGTACCCAGAGGCGTTGCTGCGATTGATCTTTGTAGCTCAAGACTAAATAAAAGATGTTATACCTTGCAGCGGAAGTTTCCTACCCACCCCTGCATCCACAAATCGGCACTCCACCACCTAGTGGTCCCACTCTCCCTAGTTTATTATAGAGTGGAGTCAGAAGCATTTTGGTATGAGTGGACTATGTCTAGCAGCTGATGCACGCACAGTCGGCCTGCACACAGCACAGCTTCGCAACCACAGCCTGCAGTTTTGTCAAACAGCGGGGTTAGAGAGAGAGCAGGCTAGTTGTTTTTGGGGTTGTTTTTCCATTTTTTTTTACCTGCAGTAGCAGCTAGTATTGAGGATGATCTTGGGATCAATTTTTACAGGTGACAAAGCTACAGTTGATAGCGGAAGCCAAGAGGTACGTAAGATATACAGAGGGACTAAGAGGCTAGCAGAAACTTGAGAATTTAAAAAGACCTGCTACGAAGATACTAGAAGCAAAACAGTATTAGGTTTTTTCACGAGCAGTTAGGTAAACCTACAAAGAATCATAATGAGTCATTACAAAATTTTGCGGATAGAATACAGAGAGTAGATGTACTGACATATGAATTAGGGGGGGAACTGGCGACACCCCTAATAGATTTCGGCTTCCCGACCAGTGTTCGGTTCTTACTGCGGAGCTTTACGCTGTTCTCCAGGCTGTCCAATACATCTGTCGCCATCAGCGTCTACAGTATATTATATGCTCAGATTCGCTCAGCTCTCTCCTCTGCCTCCAAGCTCTTTACACTGTCCACCCTCTGATCCACCGGATTCAGCACTGCTTCCACTTGCTCCACTTGGGGGCATTCCACTGGATCCCAGAACACGATGGTATCCGTGGAAAAGGGGCGGCAGATATAGCGGCCAAGGCTGTAGTCTCTCTTCCTCAGCCTGCTGTTCGCATGGTTCCCTTCGCCGATCTACAGAGTGTTTTATGTCGTCGTGTTGCTCTTTTATGGCACGCACGTTGGTCTACACTTCCCGATAATAAATTGCGGGAAGTGAAAGCTCTTCCCTGTCCTTGGACCTCTTCCTCCCGAACTCGTCGTCGGGAGGAGGTACTTTTAAGTACACTCTGGATAGGGCACTGTCTTTTTAGCCATCGACATCTTTTAAGTGACGATCCTCCCCCGCTTTGTCCCCACTGCTCTCAACTGTGGACGGTGAGACACCTCTCACTTCAGTGCCCCTATTTTACTCCGCTACGCGCCCGTCTACAGCTGTCGCCTGATATATCTTCCATTTTAGCAGATGACACGCTCTCAGCCGATCGCGTCCTCGAGTGTATCAGTGTCAGTGAGATGACGTCGGTCATTTGTAGCTCTTTTTGGGGAAAACAGCCCCCCTTCTATAGTGGTTTTCTAAGCTTTCCTTCTGTTTTTTAGTTTTCCCACTTTTTGAGTTTCGCTCCCATAGCTGCTGATTTCCAATACGGTGTTTTTTACCCTTCCATAAGCCACAGAACGGGTGCTAATGACCGTAGCAGTTTTGAGCCCTAAAACCATAACAAAGAAAAAAACCACTGGAAGAACTTTTAAGAGCCTTGCCCCTGATGTGTCTAGAAGAGTGAGAATGGGTATCCCGAAGGATTTATACTCTCTATTTAGATTACCCATGGAGTTTGAAGAAAATGGTGAAGTAACAGGAATGCTAGGTAAGAAAGGTGTATTCTTCTCTAACTTAAGTTTTTACAGATGTGGAAGGACGGGACATGTGCAGAGGCGATGTCACCAACGTCAGTGTGGTATATGTGGCCTGGTTGGACACCACCAACGTGACTGTAGAAATGGTAAGAGGAAACAGGAGATGAGTCATCAGGTGTTAAACGCAAAAGAGAACACTAGATCCGCCGCACAAAGTTCCCGTTAAATTTCGATCCAACTAATATGAATGCAGAGGCGGAATGTAGTATAGTGGGAATAGTGAAGGGTAGAAAGCGCAAGGATGAGACGGTAGCAATTACGGACCTCGTGGGCCAAAGGCGATTAAATCCTGCCGGCCGGTGTGGCCGAGCGGTTCTAGGCGCTTCAGTCTGGAACCGCGCGACTGCTACTGTCGCAGGTTCGAATCCTGCCTCGGGCATAGATGTGTGTGATGTCCTAACGTTAGTTAGGTTTAAGTACTTCTAAGTTCTAGGGGACTGATGACCTCAGATGTTAAGTCCCATAGTGCTCAGAGCCATTTGAATCAATTTGATTAAGCCCTTCATGCCATAATTTATTTGGAGTTGGAAATAGTGATGTGGAGTCTTTGGTTTCGGCAGTGGTATATTTTCAGATTGGGGGGCAGCGTTTCGAGCAATGGGTAGAAATCGTGCGCCGTGTAAATGATGGTTAATACATGATTTTAGGCTTAGACTTTCTGATAACGCAGCGTACTAGAATTGACCTTAGGCGACGCGTAGTCGAGCTTAGAGGGGTAATTTTCCATCTGAGGGTGACAGTCGCCAGTGAAGTACGGACGCAAGAAGACTCAGTCTTCAGGAGTGGACCACTTCAACCACAGTCAACAACACTAAGGATTAATTCGTATTTTATTGTGCTACAAGACATCAGGAGGTCTGGTTGGGTAAATGTGGGATTGGAATGACCAGTTAATGCGTTGTGCTTGTAGAACCACTGGCAGAAAATGATGTATTAGACATATCATGTTGCTTTGTAAGAAGAAGCCTTGTATGCATCTGAGAGGATTGAATGGAAAGTACTTCCCATGTATTTAGATAAATTTGGTTCCAATGGAGTAGAGCTCACAAAAAGAACGTTAGTAGTTAATTGGCAAATCCTGTATGATGTGGATAGGGTGCACCAGGGTGGAGTGCAAACTGCCGATAAAACTGCACTGCATAGGAAGCTGGAGCAGATAGATTGGAAATGCAGAAATTATTGTCTGAATTTCAAGATTAATGTTTTCCTCGAGTGTCTTCACTAGGAACATCTGTAACACAGAATCATATGCCTACAGGAACTGAATAGCCGGGATATGTAGAGTTTACACCATACGACGATATGTGCAACCAATATTAGAATAATTCATTGACCAACAAAAGCCATGGTAATCTTACCAAACAATTCATCAGATGGGACTGAAATATAGATTCAGTTATAACTACACACATTTTAATAATAAAACTGTGACCTATGCATATCAGATCCTGAACATTGCTGAACCTGTTGACAGTTTGGGGAAGTACAAGTATCTCTCCACCTTCGATCTGGTTCCATCATGTAGAGGTATTCCCAGAGGACCGTCCGAAAACAATGTTCCTTATCCTCTGGGACCATTTTCCGTATTATAGGACGCTGTTTGGGGTAAAGATTGCTCTGGCACGTTCTGCGTTTATTGCATGGAGTGCTGATTGAAATCGTACGAACATATGGTATACTTAGATGAAATAATTGTTCACATGAAGGATATGACAGAGCAAACAACGTTTACGATAGGCTTTTAGAAGATTATGAGCAGCGAATTTGAAATTTAACACAAAAGTGTCACTCTGCATCGGAAGAAGTTACGTATTTAGGACATGTTATTAACATTGGAGGGGTTAAGATGGATCAGATGTTGATATAGACAGTACGGGAATTTCCGTTTCCTACTAATCACGAGGAGTTAAAATCTTCATTAGGGTTAAGAAATTATTAAAGAAAATTCATAAAATGAATGTCAGATGTAGCAAGACCACTTATGCGACCATTGAGAAAGGGTGTAAAATTCGAATGGAGGAAGGTATGCTAAGACCCATTGGAGGTGTTAACGAGAGCGCTGACATCAAGAACTACACTCATTTTTTCGGCAGAGAAGCGAGAGTTTATCTTGTCAACTTGTGAGGTGTCGGCGTGGAGAAGTGTGTGTAAAGTTTAGATTCTACTTCATTTGCACGAGAGCTGCTCATATACTCAAACGCCCCTCCTTTTTATTATCACTTTAACTTACGCACAATGGAGAAATGAACGCTAACAGGATTAATTAAATGACTCAGTAGATGAGTAGTAAGACGGGTTGCGCGCGCGCACACACACACACACACACACACACACACACACACACACACACACTGTAATTCAATAAAGTTATTAATCAATCACTACGCTCAATAGCCGGCCGGTGTGGCCGTGCGGTTCTAGGCGCTTCAGTCTGGAACCGCGTGACCGCTACGGTCGCAGGTTCGAATCCTGCCTCGGGCATGGATGTGTGTGATGTCCTTAGGTTAGTTAGGTTTAAGTAGTTCTATGTTCTAGGGGACTGATGACCACAGATGTTAAGTCCCATAGTGCTCAGAGCCATTTTTGAACTACGCTCAATAGTTATAAAAATGGGCGCAAATGATATTTATCCTCTGACTATTAAATGATAAACAAATCAAGTATCACAAAGAGCTTTATTTTACCTAATAATAATGTAAATATGCTCTGCAATGAACAATGCTTTAATAAAACAAGTGCACAAAATAGTGGTGTTGAGAATTAGTTGGCAGGTTTTTAAAAGGGGCACCCCACTCTGAAATACTGAATATAGTAATCTATTACGAGTGGGTCAACCAACAGAGATAGTTATAAACCCCGACTGTGCGACAGAAAGCTGATCGGAAATGAGAACTCCGTGAAAAATCCATATGCAAAATCGTATGTTCTGTAGCGCCAAGACAAGAGCGTACGCTGCTGTGGGCGTCAGAGAAGAATTGAAGGTCCATATTATGCCAGTACTGTAAATACATTACCACCAAGATCTCAGGCAGTGTGTAGACAGCACACAGCAGTCGGATGGTGCAGCTGATGACCTCTGTACTGCTGGACTCTCTGACGATCGATGACCGTAGATAACGCCCTGTAAGATAAATTCCAGAACTTCTGTCTTGATTACCGATGCAGTCTTACTCCTAAGTCTGTGCAAGAGTATCTCCAGTACGACACAATCAATACGCCTATTCTCCCTGGCGGCCCTGAGGGGTCTCTATATCTCGCGAACAGCGCACCGATACTGAAGAAAAGTGCTTTGCAGCCCCACCACGCTCGAATGTTTCCAATCGTAGGAGGCCACTGGAAAATGAGCCAATCGTCTGTATTCAGTTCACTCCTCAAAATTCCATCAAGCTGACTGGCAACATTTTTGTTCAGAAGAGCAGTGGTTGCCGCCAATTTTCAGGAGGGCTCTCTGACGTCACATCGCATCTCCTTGAGTAGCCCAATCAACTCCCTGCATTTCGCGGGGCACGCGAAAGCAGCCATGAGCCGCCGCTCAAAACAAACAAAATGCCGTCCAGACACTGAACGCCGGTGTGTCGGGAGTCCTATGGCTTCAGACCTCGAATTCTGAGAACCACTGAAAGCAATACTAACACCTGGCGTCGGCCAATCGAAGCGGCAAACAGCAATAAAACTTTAATGTAGGCTCCAGAAAGTCGAGCTCGCCATCGCTTCATGCCTAAAACAATGGTCAAGAGCTCTAGCAAGTATGTCGCGCTCAGAAGCCGGCACAATGTATTTCCACTCCCCTTCGTAATCGCAGAAATTCCGACCTCACGTTTTCCTTGTACACTCAATGCAGGTGTCCCCCGTCCAGCCACAACTCGCCCACAAAAAGAAGGGCAGAAGAGCAAGCAATTTCCCGACCCCAGTTGAAATATCATGAATTAAAAAGCAGGGTCCTCATTTTCGGTTTCATTTACAACAATGACCTTTCTCGCCATCCCCCCCCCCCCCATCCCCACCTGCTCTCCCCACTGAGACTCATTAATAAAATGACATCAAATCAAAAAAATGAGAAAAAAATGAGAGGAAACAGGCCACAAGAGGTCTGTAATCTCTCCAACTGATGTTTCCAGTCAAGTTATAGGATGTGTTCTTAGTCAAGTAGTAAACGGAAAGGAGCATCCGGTAATGTATGCCTCTGGGCAATTGAGCACAGCAGAGAAAAACTACTCCACAACAGAAAAAGAGACGGTTAGTATGATATTATGGAATCATGTATTTCCAATGTTGTTTGTATGCAAAGAATTTTAAAGTGGTAACTAACCATGCAACTCTTAACTGTTTGTTGGGGCTTCAGGATCTTCAAGTAGACTGATTACTTGGGTATTGTGGTTAAGCAAGGTTTGAGTATAAAGTCATACACACTCTCGGTAAGAAAAGAATGAACACAGATTGATTAAGACTTGCATCATTTTCGTGTAGAATTAACATGGGAAATGGGGGAGTTGCAACATATTTTAAAGGTGGACTCAAAAAATATTGAAATGAATAGTCTGTGTGTTGATCAGAACATAGAAACATATGCTTGTGAGTTGTTACCGGAGAATATTTGATAACTGTAAGTCTATAGATCCCCTCTGGGAAACTTTTAACTATTTATGAGAAATCTAGATGCGTTATTGAGCTACCTGTCATGTAAGAAGAAACAGTTAGTAGTTTGTGGAGATTTCAACGAAGATTTCTAAAACGATACGGACATGAAAAATAAACTGGAATTATTGTTTGGGAGTTTCAATCTTATTTCATCAGTCAATTTCGCAACTCATGTGCAGAAAAGTAGTAGGACAGTGTGTGATAAAATTTTTGTATACAGTGCTCAGGAGGAAACAATGTGTTCCCAACTGCTTATGGCCCATCTGATCATGATGTACAGTTAATGGAAATAAGCAGCATGGCACCATAAAACACTGAGGCAGGATAACACAAAACAGTGATGTTTATTAATGAGAACAGGATGCAATGTTTTAAGAGCAAGTTAAAAGAGATGGTATGGGGTGACATATATGCAGAAAGAGATGCTAATGTTCAATTAAGTTTATTCCATAGTAAATTTGTGTGAATATCTGAAAATTGCTTTCTTAAAAACTTATCCAGAAGATCCAGTAAAGAAACAAGTAAGGCAAGGGTAACTAGTGTAATTAAAATCTCCCATAAGAGGAAGATGGAAATTTACGTAAACGTCAGAGTAAGACAAGATCTGGTATTACTTGCATGCTGCAAAAATACTGTAGTGTTTTAAGGAAAGTCATTAAAAGCTGCAATAATCTGTAGCTGACATGTATACTACATGCTGCACAAATACAATACGAACTAGTTGTCCATATATATGAAATATTGTCTATGAAGTTGGTATGTAAATTACATGTGACAATTTTTAAAAGCATTGCTATTCCTCAAGTTATATGCCGGTCTTATAAGCAAATAAAAATAATGAAAAAGGAAGGAATTTAAAATTATAAAATTATTAGCCATAGTGTCAAAATAAAAGTAATGAATAAGGAAGGAATTTAAAATTATAAAATTATGAGCCATAGTGTCAAAAATAAAAGGATATGAATTAGCAATATGCAGTCAAAAAGCATATAAGCAAATTTCTAAAACAGATAGTCAGTCATAAAATAATGTTTGGTGAAATAAAATTACAATGTAAAGATAAAATATTTCCTAAAAGTCTTAATAATTTTAATTTTTTTAAACAAAGGACAGAAGAGTAAACATTCTAAAGCAGATCATCGAAAAGCTCAAAGAAATGTTTGTCTTTGAACTGAAGTTGTTCGCTTAAAACAGACAATGGATTACTTTTGTGAAGTGAAAAGATTTCAATTTCTTCTAAGGTATTTAGCAGTGGTCCTTTTGGCACAGTAGGTAATATTTTCAAATTGTTAGAAATGCAACCCTCAGAATGATTGTATCCATCAAGATGTTGACCAAATATTGATTTGGTATGTGCAGTACCAGTAGTATGTTCTTTGAAACATGTTAAAAAGTTACGGCCAGTTTGTCCTATATACTGTTTCTCACAGCCATTACATATTATTTTGTAAACGCTGACTTTTGGTATACATTTGAGTCTCCAATTGTGTGTTTCAGTTTCATCTGTTGGGGTTATTAGTTTTAAATGCTATTGTCACGCTTGTGTTCTTAAATAATTTATTTATTTTATCTGAAATAGGTTCCATGTATGTCATTTTTATAAATCTCTTCTTGGAATTTATAACAGCATCATTTGTTTCTTGTAAGTTTTGATATAACAGATCAACCTGATGGGAATTATAATTTTTAGCAACTGCTATCTGTTGTAATGTATCAGTTTCCTTCTGTATTGCATCATGTTGGAGAGGTAATTTCAGTATCCTACGTATCATAGTTTTAAAAAATGCCATTTTGTATCTTGATGGATGACATGATGTAGCATTTATTATTACATCGGTTGTTGTGGGTTTTCTACAAATAGAAATATTATGTTTTCCATTCTTATTTGTAATTGTGAGGTCCAGGAAATTAATACTATTGTTACTTTCGTGTTCTACTGTAAATACAAGTTTTGGATGTAAATTTTTTAAGTTGTTAGCAAAAGGATCAATTTCTTCCTTAGAGCCGTTATATAATAACAGTGTGTCGTCAACATCTCTTTTGTAGTATATAATTTTATTTGTTATTTCTGGATTATTTTTGAAAAATTGAATTTCAACATAATTGACGAAGATATCTACTTTAGTGCTAGCCAGGGAATTCCCATTGCAAGTCCATCTTCCTGTATGTATATTCTATTATTAAATGAAAAATAATTAAAATCTAGAGTAATTCTTAACAGTTCGATGAATTCTACTATTTCTTCGGGGCTCATGATTTTGTGATATGATAAGTTATCATTAATAATAGAGATATTCTCTTGAGTAGGTATATTCGTGTAAAGATTTCTGATGTCCAACGATGCGAACCTTGCGTTTTTTGGAATATCCACATCATAAATTGACTTAGTTAATTCAAAACTGTTTTTAATACTATAATTTTCTTCATAAATGTAGAAGGATTTTAAGATTTGATTAAGCTTTTTGTTCAGGCTATGAGAGGGACTGTTGGTATTATTAACTATTGGTAAATTTTTCACTATTTTTATTTGCTTATAAGACCGGCATATAACTTGAGGAATAGCAATGCTTTTAAAAATTGTCACATATAATTTACATACCAACTTCATAGACAATATTTCATATATATGGACAACTAGTTCGTATCGTATTTGTGCAGCATGTAGTATACATGTCAACTACAGATTATTGCAGCTTACTCATTGAAAATCGTTTTAAGAAAGACATGTTGTTGCTGAATAATACATCGACTTACGTGACAGTCTTCACCATTTCACTTTCGCAACAACTTCGTTGGAAAGAAGCCTGCTGCCACATCTTTGCACTGGCGTTTGTCCTCACCATGGCAATCACTAGTTCGACTATCGACTTTACAACAACTTCATTGGAAAGAATCCTGCTGCCTCATCTTTGCAATGGCGTCCAACTTCACCATGGCAACCAGTGATTCCAAATTGTTCACTAACAGGTCTTGAGAGGGCAACCCATGTACTGCCGAACTGAAGTTCATTTTTCCTACATATTTAAATATTTTTAACGCTTCTTAATTGACAATAGCTGTTTAATAAGCGAAGTATAGTGTGTATTTATTTTTAATTCTTGACAATGTTCTTTTAACTAAGAAAATTTAAATTGTAATTCGACTTATAACTCATTGGTTAGTAATGACATCATGCAGTCAGAAGTGGGTGGAGCCTCCATTATATATAGTAAGACATGCACTGGTTTCTCCAGTAGTGATTCTCCAACAGAAAGTGGTTCCTACTCAATGGTAATTCATCGTTTTATAGCTTTATAACTTTATGTATTTTCTTTAATGTATGTATCCCTCTAATTAAAGCTTTGTATACAACTTGTAGGTCTGAAGATGACCACAGTAGTGGTCGAAACCGGTCACCTTCATAAATAAATCGTGATCAAGACTGTTTTTTATACACTCCTGGAAATTGAAATAAGAACACCGTGAATTCATTGTCCCAGGAAGGGGAAACTTTATTGACACATTCCTGGGGTCAGATACATCACATGATCACACTGACAGAACCACAGGCACATAGACACAGGCAACAGAGCATGCACAATGTCGGCACTAGTACAGTGTATATCCACCTTTCGCAGCAATGCAGTCTGCTATTCTCCCATAGAGACGATCGTAGAGATGCTGGATGTAGTCCTGTGGAACGGCTTGCCATGCCATTTCCACCTGGCGCCTCAGTTGGACCAGCGTTCGTGCTGGACGTGCAGACCGCGTGAGACGACGCTTCATCCAGTCCCAAACATGCTCAATGGGGGACAGATCCGGAGATCTTGCTGGCCAGGGTAGTTGACTTACACCTTCTAGAGCACGTTGGGTGGCACGGGACACATGCGGACGTGCATTGTCCTGTTGGAACAGCAAGTTCCCTTGCCGGTCTAGGAATGGTAGAACGATGGGTTCGATGACGGTTTGGATGTACCGTGCACTATTCAGTGTCCCCTCGACGATCACCAGTGGTGTACGGCCAGTGTAGGAGATCGCTCCCCACACCATGATGCCGGGTGTTGGCCCTGTGTGCCTCGGTCGTATGCTGTCCTGATTGTGGCGCTCAACTGCACGGCGCCAAACACGCATACGACCATCATTGGCACCAAGGCAGAAGCGACTCTCATCGCTGAAGACGACACGTCTCCATTCGACCCTCCATTCACGCCTGTCGCGACACCACTGGAAGCGGGCTGCACGATGTTGGGGCGTGAGCGGAAGACGGCCTAACGGTGTGCGGGACCGTAGCCCAGCTTCATGGAGACGGTTGCGAATGGTCCTCGCCGATACCCCAGAAGCAACAGTGTCCCTAATTTGCTGGGAAGTGGCGGTGCGGTCCCCTACGGCACTGCGTAGGATCCTACGTTCTTGGAGTGCATCCGTGCGTCGCTGCGGTCCGGTCCCAGGTCGACTGGCACGTGCACCTTCCGCCGACCACTGGCGACAACATCGATGTACTGTGGAGACCTCACGCCCCACGTGTTGCGCAATTCGGCGGTACGTCCACCCAGCCTCCCGCATGCCCACTATACGCCCTCGCTCAAAGTCCGTCAACTGCACATCCGGTTCACGTCCACGCTGTCGCGGCATGCTACCAGTGTTAAAGACTGCGATGGAGCTCCGTATGCCACGGCAAACTGGCTGACACTGACGGCGGCGGTGCACAAATGCTGCGCAGCTAGCGCCATTCGACGGCCAACACCGCGGTTCCTGGTGTGTCTGCTGTGCCGTGCGTGTGATCATTGCTTGTACAGCCCTCTCGCAGTGTCCGGAGCAAGTATGGTGGGTCTGACACACCGGTGTCAATGTGTTCTTTTTTCCATTTCCAGGAGTGTAGTAAATAGGAATAAATGGTTCAGCTGAAGAAACGAGAGAATATATAAAAAATGAGATTCTACAAATCTTTAAGCATGTATAAATAGCACCAACATCCTTCACCGAAACTAATGCAGTTATAAGAAAACCTACAAAACAAAAGCTCATATTGTGTTGATGGAATTTCTAACAGAATTTTGAGAAACTGTTCCAGTTTAATAAGTAATGTTACAAGACAGACCTAAACATTTATCGTCCAATTTCTTTATTGACGTCTCAAGAACAGGCATACCTGAAGTCTGCATTCCAGAAGGGTTGCATGACTGAGAATGCTATTTATACATTAACTCATAAAACACTGTAAGCCTTAAATAACAGTATATCGCCAGTTATCAGTTTCTGTGATCTTTGCTAGGTGTTTGATTGTAGCAATCATGATACTCACCTACAAAAACTCAAGTTTTATGGTACTCGTGGTCTTACACACAGCTGGCTTCATTCATACTTAACAAATAGAATGCAAAAGGTTGTGCTGAATAATTCAGGTAATGTCTGAAAGGCAGATGAGTTAATCACTGGGAAAAAATACACAAAGGGAGTCCCACAGGGTTCAATTTTGGGTCCACTCCTCTTCCTTATATGTGTTTGAATGACCTTCAACTTAACATTCAACAAGTAAAATTGGTACTTTTTAAAGATGATACTAATGTTATAATAACTCCCATTAGAGAGATAAAAACAGAACAGCCGGTAAATAATATTTTCCAAAGCTCTATAGAGTTGTTCACTGAAAAACTGATTTTCCCTAAATTTTGAAATAAAAAATTACATTCAATTCTGTACAACAAATAGTGATACCAAAAATTGATGTACTGCATGAGCAGGAATTAGTAGATTGGATAGAATGTTCCAAGTTTTTTGGTGTACATATTAATGAAAACTTGAACTAGAAGAAGCATATTACTAGACTTCTCAAACAAGTAAGTTCAGTTACTTTTGCTCTTAGTACAAATGTTAATTTTGGAAAAAAACATATGAAGCTCCTGACATATTTTGCATATTTCCATTTAGTATCTTATGTGAAACAATTTTCTGTTGTAACTAATCACTTAGGAAGAAATTATTAACTGCACAAATGTTATCAATAATGATAATATTCAGTGTTCACCCACAGATGTCATGTAAGTACCTCTTCAAGGAGAGAGGCATTTTAAGTGCGCCATCACAATACATGTATTCAAATCTAATTTCAAACCATCTCTCCTGGACAATTACTTCTATTCTATTGATGAGTTTTTATTTAGAAACTCTTAGCCATTAAAAAGAATAAACAAATATGTAAATTTTAAGTGTAGTTGTGTGAGTGGGACTAAAAATAACAATTGGTTCATTAATGTTAAAAGTAATAATGTATACACATCCTGTAAACTGACTCATTCCACATCATTTCGATAAAAGAACCGTTCAGTTCTCTAAGGAACATGTAACTAACTAACTTAGGTGGAAGTAGGAGAGAATAGTTTACATTTGGTGCTATAATGCATATAGTTGAAAGTTAAGTTGGGTTATTTATTATTTGGATGTATAAGTGATTAGCATATCAGTTGAGGGTGAGGACAGGAGGGAGGAGTTTTGTTCATGTTATATGTACTGTTATACTCCTATGTTCATCTCTATGTAGGCTAGGTGTTTTGGATTTGGGGTTCCATTTGTACAACTACGAGACAGCAGACCTTTCAAAGGGACGCTGGGTGTGATGGGACTTCCGTGCTCCCAGGTTGGCACAGGTCGAAGTAAAGATGAGGGAGTCCTTATCTTGGCAGTATCGAACCTCTTCAACGAGAGTGGAGCGGGGGCATTGCGGATACTTCCATTGGCAAGTGGAGTACTTTTCACAAGACAAGAGGATGCAGTACTCACAAGCCATCACTGGGCACTGAAGTCGACCTTCAACGCTTGGGAAATACCTAACGAGATGATTTACTTGTTTATGGATTTACGTGGGGAGATGGAAGGAAAAACGTTTCACATACCATATGAACAATTACGTGTGCAGATCGGGAACTGAGTGGTACGATAGAGTCAGCGATGTAGCAACACCATGGAATGGCACACTACACCGTTAACCACTTGGAGCAAGGGATACTGTACAACACACGAGCATTGCAAAGATTAGAATAGAAGGTAACGCACCTGCTAAAGACGACAGAAAATACCGTAAACCGCGGCCTGAACGTTACACAGGTTCTGTTATGGGAAAAAGGATGTTGAACATTACGCAGCAGCAGTTGTACTGCCCGGAGAGGCCACTAGCAATTCTTCCAGTGAGAAATCTGACCTACCTGTATGAAACGTGGAATCCTAAGTGAATTCTATCCTTAAACGGGCTAATAGACACGCAAGAGGAAAGTGTTTCAGTAGAACAAATACTTTCACATATACAGCAATACTGGGAGAAGCAGCACCACACGGCCATGACCACAAACGTAAGAGCCGAAGGCACCATGATGGGGTTGACACTGATTTCTGCAGCCATCATCTACCTTATGCGGAGAACCGCTCGTCAATGCGATCCACATACCGTTGGACTGGTTAAGATAAGAAGTTGCAAGAAACTGGATATAATAAAAGGAGAATTGTATTGTAGTACATAATTAATTGTGATTCAGAAGACAAGGAACCCAGAGTGGTCTTAGAATTAGCGTTATTGCTTACAGTACTAGACGCTGTAAGGGTATGATGGGTGGATATTCGTGTAAACACACCGTCCTGGAAAAAAATTCCCAACACCAAGGAGTTGTGCGAGATAAACAAAAGTTGGTAGGCGTATTTCTACATCTGAAAGATTATGTCTATTCAAATTTCGCTCCAGTCGCATAAGACTGGCACTCGTAGCGCCTCCGTAAACGTCGTGTGATTAGGGCCTCCCATCGCGTAAACCGTTCGCCGGGTGCAAGTCTTTCGACGTGACGCCACTTCGGCGACTTTCGCGTCATTGGGGATGAAATGATGATGATTAGGACAACACAACACCCAGTCCCTGAGCGGAGAAAACTCTCCGACCCACCAACGAATCGAACGGGGGCCCTTAGGATTGAGTCTGTCGCTCTGACCACTCAGCTACCGGGGGCGGATAGCGCCTCCATGATAATGCAAATCAGGTTTGCCTTAAATACGCGCTGTAACGATCGTAAGCTTTAGTTACCTTTGGAATTAGACGTAGTGAGCTGGTGTTATTCAAGAAAGCCTGTTGTTGTTGTTGTTGTTATGGTCTTCAGTCCTGAGACTGGTTTGATGCAGCTCTCCATGCTACTCTATCCTGTGCAAGCTTCTTCATATCCCAGTACCTACTGCAACCTACATCCTTCTGAATCTGCTTAGTGTATTCATCTCTTGGTCTCCCTCTACGATTTTTACCCTCCACGCTGCCCTCCAAAGCTAAATTTGTGATCCCTTGATGCCTCAGAACATGTCCTACCAACCGATCCCTTCTTCTGGTCAAGTTGTGCCACAAACTTCTCTTCTCCCCAATCCTATTCAATACCTCCTCATTAGTTATGTGATCTACCCATCTAATCTTCAGCATTCTTCTGTAGCACCACATTTCAAAAGATTCTATTCTCTTCTTGTCCAAACTATTTACCGTCCATGTTTCACTTCCATACATGGCTACACTCCATACAAATACTTTCAGAAATAACTTCCTGACACTTAAATCTATACTCGATGTTAACAAATTTCTCTTCTTCAGAAACGCTTTCCTTGCCATTGCCAGTCTGCATTTTATATCCTCTCTACTTCGTCCATCATCAGTTATTTTGCTCCCCAAAGCCTATAAGCCTATAAGACGACTAAGATGTCATTATCAACGTCTCACTGAACTTGAAAGAGGTGATGTAATAGCGATGCTAGAAGGTAGATGTTCCTTCCTACGATATTGCAGAAAGTCTAGGCAGAAATGTAGTCACTGTATATCGTTACTGGCAGCGGTGGTCACGGGAAGGTATGATCGCAACTAGACCGGGCTCCAGACGGCCACGTGGGACTACCGAGAGGGAAGACTGTCGTGTTCGGCCTATGGGTGCTGCGAATTGTACTTCGTCTACAGCAACTATTCGAGCAGCAGTTGTCATGACTGTGATACAACGAAATGTTACATATCAATTACTTAAGGACAGCTCCGAGCCAGACGCCCTGTAGCCGCCACCGTTTACGGCCTCAGTGGTGCCAAGAGAGAGCTCATTGACGGGCGGAGTGGTTGCCTATTGTGTTTTCTGATGAAAGCAGGTTCTGCCTCTGTGCAAGTGATGGCCGTGTGTTGGTTAGGAGGAGGCCAGTATGTCTGCGACCTGGATTACCTGGACCTGTACCTGGAGTGAGATTACGTATGACAATAGGAGCACTCTCGTGGTTCTACCACGCAACCTGGCTGCAAATTTGTACGTCAGTCTTGTGATTCGACATACTGTGTTGCCATTCATGAACATAATTCCAGGGGTTCTTATCAACAGGATAACGCTAGCGTAGATACTGCTTTTGTGACCCAGCATGCTCTACAGAGCTTCGGCTTGTTGCCTTGTCCTACTCGATCATCAGATCTGTCTCCAGTTGTGCGTGTACGGGACATCATCTGACGATGACTCCAGCCTCATCCACAACCAGCATTAACCGTCCCTTTATGGACCGCCTTAGTGCAACAGGTATGGAACACTATCCTACAAACTGACGTCTGGCACCTGTACGACGCAGTTCACGCGCGTTTGCATGCTTACATTCAACATTCTGGCGGTTACAACGGTTATTAATGTTCCAGCATCTCTCATTTGCAATAGCGTTTCTTGCGCTTACATTAATCTGTGAGTTTGCAATGTACATTATTTAAATATGTTACCTGTACAAATGTATTGCTGAAATTTCATTACTCTATATTAATTATTTCTTGCTATTGAGATTTTTTCCATCAGTGTGATTTCTTATTGTTTTGGTAGGATTGGTGCTTAATGAGGTGGCTGAAACGAGAACAGAGGTTTTATGTAGAAGTGTACGGACGGATGAGCCGATGGGCTCATGTGGAGGAATGTAAAGTTTCTGAACTTTGTTCCCTAAGGAAAATGGAAAAAAAAATGGTTCAAATGGCTCTAAGCACTGTGGGACATAACATCTGAGGTCATTAGTCCCCTCGACTTAGAACTACTTAAACCTAACTAACCTAAGGACATCACACACATCCATGCCCGAGGCAGGATTCGAACCTGCGACCGTAGCAGCCGCTTGGTTTCAGACTGAAGCGCCTAGAGCCGCTCGGCCACAGCGGCCGACGGAAAATGGAAAATTGTAAATAATTTATGACGTAACTATGTATGTGAAGTCTCCTATTGCAGGCCGGTAACGGTTCAGACCCATAGCCTCAGTCTTTCCAGAGATGGAAGGTACGTAACGCCATTGCTAATTCTTGTCATTAGTGGGTCCGAAGCAGCTGCATTACAGTCGTGTCTGAAGCCTCCACCACATCGGGTCCTGGCAAGTCTCCGTCACTTTATGGGCCAGCCAGCAGCCGACGTCTGTCTGGGCAGCCATCTCCACCAGAACAGTTCATGATTCAAAGTCCACACCTGCGGACTTAGAACGACACGACAGATGAGCCGTCCCCAAGCTGCACAGTAGCTACTCTCCTGTCTCGGAGGGTAGCAGTTCGCAGCCAGGGAGGCACTGCCGCCATCTATCCGCACCAGGGCGAGCTTTTAAACCGGTAGCAGTGGACGGCTACAGGAATTTAGTGGACGTTCGCGTTCCTGGCAGTTCTTACTGAGAGACATGTACTGCTAATTGAGGCACATGCTTTCGAATGGGATAAAGAGTAAATAAAACTTTTAAAAATATTATCAGCGATCTTTTAAAATTAAAATTTAAAGATTAAAAATAGTCTTGATCTCAAGAGTGCCAAGAAAGCAGGGTGTGGACGACAAACGGCCATCCCACAGCTGCGACCATCCAACGCCAATGGAACTGCAGGTAGACCACGCAGCTGCAGAGAGTATACCCAGGGGTGTCGCAGCACTTGAACTTTGTAGCTCAAGACTAAAAAAAGGTGTTATATCTTGCAACGGAGTTTTCCTAGGCACCCCTGACCAGCACCACTGCCACCACAACCCGCCACTCTACCACCTCTAAACCACAGTGGCTTCACTCACAACGTGCCGCTAGAGTGGATTACATTTCATTGTGTACTTTCTTTATTATTCCTTACAGACTGCAGTTTTCATATTTATATAAATTTGCTTGTAATGTAAGAAGATATCACTCTTATGTCAGACAGTTCGTTTTACATCACATACAACGAAAAGTCCACTTCTTGAAACTTCATAATAATATGCCATTCTTATCTGTGATTTTAATGTGTATAAATTGATAGTAATTTTACTTATATCACTATGACCTAGTTCATCACACACCCAGAAACACCTGAACTTTGGATTTCTGTAACAAATATCTCATTTCAGCTCCATGCATGGCCTGGCAGAGTATCGCACATACATTTTATGTGTGGTACCTTAAAAGGGGGGGGGGTGGTATGTAGTATAGCAGAATGGGTCAACAAATTCTGATTTCATCGATACTGTGTGAATCATAAATTACGAAACCCACATTGATCACTATGTAGCGGGCACCCCTCAGATCAGAATTTTGAGTGGGTGTGGAAGCTGAGAAGCTGAGGTGGTGATGCTACTGGTGCAGGAGGCAGAGCTCAGGAGCTGGTGAGAATGGCTGTCATATGCCCTTAGGCATCAGTGAAGAAGCATTGTCTGAAATCATATTTCTTACTTGTAATTTGCAGTATGGACTGTCTTCTGAAGTGCAGTGGAATGCATGATGACTCGCACACCCGGATGCATCAGTGGATGCAGACATGGTACTTCGTTGACTGTAGCTGTTGTGTGGGTCTGGACACAGAGGCGGTGTTATGCAGCTGGATGGGACAGGAGCCTAAATGGCTCTGAGCACTATGGGACTCAACTGCTGAGGTCATAAGTCCCCTAGAACTTAGAACTACTTAAACCTAACTAACCTAAGGACAACACACACATCCATGCCCGAGGCAGGATTCGAACCTGCGACCGTAGCGGTCGCGCGGTTCCAGACTGTAGCGCCAGAACGGCTCGGCCACCAGCGGCCGGCGACAGGAGTCTGTAGGCGTAAGCCTGTAGCAGCCCACTGGCAGCTACTGCAGCCATCGCGAAGATGGACGTGTGCATAAGAGGGTGCCATATGCATATCGTGCACGTCGGGTGTCGTGACTGTAGAAGCACCAAAATCAGCAACACAGCTTACTGCCAGCTAGGCGGTACTATGTACAGCCAGGGTGGAAGTACTCAGGTGTCTCGTCCAACAGGTTTAAGATGGTACTTTGCAGTCACTTGGTACAGCCAATCACAATGGGAAGGCACAGGATCGTTCACATCTTCGTCGAAAATGGCAATCACCAAACAGCAGCAGCTGAGTCCCGCTACAACCTGCTGTTAGCGGCCTCAGAGGCGACGTCTTTTCTCGGCAGCAGGCAGCACATCACAATTCGCCAGCCAACTTACCTTGTAACTAGCTAGATTCCTTTGGAATGCCAGACACTGAGACAGAGTCTCCAGAAATGGTCGTATTTAAGCTGGACATTACGTCGCCGCGGCCGGCAATGCGCTCATTTGCTATCATTATCTGGAGATGTAAGTGACCTTGGCCCTCCAGTAGTGTCTCAATTATTGCCAGTTTCTCTTTTCTTTGCACTTTTCGTCAGTGCTAGGACGCCGTGGAGCGAGTGATCTCAGTGGTTACATATTATGATTCCATAGTGAAATGCTCGCAGAATGATGCATTAGGTGCTGTCACACAGCGCCATTTGCGCTTTTCGATTACGGCTCGGCTCGATGTGGAAATGTATTACGAGCTGTGCTGTGGATTCTGCATCATTGCAATCTCCGCGTGTCCCACATACTCGTTGTGACATATGGTGTAAGCCAGCTGTGATTCTCTGCCATCCGTACATGTAATAACTTTAAAAATTGATATGCACACCCGGGAATTGAATGTTCTGCCCAACAGTTGTATACATACACTACCGTTAATTATCATTTTTATAATTTGATGCCCTATTGTCAAAACTATTATTTACATCATAATTACCTCATGTAATTATCAAAAGTATTTATGTTAGAGATCGTAACCATATCTGGAGTGTAAGCAGCTGCAAACATTTTGAATTCTCGAAGTTTTCAGGCTGAAAGCAGTAGCTGCATTGGAAGCATCTAATGTAATATTACTGAAAATATGATAGTAATATTTGAATCGACTCAATTTATAAGATCTGAACATTTTACGCAATGTGTAATGTGTTGTTCACTCAGTAGAAACTGAATGTGTGCGGGAGATAATCTTTTTATTTCCGCGAAACCTTTTCTCTATTTGGAAATCCGAATCAGAATCAATCTTTATTCATCGTTAAGCCGAATACATTTGTAAAATTTTAATTGTAACTTATAAAAGTAGACAGTTCACAGAATATGTATTTAAATTTCGTTATTGTCCGTTAATACGGTATAATGCACGTGGTTGAAACCATGACAGACAGTGCTGGAATGTACTGGATCATTTTTTGTGACATCAGTTCTGTATATGCTTTCGTCACTGTGTTCTAACATATTTGACGGACTATAAGACGCCCTTTAATTTCTAAGCAATTTTTAAAAAAAATTAACATTGTTACCATTCTTGTTATTAGATTGAAAAGCTAGACTAAAAAAAAGCTTAGTTTGTAAAACCGAACTAACCTTCAAAATCATTGGAAATCGGTATCTGAACTTTCTTCTTCTTCTTCTTCATCATTCTCTTTCTCTTCGACGTCATCGTTGACCTCTTCATATAAAAAATGGTCTTCACTGCCATCGAGAGAGTTACTTATGCCGCATGTCTTGACAGACTTAACAATAATGTCTTCTCTCACTCTAGACTACAACTGTTTTATCCATTAACACACTTGTTTGATTGTAGGTCGTTTGAAAGCTGCCTTTGGCATGAATTCATGTTGGGTTTCATCCATCATCCATTTGTTCAATTCCTCTCTGAGATACACTTTAAATAGTTTATTTATGGAGACATCAAGAGGTTGCAATTGTAAAGTAAGTCCTGCCAGTATAACTTCAAGCTCTCTATTTCCCTGCCTCAATTTCTCTACCAGAGAATTTTTCAAATGACTATTAGACTAATCTAACACAAGAAGAGAACTCTTTTTCAATAAAGCACTTCTCCTTCTCTCCCACATTCAGTTAATCCATAATTTCATACCAGCCTTGTCCCACAAACACAAAGGATGGTGCCCCTCCATGCCCACACCAACGTGGTGACCAAACCAAAAGTTCTACTGTCACCTCCGTAAACATGTTAGTTTTTGAATCAGGCGTCACAGGATGCGGGCTGTGATGTTGTCCATGCGTCTGGGTAAGATTACTCATTAACATGGTCCATCAGGAGATAGAAGTGGTCGAAAACGATCGAAGGGTAGCGGTTGTAAGGGCAGAGGAAAAAAAGTGCCAAGGCCAGCGCCAAGGGAAAAAAACATCAGCGACAGTAGGACGGGTGGTAAGGGCAGTAGCGGCTTGCTAGCTGCGACAGAGCATGCAAGGTGAGGTAGGGTTAGTGTGAGGTATCGTGCATCGTTACCTATGTGCTGCGTGTTCGTTAGCTGGCTCAGTCCGGGTGCTGCGGCTGGGCTCGCTTGTAGTCTCTTGGGCCGGCCGCAGTGGCTTCCTCTCTGTAACAAAGGAATTCGGCGCAGCAACGCGTGCGTTGCTGTTAGGCCCTCTGCTGCGCCTTGTCGTCAGTGACTTGGTACAGCTTCATCAGGCTGATGCAGAACGGCGGCGATCGGCTACCGTTCAGCGTCCTCCTCTACTGCACAGCGCAGCCCTTCTGTATTGTAGCTTCTAGGAGCTCCGCTTGTTCAGAGAGCTGCGCCAATTCAGCGCCGGAGGAAGTCAGGCCGTCCGCTCGTGCGATGAAGGCTGCCCTTTTGGCTTCTCGATCCCTTGCGGGGGCCGCTCCCGCAGCAGTCGGCGTTGCCACCGGTTCCGCTGGGGCGGCGGTTTTCTTCTTTGCACCTTTCACCTGCGGTGCTGCTGGGGCAGCCGCTGGGACAGGCGTGCGAACGTCCTTCTGCGAGGTCGCAGCAGTGTTCGCAGGTACTGCTGCGCTGAGGCCTCGGACGAAGACTGCTCGCAGTTGCCTCGAGGCCTCTTCCTTCTCTGCAGTCACGGCGGCTGCGAAGACAGCCCTCTCTGCCGCCATGACGGCTTTGAGGGCTGCAGTGGCCTCCTTCACGGCGGTGCCGAGTTCGAGGTCACATTTCTTCTCGGGAGCGCGAGCTGCGTCCTGACTGCCCGTTTCCGAGCGGTCGTCCCTGCCCCTGGCAGGTGGTACTGCTACTGCGCCGTCCCTCAGCTGCGCCGGGCTGTTCTGCGCCCTATGCCGTTTCCGACGTCGTCTTCTCTTCTTCCGCTGCGTCGGTGCGGCCGCGGCCGCCTCGCCGCCCCCGGCACGGTTGCGGCCAGAGAAAGCCGCACAACCGCGCCAGCTGGCGACGTGCGGGCCGCCACACCGGACACAAGTCTGCAGAACGTTGCTGCCGCAGTCGCAGGAGCGGCTGTCGTGCTCGCCTGAGCACTTGACGCACCGCGCCGCGTTGCGGCAATACTTCGCAACATGGCCCTCGCCCTGGCACCTGAAGCACTGGGGCTGGCGGCCGTGGCGGTCGGGAGAGCTTCTGTCGTAACCGAGAAGCCCAGCAACTTCCGCAAGCCGAAGATGTCGCTCTCACCGTCGGCCGTTTGCACGGTCACGGCATAGAGCGGCGCCCTCTTCTTGTTGGTCCGGCTCGCAGCAGCCCTTCCCGGACCGCTGCCTCGTCACAGCACCAAGGTAACCCCCTGAGGAGGGCCTCAGTCGTCTTCTTTCTTCCAGCGGAAGGTCCCTTCTCACCCGCCGGCGGCGCGTCGACAATGTGGTCGGCCACGGCGACCTTGATCGCCCCGTGGTCAGTCTGATCGCAGATCAGCGAGTCTGTGCCGACAGACTCGTAAGAGCACCTCGTTCTTGGCGCAGTTCGTCATTAAGTCGTACAGCACTGTCCACCCGCCTTTGTACTTGACGTACAAAGGGGGACAGGCTGCGACTCGTCTTCTCGGGACTTCCTTGCTCGGTCGGCAGACTCAGTGAGTTGCACAACCGAAGGACCCTTCGTAGCAGCAGGTTTCCTCTGCGCACCCTTCTTTCCCAAGCTGCGAGGCGCGGAACACGACAATCTGCACGGGTTGTAAAAACAACGCACAACTTGCTATCCGCGGCGCCCACAGCACAGAAACCTCTTCACGAGCTCTCAACGGCCGAGTAAGCGTAGCGCGCAACGGCAGCGATGTGCTCGCCTCGCTAGCTCAGTCTGCTCTCTCCTTGTCCATCCAACCCTTGTCATCTACGTGAACAAAAATACCTGTCTGTTTTGGTATTGTTTTGGGCTTGAAAATGAACATTGGATGAGGTTTGGTACCGTCAGCACAACATGAAAAGACAGCAGTGTAGTGCATTTTTTCATGTCCACTTGTTTTTATAGTTACAGTTGTAGCACCAACAGTTCTATTACGCGGCACATCAAATGTCAGAGGAGTTTCGTCCATATTCGCTATTTGGCTTAGTTCCATACTAGTTTTCTTTGTATATTGAGTAACAAAGCGATGGAAAGATTATATTTTCTCTACACACTGTTCTGGCATTTTCTGGGATATTTTGGTTTTGGTTCGCATGCTAAGTCTGTGACGCTTCATAGAACTGTAACACCAACTAATCCCACCTTTAAAGTCTATTAATTTCCACTGTAGTGCTAGCTTACGAGCGTTTATTTGGAACATTTTTTGTATTAATTCCTATGCTATTCTGAAGATATCGATGAATCCATTTCAGTACGTCATCTTTTAGCAAGTTTTGCGTTATTCCTCTATTTGAACATTTAGTCTTCCTCATTTTTTTTCTCTTCTTCTTTACTAGTCCACCAGTCGCGAATGGTTTTTTCTGTTGGTGGAGGGTCGAAATGCCACTCAGCTGCTCAGTTTCCATGTTCTTCTGCATATGCTGTTACTTTCAATTTATAGCTCGCGTAATATGAATACCTTTTACTTTTCTCCATTACGAAACTAGCTTCTAACAATAATACTGTACTGTTACTGAAAACGCAAATCACTTTCAGTTCAGGTTCACTGGCACCGTAGACTGCAAATACGTATCATAGGCGAGACAGTGTTAAGGTTTGTGTTCGTGGAGCGGGAGGGAGACAATGTTAGCTAGCTTGTGAATCCCCACAACCCATGTTCGTCGCATCTGTACACTGCTGCTGCCAGTCGAATCCAGTGTTGCCAGACAGAGAGAGGTTTACCGCGGCATTGAATATATGGCCAATTTTAAGACTGGTGGGAATTTTATATCTACATCTTAATTGCGAATATAAGACGCACTTGAATTTTGGAGGCAATTTTTCGAAGAAAAAAGTGAGTCTTACGATCTGTAAAATAACCTAATAAATGGTAAAAGTCTAAATGTGATGTGCTGCCTACGTTATTTTGTAATTTTTATTCTGTACAACTGCCCTGATCCTGCAAATAAATCACAGGCATGTTTTACTGGAACGGTATCAACATCCCAAGCGGCACCACCCATATACGGAAATGCTGATTTTAAGTATTGAGATGTGCTCATAGCAAAATTGGCTCAGTTCAAGCCTACATCTACATCTAAACATATTCTGCAACCCGCTGAACAATGCGTGACGGTGGGTCCATCATAAGAATATTATAAATTTTCTCTGACGTACTGATATGGGAAAAATGATTCTCTACATGCCTCAGTATGTGTCTAAATCGGTCTTATGATTGCTACATCAGATATAAGATGGTATCACAGTCTTTGTTGAAAAAAATTTCTTGAAAGTTACCCAATAGCGTTTCGCAAGAATTATAGCTTTTCTGTTATATTTTTTGCGAATGGGGTATATCAGCCTAATATAATCACACCGAGCGTCATGGAGCTTACAACATTATCCACTTAATCTCTTTATTTCTACATGCAAGTCAGCTATAACTAAATCAATGATGTAACACAGTTTCATTCACAATCTGAGAACTGTAATCATAGTTGCTCATTAAGGTACTCATCATGTCTGTATATATGATTCGTTCATGTGTCCCTACTCTCCATTCCAAAACATCTGCCTGTGTTTATGTACTGAAATGTGGCTGCAATATTACTTCCTTGTGCAGTAAAGCAAACTTTCAACTTTTTGCTACGTTTTGATGCTTTGTAATCCCATACAGGAATCACTAACTCGCTGACAAAGTGCCTCCGGACAGTGCCGCCATTACAGAAGACATGCTGTTTGGAGTTCTAGGTCTACAAATCCCTATTTGGACCATGTACCACATTTAAAAATACGTATATTGTATAACACCCGTTCCTTACAAGAATCGAAATAAACCCCACCCACGTCATTGTTTACGGAGAACTGGCCCCGTCTCATGATTTTCCTTGCATATAAAAGCAGTTTATGACCTACTTTCAATTTAATTCTTACTTATGACCTTCTTCTCATCCTGCAACAGGGCCTGCATCCCGGAAATTTAAAATAGTAGCCTACCCCACCACTCCATCCAACTTTTCCACACTGGACTGACTGGTTCCAATGTGACAGCCACATCCCATCACCTTCGACCAACAGATTTGAGTAAGCTCCAGCTTATCCACCCTGGAATAGTTGATTTCAACTTGGTATCCCTCCCTACAACTCCAGACCACTGTGAGCTGTCGTGATTGGTAGGTAGCAACCAATGTCGGGAGGTGTTTTGTATGTAAAAACCCACCAATTTACCCAACCATTTATCTGTCAAAGCGATGTTGCTGTTCACAAGTATATTTTATTTGACTGCTTGCAGATCGAAACACATCAATGTTGGAATTGCGCCAGACGTAGAGTTTGGCGACAATATTGAAGTAGAGTGCACAACAATGTAGACATGTTCGTTTCAGTCAGAGTGGAGGTGCTTGTGTGAAAAATCTGCTATACTTAGAAAGAGAACTCAACATTTCCTGCAGCAGAGGCGTCGACACCAGCAGCCGTTGTGTTACCAACACAGTTGAGACAGTGTTCCGTAGTACAGCATGGGAACCATTGGATCATGGTACTATACAGAGTATATGTTTTCAAAAAGCAAAGTGTTTCAGATATAGGAATTGTGTAAAATGCTGTGCGTTTTGCCATATATGGAATATGCCAGATAACCAGCAATGTAAGAAAAGCATTCAGTTATGTGGTGGAATCTACAATGCAACATAAAGTTCATGTGGACATTGGATCGGGTGACTGCATAGGCAGATGTCAACATGTACAAAAGACAGTTATTTGCTAAATATTGTCATATGACGAACTGCTGTAATTAAAGAAGATTTATCTTGTATTTATATATTTACTCAAATAAGAGTAATAAAGTTAATCTTGTTTTTAAAAAGTTACATGCTTAAATTCTAATCACACATTTTAATGTATTTCCATGTATTACATTTGTATATGAGATATAACTCCACATTAGTAATATAGTATGAGAGATGCATAAAAGCGTCCTGCCTTAAAGAATAAGATTTGATGTATTTACTATTAACTGCAATGAGTGGTATAAAGATCAAACTAAGCTCCTCAGCAAGTGCTCCTTAACGTTTACATTATATCAGTAGTGACAAAATGTATATTTTTCTACTCCTACAGGACAATGAGGTTACAGCAGATGTGTTGTATAGTCGAAATATTTAATGTGGAATAGTCTAGGTCTATTCAACAGAGTGCTTCTTTTACTTAAGACACGTGGAGTAACACTGTTTGTAGGAACCAGTACTAATTCCATAACTCTTATAGTTGACAGTATTTTAAAGATCATTATCATGGACTGAAAGAAAATGTTTCTCCAGCTCTGTGTTATAGTTAGGTCGTCTTTGTTGGAGGCTGCATGAATCATGTCCAAATAGTTAGTAATCAAAATATAGGCAGATAGAATGAAATTTATAATATTTTCTCGTTCTTTATTGTCTGGAAGGTTTATTTGCAAACCAGTTAATTTCACGTGTTTTTATTGCCACCCAGTAGACGAATTGTTGGAAGCTGCTAAATACATCACAGCTACTGCTTTCTAAGCTCAGTGATAATTTGCACCACATGACCGTATTGGCACAGCATACAGAAAAACATATTTAAAAAAAAAATTGTTTACTAGCATGCAAACACTTCTCTATAGACTCAAACATGCAGAATCTATTCCAAAGTTATAAACTGTACCTTGTAATTCGATAATACAACGTTCTCTAGCCAGGGAATATGTAAATGATTGTACTACAAGGGTATCAGAAAACATTATAAAAATTATATAATAATTACCAATACTTTTGCTCATGCCTGGCACTGTGATTTGATATATAAATTTGTTACATACTTTTATTCTGCAGCTGAATATCGTCCAGATTAAACAGCTTTGTCGTTGTTTACAACAACATTACCATTTCCCTAGTAGTCTTTTTTTGAACACAGAAGTCATGATTCGACGTCAGGTAGCCACACATCTCCATTCTGTTAAAAATCTAAGCAAAATATGGCTTTATATCCACGCCCCCAAACTAATAGTAGTCTACACAAAGCTGTTTCAGTAGTCCAGGCACTTGGTCCATTAGAAAAACCATTCTAACATCAGCCAGTTCCGCTTTATTGGTATAGCCACATATTTTTATTTTCCTTCGAAATTCTTACCTGTGTCTGCTTGCCAACTTCTTCCAGTATGTCTTTTGCTGCTTCAGTGTTGCTCCAGTGTAGGAAAATGATATTATCATGTCGAATGGGAACGATTCCCACATCAGAAAACACTGGTTAACAGATGATTCGGAGCTTTATAGTACAGACCTAATGTCTTCTTGACAATTGCACTCTGAGGGGAATAAAATGGAGTTTTCTAAACAAATAGAAGTCTGCCGACATCAAAAACGGTGTTACTGTGTAGACACTTGTGTGAGAACTCTAGATTTGGATAGTAAATTCATGGTTGTTTAATGTTGTTCAGTTTTTTCAAAGGGATTCCTAAGACTATGATGAATTCATAGCTGTCATACAAAGAGTTGACCTAAGTGTGGCCGGCCGGAGTGGCCGAGCGGTTCTAGGCGCTACAGTCTGGAACCGCGCGACCGCTACGGTCGCGGGTTCGAATCCTGTCTCGGGCATGGATGTGTGTGATGTCCTTAGGTTAGTTAGGTTTAAGTAGTTCTAATGTCTAGGGGACTGATGACCTTAGAAGTTAAGTCCCATGATTCTCAGAGCCATTTGAACCATTTTTTATTTAACCTAAGTGTGGCTGATGTATTTTCTGCAGGGTATATGAACAGTGTATAAAAACCCATAGTGGAACAATAATATTTTTTACAAAATAGTTTATTTCCTCCAATCCTATCTTTTTTGTTAATTGTAAAGTGATTTAATAGTTCATACAGACGCAGAGACTTTTTCAGCTCAGTCACTGTGGTAGTTGCTAGGGCTTATAGCAGATACATCGTAGAGTAGCCTCATTATTATACTACCACCAGTTGACTGAACTATCATGATTGAACATTTTATAACGATTTTAGAAATAAAAACACATATAATATAACATAAGAGAAACTCAGTCCTCAGATACAATCGAGCACTGGAATAAATACGATCGAGAGAAGTGAAAATTTTTGCCAAACCAAGACTCCAACCCAGATTTGCAACTTAACGTGAGTGACCGCCTTAACTCCTCCAGACATCAGTGCACGCTTTCCATTGAACATAAATTCTTAAGTTTTCACACTCCACACATGTAACGTCCACTGTACATCATTCTCATTGTTCGCAGCTTTACGTGATTCTATCAAGAGTTTGGACGTAGTACGCATGTAAGATATGACTGAAAATTACTTACAAGTTCGTGGCGCCCTCCATCGGTAATTCTGGAATTCAATATGGTGTTCGCCGACCCTTAGACTTGATGACAGCTTCCACTCTCGCAGGCATACGTTCAATCAGGTGCTGGAAGGTTTCTTGGAGAATGGCAGCCCATTCTTCACGGCCTGCTACACTGAGGAGAGGAATCGATGTCGCTCGACGTAGCCTGGCACGAAGTCGGCGTTCCAAAACATCCCAAAAGTGTTCTGTAGGATTCAGGTTAGGACTCTGTGCAGGCTAGTCCATTACAGGAATGTTATTGTCATGTAACCACTCCGCCACACGCTATGCATTATGAAAAGATGCTCGGTCGTGTTGAAAGATGTAATCGCCATTCCCGAATTGCTATTCGACAGTGGGAAGCAAGAACGTGCTTAAAACATTACTGTAGGGCTGTGCTGTGACAGTGCCACACAAAACAACAAGGGGTGCAAGCCCCCTCCATGAAAATCGCGACCACACCATAACACCACCGCCTCAGAATTTTACTGTTGGCGCTACACACGCTGGCAAATGATGTTCATTAGGTATTCGCCATACCCACACCCGGTCATAGGATAGCCGCATTGTGTACCGTGGTCCGTCACTCCATACAGCGTTTTTTCTTTCTAAACGTAGCAGCAAATATAGGATTAAATCGTTCAGTTTAAGAAGCAAGAGATTCCACAAAACGTTAAGCAATTTAGAAATAGCACCAACATCTTTCACTGAAATAAATACAATCGTAAAACCGTAGCTGCTTTGAATCATACTTGACAAACAGAATGCGAGAGAACGTCCTGAATAATTCAGACAACGTCGTGAAGGTAGAAAATTTTTGTGACTGGAGTAAAGTAACAAAGGGTGTCCTACAGGGTTCAATTCTGGGTGCACTCCTATTCCTTATACTGGGTGAGTCACTAACTATTGCCACCAAGAATAACTCCGAAAGTATAATAGGAGCTGAAATGTTTGTGGGACGAAAGTTGCATGGGACAATGGCGGCTATAATACGGCCATGGTCTTTTGTTGCTAGGTGGGGTCGCTTCTGAGATATTTAGATAGACTTCGTTTTTTTTTAATAGGATGCTATTGTTTGGTACTTATTTTCTGATAGCGGCTATCGAGACGAATCCAATTATGCGTAACAGTAAGGTATTTGAAGGGCAACGAAGGTCACAAAGGTGGCATGGATGTCCATTTACGGAAGGTGTTCGAAGTGAAGACCATTGGTACCAATGCAGTGCTGCAATCTTCTTATCACAGATTGAGTATCATTACTTATCACATTGGCACTTATCGAAGCACATGCTCTGACAATTCTCTCTCGCATATCTTCAGATGTAGTTGGAACGTCTTTATAAACAATGTCTTTTACGAATTCCCACAAGAAATAATCCAGAGACGTCAAGTCTGGCGAACGAGCCGGCCACGACACACCTCCTCTGTGTACGATCCAACGATTTGGGAATTGTCTCTGCAACTCATTTCTAAGCCATCAGCGAAAAATGTGCCGGACACGCATCGTGTTAATACCACATTGTGTTCCTTGTTCCTAAAGGTATTTCTTCCAATAACAGACCTAATGTTTCTTGCAGGAATGTGGTGTACTTCCTGCTTCTAAGATTTCCTTCGATGAAATAGGGGACCATAATTCTGTCCTGCAGAATCCCACACCATACATTCACCGACCACGGTTTTTGGTGTGCAACTTGCAGCAGCCAACATGGGTTTTCAGTTGTCCAATAATGCATGTTATGCAAATTAACATTTCCATGGCTCGTGAATATAGCCTTGTCAGTAAATAAAATCAAATTAATAAATGTGTCATCCCTTTGAATCTGAAGTTGAGCCCATCGGTAGAATTCAATGTGACGCATACAGTCCGTACTAGTTAAGTTTTGGTGGAGACTCATATGGTAAGGATGATATTTATGGCCATGCAGAACACGAACAACACTGCTCTGGCTTACACCAGATTCCCTTGCGCTCTGACGCGAACTAACACAGGGATCTCGAATCGCGGTGGCAAGAGTACCAACTACCGTTTCCTCGTTAGTAACTTTCCTTTGCCGGATATGTTTCCGATATGTTAAAATCCAGTTGTTATCAATTTATAATTCACATATTTAAATGTACGACGTGTAGGGTGAGTACATTGAGGATATCTTTCAGCGTATAAGTCTCTAGCTCTCACTGTATTTCGTTAGCATTCTCCATAAATGAAAAGCATATCGATTTGTTCTTTGAAGGAATACATCTTTCATATTCACTTCATTCGACGATACTAGTCTTACCGCTCCTATTAGTGTTGTACTGCGAAACCGTCGAATGGTGCTTAGATGTCAATGGCACGTTACATGGCTACGTTGTATTCGGCGAATATTTACTATTTGCACGATATACGAGAGAGAGTTGTCAGAGCATGTGCTTCGATAGGTGCCGAAGTGATAAGGAATACTACTTACTCAATGCATGAAGATTGCAGCACTGCATTGGTACCAATGGTCATCACTTCGAAAACCTTTTGTAAAAGGACGTTCATGCCACCTTTTTGCCTTCGTTGACCATCAAAGATCTTACTGTTGCACATCATTGGATTCGTCTCGATAGCCGCTATCAGAAAATGAGTACCAAAGTATGGCACCCCCATTTAAAAAAAAAACAAAGTTGACCTTCATATCTCTGACGCGACCCCACCTAACAACAAAAAAATCAACGTCATATTATGGCCCCCGTTGTCCCATGCAACATTTGTCCCACAAACTTTTCAGTTAATATCATACTTTCGGAGTTATTCTAGGTGGCAATAGTTAGTGACTCACCCTGTATATGTGAATGACCTTGCACTTAACACTGAACAGGCAAAAGTGATACTTTTTGCAGATGATACTAGTGTTATAACAACTCCCATTAGGGGGATAAAAACACAACCGTTGGTAAATGATACTTCCCACAGATTTATTAAGTGGTTCTCTGAAAATCGACTCTCCCTAAATTTTGAAAAACTTCGTACAACAAACAGAGTTATACCAACAGCTGTTGTACTATATGAGCAGCAGTCAGTAAATAGTGTAGAATGCTACAAATTTTTTGAGTGGTATACTGATGAAAACTGGAACCGGAAGAAGAATATTACTGGGCTTCTCAAACGATTATGTTCAGCTGCTTTTGTTCTTCATATAATTGCTAATCCAGGAAACAAACGTATCAATCTTCAGACATGTTATATTGTTCTGTAGAATAATTTTCTGCGGTAACTCCCTGCTTAGAAAGAAAGTAATGATTGCAAAAAAGCGAGCAGTAAGGTTAGGATATGGTGTTCACCTACGCGAACGTCATGTAGGTATCTCTTTAAGGGGCTACGTATTTTAACTGTGCCGCCACAATATATATTTTCGCTAATGAAATTCATCATGAATCATCCATCATAATTTGAGAAGAACAGTGATGTACATTCCTACTACACTAGAGGGAAAAGTGACCTTTATTACTCACTGCTGAGGCTGTCAATGGCTCAGAGAGGAGTTCAATACGAAGCAATAAGAATTTTTTATCATTTGCCTAATAACATGAAACGTCTGACAGTTAGCGAAGCCAGTTTTAAATCTAATTTAAAGTCATTCATCGTAGACAAAAAAAAACTTGTTTGTAAGTGAAATTGCATGACTAGGAATAAAAGATAAAGTTTTCATTAATATTAATCATTTATAGATGTCCTGTAAGCTGACTCGTTCCACATAATTTCAGTAAAAGAATTGTTCAAATGATCTATAGAACATGTACATAATTTCCCTATTTCAAGATACACTGATCAGCCAGAACATTATGACCACCGACCTACTATCGATATAAACACGTAAAGGCGATAGTAGCTTCACCTGGCGAGGAATAACTGCTAGTCAGACACATGCATGGTGCATGTAGTATCACTGACCGTGCTGCCCATGTGTAAAATGGAGAAGGCGCGTGATCTGAGTCTGACCGAGAGCAGACTGTAATGGCCCAGAGGCTCGATACGAGTAGTTCGGAATCTGCACGACTTGTAAGGTGTTCGAGGAGTGCTGTAGTGAGTGTCTTCAACAAGTCGTGGAACCAAGATGAAACCACGTCCAGGCGTCGTGGGGTTGGGTGGCCACCCCTCATTACAGATACTGGACATTGTAGACTGGGCGAACTGGTAAAACAAAGCAGGCAGCTAACTGTAGCGACATTAACATCAGATCTTAATGCTAGGCAGAGAACAAATGTACCTGAACATACAGTGTACCAAACACTCCCAACGATGGGCCTCCACAGCCGGCGATCCATACATGTGCTAATATTAACACCATGACATCGGCGGCTGTGACTGACATGTGCACATGACCATCGACACTGGAAGTTGGCACAGTGGCAGAATGTTGCATGGCCTGATGAATCCCGATACTTTATTCATCATGCCGATGGTAGGGCGTAGATCCGTCGTCTTCTAGGGGAACAGCTCCTTGACCCTTGTACTACAGGACGGAGACAAGCTGGCGACGACTCCATTATGCTCTGCGGAACATTCACATGGGCAAACATGGGTCAAGAGAAGCTCGTGAAAGGCACAATGATGGCCAAGAAGTATTGTACACTGGTTGCAGACCACGTAAATCCTTCACGACGATCATGTTTACGACGGCAGTGGCATTTTTCAATAAGATAATGCGCCATATCACAAGGCAATATGATGGGGTGGTTCGAGGAACACAGTGGCGAGTTCCTGTTGATGTGCTGTATCCCCAAATCGCCAGATCTGAACCCGCTCGAACACGTCTCGGATGTGTGCGAACGTGGCATCGGAGCTCATCAACCCCCTCCCCGGAATTTCCAGGAATTAGGAGAATTCCCACATAGTTTACAGATGGAATGGAAATGAAGTCTCATGCTTCTTGACAGAGCGTAGGGGAATGATGCAGGAGCCCCGCACCGCCATACTGGGCAAGGTCCTAATGGAGGTGATTTGCCGTTGCCTTCCTTCAACCGTAATGGGGATGAATGATAATGATGGAGACGACACAACAACACCCAGTCATCTCGAGGTAGGTGAAAATCCATGACCCCGCCGGGAATGGAACCCGGGACAGCGTGTCTGAGAAGCGAAACCGCGAGCGGCGGACAAATAATTAAAACTATATGCAGACAGAACATAATTTATAAGTTTTTCTCTGTTTTGAGTGTCAGAAAGGGTTATACGCACCAGGCAATTTTCATGTTTTCTTATTACCCCAGTAGAGAAACAGCGGGAAGTTGTTAAACACCACACATCAGATGTTTTACAAGTTATTAGTTAGCTGACACAACATGGGCGTGATCGGCAGAGATTACAGTGGAGCATATTGTAAATACTGCTTGTTGAAATTTAAAACGCTTTAACAGACTTGTACAGGGTCAAACATACAATCCATTCTGTACTTAACAGCCTCTCTGGCTTCGTAATACAATGTTTATAGCCAAGTAGGACATAAAATTTTCTTGCAGTCGCTTGTCTGAACACGTTATAAAATCTATAAGGTGGTTACCAATAACTTGGTTCACACCTGGGCTTGTGATTTGACGTATGAATTTATTAAATTTATTGTACATCTTTACTCTACAATTGGAGCTCATCCATGTTAAGAAACAGTCAATTATCGTTGTCCATAATTACAGTGCTGTTTCCCTGGCAAGCTACTTCCATGCACAAGTCGTTGTTAGATATTAGGTAGTCGCATATCTTCATTTTATTAAAAAATCCGACAGAATCTCGAGTAATGTCCTAATCCAAAGGATAACGATCGTCCACACAAAGCTGGTGCAATATTCCATGCAGCTCTTCCTTATAACATCCAATTTAACATCGGCTTATTCTACTTTATATGCACAGCCACAGGATGCTTATATCTCCTCGAAATGGTTTCATGTGCTTCCTTCACAATTTTTTTTTTCAGTATTTCTCTTTTTGTCTTACTGTCGTTCCTTTGTAGGAAAGAAAGTAGCGATCTCTGATTTCCCTTATTTTGTCATGATTATCATTTCTCCCTAGGTACGTGGGCACCAAAATTTTCACACTATGAGGAGAAATTTGCTGATCGAAATTCCATGACAATATCCTGCCACAACGAAGAACACCACTGTACAGTGATTGCCACCCCAAAACGCAAATCACATCCCTGGGACTCTCTCCTCTATTTCATGATAATACAAATCGAGCTCCCCATCCTTGGACTTTTTCGATGTCTTCTGTCAGTTCTATCTGATGCAGATGCCACGTCACACTTCAATACTTCAGAAGAGGACAGACAAGCAGTGTTCTTAGTAGACCTGTTCCATTTTTAAGTCTTCTGCTAATAAATCGCACTCTCTGGCTTGCTTTCCATACAATATTATCTATGTGATCGTTTCACTGTTTGTTATTCGTAAATTGTAGTCCCTTAATATTTATCTGAATTCACAGGCTTCAGATTTGTGCGATTTATCGTGTAACCGAAATATAGCGGATTCCTTTTAGTGCTCATGTGGATGATTTCACAACTTGCATTATTTAGAGTCAATTGCCACTTTTCAAACCATACAGATATCTTGACTAAATTATTTTACAATTGATTTTCATCATCTGATGATTTTGCAAGACGGTAAATGACAGTATCATCTGCAAACAATATACGAGGGGTGCTGATAGTGTCTCCTAAATTGTTTATGTAGACCAGGAACAGCGGAGGACCTATAACACTTCGTTGGGGAACATCAGATACCACGCCCCTTTTCCTTGACAACCTTCCGTCAGTTGCTACGAACTACGAGCTTTCTGACAGGAAATTACGAGTCCGTCGCACAATTGGGATGATACTGCATAGACACGCAATTTGATTAGAAATCACTTTGGATGAACGGTTCAAAAGCCTTATGGAAATCTAAAAATATGGAATCATTTGACATCCCCTGTCGATAGCACTCAATACTTCGTGAGAATAAATTGCTAGTTGTGTTTCACAAGAACGATATTTTCTGTATCCGTGTTGGCTGTTTGTCAATAAATCGTTTTCTTCGAGGTAATTCATAAAGTTCAAACATAATATATGTTCCAAAATTCTACAGCAAATCTAAGTCAGCAAAAAATGTTCAAATGTGTGTGTAATCTTATGGGACTTAACTGCTAAGGCCATCAGTCCCTAAGCTTACACGCTACTTAAACTAAATTATCCCAAAGACAAACACGCACACCCATGCCCGAGGGACGAATCGAACCTCCGCCAGGAGCAGCCGCACAGTCCATGACTGCAGCCCCTTAGACCGCTCGGCTAATCCCGCGCGGCTTTAAGTTAGCGATATGGATCAGTAATTCAGCGGATTATTCCTATTTCCTTTCTTGGTTAAATGTGTGAGTTGTGAAACTTTCCAGTCTTTAAGTATGGATATTTCTACGAGTGAGCGCTTGAGTATGATGGCCAAGTATTGAGCTATTGTATCAGCGTACTCTGGAAGGAAAAAAATGAAATGATCCTATAGCATTGCCGGCCGAGAGGCCCCATCCAGGGAAGTTCGGCCGAACCTAACTGGTATACAGTCTGGACCAGAGGCCTTGCCTTTATTAAGTCATTTAAGCTGCTTCGCTACACCAAGGATACCTACTTCTGAGTTGCTCTTGTTGGCAGTTGTTCCTGATTCGAATTCTGGAATATTTACTTCGTCTTCTTTGATGAAGCAATTTCGGGAAGCCGGCCGCAGTGGCCGAGCGGTTCTAGGCGATTAGTCCGGAACCGCGCGACTGCTACGGTCGCAGGTTCGAATCCTGCCTCGGGCATGGATGTGTGTTATGTCCTTAGGTTAGTTAGGTTTAAGTAGTTCTAAGTTCTAAGGGACTGATGGCCTCAGATGTTAAGTCCCATAGTGCTCAGAGGCATTTGAACCATTTTTGAATTTCGGAAAATTGTGTTTAGTAACTCTGCTTTACTGATAGTGTCATCAGAAACATTGCCATTGTTATTGTGTAGTGATGGTACTGATTGCGTCTTGCCGCTGGTATACTTTACATATGACCAGAGTCTCTTCGGATTTCTGATAGATTTCGAAACAGACTTTAGTTGTGGAAACGATTGAAAGCATCTCGCATTAAAGTTCGTGCTACATTTCGAGGTCTGTAAAACTTCACCAATCTTGGGAGTTTTGCATTCTTTTAACTTCGGTGTGCTTGTAGTAGTGTTCCAACCCGTTTCCTATACGATGACAAACAGTACTATCTCTTATTAATTTATTTTGGCGTATGTCTCTCAGTTTCCGTCGATACTATTTCTCTGAATTCAATCCACATCTGGCCTCTGCGTACATAGGTTCGAAGGAGTCGAGACTGTCTCTTAAGAATGCGTCGAGATAATTTTTATCTGCTTTTTTTAATAGATGTATTTTGCGTTTACTTTTGGTGTGTTTGGAAGTTATGGTATTCAGTCTCACAAAAACAACCTTGTGGTTACTAATACCTGTATCTGACATGCTACTCCCTAGTTGCTCAGGATTATATGTTGGTAAGAGGTCAAGTATGTTTTCGTAAACATTTACACTTCGGGTGGGCTCCCGAACTAAAAGTTCAAAATAATTTTCTGCAACGCGTTCAGTACGACTTTAGATATCGTGTTATGCCTACTACCGACTTTAAACATGCATATTCACCAACATATCAAGGGTAGATTGAAGTCATCACTAATTATGGTTGTAAGGGTGCAGTACCTGTTTGAAATAAGACTCCACTTTTCTTTAAGTTGTTCATCAACTGATACAGTTGTAACAACAACAACGTTATACTGTTGTACATATAATAATTTTTGCTTCTGTTTTTCGATAAATTAGTATAATCGATGTTCTGATTTCATTTCTTTTTTGTTTCATGCCATTATGTTAAAGGAACTGTAAACAATTTTCGATGTGAATATTAATGTTTATGTCAAGTTGCGAGCAATATTATAACAAAATGGAAATGTAAGAAATGTTGAAACTGTTGTAAGATGTTAAAGTTGCAATTGTGCGCCTGGTCCATACGTAGGCAATGTATTAGGATATGTGGAGTGCAAAACCTTTGGTGAATACCCTGTCTGTAGGGGTGCGGTAAAAGGTGGATGGCAGGCGAGCACGGGAAAATGCACACGGGCGCGGCACGGCATAACGGGCTCAGCAGTAGTAGTCGGAGTTGGGCATCGGTCTGAGAAACACGTTCTGGATCGAGGAGGCTCTCCTGGAAAACAGGATTTCGTTGAGCCTCGGATGTGCCGTTTCCGACGCCTATACAGCATGGCAATATTCCATAGGCACTGTGATTGTATGTGTGCTCTACGCCTCGCCATCTCGCCGCCCGCCTACCGCCGCATCGATACGAACAGGTTGAAACTATTAGTACTGTATTCGTGTGGACCAGTGTTACGTTTGTTCCTTACTGTTCAATAACAACTTAACTTTTACCAGAACAGTCCTATCATTTAATTATCCTAATCACTAACTTAGACAGGGTCCTTTCCACATGTTGTGCAATCCGAGTGTCCCGAGATGAAGATTTAAAGTTTATGTTAATAATAATTACCTGCAGACCTATCTATGTTAGAATGATGTTTAAAGAACTTTGTTGTTAATGAATATATAGGCAAATAATATAGGCCTGACAAAGTTGGAAGATAATGTTGAAATTGGTTTAGTAATAAAGTTTAATTAATTTCAGACAAAATTAATGGTAGTTAAATGAGAAAGAAATAAGACAAAAAGAGTTTTAACTCATATATTGGAAATCTTGAGTGCTTAACGATTTTAGATAATCAAAAATTTCAGTACAGTGATCATAACAGTTTCAGGGTCCCCCCCCCTTTTTTCTTTTCTATTCATTTGAATTCTGAAGTGTACTGAACTGATTTGACCAGCAAAGTTAAAGTCAATATAAAACCAAAATTTATTAGTGTTTTACCTTTTTCAAATTTGACATTGTATGTGTGTTTCGAAAGTGCTATTTCTAGGGTAACCTATGCCCGATTTTAATCAGATCCATAGACAGTACGAAGTTTGTAGTAAACATTATAGTGTATTGTTGTGTATTTATGGCTTGTCCATATTAATACAGAAAGTGAAATTATTAGTTCAGTAGATTTCCTGGTTCTAAAATTTGCCATAGTATGCAGTGTTGTTACGTGTTGTTTGGGATGAATGTACATCAACTTGTACTGGGAAGAAACTCAGTTAATGCCTAATTAGGCTGGCGACCGTATTATTAACAATTTGGTAGCATCTGCTATGTTGTTTCTTGTCCGTCCTAACGTGTAGTTGCACTTCGGACTTGCTTGACGTATCATCGTTGTTACTGAGTGGGTGAAAGTCTGATTTTGCTTCCATTCAGGTACACGCGGTCAACATATATACCAAAATCCTTTCTTATAAGGTGAAGCCCGTCAACTTACTATAGTACAGGCTTTAATAAGTATCGTGCGCAGTAGCGTAGTGTTACAATCTGAGTCCGAGTTTCGACAAAAGGACCCAACTATTAATTTTTTTCGCTTGACAAATATAACCGCTACATTCTAACACACAGGAACTATCTGTTTCAATTTGACTAGTTCTGACAGCAATAAACATTCAACCACCAACTGTTTTAATCTACCTTTTCTGAACACGCTTGGGTCCTTCGTATAAATTTCGGCTGAACTTATTTTCGGCTTTAGCCAGCTATCTGCACCCATAAAAATTTGAGCCTGTCTGTTAGCTGTCTATTAGCTGTCTAATAGCGCTTGGAGCTCTTGTTTTTATTACAACTGTTTACAACTACAATACCGATTGTTGCTAGGTTTGTCTTCCTGTGTTTGACTTGCACCCTGTAGAGAGGCGGCTTTTCTGCAGTTTCCCGAGACCCTTTAACCTAAAACATTTGAGGATACTTGCAATGTTACAGGTAACGGGGAAAAGAGAAAATATCGTGTAATTGTTCTTAAAAGCATAGTGAAAGTCGGAGAGACATTATTTGACCCGACGTAGACAGTTGCATATGTTACGTCTTCGAAAGGGACTGTTATCATGAAAGTGGGACCATCTAAACTACGTACGATGTCACTAAGATTCCACAGTCGTGGTCTGCCGTTGCTATCTACTGTTAAATTTCAGATGACGATAAGACCGGTGTGCTGTCAGCCCTCGTCCCATTGAGGGTCAATCGAGGATGACTTGCTAGCCGTCAACCCCACTTGTCTTCACGGCAACCGACGTCCTGGACCACAGAGTCGGCTGTTACACGTAATCATATGACAGGCTGTCTATGATAGTCCACAGTCGTGGTCTGCCGTTGCTATCTACTGTTAAATTTCAGATGACGATAAGACCGGTGTGCTGTCAGCCCTCGTCCCATTGAGGGTCAATCGAGGATGACTTGCTAGCCGTCAACCCCACTTGTCTTCACGGCAACCGACGTCCTGGACCACAGAGTCGGCTGTTACACGTAATCATATGACAGGCTGTCTATGATAGTGCTTAAGTGCGGGGCTATACTGTACCGTAGTACGTCTGGGGCGTAGGATAGCTGCCCGTCTTCACACTGCCGCCTGCACGATGAAAAATGGCCATGGCACACTCACCTGCTGCTCCAACGTCATGATTCGCTGATAGAAAGAATCAGCACTTCTTCACGTCTTGCGCTGATGCCCACCTGCAGCACGAGCACTGAAGCAGTTTTATAACACTGTAAAGTCATCCTGCCAAATCAGTGCTATTATAGATAATGCTGTCTCAGTTGTAGCTCCAGACATCGCTCTGAATCATTCTCCCACGCTCTGTGCTCGGCCTCCTGCTCATAAAGTGACACGAGATCTCCGGCTTCTAACATAATCTTCTCCTCCTAACTCATCACCAGCAGATTCAAATATACTAATTAGCACATCCTCCCTCATCAAAAAACATATTGGTGTATATCTTTACCTGTCTCTCCACCCTCGCTTCCCATTCCTTCTTCCCCTTAATCATCCTCTTCTCTTCTGTCTCATACTGCTGTCTTATATATATATTCTTCCACGTTTTCCTCACTGGGCCACAGTTTCCGCCGACCAGTGTCTTTGCTTTTGCTGTTTTACTTTCCATGAGTAATGCAGACTTGAAACCTCTATCAGTGCACGCTCTCCACGCTGATCTTGGCAATCCATCCTATTTCATTCACCTGTATTTCTGAATACCCAAGTTCCTACTCGCCATATGATTCTCCAAATTTCCACTTTATTGTGGCTCTGTCTTCAATTATCACTTCACCCCACGCCCTGCTGTACCAAGGTTACACTATGTGATCAAAAGTATCCGGACACCCCCAAAAGCATTCGTTTTTGATATTAGGTGAATTGTGCTGTCAAGTACTGCCAGGTACTCCATATCAGTGACCTCAGTAATCATTAGACATCGTGACAGAGCAAAATGAGGGGCTCCGTGGAACTCACGGACTTCGAACGTGGTCAGGTGATTGGGTGTCATTTGTGTTATACGTCTGTACGCGAGATTTCCACACTCCTAAACATCTCTATGTCCACTGTTTCCGATGTGATAGTGAAGTGGAAATGTGAAGGGACACGTACAGCACAAAAGTGTACAGGCCGACCTCGTCTGTTGACTGACAGAGACCGCCGACAGTTGGAGAGGATCGTAATTTGTAATAGGCAGACGTCGATCCAGACCATCACACAGGAATTCCACACTACATCAGGATCCATGCCGCGCGGGATTAGCCGAGCGGTCTCAGGCGCTGCAGTCATGGACTGTGCGGCTGGTCCCGGCGGAGGTTCGAGTCCTCCCTCGGGCATGGGTGTGTGTGTGTTTGTCCTTAGGATAATTTAGGTTAAGTAGTGTGTAAGCTTATGGACTGATGACCTTAGTAGTTAAGTCTCATAAGATTTCACGCACATTCAGGATCCACTGCACGTACTATGACAGTTAGGCGGGAGGTCAGAAAACTTGGATTTCATGGTCGAGCAGCTGCTCATAAGCCACACATCACACCGGTAAATGCCAAACAACGCCTCGCTTGGTGCAAGGAGCGTAAACATTGGACGATTGAACAGTGGAAAAACGTTGTGTGGAGTGACGAATCGCGGTACACAATGTGGCGATCCAATGGCAGGGTGTGGGTAAGGCGAATGCCCGGTGAACGTCATCTGCCAGTATGTGTAGTGACAACAGTAAAATTCGGAAGAGGTGGTGTTATGGTGTGGTCGCGTTTTAGTGGAGAGGGCTTGCATCCCTTGTTGTTTTACTTGGTACTATTGCAGAACAGCCCTACATTGATGTTTTAAGCACATTTTTGCTTTCCATTGTTGAAGAGCAATTCGGGGATGGCGATTGCATCTTTCAACACGATCGAGCCCCTGTTCGTAATACACGGCCTGTGATGGAGTGGTTGCAATGGACTGACCTACACAGAGCCCTGACCTGAAGCCTATAGAACACTTTTGGGATATTTTCGAAAGCCGACTTCGTGCCAGGGCTCACTGACCGACATCGATAACTCTCCTCACTCCGTGGAGTATGGGCTTCCAGCACCTGATTGAACGTATGCCTGCGAGAGAGGAAGCTGTCGTCAAGGCTAAGGGTGGGCAAACACCATACTGAATTCCAGCATTACCAATGGAGGGCGCCACGAACTTGTAAGTCATTTTCAGCTAGGTGTCCGGATACTTTTGATCTCATAGTGTAGGTTCCCCTTCACGTCTATCTGAGAGTCCAATATTCCTATCCATTTGCTGTGACCATCCCTACCATGACTGTTATCCCTCCCCGACAATTTACTTCCCATTGCCCTCTATCATCCGGTCCATCAAACCTGCACAACTCAACATTGTCTCTTGGCAACAACCATTTGCCTGACCTGGATAGGTAATTTATTCACCATACCCAGGTAATCTTTTCTGCGTCCAGTTTGCCAAGATTTTTCATTTTTTACACATACTGTTGGCAAAAAGGCTTTGAGATACCACTCTGAATGCTATATATCTGCACTCCACAGAAATCCCTCAACTTGGATTGCTGTTTATCTGTGGACCAAAACCCAGTCAAGAACTTCGACTCCATCACTTCCACTGCCCACTTATGTAATTGACCATCCAAATGGCTTTTTATAAATTACCCTTCTTCTCTGTCTGACCAAAACTTGGGTAAAATGTTATGAAAATCGTTCAAAAAATTTGCAGTATTCTCATTTCTCATAAGTTCAAATCAGCAAAATGTTTTACATTTCACAATCAAGTTTTTTGCATGCGCGCTTCTACCATTACTACTAAGTTCCTTAGTATGTAGTACTTCTCTAGCGTACATTTCAGTATTTATGCATTTATTGTCTACCCACTGTGACAATTTGCTTCCTTCTACCTTAATCACATCATGGTTCTAATCTCTTTCACCCTGTACGACTTTAATTTATTGCTCTAAAACCATTTCAGTGTCTTTACATTGCTTGGCCAACTATCCTGTTCCATTATGACAATTATGATCGATCTCTTCTATCTGCTTGGCCACTCTGGCTTCCAACTCTCTATTTCTATTGACACGGGAAATTCTGATAATCCAAATATTTTTACTGCTTTCGTCTTTGATGGTATTTACCACCAACTTCTTGTTGTGGTCTTCAGTCCTAAGACTGGTTTGATGCAGCTCTCCTTGCTACTCTATCCTGTGCAAGCTTCTTCATCTCCCAGTACCTACTGCAACCTACATCCTTCTGAATCTGCTTAGTGTATTCATCTCTTGGTCTCCCTCTACGATTTTTACCCTCAACGCTGCCCTCCAATACTAAATTGATGATCCCTTGATGCCTCAAAACATGTCCTACCAACCGATCCCTTCTTCTAGCCAAGTTGTGCCACAAATTTCTCTTCTCCCCAATCCTATTCAATACCTCCTCAGCCGGCCAGAGTGGCCGTGCGGTTCTAGGTGCTACAGTCTGGAACCGTGTGCCCGCTACGGTCGCAGGTTCGAATCCTGCCTCGGGCATGGATGTGTGTGATGTCCTTAGGTTTAAGTAGTTCTAAGTTCTAGGGGACTGATGACCACAGATGTTAAGTCCCATAGTGCTCAGAGCCATTTGAATCATTTGAACCAATACCTCCTCATTAGTTATGTGATCTACCCATCTAGTCTTCAGCATTCTTCTGTAGCACCACATTTCGAAAGCTTCTATTCTCTTCTTGTCCAAACTATTTATCGTCCATGTTTCACTTCTATACATGGCTACACTCCATGCAAATATTTTCAGAAACGACTTCCTGACACTTAAATCTATACTCGATGTTAACACATTTCTCTTCTTCAGAAACGCTTTCCTTGCCATAGTCAGTCTACATTTTATAACCTCTCTACTTCGACCATCATCAGTTATTTTGCTCCCCAAATAGCAAAACTCCTTTACTACTTTAAGTGTCTCATTTCCTAATCTAATACCCTCAGCATCACTCGACTTAATTCGACGACATTCCATTATCCTCGTTTTGCTTTTGTTGATGTTCATCTTATACCCTCCTTTCAGGACACTATCCATTCCGTTCAGCTGCTCTTCCAAGTCCTTTGCTGTCTCTGACAGAATTACAATGTCATCTGCGAACCTCAAAGTTTTTATTTCTTCTCCATGGATTTTAATACCTACTCCGAATTTTTCTTTTGTTTCCTTCACTGCTTGCTCAATATACAGATTGAATAACATCGGCGAGAGGCTACAACCCTGTCTCACTCCCTTCCCAACCACTGCTTCCCTTTCTTGTCCCTCGACTCTTATAACTGCCATCTGGTTTCTGTACAAATAGTAAATAGCTTTTCGCTCCCTGTATTTTACCCGTGCCACCTTCAGAATTTGAAAGAGAGTATTCTAGTCAACATTATCAAAGGCTTTCTCTAAGTCTACAAATGCTAGAAACGTAGGTTTGCATTTCCTTAATCTATTTTCTAAGAGAAGTCGTAGGGTCAGTATTGCCTCACGTGTTCCAATATTTCTACGGAATCCAAACTGATCTTCCCCGAGGTTGGCTTCTACTAGTTTTTCCATTCGTCTGTAAAGAATTTGGGTTATTATTTTGCAGCCGTGACTTATTAAACTGATAGTTCGGTAATTTTCACATCTGTCAACACGTGCTTTCTTTGGGATTGGAATTATTGTATTCTTCTTGAAGTCTGAGGGTATTTCGCCTGTCTCATACATTTTGCTCACCAGATGGTAGAGTTTCGTCAGGACTGGCTCTCCCTAGGCTGTCAGTAGTTCTAATGGAATGTTGTCTACTCCCGGGGCCTTGTTTCGACTCAGGTCTTTCAGTGCTCTGTCAAACTCTTCACGCAGTGTCAAATCTCCAATTTCATCTTCATCTACGCTTAAATTTCCATAATATTGTCCTCAAGTACATTGCCCTTGTATAGACCCTCTATATATTCCGTCCACCTTTCTGCTTTCCCTTCTTTGCTTAGAACTGAGTTTCCATCTGAGCTCTTGATATTCATACAAGTAGTTCTCTTTTCTGCAAAGGTCTCTTTAAATTTCCTATTGGCAGTATCTATCTTACCCCTAGTGAGATAAGCCTCTACATCCTTACATTTGTCCTCTAGCCTCCAACTCTACAGATTTAATCTCAGAGTATACAGAATTCACACGTTTATTGACTGTACCAACTTTGGACTTAACTGAACCATCTTCATATTTTACAGAATCAACTTTAGATTTAAGTGAGTCTTTTTGCGTCCCAATATTGTCTGGCATTTGTACAACATACTCCATGTGGAAACTATTTGTACCTCTCCAACGTTAGTAAAGTAACTATTCTGTGTTACATCCTGCTGTTTGCCCTTAGAAATCTCCACATGCCTTTCAACACCACCGTCTCTACGTCTACACACTCCTATCACCGTTACAATTGCCATCTACCACTGATTTTTGCTCAGTAACCTCCCCTCCTTGGATTGTTTCATACAAACAAACATTGCCGCCTTTCACATCCATACTGACCAGTTTCACATGCCAGGAGCAGTAACACACCACTACGCCATGCCGCACCTCACCTGTTGTTTATTTACTGTCAACATGCCACCCCACACATCGAAGCAGCTGTAGTTGTAATGGAAGCAGCCGACAAAAACGCTATCTGCACAGGAGCGAGTCTGGCTGCAGTGGATGCCTGGATGGGTCTGAAAATGTCTTGACTGCTGCAGTTGGAATCACAGTACCCTGACACGATGTATGCGCACTGGGCTCACTCTGACTGTTGGAAAAATTACGAAGACGGTGGAATTGCGCCAGCAGGGGCTACTTCACCCTGCCCACCATGCATACGGCACTCATAGGATGCTAGCAATGAGTGTGTTGGACACACTCGTGACATCACTCAACTGAATCATCATCCACACACCACGTTTCGCGTAACTGGGTCTTGTTTCTTGCATTTAAGTAGTTCATTCAACCAAACAGTTTCATCCTTGTCGTGGTATCAAATGTAATCCAACCATTTAATATTGAAGCTAGCTTACTGACCGTCATAATACTATCCTGTTTCTTCATACACTCTGAAATGGCATGACATGAAATAAAACCGCACAAATTAAAATTTCATTGCCAGTTTTTTTTACTGTTCGCCTTACATCTACAGAATTTCCAATCACAAATAGCAACAGTAACACAAACTTTACAAAAATATTCGTTTCCGACTGTCTATGCCATGTTTAATCAAAACTCTTTCCCTCTCTGTCAGAACTTCGAAACAGCAGACAACAAAATTTAAACACTGAAGACACATGAAGTCAATCTTGCTCTCAGAACTTATCAGCTACAAAGATGTTACAAAATTACAAATAGCATGGTAATATTACATGTAAGGATTCATACTGGGGGTAGCTGCTTAGGACGGTCCAAATTGTTTAAAATGAGACATCAGATGGATGGGGTGGGAAGATATTGTAAACATGCAAGCGACGCCATTTTTAAACTTAAGGGAAGTGAACTGTAACATCGAGGAAAAATCAATTTTTTTTAAAATTTCCCACCATTTTAAACTTTGTAAGTAGGCTGTTTAGGTTTTTGTGTTGGTAACGCCACGTAGCGCTCTGTATGAAAATCGCTGACTGTGCTGTGTGAAGTCTGTGGCTGGTTTGCATTGTTGGAATATTTGCTATTGTGGTGTTGGGCAGTTGGATGTGAACAGCGCGTAGCGTTGCGCAGTTGGAGGTGAGCCGCCAGCAGTGGTGGATGTGGGAAGAGAGATGGCAGAATTTTGAGAGCGGACGATCTGGACGTGTGTCCATCAGAAAGAGTAAATTTGTAATACTGGATATCATGAACTGATATATATATATATATAGGCATAGTTAGCAAATGAAAGATTTTGATAGAGAACAAACAGTGTATTTACCTTAATAGTGTTCAAAAGTGATCATATATATATATATATATAATATATATATATATATATATATATATATATATATATATATATATATATATAAGTAGTTAGTGCTTTCAGTAGTTAGAATCCTTTATTTAGCTGGCAATATTGGCGCTCGCTGTATTGCAGTAGTTCGAGTAACGAAGATTTTTGTGAGGTAAGTGATTCATGAAAGATATAGGTTATTTCTAGTCAGGGCCATTCTTTTGTAGGGATTATTGAAAGTCAGATTGCGTTGCGCTAAAAATATTGTGTGTCAGTTTAGTGTTGATCAGAATACGTAAAGAGAGAAATGTCAGAGTACGTTCAGTTCTGCTCAGCTGTTTAAAAATCAAATAACATAAGAGGTTTTCAAGCACTGTCATTTTTAAATTTTTCTAAGGGGACGTTTCAACTTGGGATCAGATTCTGTACTTAGCGCAAGTGATGCAGCAACCATGGAGCCTGCCGCATTGAGATGGAAATGTGACAACCACGCAGGTTGTCCTAGTGAACTAAGGACTCCAGCCTTAGATTCTGACTCCAGAGGGCTGTGGAAGTATACCCAGGTACACCATCTTGGCTCCAATATTGGATTGTGACATCATAGAGACCACACCAGTACCCTCATGTCAGTTGTCTTGGATTCTGGCCTCACAGGCTGTGCCAGTATCCCCAGGTCGGCCATTTTAGATCACCATCTTCAATTCTCAAGAAGTGGATACTGGCCCATCTTGAATTTTTTAATTTCCCGTCAGTTTACATTTTGGACTACAAATCTACCTCGACAGTGATGTCATAGGGGTGGGGAAAACTTTCTAGTACAAAATTAGGCTACTCTGAATTTCCCACCTTTCATTGAAATCCTGCCATTCCACCTTGTACACTTTCATGGTGCATGGGGGACAGGGGAATCAGTGCCAAAAATTACGTAAATATAGTTTTGGATGTTTTTAATTATGGCACCATAGCTAGCTAATGAACAGAATCTTTTCATTTAATATAGATGAATGTGCATGTATTGCCATCCATGTTCAATGGTAATAATGCTTTCTTCCTGAGGAATCTTTTGTATTCTAAAAGAAGTTATTTTCCTGCATAATCTGTTCACTGCTTTTGAAGTATACTTTATTTAATTACTAGCAATTAGCTAATTTCGCCCTCAGCATGTGAAAAAAAATAAGTGATGGCGTCCCTAAAAAGAGTCAGCCCAATCATATTACTTGTAATACAAACACAACTATCAGAGATGTGAAGTCCATACGTAAAATGAAAGAAGTGCCAACTTATTGCGAGTTTTGTCACTGTTCCACTATACATAACACACTAAAAGACATTGGTGTAACTACTGAACTAAGAACAAACATGGAGAATTGAACATCTTTAAATTTCAGTTTTAAAACATTGAATCCGCCATGTGTGTTTCAGCTTCAGCAGTTATGCTAAGGTATTTTATTCTACATCTCTACTCTGCAAACCATTGTGAAATACATGGAGTAGGGTATTTCTCAAAGGTAGTAGTCAGCAGGGTTTCTTTCCGTTCCATTCAAATACGGAGCACGGGACGAATGGTTACTTAAACATCTCTATGAGCGCGGGAAGTAGTTTAATCTTCTCTTCGCAATACGCAATGGGGTATAGTATATTTGTAGATTATTCATTTGAAGTGGGTCTCTGTAACGCTGAAAGTAGACTTTCAGAGGATACTTTGAGTCTGTCTTTAGACATCTGCCAACTCAGTTTCTTCGTTATCCAATAACGTTTTCCTATGGGTGAGACAAATCATATGTTGACCCTAATTGGTGCAGGTCCCACGCACTTGAGCAATATTTTACGAGTTTTTGTAAGCAGTTTCCTTTGTAAACTGACTGCATTCACTTAGTATCCTACCAATGAACCTAAGTCTGCCACGTGCTTTACCTATGACTGAGCTTATGTGATTTTCCATTTACTACCCCTACGAATTGCACCCAGTTTTTTTGTGTGAATTGTTCGATTACAGTTGGAACTCATATTGTAGTCATAAGATACTACATTCTTTCGCTGTATGCTATGTGTGCTTGAATTGTGACAAAATCAGCATATTGGCTGCAATTGTTTCATTTTACATGTGGGTGTTGTGTCTAGGAATACAACATACTCAGTTTGCTAGACAAACAATCAGACAACTCGTATTAATGAGTTTTATTACAATAGACAATTACAATTACTTAACTTTGAAAGATGTGATGCAAGCAAAGGGCGACATACAAAATAATCAGTCTTCTTCAGAATAGTCAACACAAGTCGGTGCTACGTAGAGATTCCTAATGAAGTGGCTAATGTTGACGCTGCTATTGAAGTGGACTGCCACCAGTCGGGTGTGGCGCTTATGTCCTCTTCACGTAGGGGCCGCTGCTGTCCCGTTGTCGTCCTGGAGGGAGGTCGGTCAGCGTGCGATTGGCTGACCTCTTCTCAGAGCTGTCTCTTCTCTGTCGTTCCCCACCGATGTGCCGGCGCAGACCTCATGCCATAACATTCCTCCCCCCCTCTCCCCAAAAGCGACGGACCGTCGTCGTACACGGAGCACGACAACGGGTGGGTGAGGAGACAAGATCGTGGACGCTCTGATGTACTGGAAGCCGTGGCTGCAGAGGACGTCAGACTTCCGGTCATACCCAGCCCTCCTGCCTTCGCTCTGGTGGAAACTCCTGCCGGAAAACGCCCAGAAAGGTACGCGTCCACTTCCTGAGGCCCATACAAAGATGTACAAGGTGTCAGCTGCTGCAGCGTGGGCAGGTCCAGCTCCATCGTTAGGATGAAAGGAGGCAGAGGAGGCGAAGGCACCCTCTAGAGGCAGCTGTGACCGCGCTGTCCTCGGGATCCGTGAATCTGGCGGAAAAGATACAGAAGGATCACCGTGCACATGACTGGCGAATTTGATTGGATGTCGGCGCTGCAATTCGTCTGGGTCTGAAATGAGATACATGTATGCGCCAAGTCGACGAAGGATCTCACCTCGCGCCCACCGTTTGCTGCCGCTAAAAACCGTGAAAAACACAATATTACCCTGCGCGAAGGGATACTTGCGGCCTTCCTTCGATGCTGGATGCTGAGGACGGTGGAGCAGGTGGTGCAGTGTCCGATGGCGACGGCCGTGAAGCAATTCCGCCGGCGATGGTCCATCTCGTGGATGCGAACGATAGGAGCCGGGAAACAACTGCAAAGCTTGATCCCTGGTGTGTGCGGTGCGAAGTTTGGCCATCTGCTGCTTGAATGTTCTGACAAAACGTTCCCTTTCGCCATTGGACTGTGGATGTAACGGTGCACCAGTTAAATGCTGTATGCCATTACGTTCACAGAATGTTTCAAATTCATTTGACGTGACCTGAGAGCCATTCTCCGACACTATGACTTCAGGCAAACCTTCGAGGCAAAAAATTCAGGACAAGGCCTGAACTGTGCTACGCGACGTCGTCGAGTCATTGCCACAACAAAAGGAAACTTGCTATAAGAGTCTACCACAATCAGCCAACAAATGTTCCAAAAAGGTCCCTCAAAGTCTCTGTGCATACGTTGCCATGGTGACTGCGACATAGTTCTAGCAGAGAATTTTTGTGGCGGAGCGGACTGATTTTCCGCATGTGCGTGACACTGTGACGTCATCCGTTCTATTTGGATGTCCATACCCTGCCAAGTACCGTGTCGATGCGCTAACTGTTTCGTACAAACAATCCCCCCCGTGTCCTTGGTGAAGCAACTGCCACACTTCTTTTTGCAAAGCTTTAGGGATCAACACACATGACTGTCCACTGTCATTTTGAACAAGAATCACACCTTGTTGTATAGCGAGGCTATACCGACGTGCAAAGTATCGGAGCACTACTGAGTTGTTCATGCTATGCAATGAGCGAGGCCAAGATGTGCGAATGTATGTTAGCAAAATGTTCAGATCTGAATCAGCTTTCATGACCTGTGCAATTTTCCTGTAGTTCAGAGGAAAGGATTGAAGCAGTTCAGAATTCTGAACATCGATGTGACAATAAGATGAAGCAGAAGCGTCAAAGTTGGTATCAGGGCCAATAGGGAGACGTGGAAGTGCGTCCGTATTACCATGTTGAGCTGGTGGACGATTCACAATCTCGTATTGGTATTTAGACAACAACAAAGCCCATCTTTGCAATATTTGGTCAGTTCGTACAGGAATGGGCTTCATCAGATGAACCAAGGACTGTAGTGGCTTGTGATCCGTTACTAAGTAGAATTTTCTGCCTTAGAAATTGTGGTGAAATTTGGTGACACCATACACAATAGCCAATGCCTCTTTCTCTATTTTTTAACATTTACACTGAGCTTTGGACAACACTTTTTATGCGAAAGCAATAGCCCTGTCTTTATCACCAAATCTGTGTGAATGCACTGCACAGATTTCGTAAGAAGAAGCGTCAACTTGCAACACAACTGCTTTGTCAGGATCAAAGTGACCCAAGTATCGATCACTGAGCAATTCATCTTTAAGTTTTTGAAAAGCGTCTTGGCACTCATCTGTCCAACCAAAGGGGCCTTTCTTGCGACGGAAGCGATGCAATGGAGCTGCGATTTGCGCAGTATTTAGTATGAGCCAAATATAATAGTTCATTTTCCCGAAGACTGGCTGCAATTCTGTGACATTGCAAGGAACTGGCAAATCACGTATGGCTAATAAATGTGACTAAAGAGGATGTACACCTTGACTGTTTATGACATGACCGAGATACTGCAACTCAGTTTTAAAAAATCACAGTTGTCCAATTACACTATGGTCCTGTATCAGATAACACACGAAACAAACCACGCAAAGTTGCAATGTGTTCGTCAGGTGTACAACCTGCTACGACAATATCGTCTAAAGTTTGAACAGTTTGGGACTTGAGCAGTCAGCTGTTTCAGATACTGTCGGAAAATAGCGGGTGCAGAAGCACTGCCAAAAGGCAAATGCAAATATTTAAACAAGCCCAAATTAGTGTTCACAACACGCACAGTTTGAGATTCTTCATCTAGTGGTGTTTGAAGATATGCGTCGCGCAAACAAGATTTTGAAAAATAGCGACTAGCACCTAATCTGTCCATGACATCCTCTGGGCGTGGCAACGGATAAGTATGAATCACAGTTTATGGGTTAACTGCAGACTTAAAGTTAACAGAGAGGCGAATGCGACCTGAAGGTTTGGGGAGCAAAACCAGTGGACTTGCCCATTGACTAGCTTGTATAGGCGCAATAGCTCCGCCATCTTGCAGTTATTTAAGTTCAGCAGCTACTTGGTCCTGTAATGCAATGGGAACAATTCTGACCCGGAACAATTTCAGCTAAGCATTGTCTTTCATAGAGATATGTGCAACAAAGTTGTTAGCCTTGCCAAAACCTTCAGAAAAGAGTTCAGGAAATTCTTTCAGCAAGCTAGCTACACTGTGAGCCGCGCGGTCTAATGCACTGCTTCCCGAGTGGGAAGCGGTCCCCGGCACGAATCCTCCCGGCGGATTAGTCTCGAGGTCTGGTGTACCGGCCAGCCTGTGGATGGTTTTCCAGGCGGCTTTCCATTTACCACGGCGAATGCGGTCTGGCTCCCCTTATTCAGCCTCAGTTACACTGTGTCGGCAATTACTGCGCAAACACTGTCTCCACGTACGCGTACACCATAATTGCTCTACCACGCAAACATTTGGGGCTACACTCGCCTGGTATGAGACGTTCTCGTGGAGGTCCACTGGGGGTCGAACTGCACCATCACCTTGGGTTTGGTGTGGGGTGGTGGTGGGGTGGGTGGACTGCTGTGGCCTGTTGTAGGGTTGTGAATCACTGAGGGCTACGGCAGGTCGAAGCCTCTCCATCGTTTCTAGCTCCACATTTTAATACATACATATACAAATAGCTACACTGTCTTTGGTATTGAATGCAGTCACTGACAACACATTTTCCTTAGTTGGAAAGCCAAACAAATCAAACGAATCAAGCTCAAATATGTTCTCACAATTGCGTGATTGTAGCACAGTGAAAGTCATAGTTTGCGTATGCGAGCGATACATGGTAGGCAAAGTACAGTTTCCGAGAACGGGAATGTCTTGTCCATTATAAGCTGTCAGGTGCGTGCTAATTTTAGACAGGCGTGGGGAACCTAAAAGTTCGTATGTGTTACGATTCAGCAATGTAACAGAGCCACCTATGTCCAACTGAAATTTCACACATTTTCCACTAAGATGCGAATGAAAAAAAGTTTGTTGGACTGGCCTGGCACTGAAGAAACTGTTTGCTTGCTACTTTTGCTAATGACTGCAGCAGACTTTGAGTACACTGCATTGATTACATGGGCCTTGTGACTACTGAATTGATTACATGGGCCTTGTGACTACATTTTTGTTAGTGGGCAGAATTCTTATGTTTGTTCCGTTGCAAACATAAGGATTGTACATGACCTTTCTCGTCACAGGCGTAACACTGTACTTGTCTGGATGGGCAATCTTGGCGTTTGTGTCGTGAATAGCACCGAGGGCATGACTTAATTCTATTCACTGATTAAGCTGCCTGTTTAGAGAACTGTTTATGCGGCTTGGCACGTGCATGCTGTTGCTGCCTGCTGGGCCGGTCGAGCCGCGGTGGTCTAGCGGTTCTAGGCGCGCAGTCTGGAACCGCGCGACTGCTACGGTCGCAGGTTCGAATCCTGCCTCGGGCATGGATGTGTGTGATGTCCTTAGGTTAGTTAGGTTTAAGTAGTTCTAACTTCTAGGGGACTGATGACCTCAGATGTTAAGTCTCCGCGCGACTGCTACGGTCGCAGGTTCGAGTCCTGCCTCGGGCATGGATGTGTGTGATGTCCTTAGGTTAGTTAGGTTTAAGTAGTTCTAAGTTCTAGGGGACTGATGACCACAGATGTTAAGTCCCATAGTGCTCAGAGCCATTTGAACCATTTTGTTAAGTCCCATAGCGCTCAGAGCCATTTGAACCATTTGGGCCGGTCGAGATCAAAGTACGACTCAACCCAACAAATTGGTGGCTGCCCAAATTTATTGGCCGCTACGGCACCTGAATTATACTGATCTAGAATTTGCACTATGCGATACAATGACTGATCTGACTGTTTCAAAACCTGTCCTCTAAGATTGAAAAAAAATGGCTCTGAGCACTATGGGACTCAACTTCTGAGGTCATTAGTCCCCTACAACTTAGAACTAGTTAAACCTAACTAACCTAAGGACATCACACACATCCATGCCCGAGGCACGATTCGAACCTGCGACCGTAGCGGTCTCGCGGTTCCAGACTGCAGCGCCTAGAACAGCACGGCCACTTCGGCCGGCCCTCTAAGATTGACATCAGTTACATTGTACACGATCATATCATGCAACATAACATCTGAATATAAAGCACCACAAGCACATTTGAATTTGCATTTCTTCGTCAAACTCTGCAAATCTGTTACCCACTCATCATAAGTTTGTTCTGACCTTTTCTAGCAACGAAAGAATTGGTACCTAGCTGCCACTACATTCACTTGTTGGTCATAATAGTTAGAGAACCTACAACCTGACCATAGGAAAGTTCACTCGGAATAGAGTTAGGGAACAATTTCTGAATGAGGCGAAAGACTGCACTTCCCACAGTTGACAAAAAGTAATGTAGTTTCACAGTACCTGACACTTTTTGAGCAATTATATGGCCTTCATACTACCCGCCAGGATAGCCGAGAGCGCTAACGCGCTGCTTGCTGGACTCAGGTAGGCGCGCCGGCCCGGGATCCAATCTGCCCAGCGGATTAACGACGAGAGCCGGTGTGCCGGCCAGCCTGCATATGGTTTTTAGGTGGTTTTACACATCCTACTAGGTGAATACCGGGCTGGTCCCCACGTTCCGTCTCAGTTACACTACTCGCAGACATTTGCAACCCATTCATCTATTTCTCGATTCCCACTAGTCGCAGACAGCTGGGTACACTAATTCTGTCCCTGTGGGTATGGGCTGACAGCCAGAAGGGCATCCGGCCACCCTTTTGAATTAACATTGCCAAATCCGTACTTAACCGTGCCGACCCTGCGCATAATGCGAGATAAAGGCAGTAGCGAAAGAAAGATATGGTCTTCATACTGTTGCAACCACACGAGCCATTCCTCTTCTTTTTCGTTAAACTGGCGAAAAGGCGGTATGGCACTCGGAGCTACAGTTGCCTGCACTGCATTTGTTGCTTGGTTGGCGAGTAACTGCTGTACTGTGTTTAGAAGGGTTGCAATCTGCTGCATCTGAAACTGAAACATCTGTGTTAGCTGCATTGTATCTATCGCTCGCACATATGATGGCTGGAGGTGAAAATGCAACTAATCCTGTTCTACACTGAAATAACTATTGAGAATCCCTGATGAAATTTATATTAATGAGGACGTTGGTGTGCACCCATACCAATGCAAAACCTATCTTTAAATTTTCAGACAAGCAAACCAAAAGTCAAGAAATAGGATATCGGTATAAATAAAATCATAAGGACTAAATTCAATAAAATATGTCATCCTGAGTGATGCTCATATTGAACTCGCACTGAGAATAAAGCTCTCCTCTTAGGATCCAAAAATGCTAGATCCTCTACACCTTCAGCCAACTGAATCAGAAGTGCCTCAAGTCCCACAGCTAATGACAGATTTTAATCTGACGAGGCAAGAGGTTAAACAGAAATCGGGCTATTTGGATGAATGCTAGGACAGAAGGTCATTCCACAATTGTATAGTACCAACCAGAAGTCGTCCATAACTGCACACTAATACAGAAGTTTTCCAGCAATCGCATGGGATCAATTACATGACTGTTTCATCTGGTGAATCTGACGATAGTGTGTTCAGATGGTGTCAGAGTATAGAGAGTAGCGTATGTCTCCCAGTGAAAATTATGAGCCGGCCGAAGTGGCCGCGCGGTTCTGGGGCTGCAGTCTGGAACTGCGAGACCGCTACGGTCGCAGGTTCGAATCCTGCCTCGGGCATGGATGTGTGTGATGTCCTTAGGTTAGTTAGGTTTAACTAGTTCTAAGTTCTAGGGGACTAATGACCTCAGCAGTTGAGTCCCATAGTGCTCAGAGCCATCTGAACCATTTTTGAAAATTATGAAACCTTGTACCGCACTACATTTCTCTCTCTTCACTTGTCTTTTCCAAACCCAGGCCGGAGCACCACGAAAGTTTCCTTCCTACAAAAAGAAAAAGATTCTTTCCAATCGAACTACCACCCCTCTGATTTCACAACGTTTTCACCGATAGCAATAGTGCTCTCTGAATGCTAGAGCATTCCCACGCTAAGGCTTGGAGCTAAAAGAGATAAATAATTCAGAAGTAGGTGGTAGGTAGTATTTTTTTTAGATTCTAATCAGCTGAAAGTTTTGTCTTCGTGGAGAGAGGGGACCTATTTTCTAACGCAGTGGAGGCTGTAAAATGAAACGTAAAAGCGTATTTTCTGTTTGTGTGGGTGGAAACATTGGCCAAGTACTGACAAAACAGGGCCTCGGAAGGCCGCCGAGCACACCCTGTCATAAACTCACTACCCTGGAGCCATCAGAAGAACGTCCCAAGCTCGCTCTATCTATTGTAAGGGGTGTGTACTTTGTTCCTTTAGCGCTCAGCTCTGACAAATACACTGTGATGGCGAGCTACAATTTTATCAAGAATAAAAAAGGCAGTTACCGATATGAGCGGTCTAACGCAGTTCTTTCCGGGCGGGCAGATGTGTCAGTCCCCGGCACGAGTCCGCCCGGTGGATTTGTGTCGAGGTCCGGTGTGCCAGCCAGTCTATGGATGGTTTTCAATGCAGTTTTCCATCTGCCTCGGAGAATGCGGGCTAGTTCCCCCTATTCCACCTCAGTTACACTATGTCGGCGATTGCTGCGCAAACACTGTCTCCACGTACGCGTACACCATAATTACTCTACCGCACAAACATTTGGGGTTACGTTCGTCTGGTGTGAGACGTTCCCGGGTGGGGGGGGGGCGGGGGGGGGGGGGGATCCACTGGGGGCTGAACCGCACAATAACTCTGGGTTCGGTGTAGGGCGGCGGTGGGGTGAGTGAACTACTGTAACCTGTTGTGGGGTTGTTACCGCTGAGGGCTACGGCGGGGACGAAGCCTCTCCGTCGTTTCCAGGTCCCCAGTTCAATGCAACACTGATATGAGAAGGGGAAATATATGCACACCCATTGTTTAGATATTACTGAGTCATTGCCAATTTGCTTATCACATCATTTACATCACCTAATATTCTATAAAAAGATAATTAAAAAGGAATCTAAAGTAAGAAAGGTCACATTAAATCTGTGACGTTTTTCATTAGACTCCCTTTACAACAAATTTTATGTAAAGAGATGGCTCAATTCAAGACTTAATGTGTCATCTCTTAAAATCAAATTTAAGTTTCCCACTTGGTATGCCTGCAACGAGAGACTCTCCAGTCAGCTGAAAAGTTGGGAGCGGTACAGGAGTGACATACCGTCAACCAAGAAATCACTGAGACGATTGTTCTAACACAATCATACTTGGAACTCCCAGAAGAGAAAAATAAAACTCGTAACTTCTGGACACATGGCTTAAGGCCCAAGGCAGACGTTGGGATGTAGGACTGCCCATCCATGAAAATTCCTTTGTTGTTTGAGTCCATATTTTCCATGAATGGTCTCCAAGTAGACGAACATAACCATTTCTAGTCATTGGTCAGTTTATTTGGACCATCATAGAGTTCCCACCAGATTGCACAGTGCCTCGTTGACAATCTGGGTCCATAGTGTCGTGGTGTCTGCACCACACCCGGACCCCACCATCAGCTCTTGCGAAGTGAAATCGGGACTTGCCTGACAAGGCCACGGTTTTCCAGTCGTCTAAGGATCAATCGATGTGGTCACAAGCTCAGGAGAGGCGCTGCAGTCGATGTTGTGCTGTTAGCAGAGGCACTAGCGTCGTTCATCTGCTGCCATGTCAAATTATCGCCATATTTCACCGCACTGTCTTAACAGATACGTTCGTCGTACGTCCCACATTGATTTCTCCGGTTATTTCATGCAGTGTTGCTTTCTGCTACCACTGAGAAGTCTATGTCAACGCCACAACGCCAGATCGTTGAAAGAGTCCCTTCGGTCTATGCCCATGGTGAGAGGACAAGCCTGGGATTTGGTATTCTCGGCACCTTCTTGGCACTGTGGGTCTCGGTATACTGAATTCCCTGACGATTTCGGAATTGGAATGTCCCACGCATGTAGCTGAAAATACTATTCCGCTTTCAGAGTCTGTTAATTTCCTTCTTGCAGTCACAATCACGTCTGAAACCTTTTCAGATGAATTACCTGAGTATAAATGACGGCTCCGCCAATGTACTGCCTTTTTATACCTAGTGTGCGCAATACTGTCGCCATCTGTACATGTGCATAATGATATCCCATAACTTTTGTTACCTGAGTGTAGATTACTATAGTTAATTAAGTTTCGTGATAAACAAATGGCGCTTCAGTCCGGAACTGCGCTGCTGCTATGGTCGCAGGTTCGAATCCTGCCTCAGGCATGGATGTCTGTGATGTCCTTAGGTTAGTTAGGTTTAAGTAGTTCTAAGTCTATGGGACTGATGACCTCAGATGTTAAGTCCCATAGTGCGTAGAGCCATTTGAACCATTTTGAAACAAATTGTCGGTATCAATGAACGAGTGTAACTTTCAGCAAATGATCAAACTTTAGTGTAGTTGTATATTAAGAGACAAAGACACAAGAAGAGAACTCATAAACTAAACAAAACCAAAATACTAATGTAATAAATATCATATATACAAGAAACTTCTACATAACGTTGAGAGAAAGTATGACTCGATATCAACCACCCAACTTTTGCTTCAGAAGACCGGATGGAACACTAGAAACCAGTACCTAAAACAATTGTGACATTCTGGCAAAGTACTTTCAAAAACTCCTCAACACAGACCTCTCTATGGAAGAACTGATGACAGAAACGAGAACGTACAATCCAGATAGTGAACTTCTAACTCTAGAAGAAGTTAAAGAAATAATCAAGTTATTCAAGAATCGTAGAGCACCAGGAGAAGACGGCATCATCGCGGAAATCTGTAAGTTACAAGACCCAGAACTCACCAAAGACATCCACAGGATCTTGAAAGATATCTGGAAAATAATGAAAATTTCCGATTACTGGAAAACTGCCCTGATACACCCAATATACAAAAAAGGTGACAAGACTGACTCAAACAACTACAGAGGAATATCCCTGCTACCGGACACATACAAGATCGTCTCTAAAGCTTTACTAAATAGACTAGAATGCCAGACCGACCACTTGATTGGGGAATACTAAGCAGGCTTCCGTAAAGAGCAGCCTCGTACGAAACAAATTTGGAACCTGAAAATGATTTTACAACACCAACAGAACCTGATCATTACCTCTGTCGACTTAAAAAAGGTGTACGACTCTATCGACCAGAAAACTCTCTTCAAAATTCAAGCTGAATACAAAGTAGACAACAAAACATGGACTATCATAGAGCAAACCTTGATCATCACGACCTCCAAAGTAAAGTTCTGTGGGGAACTATCAGAGCCCTTCGAAATTCGCACTGGTGTCCGACAAGGTGATGGCCTCTCACCTCTCCTTCTCAATCTAGTGTTACGAGGTGCATTCAAGTTCTAAGGCCTCCGATTTTTTTTCTCCGGACTGGAAAGAGATAGAAACATGCGCATTGTTTTAAAATGAGGCCGCTTTCATTGTCAATACGTCCCAGAGATGGCAGCACCGTACGGTAGATGGAATTTTACCGCCAGCGGCGAGAATGAGAACTGTTTTACATACTTAAAATGGTGACGTTTTACTTACTTGAACAGCGTGCAATCATTCGTTTTCTGAATTTGCGTGGTGTGAAACCAATTGAAATTCATCGACAGTTGAAGGAGACATGTGGTGATGGAGTTATGGATGTGTCGAAAGTGCGTTTGTGGGTGCAACAGTTTAATGAAGGCAGAACATTGCGTGACAACAAACCAAAACAACCTCAGGCTCGCACAAGACGGTCTGATGACATGATCGAGAAAGTGGAGAGAATTGTTTTGGGGGATCGCCGAATGACTGTTGAACAGATCGCCTCCAGAGTTGGCATTTCTGTAGGTTCTGTGCACACAATCCTGCATGACGACCTGAAAATGCGAAAAGTGTCATCCAGGTGGGTGCCACGAGTGCTGACGGACGACCACTTGGCTGCCCGTGTGGCATGTTGCCAAGCAATGTTGACGCGCAACGACAACATGAATGGGACTGTCTTTTCGTCGGTTGTGACAATGGATGAGACGTGGATGCCATTTTTCAATCCCGAAACAAAGCGCCAGTCAGCTCAATGGAAGCACACAGATTCACCGCCACCAAAAATATTTCGGGTAACCGCCAGTGCTGAAAAAATAATGGTGTCCATGTTCTGGGACAGCGAGGGCGTAATCTTTACCCATTGCGTTCCAAAGGGCAATACGGTAACAGGTGCATCCTACGAAAATGTTTTGAAGAACAAATTCCTTCCTGCACTGCAACAAAAACGTCCAGGAAGGGCTGCACGTGTGCTGTTTCACCAAGACAACGCACCCGCACATCGAGCTAACGTTACGCAACAGTTTCTTCGTGATAACAACTTTGAAGTGATTCCTCATGCTCCCTACTCACCTGACCAGGCTCCTAGTGACTTTTGGCTTTTTCCAACAATGAAAGACACTCTCCGTGGCCGCACATTCACCAGCCATGCTGCTATTGCCTCAGCGATTTTCCAGTGGTCAAAACAGACTCCTAAAGAAGCCTTCGCCGCTGCCATGGAATCATGGCGTCAGCATTGTGAAAAGTGTGTACGTCTGCAGGGCGATTACGTCGAGAAGTAACGTCAGTTTCATCGATTTCGGGTGAGTAGTTAATTAGAAAAAAAATCGGAGGCCTTAAAACTTGAATGCACCTCGTAGATAAGGTAATAAAAGAATGGGAAATATCGAAACAGGAGATAACCTCAGGAAACCTACAAATTAAATGCCTAGCTTTTGCAGGCGATTTGGTGATTGTCACGAAAGGTATAAACGAAACAAAAGAAGCTATTGAAAAACTACACGAAATCGCTTCCAAAACTGGACTACAGATCTGTTACGAAAAGACACAGTTTATGAGCACAAAGAAACTCTTATCTCTGAACACAAAGTACGGCACGATTTACAAAACGTCAAACTTCAAATACCTCGGTGAAACGCTACAGATGAGCGGCCATAACAGAGACTCAAACGGAGAAAGAAAAACTAAACTGGACAAGGCATACAAAGCAGTGTGGAATCAGTACAACAAGAAGTCTATCTCACAAAACGCCAAATTACGCCACTACGACACGGTGGTGCTCCGCAAAGCACTGTATGCAGCAGATACCACACTAATCCTAGGGCATACACGTATCAGACAACTAGAAAAAGTAGAACGGAAAATACTTAAGAAAATATTTGGCGCAACTAACAACAATGGAATATGGATCAGGAAACCTACAGAGGAACTATACAAACATACCGAGACAATCACACAAAAGATTAGAAAACGCAGACTACAGTTCTATGGACACCTATACAGAATGCCATCACATAGACTGACCAAATAGATCTTTGACTGGGTGACCACTAGAAACAAAAAATGGGTGGCTGAGGTAAAAAAAAGACCTGAACCAACTCAACATCACACCAGACACAATAAACGATAGAACAAAATTCAGAAACATCATTAAGAAAAGTAAACTACACGATATACACTGTGACAAACGAACAGGCGTAAAACGGACCGAAGCACGCAAACAAGATCACAGCCGGAAGATGAAAGAAATATGGGCAACCAAAAAGGCAACCAAGGTAAAGCCGAAGACACGAAGCCGACAAGAAGCATGGCGAGAGGACAGGTAACAGAAACACAGCGAGCGAATGAGGAAAGTTTGGGCACCAAGGAAGGCAGCAAAAGGAACTGGCCATGTAGCTTAGTCCAACTGAGCTCTTTAAGGGCAAAACACCAAGGTGAAGCGAAATTCGAGCACTCGGGCTTCGCAGCGCAACTCGTCACATGCCAGCGATAAAAAAATGTCGCTCACGACATTTCGTCTGGCGGGTACACTGGTAGAAAAAGGACGTTAAAGAGTCTGGCAACACTGTAACCACATGTATGGTAACCACCTGTCATAACAGCTTGGTCGTGCTGTGCTGTTGGTGAAGAGGATCGTGTTTTGGGTTAGCAAGCAGGAGGCTGATGGTTCGTGCATGGGTTGGGGTGCCTTTTTTTTATTTGTTTATTTCATTCTGACATTTCATACTGTATAATACACGGTTTCTTATGTCACATGTATCCTAAATTTACAACATTTTGTAACGCTGAACGTAACAAATACATGGTTAGGCAAATAAGAAACAGACAGTTGAAACAAATGACCTGTCATAGGACAGAATAACTGCAAAAACAATATCAATTTCATGATGCTAAAGATGATAGCACAGTACAATAACACAACATCTACTTGTCATTTATGCTAGATGTAATACGAGCACTCGGATGTCACACATTAACAACCAGTGACAATAATAATGTCCATATTAACGACAGCATGACCTTCACAACAGAATACATTGTCCTTAGAACAACAGATGCTCAAAGCGACCTCCCCGCACGTCCAAACATTGCACAACCCACCAGATCATACAGCTCTGGACCCACAGTAACAAGAGCAGCATAAACATGAGCTACCAATTCTTCCACATTCGTCGACGGAGTAGAGAACATAAGCTTCTTCAGGTGTCCCCACAGGAAGAAATCCAGGGGATTTAGGTCAGGTGAATGAAGTGGCCATACAACTGGACCTCTATGTCTGAGCCATTTTCCTGTAAATGTGAAAGGTCTCTGTTGGATTCCTTTCATGTTAATTTCTTAAATATGTTGTCATTTACGGCATAAATACCTCTTCTAAATTTACTGTGGTGTTTCTGACTATCTGGGAGGAGACTGAGCAGTGGAACGTGTTACTTTTACACATAAACAAGAACGATCTGTCACACTATTACATTTTAAAGCACAGTTTATATGTAATTCATATATGTAATTCATGTCACACAGTCTCATACGGAACCTACATCAGCTTTCTTTTATATACTGTATATGATGAGATACTGTCATCCCCCTTCCCTTCTGTGTGAGAGGATGAATGAGCAAATGTATTTGTAGTTGCATGCTGGATGGTAGCAGACAAGCCTGTCTGCTATAGATCAGTAGGACCAACGTCGGAACAGGTAGCTACGCTTTCTAAAAGCAGAGAGGTTTCTATGCTTAGTATAATCCTGTCCGTCCCTTGTCATGTTGGTATAGGAAGCTGCCTCTCTGGTCACTTCCGTTTTGTATACAGAAGCACCATTGGTAGGAGCCCAGGTCAGTCTGTCTGAAGCAAGCGTCTGAAGTGGTAAGATCTCCGGCTAAGCGCATGTCTGCTAAGTCCGTAGGACAATGGATTTCTTAAGTTCAGCCTAACTGAATATTTAGTCACCTTTATTTCAGGTTTAGCTCTAAAATATCTAATGTTATCTTAAATTGCAACGCAGTGTAATTCGAGTGTGAAGTTCAGAATATATTCCGGTAGTTGCTTTGTCACTACTTTGTGAGTAAAGTGGAACCACGTGTTGATCAGTAACTCTAACTAGCATCATCAATCTTCAATGCGAATGTGCGTGAGATTATAACGCCTCGTCTTGACAATATTCTTCAATATAGCAACTTTTCTTTATGTTCAACCCACGTGGGGTGTACTTTGTGAGACCGGTACCACATGCTTATACAATTGTTTGACCCATCAGGTTAATAGTAAGACGATAGTAACCAGTTCGAGGTTTTTCTTTTGTAAATTGCTTTTCGACCTAATTTATTTTAATTATCAAAATTATTGTGGAGTTACACTCTTTGTGTAAACCAAGTTGACCACGTGAAGCATGTGGTGTAATCATTAAAGTAGCCCTCAGCTATTCTTTTTGGGAAGATTTCACAGAGAGTTAGTATGAATTTAGTATACCAGTGTGTGGTAATTACATGACGGACAGGATTGTGCTACGAACGTAACTTCTTTGGGTGAAAATTGAATCGGTTGGTTGTGGTTAGTTTCCTCTTGCATATGTTTCAACATTCTTTGTGTGTTGTATGCAGTCTCCCAATCTTGGCTCCATATTTGATGTGTTCTGTAAGATTACAAACTCGCATTTTCACAATCCTAAATAAGGCACAAGTTTAGTTATGAATCAAGTTTAATATGCTGAAATTTCAATGATCAATATTAAAATAAATTTCCAAATATAAACTGATTTATTTCTTTTTTTTTAAATTCTCTTATATATATATATATATATATATATATATATATATATATATATATATATATATATATATATATATATCACCAGTTGTCGTATGACTATTAAAAAATTATAATTAATGTTAGTCTGGTTGGGAATTTGGTAAGCTAGACTGGATACCTGGTGAAACAGTTGCGCAGTAATTCAAGGTCAACTTCCCCAGGCAGCTCACAGCTTTTAAACCGCTTTTATTGTCTATCAGCGCCGCTTTCATAGCAAATTAAGCAACAACATACAAATGTTCTGTACGAATTCTGACACACATTAATTCCAGAGTGTGGAGGTGCACCATCATGTTGGAATCATATCCTCTGTCGAACATGTAGTGGAACATCTTTCAGTGCATCCGGCAGATAGTTTGAGAGGAATGCATGATACCTTCGTGCAGACAACCGTTGAGGCAACATGTAGGGGCCCAAACGCCTGTCGCCCAGTATTCCGGCCCAGACGTTGATACCAAAGCAAACTTGATATCCACAGTCACGAGTGACATGCGAGTTAACCTCACACCAATGTTGGGCATTGTGCATAATGAAGAAGACACCCTCACGAGTGAATGCTAACCATATTACAGTCTTCACGAAGTCATCATTGGCTTCCTGTTGTTGTTGAAAACGTTCACAGAATTGCATCCTCTGATGGCGATCTGCAGGATGCAGTTGTTGCATGAAAGCATAACGATAAGAGTGCAGCCCATGCTCATGCAGCACGTTAACAACAGTGTGCTGTGGGACACGCAGCTGCCTTGCTGTGCTACACATACTTTGCTGAGGCTCTTGGTGTATGACCTGCAGAATACCTTCCTCAGTAGCTGGAGTACGACGAGTCCATGGATGACCTCTGTCACGTGATGGTGGAAAGAGAGAACCTGACTCCTGAAGGTGCAGCTCCAGACGACGAAACACATTTTTATCTGGATGGTGTAGAGAAGGATATCTAGCAGCACATTCACGAGTGGCAACACCAGCCCGGTTATCAGATGCACCAAGGACCAGAAGCATATCAACATATTCATCATTGTGTATGCCATTCGTCTGTCACACTGTTTTATAGGTTTACAATGAGAAAATTCCATACATGTATGCATGTACATCTGAGTCTGTCACAGGCACGTTACTCTGCTTGCAACTAGTCCCTGTTGGTGGACAGCACATACCGTATAAACACGCCATCAGTCGTGCAAGCAGTTCCACCTAACGCGCATTAACCGTCTGACAGATATTATTCTGCACGATCCATCCCAAGACGCTAATTGTGAAATGTTCAGTTTCGAATTACACTATTTCCCTAATGGTAATAGACGTGACGTTTCCACAGTCCCATCGATAGGATAATAGTAATAATAATAATGCACTGAGATATGTACTAAACAGCATATGGTTACCAAACTCAGTGTTGAAAGGCATTAATAGTGGGACAATGATGATAACCCTACAAATAGTAACTGAGCTTGAACACTATTCGCAAAGCACATTACTAGTCCTACTAGTAACGTAAGGCCCTAACGAAACGTAATGGACTTGAAAGAGACAAGGATAATAGTTGGTACTAATCTGTGGGCTCATTGGAAGAGGTAGAAAGAAAACAGCTTTCGCATCTACTACATGAAGTGGTGTGAATAAATTCACTCCCTAGCCGTGGAAAGGGCTCCTTTCAAAGCTGACCGATCTTACATTTCTACGATTGTAGTATGTAAGTTCAAAAGTTTTCTAGAGGACCCACTGCAATCGCTGTTGAAGATTAAGATGCCACATTTACTACATTTACCAAACCAAAAACAGTTGAACCATCGACCTCCTGCTTGCTAACGCAAAACTCTATCTACTGCATCAACTGCATAGTGCAACTAATGTGTGCTGACAGAGGTAATTACCATAAATGTGGTTATAGTGTTGCTAGATTGCCTTTTTCTGCCGGATGTGCTCGCAGTACGAAATTTTCTGGCAGACTTTTTTTTATCTCTGGCATGTGAGGAGTCGCACTGCGAAGCCCGAGTGCGCGAATTTTGCTTCGCCAGGTATATATTATTTTTATTATTGAAGGACATTTATATTTTGTTTATGAGTTTTCTCTCTCTCTCTCTCTCTCTCTCTCTCTCTCCCTATATATGTATATATATATATATATATATATATATATATATATATATATATATATATATATATATATATACTCCTGGAAATTGAAATAAGAACACCGTGAATTCATTGTCCCAGGAAGGGGAAACTTTATTGACACATTCCTGGGGTCAGATACATCACATGATCACACTGACAGAACCACAGGCACATAGACACAGGCAACAGAGCATGCACAATGTCGGCACTAGTACAGTGTATATCCACCTTTCGCAGCAATGCAGACTGCTATTCTCCCATGGAGACGATCGTAGAGATGCTGGATGTAGTCCTGTGGAACGGCTTGCCATGCCATTTCCACCTGGCGCCTCAGTTGAACCAGCGTTCGTGCTGGACGTGCAGACCGCGTGAGACGAAGCTTCATCCAGTCCCAAACATGCTCAATGGGGGACAGATCCGGAGATTCTGCTGGCCAGGGTAGTTGACTTACACCTTCTAGAGCACGTTGGGTGGCACGGGATACATGCGGACGTGCATTGTCCTGTTGGAACAGCAAGTTCCCTTGCCGGTCTAGGAATGGTAGAACGATGGGTTCGATGACGGTTTGGATGTACCGTGCACTATTCAGTGTCCCCTCGACGATCACCAGTGGTGTACGGCCAGTGTAGGAGATCGCTCCCCACACCATGATGCCGGGTGTTGGCCCTGTGTGCCTCGGTCGTATGCAGTCCTGATTGTGGCGCTCACCTGCACGGCGCCAAACACGCATACGACCATCATTGGCACCAAGGCAGAAGCGACTCTCATCGCTGAAGACAACACGTCTCCATTCGTCCCTCCATTCACGCCTGTCGCGACACCACTGGAGGCGGGCTGCACGATGTTGGGGCGTGAGCAGAAGACGGCCTAACGGTGTGCGGGACCGTAGCCCAGCTTCATGGAGACGGTTGCGAATGGTCCTCGCCGATACCCCAGGAGCAACAGTGTCCCTAATTTGCTGGGAAGTGGCGGTGCGGTCCCCTACTGCACTGAGTAGGATCCTACGGTCTTGGCGTGCATCCGTGCGTCGCTGCGGTCCGGTCCCAGGTCGACGGGCACGTGCACCTTCCGCCGACCACTGGCGACAACATCGATGTACTGTGGAGACCTCACGCCCCACGTGTTGAGCAATTCGGCGGTACGTCCACCCGGCCTCCCGCATGCCCACTATACGCCCTCGCTCAAAGTCCGTCAACTGCACATACGGTTCACGTCCACGCTGTCGCGGCATGCTACCAGTGTTAAAGACTGCGATGGAGCTCCGTATGCCACGGCAAACTGGCTGACACTGACGGCGGCGGTGCACAAATGCTGCGCAGCTAGCGCCATTCGACGGCCAACACCGCGGTTCCTGGTGTGTCCGCTGTGCCATGCGTGTGATCATTGCTTGTACAGCCCTCTCGCAGTGTCCGGAGCAAGTATGGTGGGTCTGACACACCGGTGTCAATGTTTTCTTTTTTCCATTTCCAGGAGTGTATATATATACTGTTTGGAAAAAGTGGAACACCATTGCCAAGAGATGTAATCACTATGAAATTTATTCAACTGATTAGGGATATGACAGTACAAAAATGATTAGCATTACTGAACTGTGCATCCGCTGTGACTATGGAAATGCATTACGGGGTAGTGCCACCATGTGCTGCAATCAGAGCTGCTAGCTGTCATGACATGGAATCAAAGAATTCCTGAATATGCTTCTGGGGAATACTCAGCCACATAGCTTGTAGGCATGTCCGTAAAGCGTTAACTGTCGCTGCAGGAGGACCTGAACAAACAAAATGCCGACAGAGCACGACGCAAATATGTTCGATGGACGACATGTCAGACAAATGGAAGCACTGGTACCCATTGTTCTTTAAAAGAGGTTTGCACATTCCTTGCCACATGCTACCAGGTGTTGTCCTGTTGAAATATGTTATGCTGAATAGCTTGCATGTGGTGCCCTGCCTCGGGCTGTAAAAAATGTCTGATGTAGCGGTAACTGTTCAGAATTCCCTCAAGACGTTGGAGACGAGATCGCGAGTTATAGGAAATGGCGACCCAGAACATCGCACTTGTTAGGGTTTGACCACTATGCTTCTCAAAAATATAGTCTGTCCAATTGCTTACACAATGGCGACGTCGATTATATATGTAGCCATCACTATAGGACATGGTGAAGTGGGACTCATCCGAAAACATAACATTTTGGCACTTAGCACACCAGTGTCGACGTTCAGATACCCATTTCAGTCTGCAGTGTTGGTTGTTCTAGTCAATGGACGCCAACGCAATGGCATACATGCCATTAGTCCAACCCGCAGAAGACGCCATTGAATCATCGACGTGAATATGTTCACACTTGTTGCAGTCCTCTAACAACACGCAACACAGTGGATGAAGTTGTTCTGTCTGTTACGCCCAAGCGGACAAGGTGGCAGTAGTCTCACACTCCGTCGGCACAGTATGACCGTCTTATCTCTACTGGTTCCACATGCGCCTCTCTTTTGAAGCAGCATGTACTGTACGAGCCTTAATGTGACAGAATGTCAGACCCGCCTCCCAGACATTCTGCTCCGTCTGAATGCCCTCACATATCAATATTCCACCCTGTGATGCTGACGAGGCAAAGTGGCACTTTTTTACGTGTTTCCACTTTTATGATGGCTCTGCAGTGACTGATCATTGCGTAATACTGACCTCTCCAGTCACACAAAAGTGGACACTGTCTCTGCCACATAAATCACTAATCACGGTTACATGTCTCTTATGGTGTTTTGTTGCAGACCATTGCTTCTCAGTCTTTCGCTTTTTAAAAACAGTGATCTACTATCCCTTTTACATAAAAATAAGGAATTTACATGTGAATATTATTCCTAATCAGTCTTGTTTTTCTGAATCTGCATACGAGCTGCATATATATCTAATCACTAAGCACTCGGTTGTTTATGGAGCACAGACACTCATTAGGACGCTAGTTAATATCCCAAAATTGTTTAGATAGAGAGAAGGACTCATTACGCCATAAATGTTTGAAGGGCGAAGTTCAGTGTTTACAACGGCACTGCATTGTCGCTTCATCCTTTACTGGCTGTGGGAATTTATTGAAATCTTCGTAGTATTGGTAATGAGCCAGGATATCTGCTTCTCAGTTGGCAAGAATGATGACAGATCGGCCTCTTCAACACATCGCCAGATCTATTCTTCTTTTAGATACGTGCAGCAAATACGTTGCTCATGACTCTGGGCTGCAGAACATTGTTCCTGAATAAGTGGTAATACCAGTATTCTTCTCAGTGTCTCTTCTTCTGCTGCTACAATCCCTTTTTTAAAAAAAAATGTTTTAAGAAGACATAGCTCTGTTTTGCATGTGTAGATGGTTTTTTTCACCTTCTTGAGAGAATGGAAATCAGGGAGTGCCCTTTGATCCCATTCAAATGGTATGTCAAGGAAGTGTTTAAAGGAAAAATAAGGATCTGTACAACAGTTACGATGGTTGGGAGGATTTTGGAAGGTTCTTCACTGGTGTTTCTCCGCCTTGACGATACTTCGTTGCTGCACCCTGATGATTCAGAGAGAGGGAGTGGAATGCTTGTTAAGGTCTTTACCCCACTGCTAGTGTGACGTGAGTGCCGACGACTTGTTCCACAATTCTACTTAGAGCTGTACAGACAGACGTGCCATTGCTGTCGTTAGCTGCCGCTCGCTACGTGTCTTGTCAGAGAGTCGAATCCCCTGAGCTGCATATTCCCCAAGGCGCCGCAGGCGATTATCCGCCTTTGTCGGCCTGCTTTCCAGCAAGTGCTAGGCATTTTTGTCAGTTATGGTCTCCTTTCTGGCGCATACCAGGCATTTGTCATTTGGAGGTGCCAGTAATTTCTGCTGTCGACGGGATCCCTACTTGCTGTAGACCCACAATACCACGCTCGCCTTCCTTCGCCATGCAACGGAAAATAGTACTGGTGTGCTTGCCCTGTGAAGTGCTCAGCATCTTTGTGCAGATTAACAAAAACTCTCTTAGTTACATATTATACACAACATTACAAACATGTAAGTATACTCTTGTGACAAATCTTTACAATTTCCTACTATGAAGCAGACCTATCTTCATCAAAAAGAAATTGTTTTATGGAACTGATACCATTCATAAGAGGTTCTGTTTATCACACAAACAAACCAAAATAAAAACTCTACCGAATAGGACAATACATAATCTATATTCATGGTACGCACTTCATGTTTTCAGAGCAATATTCTTAAAAACTAACTTCATCACCATACAGACCAACAAAATTTTACAAAGATAATAGTTTAATTTTTGTATTCTTGTTTCCTACCCCTAGACAAATATTTTTGGTGTGGATAAAAAGTGGGCGGTGGTTCGAGATAGTGGGTTGGGTTGTGGGTTGTTTGTGGGAAGAGACCAAACATCGGTCTCATCGGATTAGGTAAGGATGGGGAAGGAAGTCGGCCGTGCCCTTTCAAAGGAACCATCCCAGCATTTGCCTGGAGCAATTTAGGGAAATCACGGAAAACCTAAATTAGGATGGCCGGACGCGAGATTGAACCGTCGTCCTCCCGAATGCGAGTCCAGTGTGCTACCACTGCGCCACCTCGCTCGGTAGAGATAGTGAGACAAGTAGATTACCACTGCACATTCTACTTGACGTCGCAGCACTTCACGCAACTTAATGCCACACCAAACCGCTTCTCTATATCACTAAATAGTGCTACCTGCATTGTCTGACAACAGATGCGTATATCACCTATTCCGTATTGCATGTCTTTTTCTGTTAAAGTGCGCGTCATATATCTTGGCGGCCGAGTTTAGGTTCGTTGTGCGCGTCTGACGTCACAAAACACAGTCAGCCAATGAACAGAGAACGACGTTGCCAGATCTCGACTGCAGTGCAGAGCACAGACGAGTGTCTTCAGTTTTAGAAACGTTCCGTCATAAATAAAGTAATAGAACAAAAGCAATGTCTTGATAGCAGACTTTCTTTTATAGAAAGTTTGGAAAAAGCATTCTTTATACCAATTGCTTCATATTCTATTAATTAAACCAAACAAGCAATAAGACTCCTAATTCAGGCGATAGCAAGGAAAGGTGTTTGTTTCAATCTCACGAACTGCTCTTTCGCAATAAAGAACAGCGGTAATTGTTTATTTCCTATTGTACTTCGATGAAGCGTGAGTAATTCATAGTCATACCAACAGTAGTTGCGTGAGGTGTTAGACTCCTTATGGAGTTAAACTATTCGATGAGCTGAGGTAGCGGAACAGTTAAGGTGTAGGGCTGCCAAGTGAAAGGTTATGAGTTCAAATGTTGTGCGGTGCGTAAAATTTTCTTTATTTAAAAACAATATTGGAGTGCCTTACTTCACGAATTTTATTCGTTTGAATGAAATTTCTAGTGCTTTGCCTCTTCATTAACTTTTTCGCTGCTGCAGACACGTGCTCCTCGCATTCCGCGCTGAGCGCGATTTTGTCATCACTGCACTTCTCGCCTGTGCAGAGACATGGTGTTCCCACTGCTTTGACACACTTATAATTCGATTTCACAAAAACTATTTGGCCAAAAAATTTGATTTTTACACATCTTCTTGACTGATACCTTCCCCCCATAAATGACTTAATTTTGTTTTGATGTGCAGCATTAAATGTAGTAAACCATTGCACGAAATTTTGAAGAGTTTGCAGAGGTAAAAGTCCACAGCGTATACTTTCCATATGGTCGATTTTAGTTGCCACAATGTTGAGAATGAAATGTGGACAAGATACCTAAATTTCATATAATATTTACTGTATAACAATATCTCATTTAATTTAAGTACCACATAGGTGTGGTATGTAATATTGAGAAATATTCCGTCTTTCGCGACTGTAATAAAAGTTTTATTTACACAAGGCGCGTTTGGCTTTATTTTAAAGCACTTTCATCGGTGAAAGGTATGACACATACACAATGGTATTCATGTTCTATTTCTTGTTTTTGTTCCACAGTCGCAGTTTTACCAATGGTATTGAAATATATCCCTCTTCTGCAACTGTAATAAGCGACTTATTTAGACCAGACGCGTGTCTCTCTTTTGAAGCATCATAAGAGGACTGTATTTCGTGTCCTCCATTGCCAAGTCACCTTTCGTAGTTTTGTGCTGCGGTAGCACAATATTCAACGTTTGTGTTGGCTCATCAGTGTTTTAGCAAATAAATGCTGTTTGTGTGTGCCACACACAAAATTATATTTGACATAGCTCTGAGCACTTCACTGACAGACGGTATATTCAAGTCCTAATGTTTTTGTAAGTCCACAGTTTTGTTTAATGTATTTTGTCTACTTCCTTTTGATTGATTGGAATGTTTTAAAATAAAGCCAAACGTGCCCAGTGTAAGTAAAACTTTTGTTACAGTCACGAAAGGTGGAATATTTCTCAATGTTAAATACAACACTTATGTGGTACTTAAATTAAATGAAATATATAGGTATCTTGTCCACATTTCATTCTCAACATTGTGGCAACTAAAATCGACCATCCGGAAAGTATACTACATGGACTTTACCTCTGCAAACTCTTCAAAATTTCGTGCAATGGTTTACTATATTTAATGCTGCATAATAACTGCGTTGAACATCGAAACAAAATTAAGTCATTTATGGGGGGAAGGTATCAGTCAAGAAGATAGGTAAAAATCTAATTTTTGAGCCAAATAGTTTTTGTGGAATCGAATGATAAAGAGTGTCAAAGCAGTCGGAACACAATGTGTCTGCACAGGCGAGCAGTGCAGTGACAAAATCGCCCACAGCGCGGAATGCAGGGAGCACGTCTTTGTAGCAGCGAAAGGGTTAATGCGGACGTGGTGGCTTTACTTCATGAACTGCGCGCTCCCCCCTAAACGTAAGCTTGCTAACTATGCTATACTATGGCGCTGCTTCTCTTGGCGCGTGCGTCGTGTGCAACTGGCAACGCAGCAATCTCCCGCGTCTAGGCGGGCATGCGCGAGCCGCCAAGATAAAAGAATTGAACTATAATGTATCAGCTGGTCCCCGCGGAGGTTCGAGTCCTCGCTCGGGCATGGGTGTGTGTTTGTCCTTTGGATAATTTAGATTAAGTAGTGTGTAAGCTGTGGGACTGATGACCTTAGCCGTTAAGTCCCATAAGATTTCACACACATTTCAACATTTTTTGTTGATGTACATCTACATCTACATCTACATCTATACTCCGCGAGCCACCTTACGGTGTGTGGCGGAGGGTACTTATTGTACCACTATCTGATCCCCCCTTCCCTGTTCCATTCACGAATTGTGCGTGGGAAGAACGACTGCTTGTAAGTCTCCGTATTTGCTCTAATTTCTCGGATCTTTTCGTTGTGATCATTACGCGAGATATATGTGGGCGGTAGTAATATGTTGCCCATCTCTTCCCGGAATGTGCTCTCTCGTAATTTCGATAATAAACCTCTCCGTATTGCGTAACGCCTTTCTTGAAGTGTCCGCCACTGGAGCTTGTTCAGCATCTCCGTAACGCTCTCGCGCTGACTAAATGTCCCCATGACGAATCGCGCTGCTTTTCGCTGGATCATGTCTATCTCTTCTATTAATCCAACCTGGTAAGGGTCCCATACTGATGAGCAATACTCAAGAATCGGACGAACAAGCGTTTTGTAAGCTACTTCTTTCGTCGATGAGTCACATTTTCTTAGAATTCTTCCTATGAATCTCAACCTGGCGCCTGCTTTTCCCACTATTTGTTTTATGTGATCATTCCACTTCAGATCGCTCCGGATAGTAACTCCTAAGTATTTTACGGTCGTTACCGCTTCCAATGATTTACCACCTATGGCATAATCGTACTGGAATGGATTTCTGCCCCTATGTATGCGCATTATATTACATTTATCTACGTTTAGGGAAAGCTGCCAGCTGTCGCACCATGCATTAATCCTCTGCAGGTCCTCCTGGAGTACGTACGAGTCTTCTGATGTTGCTACTTTCTTGTAGACAACCGTGTCATCTGTAAATAGCCTCACGGAGCTACCGATGTTGTCAACTAAGTCATTTATGTATATTGTAAACAATAAAGGTCCTATCACGCTTCCCTGCGGTACTCCCGAAATTACCTCTACATCTGCAGATTTTGAACCGTTAAGAATGACATGTTGTGTTCTTTCTTCTAGGAAATCCTGAATCCAATCACAAACCTGGTCCGATATTCCGTAAGCTCGTATTTTTTTCACTAAACGTAAGTGCGGAACCGTATCAAATGCCTTCCTGAAGTCCAGGAATACGGCATCAATCTGCTCGCCAGTGTCTACGGCACTGTGAATTTCTTGGGCAAATAGGGCGAGCTGAGTTTCACATGATCTCTGTTTGCGGAATCCATGTTGGTTATGATGAAGGAGATTTGTATTATCTAAGAACGTCATAATACGAGAACACAAAACATGTTCCATTATTCTACAACAGATTGACGTAAGCGAAATAGGCCTATAATTATTCGCATCTGATTTATGACCCTTCTTGAAAATGGGAACGACCTGCGCTTTCTTCCAGTCGCTAGGTACTTTACGTTCTTCCAGCGATCTACGATAAATTGCTGATAGAAAGGGGGCAAGTTCTTTAGCATAATCACTGTAGAATCTTAAGGGTATCTCGTCTGGTCCGGATGCTTTTCCGCTACTAAGTGATAGCAGTTGTTTTTCAATTCCGATATCGTTTATTTCAATATTTTCCATTTTGGCGTCCGTGCGACGGCTGAAGTCAGAGACCGTGTTACGATTTTCCGCAGTGAAACAGTTTCGGAACACTGAATTCAATATTTCTGCCTTTCTTCGGTCGTCCTCTGTTTCGGTGCCATCGTGGTCAACGAGTGACTGAATAGGGGATTTAGATCCGCTTACCGATTTTACATATGACCAAAACTTTTTAGGGTTCTTGTTTAGATTGTTTGCCAATGTTTTATGTTCGAATTCGTTGAATGCTTCTCTCATTGCTCTCTTTACGCTCTTTTTCGCTTCGTTCAGCTTTTCCTTATCAGCTATGATTCGACTACTCTTAAACCTATGATGAAGCTTTCTTTGTTTCCGTAGTACCTTTCGTACATGATTGTTATACCACGGTGGATCTTTCCCCTCGCTTTGGACCTTAGTCGGTACGAACTTATCTAAGGCGTACTGGACGATGTTTCTGAATTTTTTCCATTTTTGTTCCTCATCCTCTTCCTCAGAAATGAACGTTTGATGGTGGTCACTCAGATATTCTGCGATTTGTGCCCTATCACTCTTGTTAAGCAAATATATTTTCCTTCCTTTCTTGGCATTTCTTATTACACTTGTAGTCATTGATGCAACCACTGACTTATGATCACTGATACCCTCTTCTACATTCACGGAGTCGAAAAGTTCCGGTCTATTTGTTGCTATGAGGTCTAAAACGTTAGCTTCACGAGTTGGTTCTCTAACTATCTGCTCGAAGTAATTCTCGGACAAGGCAGTCAGGATAATGTCACAAGAGTCTCTGTCCCTGGCTCCAGTTCTGATTGTGTGACTATCCCATTCTATACCTGGTAGATTGAAGTCTCCCCCTATTACAATAGTATGATCACGAAACTTCTTCACGACGTTCTGCAGGTTCTCTCTGAGGCGCTCAACTACTACGGTTGCTGATGCAGGTGGTCTATAGAAGCATCCGACTATCATATCTGACCCACCTTTGATACTTAACTTAACCCAGATTATTTCACATTCGCATTCGCTAATAACTTCACTGGATATTATTGAATTCTTTACTGCTATAAATACTCCTCCACCATTGGCGTTTATCCTATCCTTGCGGTATATATTCCATTCTGTGTCTAGGATTTCGTTACTGTTCACTTCCGGTTTTAACCAACTTTCCGTTCCTAATACTATATGCGCACAATTCCTTCAATAAGAGATACTAATTCAGGAACCTTGCCCTGGATACTCCTGCAGTTTACCAATATTACGTTAACTTTTCCTGTTTTTGGTCTCTGAGGACGGACGTTCTTTATCAACGATGATAATGTCCTCTCTGGTAAGCCGTCAGGTATTTTATCGTTTCGCCCAAGGGGGGGTCCCTCTAACCTAAAAAACCCCCGTGTGCACGCCACACGTACTCTGCTACCCTAGTAGCTGCTTCCGGTGTGTAGTGCACGCCTGACCTGTCTAGGGGGGCCCTACAGTTCTCCACCCAATAACGGAGGTCGATGAATTTGCAACCATTATAGTCGCAGAGTCGTCTGAGCCTCTGGTTTAGACCCTCCACACGGCTCCAAACCAGAGGACCGCGATCGACTCTGGGCACTATGCTGCAGATATTAAGCTCAGCTTGCACTCCGCGTGCGATGCTGGTTGTCTTCACCAAATCAGCCAGCCGCCGGAAGGAACCAAGGATGGCCTCAGAACCCAAGCGGCAGGCGTCATTCGTTCCGACATGTGCTACTATATGCAGCCGGTCACACCCAGTGCGTTCAATAGCTGCCGGAAGGGCCTCCTCCACATTACGGACGAGACCCCCCGGCAAGCACACCGAGTGCACACTGGCATTCTTCCCCGACCTACCCGCTATTTTCCTGAGGGGCTCCATAACCCGCCTAACGTTGGAGCTCCCTATAACTAATAGGCCCGCCCTCTGTGACTGTCGGGACCTTGCCGGAGAATCGGCCACTGGCCCAACAGGCGAGGCATCCTGTGGTGGCTCGGAAACGATGTCATCACCACTAGGAAGCACCCCGTACCTGTTGGAAAGGGGTAAGGCAGCTGCCACGCGGCCAGATCCCACCTTCGCCTTTCGGCCAGGCACGCGCGAGCCCACCACTGTCCGCCATTCACCCTGGAGTGATGGCTGACCGGTAAGATGCTCACTGCCGGAAGACGCAGCGACATCAGGGGTTCCATGTGATTCCAAGGCCACCGAAGTAGGCATAGGTCTCACCACAGTTGCCCCAACGCCACTACGAGCCGACGCCTGCGCCTCGAGCTCGATGAGCCTAACAGACAAAGCCTCCACCTGCCCCCGAAGAGTGGCCAATTCTCCTTGCGTCCGCTCACAACAACCACAGTCCCTACACATGACTATGTTTACCCTACTCTATACGGTGACAAATTCCCAAGATAATCTTCTGATGAACTACTCTGATAATCAAGAAACACTCACTGAAATACGAGACGCGAAAACTACGCTAGGTTTTCCCAGAAAAACTATTTAAAAGCTAAGCGCAGCAAATAAGTACAAAAACGCTTTATACAAACAGTACTCGCTGCTGCTGGTGCTCTCGCTCTGGCTGTCACAAGACAACTGCTGATTCAAGTGACTAGTGGCTAACGGCCGCGAAACAAACAAAAGACGGTTTTAGGGCGCTTTCTGTTCTAAACGATCAAGAAAATACTAAGAAATCTAACACGAAAACTACGTAAAGTTTTATCAAGAACTGTTAGTTACTATGCAGAGCAGATAAACACAAATAGAATCCCTTCCTTAGTGGAAGGTCGTAAACAAAATGCAAAATAAACGCTTTATACAAACAGTACTCGCTGCTGCTGGTGCTCTCGCTCTGGCTGTCACAAGACAACTGCTGATTCAAGTGACTAGTGGCTAACGGCCGCGAAACAAACAAAAGACGGTTTTAGGGCGCTTTCTGTTCTAAACGATCAAGAAAACACTAAGAAATCTAACACGAAAACTACGTAAAGTTTTATCAAGAACTGTTAGTTACTATGCAGAGTAGATAAACACAAATAGAATCCCTTCCTTAGTGGAAGGTCGTAAACAAAATGCAAAATAAACGCTTTATACAAACAGTACTCGCTGCTGCTGGTGCTCTCGCTCTGGCTGTCACATCAGAATTCCCCATATTCAATTTCATTCTCTTTCTCATGTCATTCTTCTGAGATGATCTACCGAAAAGCTCTGTTTTTCGTCATTCAGTGCTCTGTGAACAATACCATATATGAAACTGAATAAATAAGTAAATTCTCAATACAGATTGCTATATCCTTAGGTACATGTTAAGATAAAACCTTTTTATCACCAGTTTTATCTCTATTTGGCTCTAGTTGGAGATACTTATGACGTCGATAAAGTTCACTTTCCCTTTTTAAACATACGGTTTTGTGGTCTTTTCTTCCTCCTTTCGTTAAGATTTTAATTTGTCCATAGTTTCCATCTTCACTTATTATCTTTCTGTTGGGCTCTTCTCGTTGACTGTTTCATTTGCTGTACAAGTTATCATTTGTTCTTCTGCGAGTCTGTATACAGTAAATCTAATTTTGTTTACTTGCCTTACCTACGTCGCCTATTATCTTCCAGAAATGACTGTCGTGCCTCATGACTGGTGGTTGTCTTTTTCGATTTACGCTATGATTCTCGATAAGTCACATAATTCTCCCATATTCATGGCTAATCCACACATTTCTCAGCTCCAAAAGAATATATATAAATTCTATTTATACACACCACCACACCTTCCTACCATCTCCCCAAACCCCTCTGCAACCACATAATTATCACACTGTCGATAATCCCCCATAAAAATCCTTATAAATTCACGAAAATACTGTGCAGATGCATTCTGGTGTGCACCCAAAATACCATGTTACGTCCACAACGACAGATCCCTGCAGACTACCGTCAAAATGCGCAATCTCCTCCACCCAACTACGGTTCCTCACTGACCTACTCTGAACTAGTGCCAGTCCTCTACCACTTTCGCCAACTTTCCCATAAGATGTTTTGGTTCTGCACGTAGCGCGTTCTTACCCTTTCACACAGCATGCATCAGTAATTATAGCGGACACAAAAATTACAGGAGATTCCGCTGATACTACTAAAGCTCAGGCTATTGCGACTAGTTGTTAAAACTACAAAAAAATCTTACAGATGCCTTGGATAAGCATATAAAAATACTGAAACCAATACACTAAAATCCATTAATGCTAAGTGAAAAGAGAGCAAAGCTATCGTGACGAAAGCAGACAAAAGAAACGTCATTCTGATTCTCAATGATGTAGGTTATGTATCAAAAACTGAACAGTTGTTTGCTGAGAATAATATAAATCATGTTAATAAAGATAAACCAAAAAATTTAATCTCGCCCTCCGAAACGAAATAGATAAATGCAACTTTATTTTAGTTGACCAAGAAAAGTGACATGTAAAAGTAATGAAACTAGTATTCCGAGACTGCAATCACAAATAAAGACACATAAAATAAATAAGACAATACGACTGATAGTTGAATATGGGGCCTCACCCACTTATGCACTGAAAAAACTCTTAAACAAAAAGTTAAAAGAAGCATTTGTCAAGGGAAAGTCTACCACTATAAAAACAGTCACGAACTTTCTTAAAGATAAAAAAAATCTCAAAAGATTATATATATATATATATACATTAATATATCAATAGGGGAATGTTAGTAATCATAAAAAAACAATTTGGTAACGTATTACAGGTTAATACAAACAGAAATAGTGGAATTAATTGAACTTCTAGCGTTGTCACTTTCCTACAATTATTTCCAGTTTAACAGTAAAATATATCATCAAAATGAAGGGTTAACCTTGGCTGTTAAGCCTAGTGGGGACGTCTTTTCATAAATAATTCAGAAATAAATTCTTTCATCGGCAGGAGCAACTCACTGGAAAAAGCAGTATGTTTCAAACGATATGTAGATGATATTATTATTCAAGGGGACCATACCGTGGTTCAGGTCGAAAAAAATCGATCTTCGGTTTTCATCATATTTCGGTAGATCAAGGTTTAATTTAAGTACTCTGAAAAGGATTTTGCTGAACAAATTTTTTTCGAGCTTTTAAAGAGCATTTTCCTACCACGTGTGTTTATGTGCCAAGCCCACTTTTCTGTCACCCACTATTCTGCATATATTTTAGATCTTTATATTCCCTACATTGGACGTTAGGAATTTTTTTTACTCCCGAGTGTGTTGGCTATCCTTAGAATGCAATCGTCGGTATGCTTTTGTTTCTGCTTTTTGTAAACAACACGCTTTCAAACATGTGGTTAGTTTTGTTCAAGTGTGATTGCGAGAAGTTGTTATACTTACGTTTGCAGTGCTTGTTTATGTGTTTTGTTGAGTTTATTGAAGATAAAAACGCAAAGGCATTTTCAAGAAACGACAATTTAGAGGAAACAAGTTTAGAAAGCTTTCTGTACAAGAGGTTATGTCGTCTGGCAACGATGTTTCTGATTGTAATTCTTCAACAAGTGCATCATCATAGAAGCTCTCACCATTTCAATAGAGTTACAACGAATTTCCTGTAAGTGACAACACCCAGTCCCTGAGTGGAGAAAATCTCCGACCCAGCTGGGAATCGAACTCGGGCCGTTAGGTATGACATTCTGTTGCACTGACCACTCAGCTACCAGGGGTGGACTGTAACTTAGTGGTATTGTATAAGGTGGTACTCTAAATGGCTTGTGTTCTTTGACTTCAAATTTGTATTGGAAGTGTTTGATACTGCCTCGCTTTGGTAAAAACGCCTCTACCCTGCCCAGCAAAAATTTTCTAATTAAAATGGTTCAAATGGCTCTGAGCACTATGTGACTTAACTTCTGAGATCATCAGTCCCCTAGAGCGTAGAACTACTTAAACCTAACTAGCCTAAGGACATCACACACATCCAGGCCCGAGGCACGATTCGAACCTGCGACCGTAGCGGTCGCGCGGTTCCAGATTGTAATGTCTAGAACCGCTCGGCCACCCGGCCGGCTTTTCTAATTCCCTTTCACTTTCATCGGGAATGTTTTTTACTCCTAATAATTTCCCATCGATTTCTTTACCTACTTCAAACAGGAGTTCTCTAGTGAGATAAGGTGATTCCCCCCTTTGTACATTGTTCTGGTTGCTCATCATCCTTGTCTGACATCAGTCTTAATTGGTTATTCATTACTGGTATTTCCTCTAATTTCAGCCTTTGCTCAAAGAGCACTGTTCGTCTTTCATTCAGAAAATCTGCACCTATTATCGTGCCCGCCGTTAATTTCTATGTAATAAAGAAATTGGCTTCGATCTTTTGACCTCAGCACGAAAGAGTTAACCTTTTTTTTCACTGGCATCCGCAGAATAATTTTTGATGAGACCCTTCACTTTAATCTTCTTCGTTTTCAAAATTTGTAATTCTTCATTAGCATTTCATTGGTTAAATAAGTTCTCCGAAATCGAGGTTAGCTCGGTTGGTTGGTTGGTTTGGGGAAGGAGACCAGACAGCGTGGTCATCGGTCTCATCGGATTAGGGAAGGATTGGGAAGGAAGTCGGCCGTGCCCTTTCAGAGGCACCATCCCGGCATTTGTCTGGAGTGATTTAGGGAAATCACGGAAAACCTAAATCAGGATGGCCGGACGCGGGATTGAACCGTCGTCCTCCCGAATGCGAGTCCAGTGTCTAACCACTGCGCCACCCCGCTCGGTAGAGGTTAGCTCGCATCAGCTGTCTATGACTATATTAATTGAGATTTTTGCTACCACGGCCTGGTTGAATCGCGACCGGTTTGCTTTGTTCTTCCTCATCTCCCTGCATTAAAGCATCCTCCATTGAATCATACGTGAGTCGTTTCAGGATTTTTACCTGAGAATTCGAACCTTGTGTAGGATATGCCTCGACCACTATCTCTCTCCCTTCTACAACCTCTTCTCCACATTTAACTTCATCTTCCCTCAGCTCAACTAGATCTGCCTCTTGTTTCTTCGTAGAAACTCCAAAATAATTGCATCTAAATGCCCTTATTATATCTCAGTAACTTCCATCATTGCACACATTAGGACCTATGTACAATTGCAATTTATCTTCAGCTGTGCATTAACATCCGTGAGTTCGTTTTCCCTGGTCTTAACCTCACATAAGTCGGCAATTCTAATTACTTCGTCCGTATTCTCTTCTCCCGTTGTGCCTGCCTCTGGTAGTTTGTTTTCTTCGTCGGTATCCTCCCAATTAATTTCTCCCCAGCATTATGTTGTCATTTTCCTGTTATCCTTTGATCCCTGTGATCCTATTTCACTCTATGGTACATTATCCCCTGGGAACGGGCTCTCCCTAGTTTCAGTATTAAATAACTCTGCAATGCTAATTACTTTACCTCTTAACTCGACTTACGTTATGCTTGCCTCTTTTTGCTCTGTTAGTCCGTTTTTTGCGAAATCTTCCCAACTAAATCGCCTCCAAATTGATGTTAGCTGTATTTCGCCTTCTTCCGGTCCCTGCTGTTCTGTTCCTTTATCTTTCACCTCTCGTGTCAAGTGTTTATTTCTCTCGTTATGCTGCTGGCTTGCCTGGGGTGGTGCGCTGTTCTCCTTGGCTTGGGCGCTGTCTCGTCAATTGGAACGTTTATCGGGGTTTGGTGGCCTTATCTCCACTCTTCTTTCGGTCCTTTCTGTCTTAGTTCGACTTGTGGATACGGGTTTCGCTGCTGGAAATTTGTCGGCCTGTTTGCCCTCCAATACCCGCAGCGATTGCCGTTATTCCCTCTGTAGCAATTATTGCCATTCCTGGGTGGATAATCGTTGCCATTTCTCGTCCCATACCCATAACTATTTCTTTGTTCGAATCTATTGTCACTTCTTAGTGCGAAGTTATCACGCGGTTCGTAATAGCTTCGTGCGGTCTCCGGCGCATTTCGCGGTCTTTCATTCACGTTTTCAAGCGGGTTTCACTTTTTTCTTGTGTCATCTTCCGAGAATATGAATTCTAGTTCTCTCCAAATTCCTTTGAAGGCTTCCACGTCATTGCCTCCGCGCCCTACCAATGACTGTTGGTATTGTGGCAGCTTCATGGTACATAACTGAATTAATTCTCCGTCGTTGTATGGCAGATCTAAACGTTGGTTTTTCTTTGCCATTGCTTCGAAAAATTTTAGAAGGCTCTTCTCTCCAAAATTTTCTAAGTATGGATTTTGTAGTAGTTCATGCTTCACCCTATTTTGTGCTTCACTCGACCAGTAGCGTGAGGGAAACATATCTCTGAAATCTTCATATGATCGACATTTATCTGCTACATTTTGCATCGTTTCTACTACTGTTCCAGACAAATGGCCACATATAAAGTCTAGTTTGTGTGTTAATGTCCAATGTTCTGGTAGTCCTACTCTGAACTGATCAATGAAGGTTCGTGGATGCAGTGAGGTTCCTTCACAGAAATGCTGAAACTTCCTTACAGAGAGGAAATGATCATTGTCATACCTCGTCATAGTACCATAAGAAATTCGAGAATCTTTGCCGCTTCTGTTTCCGATCATTGCACGTGTCAGTCTTTCACGTTGTGGTATATCCAGTGGATATCGTCCACTGTAACTTTCACCTACTGTTGCATAATATCGTTGCAATGGAACGCAATGACTTCCTCCCATTGGCTCTGTGGGAATGGTGGTATGCATTACGATATTACCTTTGCGCCCTTGCAATTCCCTGTCATGTATTGGCTCGGTATCTTGCCTGGCTAATCTTGTCACTTCCTCATGTGGTTCGAATTCTACCGAAAAGTATGCCTGAGGTATCCGATGTTTTAGTGGTGCCATCTGCTCTTCGGAAGTTTCGAAACTGTCTGGGGCATCGCAGGTGGTCGGCTATCGCGTAACTTCTTCTCTGCCTGTGATTGGAATTGTATTTGTATGAAATCTTTTTTCATTCCTTGTGAAACTTCTTGGCTTTCTGGTGGCGTTATGGACTTGGAAGTTCTTACAGATTCTAGAGCTTGTACAATCCTGATCGCTTCGCCCTTGTATAGTTCGCAACAGTTCTTCCCTGAGCTTTTCGAATTGGTGCTTTGTTTTCGCTTCTATTCTCACGATGCGAGTATCGTACCTCTTGAGGACCGCTTTCGTGACGCGTTTTTGCAACACAGTATCTTCAACTATTTGCCATGCTGTGTCCGCTACTTGGCGTGTAACTGCATCAACCTATTTGCTTATCTTTGCAATTTCACTGTGGGTATCGTCACGTAATGCTTTTCTGTCATCACATAATGTCTTGACGTCGTCACGTAATGTTTTAGTTTCACCCTGAGTGTCGTCATGCAACGTTTTTATTTCGGTCTGGGTGTCATCCCGCCATGTCTGCACATTCACGTGGGCCTAGTCGATATCTGTTCTTAATTGCATGTGACCTATTATTAAATTTTCGATTGCATCTCGGGATTCTTTTGCCTCTTCCCCAGTGTGACATAATTGTTCTTTGACCTCTATGTTTTGTTTTTTAATTTCACACAATTGTTTTGTTGTTTCTGCAATCTGCTCACGTATCTGTTGTTGCAGTTGTTTCGCTGTTCCTGCACTGTGCTCACGTATCTGTTGCTTATTTCTCTGTTTTGTATCCTTATGTTTTACGTTAAATGCTGGAGAATTTCCGACAAATTAACGGGTCCCACTACTTCTTCTTCCAATGCACTTCGTTCTGTGCTTACATTCTCGTGTCTGTCTGCTACTGACTGCAGTGAACCATGTGGTAACACATTTCGAATTGTATTGCCTGTACACCGTTGTGAGGGAGGTCTTATTACATGTACTATGAGTTCTACGTATTCAAGACGTTCCCATCTTCTTGCACCTCTGCAATATGGTGGTCGCCGCTTACGGCGCCTTGTTGCTCGGTATTTAAGTCCTGCTGCACCCCTTGTTATATTCCTCGCGGCGTTGTGTCGTCTGTTGTCCTGTCCGGTTCCCGTACGTTATTTTGCTGGGTGTCTACCTCCAATCGATCAAGGTCTCTAACTGCCATTGCTAATCTCTCTGATTCCTGTCTTTGCATTTTTAACTGACATGTCCTACTTCGTGCAATCATGCGATCATAGGACCTTACCCGCTTCATAAAATTATTACCTTCCACCTTTGTTTACTGTTGCTAGCTCAAAAATGGTTCAAATGGCTCTGAGCACTATGAGACTTAACTTCTGAGGTCATCAGTCCCCTAGAACTTAGAACTACTTAAACCTAACTAACCTAAGGACATCACACACATCCATGCCCGAGGTAGGATTCGAACCTGCGACCGTAGCGGTCGCGCGGTTCCAGACTGTAGCGCCTAGAACCGCTTGGCCACCCCGGCCTGTCGCTAGCTCCCTTGATACAATAACAAGACCGTATGACCATCATTTACCAATTGGGACAGAACCAACTTATCAACGCCGTGTCAGCTACCTGTGCGCTTGCAAGAAAAATTTAAAGCTAACAAAGGCATTACAGCTATACTATTGGAATACTGCGTACGTCTGTCGGTGCATTGCACATCTCTGTCTCCTAATTGACTTGTCAGTATCCACTGATATTTACCATTGGTTGATACAACACAAAAATGTAATATGAAAATTTTTAAGAGGATATTTTTCTGGTCTACTAATTACACATGGTCGATAACCTTACCTTGGTATTTTACCATCGTGCCACAGTCGCCATTATCTAACTGGTTCTGATCTATTCACTACACCCTCTGTAGAGGAAACGTTATCGCTAATAGTAATTAGTGTACAGGTTCAGGCGTAACTACATGTTAGCAAAAAATTAAAAATCTTAGATTTTCGTTATTAAAGTCTATTTTTATGAAGCAGTCATAATTGTCATTTGTACAGGATGGTACAATATTAATACTGGGTGTTCACAACTATGAAGCGAAATTCCTAACTATTCTAAGTTTCTTTAATAGTAAGATGGTCGATGACCTTGTCTGGGGGTCGATAAAATACAAATTAAATACAATTGGGGCCAGAGATATCAATTAAGCCAAGAATGCACTATGAAAATAACCAAATAATGGATGGACATCGGTAAAGAGCAATCAAAAAGAAGTACACAATTAAAGCAATTCAGTAACTTCGTATAAAGCACTCTACAGTGGATAATCAATTCTTTTCATTAGATCTGATATCTCACGTTTCTGCTTCAGTTATGGCCGACAATCGTGAATATGTTTAACTATAGGTCATCGTTGAATGTATGAAAAAATTAAGAGAGACGGAGACAACAACAGTTCTAAGTGTCAATTGAATATCACTTGCTGGTGTAGCATGGGTGCTTGTATTTACCTTTGGTCAGCAGTGGCACTGGCTGCTGCTGGCGTGAGCTGTGAACCTGAGAATCTCTACTAAATCTCTCTCCACTGTTAAACACCCATCTGATACATTTGCTACGTCTTTGGTGAACCCAAGACTCCTAGTTATTCCCTAGCTAAGTTAATTGGCATGGTACACGTTATTTGGCTAGAATAGCATAATTATACGTCATTGCTATGTAGCTGGAATAGTGTGTACGTCGTTGCCCTCAAATCGCTCGCAAGCATTAATTGTCATTGCTCAGTGCAATTCTCTGTACTAGAAGACATTGCAGTTTAGCTCCTTATGAGTTAAGACGAGCCTGTGAACAAGTGTTCACAAAATTACTCCCGCAATCGTCTCAGTGTGGAGCGAGTCGCCTTGCTCAAACACGATTTGCTGCACGAGAAGAGCGAATATTTCTGTCTGCATTTGCCTATATCAAAGCCGGTGGCCACGCGTTTCCTTTCTGGCCAATCAGAGCGTTCGTACTTGTTATAACTCCACACACTAGATTTTCTGTAATCTGTCACAGGCATCGTTTCTTTTGTAGGGCAGAGTTTAACTTTTGCTACGTAATACTGAGACAAACGGCTTTTTTCCACGTGGCTACATTGAGTCACCAATGTTTAAGAGTTGGGTTTCTCCGAACGTTTATCGGCCATCTCCAACTGTGTTCCTGCAGAAAGGCTTTCCGAAGTGTCATCGTTAAAAGGAGGGACAAGGGCTACTTTTTACAATAGCCTGAACAGTGGCTCCAGCGTCGCATTGTGTCTGCTGAATGTCCTGCTGTGAAGGTTTCGTCCGAACATGGGATGGGCGTTGCTGTTGTAAAATTCTTCTTTCCTCAGAACTGCGCCTCGTAGCTCGGGTCTGGGAAATTACTTGCGTGAAATTACTAGATTGAATGTTAGTGGTTTATATTCATGAAATGTCGTCTTGTTTATTCGATTTGCATATCAATAAAATTCGTACATTTTCAAGTAACTATGTCACGTGACATATTGATTTAACTGGAATTGTTTCAGGAATTCAGTATAAGGTGTGTTATTTGTTTGACACCTTACAAGCTTAGGTTATAAAACCACTATGATCTGCAAGTCAAAGTAGGGCAACAGCTAATTAGATTGTATAGTATATTCAAAACCGGAATTGTTGAATTTTGTAAATATTACAAAGACTCTGTTGACGTCATGGAAGGGAGGTCGTCAGAAAGACTAGGCAATGAGTCCAAATTTTGCTCTAATCAGTTTGAGGAAAAACTAATAAAGTAAATTCTTGTCAGAAGGATAATAAGAAAGTAAAATCTGACTGTGTGAAATTACATGAAGGTACTGACAAAAAAATTTCTGAAAGAATGGAGGCAGCAGAACTACAAGTAGAAGAACTAAATACTAGTATTTCTAAAACAGAAAATAGAGTAATGTCTTGTAACTCTGTAATACTACTGTACAGCATGTTGCTTCAGTTGGCGCAGCTTTTATCGGGTTTTGTCAATTTTTATGTTACGATCCAGGCAAAAAACTCCAATGTTAGAGTTCTGTAATGGATGTGAGGATGTTTCACCAAATTCAGGGTCAGAAAATTTCTTTCATAATAAGTCATTTGTCAGGAAATGCTTTGTAATGGTCAGCTAACGCAATGATTAGATTAACTTTAAATGCGAACATTTTTAGGTTAGGCTTTACCGTGACTGTTACTGACATTAAATGAAACAACAATTTCACTGTTACCAGTCACAAGTTCCCCCAAAAATCGTAACACAACACACACACAAATGTAATACTTACTAATGTAAACCCACCCGATGATGGAGGTTTAAACCTTCGAAACGCGTCGTGGAAATAAAAAACGGTGACTGGTAACAGTGAAATTGTTGTTTCATTCAATGATTAGATATAAAATTCATCCTGTATTTAAAAATACAATGAGTACTGATCACACAAAATGGTTCAAATGGCTCTGAGCACTATGGGACTCAACTGCTGAGGTCATTAGTCCCCTAGAACTTAGAACTAGTTAAACCTAACTAACCTAAGGACATCACAAACATCCATGCCCGAGGCAGGATCCGAACCTGCAACCGTAGCGGTCTTGCGGTTCCAGACTGCAGCGCCTTTAACCGCACGGCCACTTCGGCCGGCACTGATCACACAAAAAAGCAACGTTTTGAGAGAATTTTGGAGTGGCAAAAAGTTTACTCCTGGTCTCGAATCAGTGAAAGAGATCTATAGAAATGGGTTTCACGGCTGTCACATCTTACAGAAAAGATGAAACCCGAAATAATGTGCATGGGGCTAGTAAGTAAGTTGCCTCAGTATTGGCAGAAAAGAATCATTTCCGCACCTAGAGACAAGTTCATTGAGTATCTGGTGTGAGTGGAAAGAGTAGCTGCTGTTGAGGAGTAGGTGCAGAACAAGAAGATTCCTATAAATAACCGAAATTACAGTGGGAACGTAAATGTTAGAAGTATGGAAGTTCAGAATACACGATTTAATTATCGTAGTTAAGTCTGCGGTAGTGGTGAAGGAGGTAGACAGCCACCACACTTTCGCGATAATTGTTATAATGAAGGCAGAAATATAAGTAGTGCACCATTGAGACAAGGCGGAGAGCAGAATGCTACCCAACCTGATTCTGAATCGAATGAACACAGGTGCTGTGTGGTAAATTAAGTCCCATCTATGAAGAAACTGGCGCTCAAAAATGGTTCAAACGGCTCTAAACACTATGGGACTTAACATCTGAGGTCATCAGCCCCTAGACTTAGAACTACGTAAACCTAAATAACACATCCGTGCCCGAGGCAGGACTCGAACCTGCGACCGTACGAGCCCCGTGGTTTCGGACTGAAGCGCCTAGAACCGCTCGGCCACAACAGCCGGTAAATTGGCGCTCACCGGGCGGAAAGAGTGACACAGCCAGTAACAAAAACACAGTCAACAGTCAGTCAGCACATGCAAACCGATAACAGGGATGATGAAATAGGAACAGACAGTAGCAGTAGTGTGTTATACCACTCTCATTATCTAGTTGACCGCATTCTGGACACATTAGAAAAGTGGGACAAAAAGGGAAAAGAAAATCCCGCAGAAAATAGGAAAAAACAAATTAACTGGTTTTAACCAAATGAGGAAGAAGGTAAAGTAAAGACATTTGCGACAGTGATAGCAATCTGAAGACTAAAGTTTCGATGGAGGAAGAAGAGTCAGTTTTGCAACGTTTTGAGGAGGAGGAGTTATTAGATGAAGGGGGTAGCAGTAATAATGAGGTTAAGGAATCTGTTACCTGTGTTGAATGGCCACAAACTGTAAAAGCAGGCGACAGTATCACAGATAGCAATTTTGCACAGAGATGCAGTTGCTCAAGTACAGGAAGTCTTCAAATGCTTTGATTTAAAATTAGTGGACAGGTTGGAAAAGACAGCTGCGGATGTGGAGCTAGATGACCACCTGAATCTAAGTGTGAATGTACTTGCAATAGACGAAAATACTTTAGTTGGAGACAGACTGAAAAAGATTTATTAGAAGACTTTCTTGATGAAACTGTTCAAACTAGAATAACTCACCCTATTATTAAAACTAACAGCTCAGGAATAACAGCGTGTTGCCTTCTTCATAACGGCTGCGAAGTAAGTGCTTTGTCCCAAGTATTCTATGATTATGATCCTAATAAATATGAGTTATCTGTCATGAAAATAAGTGGCTTAAGAATATTAAGTACTAATGGAAAACTTCCTAGACCAGTACAGCACGAAGCTTTGATACCAATTGGTGTAGGTATAATACACTCCTGGAAATTGAAATAAGAACACCGTGAATTCATTGACCCAGGAAGGGGAAACTTTATTGACACATTCCTGGGGTCAGATACATCACATGATCACACTGACAGAACCACAGGCACATAGACACAGGCAACAGAGCATGCACAATGTCGGCACTAGTACAGTGTATATCCACCTTTCGCAGCAATGCAGGCTGCTATTCTCCCGTGGAGACGATCGTAGAGATGCTGGATGTAGTCCTGTGGAACGGCTTGCCATGCCATTTCCACCTGGCGCCTCAGTTGGACCAGCGTTCGTGCTGGATGTGCAGACCGCGTGAGACGACGCTTCATCCAGTCCCAAACATGCTCAATGGGGGACAGATCCGGAGATCTTGCTGGCCAGGGTAGTTGACTTACACCTTCCAGAGCACATTGGGTGGTACGGGATACATGCGGACGTGCATTGTCCTGTTGGAACAGCAAGTTCCCTTGCCGGTCTAGGAATGGTAGAACGATGGGTTCGATGACGGTTTGGATGTACCGTGCACTATTCAGTGTCCCCTCGACGATCACCAGTGGTGTACGGCCAGTGTAGGAGATCGCTCCCCACACCATGATGCCGGGTGTTGGCCCTGTGTGCCTCGGTTGTATGCAGTCCTGATTGTGGCGCTCACCTGCACGGCGCCAAACACGCATACGACCATCATTGGCACCAAGGCAGAAGCGACTCTCATCGCTGAAGACGACACGTCTCCATTCGTCCCTCCATTCACGCCTGTCGCGACACCACTGGAGGCGGGCTGCACGATGTTGGGGCGTGAGCGGAAGATGGCCTAACGGTGTGCGGGACCGTAGCCCAGCTTCATGGAGACGGTTGCGAATGGTCCTCGCCGATACCCCAGGAGCAACAGTGTCCCTAATTTGCTGGGAAGTGGCGGTGCGGTCCCCTACGGCACTGCGTAGGATCCTACGGTCTTGGCGTGCATCCGTGCGTCGCTGCGGTCCGGTCCCAGGTCGACGGGCACGTGCACCTTCCGCCGACCACTGGCGACAACATCGATGTACTGTGGAGACCTCACGCCCCACGTGTTGAGCAATTCGGCGGTACGTCCACCCGGCCTCCCGCATGCCCACTATACGCCCTCGCTCAAAGTCCGTCAGCTGCACATACGGTTCACGTCCACGCTGTCGCGGCATGCTACCAGTGTTAAAGACTGCGATAGAGCTCCGTATGCCACGGCAAACTGGCTGACACTGACGGCGGCGGTGCACAAATGCTGCGCAGCTAGCGCCATTCGACGGCCAACACCGCGGTTCCTGGTGTGTCCGCTGTACCGTGCGTGTGATCATTGCTTGTACAGCCCTCTCGCAGTGTCCGGAGCAAGTATGGTGGGTCTGACACACCGGTGTCAATGTGTTCTTTTTTCCATTTCCAGGAGTGTAGATCGTCCCTGTTTAATCGTGTTTGGATTAAGTATCGAAATGTTGATTGGTACAGACCTTTTAATTAAATATCGCGGGCGGTGTGGCCGAGCGGTTCTAGGCACTTCAGTCTGGAACCGCGCGACCGCTACGGTCGCAGGTTCGAATCCAGCCTCGGGCATGGATGTGTGTTATGTCCTTAGGTTAGTTAGGTTTAAGCAGTTCTAAGTTCTAGGGGACTGACAAGGGAACCTCCCCATCGCACCCCCCTCAGATTTAGTTATAAGTTGGCACAGTGGATAGGCCTTGGAAAACTGAACACAGATCAATCGAGAAAACAGGAAGAAGTTGTGTGGAACTATGAAAAAAATAAGGAAAATATACAAACTGAGTAGTCCATGCGCAAGATATGCAACATCAACGAGAGTGTGAACTAGAGAGCGCCGTGGCCCCGTGGTTAGCGTGAGCGGCTGCGGAACAAAAAGGTGCTTGTTTCAAGTCTTCCCTCGAATGAAAATTTTAATTTTTTATTTTCAGACAATTATTACCTGTCCGTCCGTTATGTTTTCATCACTTTTTTGGGAGTGATTATCACATCCACAAGAAAACCTAAATCGGGCAAGGTAGAAGAATCTTTTTACCCATTCGCCAAGTGTACAAGTTAGGTGGGTCAACAACATATTCCTGTCATGTGACGCACATGCCGTCACCAGTGTCATATAGAATATAGACGTGTTTTCCTGTGGAGGAATCGGTTTACCTATGACCTTGCGATCAAATGTTTTCAGTTCCCACTGGAGAGGCACGTCCTTTCGTCTACTAATCGCACCGTTTAGCGGTGCGGTCGCAAAACACAGACACTAAACTTATTACAATGAATAGAAACGTCAATGAACGAACGGACAGATCATAACTTTGCGAAGATAAAAAAAGTAAACTTTTCAACCGAGGGAGGACTTGAACCAAGGACCTCTCGTTCCACAGCCGGTCACGCTAACCACAGGGCCACGGCGCTTCTTAGCTCACACTGTCCTTGATGTTGCCTATCTTGCGCATGGACTACTCAGTTTGTATATTTTGCTTATTTCTTTCATAGTTCCACACAACTTCTTCCTGTTTTCTCGATTGATCTGTGTTCAGTTTTTCAAGGCCTATCCACTATGCCAACTTATAACTAAATCTGAGGGGGGTGCGATGGGGAGGTTCCCTTGTGAGGACCTCAGATGTTAAGTCCCATAGTGGTCAGAGCCAATTAAATATCAACGAAAGATTGAATTTAATCAGAGCCATTTAGCATTAACTTTACCAGAGTCTAGAGTGTTTACGGAGCCTTTCATAGGTAATTAGATGGGCAGTAATAATGAAGCATGGGAACTGCTTATTATGGTAGTGCAGAATGAGGGATATTTGCGGGAAGATAGTGAATTCGGGAATGTTGTGCAACATGCTATTGTGGAAGTAAACTATATCCTGGAAGAAATGGTGGCTAAGGTAAAGTCAATAGATCAAATTTCTGATGAACAAAGTATTCTCAAATATGCCTGGTGAAATTAAAGGCTATGAATGCCGTTTAAATGTAAAGCCTGGACAGGTACTTTTCAAGAAACCGTATCAGATACATGTTGCGAAAAAGGAAGCTGTTGGAAAAGAAATTCAACATCTCTTGGCATCGAGTGTCAATGAGCAAGCAGTGAGTGAATATAACAGTCCTCTTGCTGTCCTAAGCATACACATTGGAGTATAGTATGGCGGAATGTGCACAGCGACGTGTTACCGTCACGCGTCATAGCCGACTGGTATCTAACAGTCAACGATAAAGTCGCAACGAATGAAAAGCTACATAAAGTAGGCCTTCATCCAACGCCCAACTGTGACGCATGCGGAAGAGTCGATACGCTTATTCATAGGTTCACGTGCGGACATGCAGAAGAAATTACTACATTTCTTCGTCAACGATTGTCGGTAATAGACCGTACGACGGCCTGTGGTATAGACCTTTTAGAGATCATTCAGCCACAAAAACTGGGATATCCACGAGCAAAAAACAACGCTGCAACGTGAATCATGGGCCACACAGCATCGTTTATTATGCAGAATAGGCATGCTACTTTCCTCGACTATTATTCTTACATAGAAATTGAACACTTTAAAATGAGCCAACATTGTGACTACAGGAGGATATTTGGAAATATGCTGAAAATCATAATTAACGGTTAAATGCTTCAAAGACAATATTTCGGATAGCAGAGGTTGCCAGTGACCTGTATGTATGAATCCTATTTGCTTCCTGGGACTTCATTTCTTGTCGGAATTTTACGATACTATTCAGATGCTCACCAATGCAGAAGGCATTTTTTCTTTCCCATTTTCGTTTTCACATTTCCCTTCTCTCGCGGAGCAGCGGGGCAACTTTCCTTCAACTATGAAGTGATAGTCTTTTGTGCATCATAAAAATTTCTGTTTACTACCTGCCCAAAAAAAAAAAAAAAAAGCGTGATGGAAGCGTCAGATTAGCACTGGACGCACGTTGCTAAATGAGATTGTGATAAGAGAGAGTGACTACCCTCAAAATATGGACGAACTGATACAAAAGTTTCGATACTTTACGTATCTTACGTCAATGGACATAACATGTGGATACTGGAATTTGCCCCTGTGAAAAGAATCTCGTAAGTATAAAGCCTTTTTGTATGAAGAATAGTGCTACCAAAATAGAGCAGTTCCATTTGGATTAAATATTTCTGTGTGTGTCTTTGTAAGAGGGATGGCTCATATATTGAGACAGGAATTGTTAGACCAGGTGATTATTTGTGTAGACGATATACTGTTGGCAACTTCCACGTGGGAAGAACATGTAGGTCTACTAGACAGGGTGCTAGAAGCTATAGAAAAAGGAGGTATGAAATTAAAGTTCGAGAAGACTGAGTGTATTAGAAACAAAATAAAGTTTTTAGGCCATGAAATTAAGAGGAATGGTATATTACACGATCCTTCCAAATTCTCAGTCACTAAAAAGTTTGAAGCGCCCAGGAGTAGAAAGCAACTTAGATCAATGTTCGGTATGTTCGGATTCTACTGCAGTTTTGCAAAAGATAGCTTGTTTAATGCACTTTGTCTACTCCAAATGTTGAAGAAGAATACCCCATGGGTGTGGACAGAAGAGTGTTAGTCCGCTTTTAAAGAATTAAAAAACTGTTTGCTGAGTATTCCACTATTAGACATCCAGATTTTTCAAAAACTTTTTGTTTGTCAGTTAACGCGAGTGGTTACGGGATCGCAGTTGAGGTGTTTCAGATGGAAACAGAAGGCGACAAAAAGGTACACAAAACAATTGCATTTGCTAGTCGTTCACTACAGCTTGCTGAGCGAAATGATGGAATTTTGGAATTAGAGGCACTGGTTATTGTGTTTGGTACGCAAAAGTTTGAGTATTACTTGGTAGGCCACAAGGTGATATTATATAGTCATCACAAGCAATTACGTTTTCAAAAATTTGCAAATTGAGCATCCAAGACTATCAAGATGCTCTATATATCTTTAGCAGTTCGACCTTGATGTTAAATAGATCCAAGGGAAGAACAATCTGTTGGCAGATGGGCTATCAAGAAGTGCTGAGTTATGCAGGGAATCGGAATCTTCTTCGTCTCCTTCTCAGCGATCACAGACCCTGTAGACTACGCGCTGCATCAACGATCTGCTTCCACCGCCTTCTATCTCTCGCAGCCTCTCTCCACCCTGCGGAAATTCCTAATGCTGCGATGTCCTTCTCTGTGTCATCTTTCCACCTTGTACGAGATCGGCCCAATGGTCTTGTTGCCTGGAGAGTTCCTTCAAATGATTTCTTGGTGATTCTGTTGTTCTCCATTCTGGCCACATGTCCAGCCCATTGCACTTTCCTCCTTTTTAATTTCTCGATGATAGAGGGTTGGTTCATTAAATGATAAATTTCATTGTTGTTTCGAATTCTCCATACGCCATTCTCCAACACAGGTCCCCAGATTTTTCTCATTACTTTTCTTTCGAAAACATTCAGTTTTTCTCTTTCATTCGTTGTAAGCATCCAGCTTTCTGTACCGTACAGTACTATGGGGCAGATGATAGTGTTGTATATCTTCATCTTTGTGGTATATATCACCTGCATAACGCAGCACTTCTTGATAGCCCATCTATATATGGGGGGGGGGGGGGGGGGGAGGGGGAGTGTGGTTAATTTTGTGGGTGCGTATTAAGGAAAATTTACCGAAAATAAATTTCATTTAAAATAGGTCAGCCATAGTAACATCACTTGTTTATAAAATTTTTTCATAAGAATACATAGGAGATGATGTGGTGAAAGAGTGCTGAGGTACAGAGGCGAGCGAGTGTGCAAGGGCTTACCACAGTTTACAACTACTACTGCCTCGTCATCATAATGTGCCTGTGCTTAATCTACCAAGAACTGCATCATAATTTAAGAGCGTTAGTCAAAATATACGGTTTTAAGAAAATATAAATGGCGCTCAGTAATAAAACAAGAAACCTATAAATGGGTCAGAATACGCAAATGCATGTGACAATTAAAAGTTACAGGTGGCAACCTGATCAGAGCAATATTTTGTTAAAAATCGGCATTTTTACGAAAAATTGAAGGCGCGAAGTGGTAGACTCAGAAAGCTGAAAATTGGTATATAGCCTCAGTTTCATTTAAAAACGTTAAATACGCTGAAGCGCCAAAGAAACTGGTATAGGCATGCGTATTCAAATACAGAGATATGTAAACAGGCAGAAGACGGCGCTGCGATCGGCAACGCCTATATATGACAACAGATGTCTGGCGCAGTTGCTACAATGACAGGTTATCAAGATTTATGTGAGTTTGAATGTGGTGTTATAGTCGGCGCACGAGCGATGGGACACAAGATCTCCGAGGTAGCGATGAAGTGGGGACCACCAGTCCAGATATCAGTCTGAATGGCGGGCGAGAGTCAGCTTAGTATGCCACTGTTGTCTGAGGCGTCTCCAGACATGTCTTGGCTGGTCTTCGGGGCCCAGTTCGAAGTGGGACTCATCACTGAACACAACAATACCCCAGTCGATGAGATTACAGGCCGAATGTGTTCGACACCACTGCAGATGGGCTTGTTTATGTACAGAGGTCAATGGTAGTTGGTACAAGGGGTGCTGTGTGCTCAGTCCACTTTGTGTCACTCCCCTATTAAAGATCCTTGTTGTTACTGAAGCACCAGTTGCACATTAGATCGATGATAATGATAAATCTGGGGTTCTGAGTGCCTCTCTGACGATTCCTCCGTTCTCACTTTCTGTCCTCTCTCTAGGTCGACTACTTCCTTCTTCACACTGTGTTCGGCTATGGTACACACATACTTGGCAACACCATCGATTAGTGGCAGCTCTGCTGTTCAAATTATGAGCGATTCATTGCTTACTCCAACTTCTTCTTTTTTTTTATTTTTTTTAGACTGACTATACATTCTCTCTCAAATGCAGACATCTGGGTATATTGTTGACACACCTGTCTGGGAGGCATTGTTACTGTCCAACTGAGTACACGGAACGAAGTTCTCAAAAGACTTTATGTCCTGGTATCGACCTATCCCCTGTTCACCTTCCCTTGCCAACTGCACAGTGATACTGCCTGTCAGTGTCATATTCATCCATTAACCGTAAAAGTTTAAAATTTTGCTTTTTCTGTCGACACCTGTATGACTATCGATTTTGAACTAATTTGCCCAACTCCTTCATGGTGAGTCTTTTTTTGTGTCATTGTCGCTACAAACGACGCCGAATGTTACCTGCCTGAACACAGAAAGTGTCACTGACGGCTGTCCAGGCTGAACAGCTATTATGTTAGTAGTTAGTCATTGTTCACTGTGTTAGTTTAGAGCAGTGTATAGAGCTTTTAAATCTGTGTCACACCTTTTGTTCAAACTGAAGTACATTATTTATATAAATAATTGTAGCTTGTTTAGCATTCTGCATTTTTAAGTACAGCATTACCCAGTGACCAGACAGTTGCGTGTGCGAGCATTCCACCTCAATACAGCAGCTGTTTTCTGTGTAGGCCACCAAATTTAATTGGTGATGGTGGTGGTGGTGGTAGTGATGATGATGTTGGTTTGTGAGGCGCTCAACATCGTGACCATCAGCGCCCGTACAACTTCCATATCTTTCCATGTCCAGTCTCGGCACTTCCCAAATGATGATGAGACAATGAGGACAACACAAAAACCCAGTTCCTGGGCGGAGAAAATCCCCAACCCAGCCAGGAATCGAATTCAGGACCCTGTGATCCAGAGGCAGCAACGATAACCACTAGACCACGAGCTGTGCACAAAGTATTTGGTGAATACGACATAAACCTTTCTATAACTAAAAATTATGGCGGAGGATACAAATAAATTTTAATACTAGCTGCTCTCTCAGCGTATAGACTCGGCGACATGAGGCAATGGAGTTAGTCTGCGTTGGGAAGGGTCAATAAGTTTATTATTGTGACAGTGAAAGTTTTCTGTCTTCCCTATTGATTTCTGGAATATGTCAGATCAGTAAGTACGCCATTCTGATAGGAGTAAAAGTTCTGTACATTAGTGCCAGAGCTTCCTTCAGTAGCTAATCACTTTCCTAACTTACCAGTCACTTTGCAGGCAAAACCATATGCTTTCTTCAGGTTCTTGAAGAAGACTGGTGTGCCTCAGCTGTCACACACAACATTTGGGTCGTATCCAAACTGGTGCAGTAATTTCTGAGGGAGATGGACTACCTGGAGTTATGTTGGTGTAGATCGGAATTTTAAACAAGGACGTGAAAGGTCAGACTTGTGGTACTGTGCCTACACACACTCATAAACAAAACCATCTCTATGGGAACATTAGACCTTATAGTATTAGAATTAAATGAAACCAGTTTTGGATTTGAAGGACTCCCTATGACCTGGGACAAAATAATGGCTATTTCAAGATGCAATGTTGCAGCAGCCCGTCTGATCTAATACTTTTTGCTATAGAGTAACACAAGAACGACTGAAACAAATAATAACGTGAACAGTACTCTCACAATGCAAAGCAGCGCTGTTGATATGATATTTTGATAACCAGACACTCATTTAAATATGTCTCCTAAGCTACAACGATAGTTTGAAGTATCTAGTAGATAAAAGATGTCTTTACTCTATCTCATCGCTCAACTGAAAAATTTCTTCAGGTTGCTTACAGGTATAGCCAGAAAACCTTTTTCAGAACCTTTTCCAGAATCTTCTAGTAAATATGAATGGTCTCCTATGGCTTTTTTTACTTTGTAAGGGCCATCAAACAAAAGACAAAACTTTGCTGTTCTCTTCAAATCAAATCGGACTGTGAGCTGTTCCAAATAAGAACAAAGTCATCAGCTTAGAAGGGATGAGCTTTAACTTTGCTGAAATGACGTAGTGTATTACTTCATTTTGTGTATTCAGGTTAGAGATGTGTCAACCATCTCCTCCCGAGCCATATCAGACGGTTGTGGCAAATGTGTTATTTCACCAATCAGTATTGCAACTTGAGTTCTGTACATGCATTAGACAGAAGGATACTCTCTTGAATCGTAAAGTAACTTGTTAATTATGTTTTCATACTGCAAGATGAGTTCCATCTACTTGGAATGTCGTTCACCACACTATATTGTGGTTAATTTTTCTACCTCTAGGGAAAACAGTACTACAGGGTTTCTGGCACCATGGTGCAAAAAAGTCCTGTCCTGTGGATCGTGATGTTCCGTTGGTAAACCAGCATGCACCATTTGAGAAACGGAATGCCTTGGAATTTCCTGCACTGCGGCAGCTCTACGCTCAGCTAAGGTGACAATTTCTACCATTAATGGAGGCTGACTAACACTGTTATAACGATTCCGTTACCAGCTCCGCTTCCTGGCTACCTGTTATTCTTTGCGACCTGTATTATCATTATCTGGTTCACCTGCGTGTACTGGTGACAAATTATTTTGTGCAGGTCAACTGTTAGGACGTGAAGTGTTGATAGATTTAGGTCATTTGTTACTGGAACACTGCGCCTGCAGCACTCATAAGAAAGACTGGGATCGAAACATGGTAATGACTGGGGTGGACTTCAGCAGTATCAGTGAAATGGCCATACACCGACATGTAAGGATGCAACAGGTGGAATTAAATGTATCATGCACCTGTTCAGAGACAGAGCAGAGCGACGTCCATGTCAGAAAGAGGTGCTCAAACCATCACAGTATTTCCACAGAGCAGGTTTACATCGAATATAGCTGGCATATGACAACATATTAGCTGCAGCCAGTTACTATGAGGAAGGAAAACTCACAGAAGGAAGGCGTTTAGAATTGCAAGGTAGTGGGTTGTTGATCAACGGTTCTAAGTGTGATGTTATGCAAGCCACGTTTATTTACCGGCCATAATGATGTGAGGTACTCTGTTGAATATATCACAGCCACATCTGTATTGGCCAGAGAAACCTCTACAGATGTTGTGCAAACAGAACATTACCATCGTGAATGATGCTTGGTAACCCAGCCTGCACCATTCATGGAGTCAGATGATAGCTGTGGTAGAACAGCGAATCACAGTAAAACAATTGTTGCAGCATGTAAGGCAGTACCATGATAGCAGACATCAAGTAACTGTGTCCTTCAGTGACGCAATTCCTAATGTGATTGACTCTGATTTTGCTTGGCTTATCCTTTACGCAACTGAGACGGTGAGTCATTCAGAAACCTAATTCAGCGACGATTCGAGTTCCCATGGCCTGAATTCCCTGAATGAGGTATGGAGACTAGATTGCTAGGTTCAGGATTGATATGGTAATTGTGTAGTAGGTAGGAGTCGAGGGGGGGGGGGGGCACTCAGGCGAAAACGCTTGCTATTGGGTGGAGCGCGGTGACGTCATGACGAGGACCCTAGCGCATCGCAGCCGTATGCTTACACGACAAATGCGCCGCTTCACAGACTTAGTGCCATGTTACTTATTCATTTTACTTTCGGTTTCGTTCGATATGCATCTGTATAAGTCAAAACAAGGGTTTTGTACACATTAAGAGTAAATAAATGATAATTAAGATGAAAAATAACTCACTTGTTTGATGAAGAAGCAAATGTAAATGTAGTCTGTTTCTACTGCCATTTACCAGATGACGATGCAATCCATAACTGTTTCCTCTTTGCGGCACATTCCTTCATTTCTTCCAACTTTGCTTCTTGATTGAGATGTCTAATCCTTATAAATGTTCTCGTTTTTACGTAATGAATAATAACTGCTTCATGAACCTCAGGAAACTTTTGTTTTAAAATAGAGCACAGAGACTTTACGACATTTTTTTATTTATACACTCCATTTCCGTGAAAATCAGCAAATTCTTCTTCAAACTGACACACTCTGTTTTGCCAAGCTGGCGTTGGAGTGTAAAGACCACCACAAGATATAATTGATATCCAGTCTGCAGCATGATCTCCTTCACTTTTTGCTGCTGGAAAGCCTAGTGATTTATCAATGTTGTGGCACTTAAATGCAATATAGCCTGCAATGTATTATACCGCATCTGGAAGAACATCTGAGATTACAGAGTCATTTCCTATTGTTACCACATCTGTCAGTAAATTTTCTGCCACATTCACAGTTTCTGGGATTTCTCGTAGCGGCGCTTCGTCAACAACATTTACACAGAGCTCACTGGTAATGAAACTTAGGGATGCAGAATCCGGGTCGACATCACATTGGGAAGATTCTGTGTTTAATTCTTTAGTAACTGGCGTTTTACCAAAGAAAGAAATAGTACTTGCATTACCCGTCAGTATAAGGAGACGTATCCTGTTCCTTACGGTACTTCAAAAGGTGTAGGATTGTTGTAGAAAATACCTAATCCTCGTACCCTAGGAAAAAAGTTTTCCAGGCAATATTGATTCAGTCTACAAGTTAATATATAGCTAACTTTGATACTTTTCAGACTTTCGAAAAGACCAAAGAGAGATTTTATTGAAGTTATGAAACCTTTTGGGAAAGGCAACATTCTTTCTTTGTCACTAACGCGCATTGTTGACAGATATCTAAGAATCTCTTCGAAGTATTTTCTTGAATTGTGAGATTCATTCCAAACCCACTTCGCAGGGGTGAGCATTCATCTTTTGGAACTCTAGAGTTCAAGACATCAAAGACGTCGTTAACGAGTTCAATAAAATTACTTTCAACGCCTTTATGAAAAACATACTTCAAAGCCTGAGCTGTTCGTCGTAAAAATAGGCTCGCTGCCATCCGTACATTCTGCCTTGCTCGTCCAGTTACGTTTAAGTGCGCTTCACTAATGTGGTGTGTTATCGTTAAGTCACTCTTTTGATGCTTTAAAAGTTCCTGTACAGCTGCCTTAGATATTTTGGATCCATCAGGTACCGTAATGCCTGTATCCAAGAAATGGTTCCGTAATAGCTTTAACAGATGTGGTACATCGAAGAAAACCCATACATTCCTGGTGTCGTCTGCTGGATTTACGAAATAAGTTCTTTCTGTATTGATAGACAGTTCCTTCCAAATTTTTATATTTTTTTCCGCCCATATCACACGTCACAGCAACAACACTGATTCCTGATTCCTCAACTGCCTTAATGATGCTCTGAAGCAAATTACTAGTCATCACAGTGTCGAAATCATAATAAACTGGTTGTTTCCACTGCTTACACAACCCATGTACCATGCAGACTTGTACATTGGAATGTGGTCCGACTACTACGTCTTCAGACGAATCGTAACATATTTGGCCATCAACATTCATTTCGTCAAATGTCAGAACTGCTAGTCTCTCTTGAGTAGTAAAAGTGTGTGACTTGGCTTTCAATAAACACAGGAATCTTCAAGAATTCCCGGTCTGCATTTAAATTCCTTCGTCCATTTCTAAACGGTTGCCATGCACGACAAAGGAATTTTTCGCTTTCGCAAATAAGTGTATGCTTTAGGTGACAGAGCTCTTAAAGTCAATGCATGGGCAATGTCCCCTGAATTCCACGTTACCCTTTTATTTTCGTTTAATAGGCATCTTATTTGCGCCGGTATAAAACACTTTGTCAATACACTATTTACACTTTTGTGCAATTTGACTTTTCTGCCTGCTTCAACGAAAGAACACGTCGGAGATCGTTTGTTTTACTTCGTAAGGCTGCATCACATTCTTTTAGTGCCGCTTCTTTCTATGCATTCAGTTTTTTTAAAAGTTCAATCTCGGCCCTCAGTTCCTTAATTTCCAAATTCTTATTCACTACTTCAGTGAGTTCATGAACGCAATCTGTACATGTGGTTCAGTCGACTTTCTTTTTTTTCGGTGACAGTTTCTAGTCGTCAAAGCTCGCTTTTGCAAACTTCTTGCTCCACAGCGTCGTGTACAACTTCCAGATCCCTAAGGAATGAATTTAATTTTAATTTTATTATTCCTAAAATTATTTACCGAGTAGGCCTACTATTCATAAAAATTTTTAAGTACTAGGCAACTGGAATAATTTCTCACTAAAAATCAGATAAATTGACAAAAGCGATAAAATATCAGTGGCATAAGCGGCTACAATAGCTTAAATTCATAAAATGTAAAAATAGAAATTTAAGAGGATATACAGGTTGTTGTTGTTGTTGTTGTGGTCTTCACTCCTGACACTGGTTTGATGCAGCTCTCCATGCAACCCTATCGATATACAGGCATACTAAGTGATGAACTCCCACACAGGAATCTGAAACCATACCACCACGCTACAAAGTCAACTTGTCAGTATCAGATATTCTTACAGAAGTAATCTAAACAAATTACGCGAAATATGCTGATTTTGTCATTTGAATTATATACTAGCTTTAAAATAGTTAACATATCGAGGATACGTAAAAATAACGGGTATTTCTACGACAAATGAAGCTATTATATCCAGGAGGAAAAGCAAATACACCTGAGCAACATTATTTATTGCCTGTACTATATAGTGAGTCATTCACTCCCGTAAAGGAATATAGTAATGCGCCAAAAAGCGTAGCATTTATGTGAATTCGATTGTATTACGGTTAGTTTTCAGTTTCAATTATTTAAAGTGTTACGTATGTGCAGACGTCTTACCCTTTCGTTTGCATCACCGCGTTCCGCAATTTCTTCTCCATGCCAGTCCGGAATGTTTATGCAGGGGATTGTTGTTGGTAACAACTCCTTTCTTGAAGGTAACCCTAGAAGCTCATTTCTCAGATCCTGTTCATAATCGTCAGACCGAAAATGAGCTGAACACACTCGTGCAGTTTTCACATTCACTTTGTCCTTGCGTTTGCATCGAACTGTCCATTCACGTTGAAAGTGCTCATCTTTGGGAAAAACGTGATAAATAACGTCCGTCGTCGTTCGAGCAGTATTAATGCAATGTGCCACGGCACAGTTACAATGACCCTTTCTCATGACTGTCTCAAAACAAATTACTTTTATTGGATGTACACTACCACTTACGTGTTCCACTGAATGCACAGCACTGCAGCGCCCTCTCCGTGACGTCAAAGCGCGCAAGGGGGTCTGGGAGTTTTTTTACTCACTTAGGGCCAGAATGGCCTACCTGCTTTTTCTATATACCTTGTGTAGGAGTAACTGGTGTAGCGGTAACTATATTTACTTATGGATTAAGGGGGGAAATATTCTTAGCAGGAAACCTGGCACAAATAAGACCTGAGGGGCTGGTTCTTCTCCTTGGTGTGGGGCAGTGTGACGCACCTACCAGTTTTTAGCTAAAATTATAAGTTGGGAAAAAGCTGCCATGACGCAATGCATTAACAGCAGCAGTTTGGCACCCACAAGTGTGGCGACATATGGTTCAGATTAACATACACACATACAGGGATAGCAAGGAGAGGCTAGCCACGGTCAGTAGAAAACTGCAGGCACGGCGGTAATGACTGTGGCAGGCGGGTCAATGTCACCAAACCATGGCAAGTCACTTATTATGGACAACATAACTAGAGGCCAGGTTTTAGCGAAACAAATGTGTATCGGAGCAATAGAAATATGCCTCGGTTTCGAGGCAGAGGAAATTGTATTGTCGCCGTAGTACAGCACCACCACCATGATGCCAATGGCCACGCCATGCATCAAGACAACTAGGTATCACTAGCAGCAATTATAGGTTCAAGACAAGGTTGCACCTGACACTAGCACTAAGTTCATTACAGGAGTTGGCGACACGCTCGAACCAGCCTACCGTCCATAACTGCTGCCACCAGCAATGAATTCCTAATGAAACTTAGTGCCTCAGCACCAGCTACTGTCCGACTCTTGCCAGAAGTCAGAAACCTTACACAGACATCTCCATGTGCTGCCGAGGTAAACATGTGTGGAGTCAAAGGCAAATGGGGGCTTCTCATCACTGAGGGAAGTAGATCGCTGCTGACTTCGTGGCCATGGTCTGCAAAGGCCGTGCATTCCATCAGCACCACAGGATGCCTACATAGCACCCAGAGCAGAAGCCGTCACCCAATGTCAGTGATGGCCAGGGACAACCGACTGAGGCATATTCACCTCAATGGGCTGCGACACATGATGTATGGGAATTAAACACAGGAATTCTCTGTTGTCAAAAGTGTTTCCATTGCGCCTACCAGCCTATCACCCCCCCCCCCCCCCCCCCCCCCGAGTGCAACTGCAATCTCCAGAGAGATATCAGAAGTGGGATTGTCAGCAAACCCTGATGCATGATGTTGCAATGGATGGAAGTACATGTGTCATGAAATTCAGGAGCACTACATCCTTCAATACTGCCAGCTCAACCACCATAGTAGTAACTTAGTCTGACAAAATAATCGATCACACACACTGAACTGTTGCTATTTGCAATATTGTTTACATTCCTTTTTGGTACTCTGTGTAGTCCGGTATTCCTCAAGGTCCTGACTCTGAGTTTGTATTACGGCTATCTTCCTGCTCAACCCAAATGCATTTCCATGTTTTTCCCCTCAGTTTGGGGACTATTTCACAGTCAAATTCACTGATTTTTAATGGTTACCTCATCAGCTTACTGGTTGGTTCTTTCACACCTGGTAACCACTTCAAAGCAGCATGGTCTGTCATTACCTTGAACTTTCCATCACTCAGGTAATACTGGAAGTATGTTACTCTGTACACCGAGCTAAGCATCTCACTCTTTGTTGTAGGATAACTACTCGCTGCCCTGTCCAATTGACTCAATGAAGGAAAAAAAAAGAAAAGGAAGAAAATGGGAGTTTCCTAACCTTCAATCTCATGAGTTAGAACACACCCAAGAAATTGATTTGATACATCACATGATAATATGAATTCTTTCTAAATGTCTGGAAACACCAACACCAGGCTCGATGTTAACACCTTTTTCAATGTGACACACACTCGCCGGCTGGAGTGCCCAAGCGGTTCTAGGCGCTACAGTCTGTAACCGTGCGGCCACTACTGTCGCACGCTCGACTCCTGCCTCGGTCATGGATGTGTGTGATGTCCTTAGGTTAGTTACGTTTAAGTAGTTCTAAGTTATAGGGGACTGATGACCTCAGAAGTTAAGTCCCATAGTGCTCAGAGCCATTTGAACCATTTTTGACACACACTCCTTTGCACTGCTCCGACCACATGAACTTAATACCCTTTTCCAAAAATTCTGTATACAGTGGTGCTATATTCACAAATCCCCTCACAACCACCTTCTATATTAATTAATGAGACTCATAAAAGATTCTAACTCCTTGGTTGTTCCTAGTACCAGAAACTCTTGCACTGCTTGCATTAATGTAGGATCAGTCCTCAAACTGTTCTCTTTAATTTTATGTCCTAAATAGTGACTTCTTCCAGGGCAAAGTGATATTTTTCCGTGACTGGTGTCAAATGGGCAATTAGCAACCTCTTGAACACTTCCCTTGGTCGTTGTCTATGCTACTGCATATTCCTTGAAAAGACGATTACGTCATCATGATACATCAGAAACTGATGTGATTTTAATCCTTTCAACACAGCAAATAACTGTTGGAATGTCTATTGGCTATGGCATGATCCTGTGTTAGACTTTCTGCATCAACATCATCCTTATTAAAATCAATTGACACACATCAGTATATGTAGCCACACCCTTTTATTTAAGAATTTTATATGTTTTTGGGCATATACCTCCATAAGCATGTAGATTAAGTAGAATTTAATCTGGTATGTAAAAGACAATGTCAACAACAATGACCTGGCAGGACAGAGCCAGTAGCCACACCTCATGTTGACTGGCTTGATGAAGTAAAGTGACCTCACTGGTCACTTTATTGTTTTTAGAACTGACTGCGATCCTAGGGTCTCCATGTGAACAGCAGCTTTATAAACCAGGAGGTGTACAGACTTTGCAGTACTGCAGGCCACAAACCCCTCACTGTGAATAGGTAAGGAATGCAAGGAATTAAAAAAAAACTTTTATATAATTTGTTCTCGTTTATTTCACACTTATTCACTTTATTTAAGAAATAGTTACAACAATGTGTTCTCTAAAGAACCAAGTTCTACGTGGGCCAACCCGCTCCTTTTTAGGAGGGAATGAAAGATACAAGGGGTCAATTATAAGAACGAACATTGCGGCTGGACCACCATCAGATCAATGATGGACCACGGTCTGTGCATTCCTGCTCTAAACCATTATTGCATTCAAAATTCTTTACCTGAGCTACTGCATGGAGAACTGTATGGCAGCTCCCTCTTCCAAAACACGCCAGAAGTGTATTGTTTACGTGAAGTAGATATTCAGTTAAAAAGGTGTGCGACTATGTTCCATTAGAATTACTCTGATGTTCCGATGAAAACTTACAGTAAGGAATGGAGCAATCACACAGACTTTCTAATCAAACTGTTTCCCTACACAGGCAACTATTTTATGATGTGTCCTGTTAACGAACATTAATATTTCGTATCTCCCTTTATACTGATGGGTCTCTCTCTCTTAACATCTACTGGTCAATTGCACATTACATAGGGTGTGGTGGTTTGGCAAGTCTTGTACCAAGCTCTTCCACAGGGATATGATTCCTGTAACAAGAGGTTGGGCTTGGGAGTGGCATAGGGATGGAGTAGGATGTGGAGATAGGGGTGTGTGGTTGAACACAACTTTGCAAGGGGTGGAAAGGATCTTGGATTTGATGTTCCTTATATCATGGCATGATGTTAGATAACCCAATCCCTGACGAAGGAAGTGGTTCAGTGTTCCAGTCCGGGTATTTGGTGTCAAGGGGAGGAGGGGGGGGGGGGGAGGGACTCCTTTGTAGCTGGTACTTGAGGGCGAGGGAGGTGGGGAGGAGGATTTGGGGTGTGTGGGAATATGTGATGGGAAATCTGTTTGCTGACTAGGTCTATGGGTTAGTGCCTATCTGTGAAGGCCTTTGTGAGACCCTCAGCATACTTGACAAGGGAGCTGCCGTCACTACAGATACACCATTCCCAGATGGTTAGGCTGTACAGAAGGGATGTTTTGGTGTGAAAGGGATGGCAACTGTCAAAATGCGGGTACTGTAGGTGACTGGTGAGTTTAATGTGGGAAAAGGTGTGGATAGAGGCCTCAGAGAGGAAGAGGTCAATGTCCAGGAAGGTGGCATGTTATATCAAGAAGAACCATGTAAAGTGGATGGGACAGGTGTTGCAGTTGTAGAGTAATGAGCATAGGGTTTTCTGACCCTAAGCCCAGATCATAAAGACATTATCAATGAACATGAGCAAGACCAGGGTTTGGGGTTTTGGGAGGGTAGGAAGGGTTCCTCTAGACAGCCCTCAAACAGGTTGGCAATGCCGGTGGCCATGGCAGTACTGCAGATTTGTTTATATGCATTCTCTTCAAAGGAGAAGTAGTTGTGTGTTAGGATACAATTAGTAAGGTGTATGAGGAATGAGGTAGTGGGTTTGGAGTCTGAAGGACGTTGGGAGAGGTAGTGTTCAATAGCGGCAAGACCTTGGGCATCAGGGACATTGTATAGGGAAGTGGCATCAGTAGTGACTAGTACAGATATAGGAGGTAAAGGGGGTGGGATGGTGAAGAGTTGATGAAGGAAGTTGTTGCTATCTTTGATGTCAGAGGCTGGATTTTGGGCAACAGGTTGGAGGTGTTGGTCAATAAGAATCTAAATTCTTTCAGTGGGAGCAGAATACCTAGGAACAATGGGCATCCAGGATTGTTGGGTTTGTGGATTTTGGGGAGCATGTAAAACATGGGTGTGCAGAGTATGATAGGCCGAGGAGGGAAATGGATTCAGGGGAGAGGTTCTGGGAAGAGTGTAAGTATTTAAGCAGGGATTGAAGGTTATGTTGAATTTCTGGGATGGAATCATTTTGGCAGAGTTTATAAGTGGAGGAGTCAGATAATTGGTGGAGATCTTCAGCCTGGTAGTCATGGTGATTCATGACAACAGCAGTGGAACCTTTGTCTGCAGGTGGGCTCATTAGGTCAGGATCTGTTTTGAGAACGTGTATGGCTGCCTTCTCTTCTGCTGAAAGGTTGGTGTTCTTGGGAAGGGGCATGGGGAAGGATGGTGATGCCAAGTTGGGGGTAAAGAATTCTTGGAAGGCGACCAGTTGGTGGTTAGGTGGAAGAGGGGGCAATCGTGGTTAGATCATGGTATGAACTGGGAGAGGCAGGGTTCAACGTTGGGATTAGGTTGGGGGCATTGGTGGCAAAGAAGTGTTTACATTGCAGTGCTTGGGAAAAGGAGAGTAGGTCTTTGACAAGTCCAACATGGTTAAATTCGGATATAGGGCTGGAGGCAATGCCTTTGGATAGGACTGAAACTTCTGTGGGCTGAGGGTCTTCTTGGAACAGTTAACAACACTGTTCTGGGACTGATTCAGCTCTGGATTTAATGGAATGTTTGAAGGGAGGTTTGGGGGATGTTGCAAGCTGAAAGATCAGTTAGGCATGTCTAGATGATATAATGTGTTGACGAGGAGGTGCACTGTGGGTAAGATAGGGGTTGGATACTGGAAGGCCAAGGTGGCACTAGGATGTCAGCAGGCTGGTGATTCGAGTGCTCTTCCAGGTGCTGGAGTGCAAGGGATCAATTTCGGAGATGTATGTAGTAGTGAGTGCACAGTAGCATTATCTTGCAAAAGGAGCAAATGTGGGACGCATGTGGCAAGGAGGGGGGGGGGGGGGGTTACAGGACTGATGGAATCTTGAAAAGGTGAAGGTCACAGTGACAGGAGGGGCAAGATCCAGAAACAGGAATGTTTATACAATCATGCTCATAAATTACGGATAATGCTGCTACATGGTGAAACAACACTGTGGTGGGTGGTTTGCAGATTTAAATCACCTTGGCGTATGACCATGCAGTGCATTTGACCTGCGGACGTTGCACGGTGGCGCTGGCAGCAGTCCACATATACAGAGGTGTGTTGGTGCATGTCAGAGTACGGTGCAGCAAGTGTGCAGACGTTTTCAGACGTGCTAATAGTGACTGTGTGTTGAAAATGTCTCAAAGAACACATATTGATGAAGTTATGAGGGGTAGAATGCTAGGGCGACTGGAGGATGGTCAAACACAGCAGGTCGTAGCATGGGTGCTCCGTGTGCCACAAAGTGTGTTCTCAAGATTATAGCAAAGACTCCAGCAGACAGGAAACATGTCCAGGCGCTACAGTACGGGACGTCCACAGTGTACACCACCACAAGAAGACCAATATTTCACCATCAGTGCCCACAGACAGCTGCGGAGTACTGCAGGTAGCCTTGCTTGGGACCTTACCGCAGCCACTGGAACAGTTGTCTCCAGACACATAGTCTACAGACGACTGAATAGACATGGTTTATTTGCCTGGAGACCTGCAAGGTGGATTCCACTGATCCCTGGTCACATGAGAGCCCGTAAAGCCCAGTGTCAGATACACAGTACATGGTCATCAAAACAGTGGTCCCAGGTTATGATCACGCATGAGTCCAGGTATAGTCTGAACAGTGATTCTCGCTAGGTTTTCATCTAGCGTGAACCAGGAACCAGATACGAACCCCTTAATGTCCTTGAAAGGGATCTGTATGGAGGTCGTAATTTAATGGTGTGGAGTAGGATTATGATTGGTGCATGTACACCCCTGCATGTCTTTGACAGAGGAACTGTAACTAGTCGGGTGTATCGGGACGTCATTTTACACCAGTATGTCCGCCTTTTCAGGGGTGCAGTGGGTCCCACCTTCCTCCTGATGGATGATAACGCACAGCCCAACCAAGCTGCCATCGTGGAGGAGTACCTTGATACAAAAGATATCAGGTGAATGGAGTGGCCTGCCTGTTCTCCAGACCTAAACCCCATTGAGCACATCTGGGATACTCTCGGTCGACATATCGCAGCATGTCTTCAAACCCCTATGACACTTCAGGAGCTCCAACAGGCACTGGTGCAAGAATGGGAGGCTACACCCCAGCAGCTGCTTGACCACCCTATCCAGAGTATACCAACCCGTTGTGTGGCCTGTGTACGTGTGCGTGGTGATCATATCCCATATTGACGCCGGGGTACATGTGCAAGAAACAGTGGCGTTTTGTAGCACAAGTGTTTCGGGACAGTTTTCTCAACTTATCACCAATATCATGGAAATACAGGTCTTTGTCGTGTGTGTTCCCGATGTGCCTGTGCTATTAGTGCAAATTTTGTGTAGTGCCATGTTGTGTGGCTCCAAATTCTGCAATTATCCTTAATTTATGAGCATGAGTGTAGTTAGGCAACTGTGGGGGCGATTGGGGGGGGGGGGGGTGAGGATTACATAGTTCAGGCAGCATTTGAAGATAAGAATGTGGGACTTGATTTTAGTACGAAAAGGGATACTTTTCTGAATGGGTACAGAAATTCCAATCCCCACTTAATGCCTTAGGCCCCTCTCAGAGCCTCTTCCTTAAATCCATTTTTCCTCCTCACCCTATCACACCCACCTTCTGCTTGCTCCCCAAAATCCACAAACCCAACAATCCTAATGTCCCATTGTAGCTGGTTATTGTGCTCCCACTGAAAGAATTTTCGTCCTCACTGACCAACACCTCCAACCTGTTGCCCAAAATCTAGTGTTCCAAATCAAAGATACCAACCACTTCCTTCACTGACTCAACTGTCGCCTCACCTATACCTCCCGGATCCCTTCTCTTAACTGTTGATGCCACTTCCCTATACACCAACGTCCTTCATGCCTGTGGTCTTGTGGCTATTAAACACTACCTCTCCCAATGTTCTTCAGACTCCAGACTCATTCCTCATACAACTCACTAATTATATGCCCACACACAACTATTTGTTCTCTGAAGGGAAGGTATACAAACAATATCATTGACACTGTCATGGTCACCTGCATGGCACCCTCTTATGCCGACAAGTTTATGGGCTGTCTAGAGGAAACCTCCTTTGACTCTCAAAAACCCCAAACCCCTAATCTGGTTCAGGTTCACTGATGACATCTTCATGATCTGGACTCAGGGCTAGGACACCCTATGCTCATTCCTTCACAATCTCAACACCTTGCCTCTCATTCAATTCACTTGGTTCTTCTCAATCCAGTGTGCCACCTTTCTAGACATTGACCTCCTCGTGTCTGTGTGTTTGATCCACACCTCTGTCCACATCAAAACCACCAACCAACAACATGACCTGCGTATCAACAGTCGCCATTCCTTCAACACAAAAATGTCCCTCCCACATAGCCTTGCCACCCTGGGATAGCATATCTGCAACGATGGCGGTTTCCTGGCCCAGTAAGCTGAGGGTCTCACAAAGGCCTTCACAGAGAAGCACTATCCCCAAGACCTAATCTGCAAATAGATTTCCCGTTCCATACCTCCACATACCACAAATCCTCCCACCACCTGCAAGAACCAACTATACGAGTGGCCCCCTCATCACCCAGTACCATCCTAGACTGGAGAAACTGAACCTTTTTCATCCTTCGTGAGGGATCTGATTATCTGTCATAATCCTGTGATATGAGGGATATTCTAACCAAGATTCTTGCTGCCCCTCCTGAAGTGGTGTTCTGTTGCCCACCCAATCTACGCTTCCTAGTCCATCCGTACGAATCCCAACCCCTTGTCACAGGAATCATACCTCTATGGAAGACATTGGTGCAACATCTGTCAATACACCCACACAACACTTCCTATTCCAGTCCTGACACAGGCTTATCCCCTACCATCAGAGGCCAAGGCACTTGTGAAAGCAGTGATGTCGTGTACCAGCTCTGCTGCAATGTGCGCCTGCTTATTTGGGTGGTAACATGCTCGCCTCCCATGCAAGCGGGCCCAGGTTCGATTCCCAGCCGGGTTAGAGATTTTCTCTGCTCGTGCATTGGGTGTCCTCATCATCATTTCATCCTCACCAATGGCACGCAAGTTGCCCAATGTGGCGTCGACTAAAATAAGCCTTGCATTTAGCAACCGAACTTCCCCGGATGGGGCCTCCCAGCCAACAATCCCATACGCTCATTTCCATTTTTTCTGCTGCAATCACTGCTCAGTTCTTTATATTGATATGACAACCAATAAGCTATCCACCAAGATGAATGGCCACTGCCAAATGGTAACAAAGAGTAAAGTGGACCACACTGTTCCACAACACACAGCTGAACATAGCATGCTTCATTTCAATGGTTGCTTCACAACCTGGGCCATCTGGATTCTCCCATCCATCACCAGCTTTTCTAAACTGTGCAGATGGGAGTTATAGTCACAACACATTGCTCACTCACAAAATCACCCCAATCTCAATCTCCTACTGTCTTTACACCCTCCACCCAACAGTCTCTGTCCTATCACCTCCTCACCCTCACTGTGCACTGCTCTCTGCCAATGCACCTACTAATCTTTTGCCCCATTTCTGCTCCTCTCCTTTCCACTCTTTATTCTTTCCCTGCCTTCCCCACAGCTTCCCAACGTGGCACCAGGTAACCTTGTCTGCCACCTCTAGCTTCTGCACTCTGCCAGGCAGCCCTGTTTCCCCTTCCCCCATCCATACCCAGCTAGCCCTCCCCCTTCCCTGCTCCACTATGGATTGTTGCTCCCATTCAACACACTTCAATTTCAGTCTGGCCTGAACACCCAGTGTGTGTGTGTGTGTGTGTGTGTGTGTGTGTGTGTGTGTGTGTGTGTGTGTGTGTGTGTGTGGGAGGGGGGGGGGGGGACGCGCGCACGACGCATATGAAACAGGGGCCATGAGATAATACATTAAACTTCATTAACAACATGTTCACTATATTTTATTGCTAAATAATACATCTTTGTAAACAATCTTTTACAAATAGCATCTCAAGTAAACGATTTTGTGGATAAAGTAACAAGTTTGGCAAATAGATTTGTGATGAGCTTGTACATTACAAGTACATTCCTGCTGAAATCATTGTTGTTTGTAATGTATTTCTGACAAATTTCTTAGTCTTTCTGCAGCCTGCTCCGGAGTTAAATCACGTTGGCACTGTGCCAGCATTTCATATCTGAAATCATACAGAACAATTTATATAAAAATTGTCTAATGCAGTTGCAAAAAAAACATTAACACAATTACTCACCCAACCATAAATTTTTTTACAGTAGCTGATCGAAGGAGGGGAGGATAATAAATCCCATGGAATAGCCAATGATCACCATTGTCTTTGTATGGGCCAGTAGGAGCACCTTAAACAGAAAAAGTAAAAAAAGTAAAAGCACTACTTTCTAAACGTCTTCTCTTGACACAAAAGTGTGTGCAGGTGTAATACAGTAAACCATGTTTTCAACAAATCTCTGGGAACACAAATATTTTTTCCGTAAATAGGGTCTTTGTCAAAGTACATGGAAGGAGTGACCCAGAATCGTAATTCAAGCATATTTAGGTGATGTAAGTGCTATTTAATTACAAAATTACCAACATGTTGTGCAAAAAATTTAAATACAATAAATATATATTTATCACAACTTTCACAGAACACATCCTTTTTTTATATACCAAGAAGTCTTGTTTTTATCTCCTAGCATACAATAGTCAAAGAAGTTGTCGCTCCAGCTGGTTATAAGTTTTAATTGATTCATCTGCATTAAGAGAGTAAAAAAAGTTCCACACAGTACCAATTCCTTGGTCAACAGCAAAATTTGATGGAACACCCTCTTTTCTTCTTCGTTCCCTCATAGGCATTTCACTTGCCCCACTCTCAGTTACGGAAGTCAGAGTATCATCAACACAAAAAAATAATGTCCTAGAATGTTGTATTTTCAGAAATATCGGTTTTGCTACACCAGTCTTCTTCCGGAAGTATCTTCAACAGCAATTGATGTACCAGATGTGCCTTTGTGAAACAATTTAACACAGTATCTTGTGTTAGGCTACAAAATTCCAGATGGTAAAAACCATATGCATAGGTTGCACAATAATCAGTCTTATCAGTTTCATCTTCTCAAAGAATGACGTTGACATCTACATGGCTGCTACTCTATATTTGACATTAACGGAGTGAATTATGCTTAGGTCCAGCACCTGCAGATGACTTATGCAGCTTGGAGGAACAACACAACATTTACATTCCTCAGAAATTTTGTTTTCCTGGGATGTAAAGTCGAAACGTCAATCATAAGTACATTTTCCCTTCCTGCTGTGCCCATCTTGGCATCTAAATGGCTGAAAAGTCAAAGATTTGTCATCCTCAGCGACTTCTGTTTTGAGTAAAAAGTAGCGATTTTGTGTTCTGGAAACACCTAGAAGTTAATAGTGGGGGCAACTTTTCACTTCTCTCACTATTTACCTCCATGACATTCTTCTCCCTTCCTAGAACACAATTTTGCAGGAACAAAATGATAAAAGATGCCAGTTTCATAAGCCTGAAAATTTATCTGTTAATATAAAGTAATGTTCTCCCAATAGCTTACACTTTCAATGACTAGAGTCTCACTTTCTCCACTTACATTTTGAAACGACAGATTATGATGTTTTTTTAAAAAGATTCAAGCACCTGTTTGACGCACTGAAATTTTCAATGATGATCTTCAAAGTGATTTCAGCTCAAGGGATTGCTCCCTCTCCTGGAGAAACATTAATGGTCGCTGGTCATTAGTCCTATGTATGGCAGCACTGGTGGATCCCACGTCCTCGTCGTGTTGTCACATCCTCTTCAGTGTAACGAGTTTCTCATTGCATCTTTGCAGTCATCGAGTGAGTCTTCAGTTTTCTTGAATAAGATGCCTTCACTGTCAACCTTTGACTTAGGACTGTAGTAGAACTTCATACGGAGGACATGGACAATGTCTCTGCATTTTTGTCTTCTGGATTAAGGGTGATAATTTTTAACTTCGCAGATGATGTCCCACAAGCAACGAAATTCCACCAAAGGGTTTCTTGAAAGGCAGTTAATGTCCCTGTGTTTGAGCTCATTTTTGTATATCACTGTGATGACGAACTCCACAAGCCTCAGCACCCATCTCACCAGTTAACAGAATCGAGTTTCCCAACATACTTTTCCCTATCACCATACAAAGATACCATACACTTTCCTAGCTGCCGAATCCATGAAAACTAAGCGAGGAAACCATCTATGGAGGTGAGGCCGCTACCCAATGGAGCCTTCTGGCTAATCAGCACATCACAACAGTGAACTGTTTGATGGATAAATACAGCTGGACCTTGATAATGGCCTGACAAACTGCAAGGCACTCTTCCTCAGTTGTACAGTAGTCCATTTTGGACTTGGAAAGTACTCTCGAAGCATAAGTTACAATTTTTTAGCATCTTCGTGAACAGCATCTACCTCACAACAGATACCATCAGTGTGAAGTGTTGCCTTGCAGTCTTTTGTCACTGAATGCTGGGACTGAAGATTACTTTTGTGCATCCTTAAGAGCAACGAAAGCTCATTTCTGTGCCTCACTAGAGGAAAATTTGGAGCATCCCTGCAGTACTTCTTGTAAGGGGGTGTGCTTTGGTACAGAAATCCTTTATGAATGAGTAGATGTACAAGCACATTCCAACAAAAGCTCCTCACAACAAAAGAGTGCTGCCGAGTTGGAAAACTTTTGTGCTTTTTTTTTTTCTCGAGATTGAGGTGGACTAATTGTCATTTATTAGATGACCCAAGATTTTTATTTATTGGGTGACAAAGAGCTTTTACAGGTTCATGCAGGGTCCTGCAGTTCGAACACACTTCAACCGGCTGTAAGGTGACTTACATGTTCTTCAAACATCTTTGAAAAAATGCAGTTTCATCAGCACTGACTTACCAGTTGCCTGTCTGCATGTGCATAGTTGAGAAATATCTTGCTCCTTTCAAGCAGCCTACAGTGTTATCAATGCACACAATGGGTAGATGTTTTTCATGATATTTTTTTTTCAGTTGCCGCTAGTTGATGAAGACACGCTATGTGCCATCCTCGTTCTTCATGAGGGCCACAGGAGAGCACTAAGGGCATGGAAAGTACAATGATGTCATCTTGCAGCATCTGCCACAATTCTTCCCAGATTATCCGTCATTCAGCAGTGATATCCTATACATGTGCCGGTTAATTGGTTGATGATATTCAATGTGGATGCAGTATTTTATGATGGGCCACTTAGTATCTCTTTTCTGAAGTCCGGATATGAAAGCATTCAAAAATTGGTGCAGAGTCACTAACGCTTGCCGAAGTTGTACATTGGTCAAGCAGTTTGATAGTAGCTTCCTCCTCTGCATTGTTTGCAGTGATAGTGGAGCACAATTCGTCATTGGTGGAATGAAGTTGTCTTTCCTGACTGGTCCAGCTGTTCCTACGCACATACCTTTACGTGCGAGTTGTGGCAACTTGTGAGATTTAGTGATCCAAAGTTCTGGATCACCTACCTGCTTGTGATTGATGCTGGCAAGTAGATTCCTTTCACAAGCCTGAGTAGCTTTTTGCAATCGACAAAACATTACAGTTTAGTTGAGCATCTGGAACTCATCTTATTGATGATGGTGGGATAACAAACATCTTTAACAGCAAAAACTGTCCAGAGCAGTATTTTGTGCGTGCTTGTTGAAATAGCTTTGTCAATCTGGTACATTTATTTTCCACTGTCGATGACTACCTGTGATGTCTTCAAGAAGTTTCATCTGTGAATAAAAGGATTGCCCCGAGTTGACTAGCACCTGGGCAGATTGGCCATCGATGATGATAATGAGATTTCTTAAGATTTTGGGGATTGTCATGCATAGAGGGTTTCCATCTGTGGTAGCCTCACCTTCATAGATCGTCACCTCACTTAGTTTTCCCATATTTGGCAGCTATGTAAATGGATGGTACATCTGCAGGGCTATAGGAAATAGCATGTTGGGGAGCGAGCTTGTCCAGGGTATGGCAATGGGCGTTGTCCCGCATTTCGACTAATATCATCTCCTGGCGACTGGCATTAATAAAATGGTTGTGACGGTTGATGTCTTGGGTGTTAATAAAATGGTTGTGACGGTTGATGTCTTGGGTGTAACTGTCGTAGGAAACTTTACTTCTTTCTCTGCAGCAGCATACAATGTGTCCAGGACATCTACAGTAGGAACATAATGGTGTGATGTCCTCTGTCCACCAACATCTGTTCATTTTCGGGGCGATATACTTAGTGGAGGAATTGATTGTAACTGCACTGATGGGTGCTAGGTTGTCATCTGACAGCTGCATCATAAGCCTAAGTTCACTTTCATGATTCATTCAACTGTTGGGGGAGTGTGTGTCTTTGGAGCTTACGAGCGCTCAATGGCAAGGTTATCAGCAAACTGTTGAGGGAGATTGGTGCTAAGAATCTGCTTCAACATTCTATATTATCTACCGATGTCAACATTTATGGCTGCTATATCTTGCTTACTTGGTCCAATGGTTGTGGCTGCAGTAAAATGCTTTCTCTCTTCTCTTACAAGCTAGTGCACAAGAGGTGGTCTTCCACTACACTTGATGAATTCCTCAGTTCTTGTGACAAATGTGGATACAATGACTAAAATAGTTGTCACATAGTGAAGAGAAAAGCTATAAAATGACACTCACTCCCACTTGCACTTGCTTTGACCCACACAACTGTTCTATCTCACAGGCCTTAGGACAATGAAGAAAGGGTGGAAAGTGCTACACCTGGGGTTAAAATGTAAGTACAACTAAAGAGAAGCTAAAATAATGGCACAGGGAAATGTATATGGCTGACCACTTACAAAAGACATGTGTGAGCCAGTATCTGTGTTAACATATTACGAACATCTCCCTAAAATTTTAGGAAACAAGTTGAATGCATCACTAAACCTTAAAACTCTCATCACATTAGTTTGAATGTTACTTAAAATAGACAGCAGATCTGTCAGGAAATCTGCTGCTGCCCTCTGGTCTGGAAATATAATACTGTCTAAGAAAATGTGGCACACAGTGCCATGTACACTGCAAGCACCACACATGGGAGCATCCCTCGCCACAGCAAGATGCCATGCATTACAAGGCTGTAGTCTAAGACAAGTAAAGAGAACCTCATCTCAACTGTTTGGCTGAAAGGAGGTACGCCACCGCCAGCCACCGTCACATTGTGGGCTTTACTAGACACTTTACTGTCACTTCCTGCCACTTATCTTCCCTTTGATGTACGACTCTGTATCTCCACAGAAAGAATATAGTATGTAGCGGGCTGATACGCTGAAGTAACCAAGGGTCACAACATGCCTTCTTGGCGGCTCCCTCCACCCTTTCATTCCCGACAAAATCCAGGTGGTCTGGCATCCAGCAAAAAGACACCTCCTTCCCCAGCCTTTGTAAGTGGAATATGGCGTCCTGGATATTGTGGGATATGAGGGGCAACTGAAAAGTCCGTGCAAAGTCCAAGAGGTGGCACCACCGGTGCGTATCGAGGTCATGTTTAGTTAGTAGCATCTTTGGAAAGAATGCACACCAAGTTTCAGCTATATTGGTCTATTTCTTTCTGTTTGCCATTCGTGTGAGTCAAGGAAGTTGAGTGATTGTCAAAAAAATGGACGAAAAAGAATTTCGTGTGGTGATTAAACTTTGCTTTATGAAAGGCGAAACGCCTTAGGAGACTAAAGAGAAGCTTGATAAACATTACGTTGACTCTACACCGACGATAAGAACAGTTTATAAGTGGTTTCAGAATTTTCGGAGTGACCATATGGGCACAAGTGATGCTGAACGTTCTGGATGCCCTGTCAAGGTTACGACTCCAGAAATCATTGATAAAATCCATGATATGGTGATGTATGACAGAAGAGTTAAGGTGTGTGAGATTGCCAGTGCTGCGGGCATCTCAAATGAATGGGTACATAATATTTTGCATAAACATTTGGACATGAAAAAGCTATCAGCAAGATGGGTTCTGCGATTGCTCGTGCTTGACTAAAAACGGAATCGTGTGAAGTGTTGCAAGTATGGTTTGCAGCTGTTCAGGAAGAATCTGCAGGACTTTAAGAGTCGTTTTGTCACAGTGGATGAAACATGGATACATTACTATACTCCTGAGACCAAACAACAATCTAAGCAATGGGTTACCAAGGGAGAATCTGCAAGAAAAAAGGGGAAGACCACTCCTTTGGCCGGAAAGGCTATGGCTACTGTGTTTTGGGATTCACAAGGGATAATCCTCATCGACTATCTGGAAAAGGGTAAAACTATTACAGGTGCATATTATTTATCGTTATTGGACAGTTTGAAAACCGGGCTGCAATAAAAACGCCGGCGATTGGACTGCAAAAAAGTCCTTTTCCATCATGACAATGCATCAGCACACACCTCAGCAGTTGTGCTCGCAAAATTAATGGAAATAGGATTCCAACTCGTTTCACATCCCCCCTATTCTCCAGACTTGGCTCCCTTGGACTACTATTTGTTCCCCAATTTGAAGAAATGGATGGTGGGACAAAGATTTTATTCACATGAGGAGGTGATTGCAGCAACTAATAGCTATTTTGCAGACTTGGACAAATCCTATTATTCGGAAAGGATCAACAAATTAGAACAGCGTTGGATGAAGTGTGTAAGTCTAAAAGGAGACTATGCCGAAAAATAAAAAAGGTTTACTCCAAACACATAAGTAGTTTTTATTTTTCCACGGACTTTTCAAACACCCCTCGTATTTTTTGGCTGGATACGTATACTGCAGAGAGAGCACTCAGAGTGTCAAAATAAATGAGGAATTTAGCAGGCATGGAAGATCTCATTTGCTCCATCACCATTAAGGTCATGGATAATTTGGCATCGAATACAGTAAACTCTAGGCATGGAAGATCTCATTTGCTCCATCACCATTAAGGTCATGGATAATTTGGCATCGAATACAGTAAACTCTGGAAGCAACTGAATCTTGAGACACAATCTGGAAAAAGCAACAGTGCAGCCAATGGAATCCATCAGTTTAAACCCATCCATGAATACAGCTACACAGTTGTAGTGCTCATTGAAAATGTCAGTAAATATCGTATTTAAAAAAGAAGCAGAAGTGTAATCTCTCCTGTTCTGCACTAAATCTAAACTTACCCTGGGCCTCCGTAGTAACCAGCCTGTCAGCCAGTTAAAATCCCGGATTTGAGCCTGCACATGCGCCACACTTAGGGACTCCAGCACACACTTCACGCATATCCCTAAAAACCTAACAGCCCATGGACAATTGGTAAAGAAGTGTTTCATAGCTGAACGAGTAACAGTATGGTATGCTGGTGAACTAGGATTAGCAAGGAATGTACACGCCTGATCCACCATGAGGAGTTGTTGTCTGATTGTATATAGCTGTTCACTAGCCTCAGCACAGACTGGGTATGGGGCTGATCCTGCAAGTGCCCTTGGCCAGTCTGATAGCCTCATGGTGTATGGTGTCAACAAGCTGCCGGTAAGAAGGCTTCACTGACCCGTACACTGTGCACCCACAGTCCAGTCCTGTTCGCATGAAAGCCCTATAAAACTGGAGCAGACGTGCCCTGTCTGCTCCCCAAGACCTGTGGCTACGACACTTCAAACTGTTGAGTGCGTTCTGGGCCCTTGCTCTAAGGTCCTTCAGGTGTGGTAAATGTCACCAACTAACTCAGGACCTAAAAAATGCAGGACCTGTAAAAAAGCACTTACACAGGAAGGACCGTATGAAGATGAGGAGCTGGCCACGAAATCTCCACTGACAGAGTAGCTCTAGAATACTGTGTCTCCAAATGGTGTCATATGCCTTCCTGATGCAAAGAATATACCAACACAGTGATGCTTACACATGGTGTATACAATGACAAGGAAAAAAAATTCCCGGAGTTTTCCCGGATTTCCTGGTTGAAAATACACTTTCTCCCAGTTGAAAATACACCTTTTCCATATTAACTGACAGTATACTTTTCCTCGGCACTGTAAAACTTATCAATCCTTAGAATGTTTATGGTTTTCTACAAAGACGTAGAATTTGCCGGCACTTTAGAAAACGAAACCCAGGGGGAAAATAAACATGTTTTGGAAAGATCTTTGATGTGCAGCAACATGTACGCTGCAAAAAACATGGTTCAAATGGCTCTGAGCACAATGGGACTTAACTTCTAAGGTCATCAGTCCCCCAGAACTTAGAACTACTTAAACCTAACTAACCTAAGGACATCACACACATCCATGCCCGAGGCAGGATTCGAACCTGCTACAGTAGCGGCCACGCGGTTCCAGACTGTAGCGCCTTTAACCGCTTGGCCACCACGGCCGGCATGTACGCTGCAATTTTTGGTGTTACGGAGGTATAAATTCTAATTCCACGAAACACTGCATGTTACTTTCCGAAGCAATGAAATCGAGATTGCGACTCGCTTTTGTGAGCCAGTCATAGCTCATGTCACGTGATCTCGCCAGCTGATGCTAGCATAGGACACGTGATGTAGTCAACCAATAGCAAGATCACTCTTAAGTAGCGCGAACACACAAAAAAGAAAAGTTAATGGTCGAAATTAATAGACATAGTGTTGCTACAAGAAAAACAAAGCTTTCACAAATAATATTCATCTCGAAGATTAATAAGCTGCAAAAGAAGCTAAGCTTCCACATATAACGCTGATCTTTTAAAGCATGTTACACTTTAAGAAACATCACACAATGCGCCAGTGAAATTTTTAATAACGACGTAAATGTCTGATCTTCTGAGATCGAAATTCTTCTAGATTGTCGTCCTCAAAGAGTTGATTTTTGAATGAGAGTCAAACGCTCTGTGATCTAAGAAATTCATCGTACATTCTCACACATAGTTCATCTTGCGTAAAAGGAAATTTACTTTGAAACTAACACTTTTCAAACCATCATTCGCAATATTTTCCCGTGGACTGCTAGAAATTGGTTCGTTTCAGCAGTTGCCAGAGAGCTCCAGATAACAGGCGTCACTGCGCCTGCGCAGTTACGATGACGCAGGAAGCCCGCATGTTCGTACGTGTAAAACATTAAAAGATCTTGCATTATGTCATAAAAGAAACAAGACATCAAAGGATACTTCAAGAGCATCGGAATTTCGTGAACAATACTAAAATGCATAATTCAGCTTTAAGTGCACAATCCTATGTCCAGATTCGGATGTAAATTTTCTTGAGTACCAGTACTCTATTATCTCATGTTTGGTTAATTATTGTGGCATAATGCCATACGAGCTAGGAAAACATGCACTTGAAATGCAGCGAACAGTTGAAACTAGCCAACAGTGTGAAATTAAACACTTTGTTTCAAATAAATTGACTGCAACACTGCAAAAGATTAATAAAAGCCAAATCTCTTTAGCAAACAGACAAAAATAACTTCATTGTTCTGCAAGGCAATTAATGCTTGACTGTCAGAAAGGTGGAAATAAAACCTTAAACTAGCAACATATTTTAGCCTTCCGTAATTATGCGAACGTATTTTAATTCATTTGGTAGCTCCTGGCCACAGAAACCCTTTTTGTTTTCATTTAATGTGAGAGCAATAACCGAAGAGGAAACAGCAAAATCACTAAACGTAAACACAGGTCACATGGAGACTAGCCAACTCCCCACTACAGCTCAGACTGCTCTGTGCATCAGCCCCGGATTTACGATTTCTGAACCAGAGCAATTTAGATAGTGACGCCAAGCCACACATCTGTAGCCAGAAGAATGTACTACTCACACGCGACTCAACTACGTCACGCTCATCGGAGGCAATTTGTTGTTAGGAAGCACTGCATATTTTTCCTAAAGCCTTTGACACGCTTTGGTTGGCAGACGCTTGTATGAGCACAGTGTTTTGTTGTTGTATATGGCGCATTTCCTTTGCGACTCAAGTCTTATTTTCGTTTTTTTTTTTTTTTTTTCTTCTCTCGTTCGTGTTTTGTTGCTGCAGTATTATTCTGCAAAAGCGGGATATAGTAATATCCTTCGTTAGAGTATTGGTTCTTACCAGTCAAAATCACAAAAATATGACTGGTAACTAAAACAATGAAAAATTCCCAGAATTCTAAAAAATTCCCGGGTTTTTCCCGGTTTTCTCCCGAACGAAAAAATTCCCGGGTTTTTCCTGTATGTCCCGGGTCGTATACACCCTGTTACATAGGAGAGCTTGCTGAATAGTTGCCTGTAGTAGGGTCACATTGTCTAAGTGGATCGAAATCTCTGGAATCCATACTGAGAGCAGCTAAGAAATTGCCTGGTATCTAAAAGCCAGAACAGATGACAGTTAACCATTTGCTTCAGGGCCCTTGCTACACAGTTCGTTAAGGCGACACTCCCGGTAACTACAGGGATGTGGGTGGTACTTTCATGCTTTGAGGAGAGGTATTGAAATCGCTTTTCTCCACAAGCTGCCAGATTTGGTAACAACCGGGTCTAATATCACAAGTCTCAGACAGTACCGATTCCAGCTCCCACATGAAGAAAGGGCAGTTATGAGACTCAGAACTGGTGGATCTTAAGTCCAGTTTACCCCTCTCTACAGTCACATGGTAGTGGCAAAATGCTGAATCCTGGCTGGCACAGGCAGTAGTGACAAAAAAATGCTGTATCTTGGTCTGAGCAACATCTCCAGGCATTGTCTGGGGACACCTGTTTGACCACTGCTGTTACTGGTAAATGATTGTGTTTACCAGAAAGCCTCCAGATAGCTTCTCTTACTTTTGTAGAATAAGTAGAACAGTTGATAAACAGTCTAAGAATCTCTGCCATGATCTTTTCTTGCTCCCCTTAATTACGCATGAGAGTTGGCTCTCGTGACTCAAAGGCTGTGAAATCGTCTACTGTTGGGTGGTATTTACACCGTCAGAGAGCCACACGGCTGACTTGGATTGCTGAGCAGCACTCATGAGTCCGACAAGGTACAGGCTGCATCCGAAGATGACCTCCAGTCAGTGGCACGATGGATCACTTGTGTGATATGGCCCACCTATTCCTGGACACTTACTGGGCGCAAATACAGCCAGCTGATTGAACAGCATTCAGTTTGTCCTGCTGACAATCTGTTTCGATGGCTTCTGTTCACATAATGCTCCATTCAGTAGGTGGATCCACGCTGGGAAGTGCTCACTGATGGAGATCATTGGATGCTGCCCACTGAGCCGAGTCTGCAAGGGTTGGAGAGTAGAAAGACAGGTTGATGGCTGAGGATGCACAGCTCCTGAAATGACATGAGGTTCTCCCAGACTTGACCCCTACAGCAAGTATAGTTAGAGTCCCACAAGACATTATGTGCACTGAAATCACCCAGTAGGAGAAATGGGCAGGGGAGTTGTTTTATAAGATCCATGACAGCCTCAGCGTCTATTGCATCCTGTGGAGGTAAGAACAGTGAACAGAAAGTGATGATCTGGCCCAAATGAAATGCAATGGCTACTGCTTGTAGGACACTAACCAAGGAGAGAGCAGAGGAGTGGCATATGTTATTAGCAAACACAGCAAACCCCTCCCTTGTCTCTTTTCCCAATCAGGTCACCCTTTCAGTTGAGAGCATAGCCCCACAGTCAGTGGCTTTAAAATGTGTTTCTTGTAGAAACAACACCATGAGGTGTACCTGTGCTAGGAGTTTTAGTTTCAGTTCCTCCATGTGGGTTCTGAACCCATTCATGTTCCATTGTAGTATGAGAGCCATTTATGATGGAGGTTGTAGAAACTTTCACTCTGTCTTTCCTCCAGGTTGGAGGGCCCACAATGGGTGAAGGTTCAGCCTTGGGGCAAAATGGTTGGCCCAGGCTGACTTCACATTCCATTCAGTCTCAAGCAGAAGCAGCAGAATCGTCAGGTCGAATGACATCAACATGATTTAATGGTCTACTGCCTGGCTTTACCATGTGTTGGAAGCTTCCCCATTTGCTTTTTTCCCTGGGACAGTTTTGTAGGAACTATTACATGCAGCAGCAGTAGCGGCAGTGCTGAATTTTTTACCACACACTGCCTTTAGAGGTACTGGGAGTTCCATGGTGGTGGCAACTGTGGTTTTATCTTACGTTCTCGGGGAGGGGGGGAAGGATGGGGCTGTGGGCTCTGAAATAACTGCAGTTCGAAACGTGCACTGACAAATGCAAGTGTTAATGCCGACACTACCAACCTCCATTATTACAGCACCATCTGGTTTTTGAACTGGCTGAGGAAGAACTTAAGCAAAGGAGGTAGAGAACGTAGGGGGCTGCACGGTCTTATAGATCTTTTTGGCCTCACTATAAGGGATGTGCTTTGTTGGCTTAATCTCCTGTACCTTCCTTTCTTCAAGGAAGACACCACAGTCTCTACTCCAGACAGTGTGATCCCAAGAGCAATTGACACACTTTGGAGATGAACAACCAATTCCTCCATGGGTGGCCTTGCCACATTTGCCACCTTACATATTAAGGTGGTGTGCCAAAGATGCTGGCATTTAAAACAGCACATTGGGTTGGGGTCAGAGGGCTGCAAGTTTAAATGAAATAAACCTACCTTAACATGCTCTGGGAGTTTTGTGATACTGAAAGTGAGGATAAATGAGTCTGATTTGACCAGATCTCCATCCACCCTTTTCATTGTATTTTGCACATCCATGATGGCTTCTTGGGCCCACTCAGCTCTTAGTTCCTCTTTCGGAATGTCTGCCAGATCTCTGCATGACAACACCTTTGCTGTAGTTCAATGTGTTGTGGAGCTACGTTTCTATGGCAAATTCCCTTAGGCATCCAGCTGATTCAATGTTCGCTACTTACTGGGAAGGAGTTTCCACTAACAGTATCCCTTGCACAAGCACTTGACAGATTTTAAAGTGCCACAAATTCCCTCTAATCCCTTTTGGATATAGAAAGGCAAAACTGAAGCTGCCCTCTTTCCTCTTAACCATTATAAACACATTCTGACCAGCAGCACAAGGTTTTTACTATTACCACAGGTACTCTGAAAAACCGATGAGTCAGGATGTCTACCTGACTACATGATCGCTCTTGTTGGATTGAGTGTTGATTACCCCCCACCCCCCGTGGTCCACCCATTCTGCTGGGAGGAGAAGGAGAAACTTTCGTGGGTTCCATCTCGGTCCCACAACCAGCTAGGGAAATCAAAGCCTACCTAAACCCTGTGTGCTACACAACTAAGGTGCAGGAGGTTCCCCAGATGTTGCCCACTAATGAGTGTTCCACCTCAACAGCCATGCATTGTATCAGTGCGCAGCACACATTGAGATTCAGGTTTTTTTTACTAGAGGTTGTTACCAACCTCAGGATCAGGGCAGTCAAGCCAAGATCCCCGTTCCCTGTAACACACAACATTCCACCACTGCATCGTACAGTGGTCACTGAAGATGCCCAGAGGTGACAGTGGCAGGACTGGTGGCGCTTACCGTCCCCAGTTCAGGAACCCCGGGGTATTAAAGCCCGTACCCAGCAAATGAATGCTGAGTCCCTTGGAGTTCCACTATGGTGAGCTTCAACACTGTCATGACACTGTGTAATAATACAGTACTGAAGTAGTTTTGATATTACCAGACCGTTTCCTTGCATTGTTTTGCAATATAAAATACCATCTTTAGACACAAATTCCTGTGATGTGACAAGTTTGACACTTTTCATCCTGTTACTGTACTTTCTGCAATTCATCTGTAAATACTTCATTTGCTTGTAACCCATAGAATGGGTCAACTTGTTGGTGCAATTTCTCAGGTCTCTGGCAGAGCATATCGTACTCAGTTTCAGAGCCCTTTGTGTCAATCAGCTACTCAGATCTCTTTAATTTAGAAACCGTAGTAACTGTGGAACGTATCTGCAGAGATAACACTGCGAATAATTCACACCCAAAAATAGACTTAGCAACTCATCCTTGGTAGCATTGTAATTAATTTTTGCTTTGTTAAGCTGGTGGGGTGCATAACCAGATGGTGCTTGACACCACCTTGTTCCTAACTTAGAAAACAGCCAACAGTATAATTGCAAGCATCACATGACAATGAATGGTTTCTCAAAATCCAGATAAACTAAGAGGAAAGATTTTGCAAAACTCTTCAATTCATTGCTGCATCACATTCAGTAGACCAACTGAAAGGTACCCCTTCTCTCACAAGGCTTTGTGAAGGTTGCATAATCTTGCACAAATCTGTGGCAATAATTGGCTGGACCCAAAAATAATTGTAGTTCCTTTACATTTCTTGGCATAGGAAAGTTGCCAATGGTCTCAGTGAAATGCGGATCAAATTTAATGCCCACAGAACTTATAATGTGGCCCACGTGTCGCACCTGAGATTTAGCAAAGGAACATTTCTCTAGTTTTAAGCTCAAGATACCACTTTGTAGACACGGCAGTGCACTTCTCAAGCATCCTTTATGTCCCTCAACTGTCTGCGAAAATACAATGATATCATTGAGATACACTAAACATTTTATTGGTTTCAATCCACACAATAATAAATTTGCAAACCTCTCCAAACTAGTTGATGGATTTAAACCAAAAGGCATTATGAATAATTCATACAGCTCAGAAGGCACAGAAGGTGCCATCTTGAGTATATCCTCAGGAACAGATGGTGCCTGGTGATATCGAGGCCTCATATCCAGGGTGGTGAAATACTTTTTAGTGGTGAAATATTTTTTAATTTTCAAAGTGGTTGAGCATTTCATCAATGCCAGTTTTCTGTTTGCATATCACTAAGAGGTGGTAAGTTTTCTCCACTGATGTTCTTTTTAGGTACTCTGCCAATGGGCAATGTCCATAGGCTAGAGGTAGGCTTAATTATTCATCTACATCTACATGGATACTCTGCAAATCACAGTTAAGTGCCTGGCAGAGGCATCTAACTGATGTTGGATGCTTTCTTCTATGACTGATAAATGACAGGGAATGTGGTATGGTCTCTGAGCTATTGACCATGCACTCCCAGTTCGAATTTTATGTTGTGTTAGCTCTGTGGCTGGTAAATACTGTCTTTCTATAAACAGCCACCAGTATTCCTCCAATAACCTATACAACAGGTTCCTGTCCACCTCTGAAAAATGTATTAACTTCTCCCTCAATTGTATCTTTGTAGGTGAGGCGATTGTGCACACTTCCAGGATTGGCAACAGTTTTTGATTATTCACAGACCACTTTCTGTCTCTACTAACACAACTGTAAGTTCTCAAAATTTCGTGAGATTATTTCTTGAACACTGACGAGTACTGTTCCACACGGAATTCTAATAGCTTGTGTTCTGAAGTCATCTAAGAAACCACTAACAGGTATCTCTCTGCTAATGCTTTTGGCTCAGCGCATGTGTCTCTTCACATGTACTCAGTTTCTGGCAAGTGTATCGACCAGAAAAATAATTCCTGCAGACTCTTGGATTTTGGTGTGCTTATGACGGTAAGGTATGTGATTTAATACAGATTCAAGGGACAGTTCTTTCTCCTTGAGTTACTCATGCCTTTGCATTGTCATCGCCATAAAATGAGTATGTTGAGTCATGGTATTGGGCAGTTGGCAACCATATGTCCATGAATCCCTGAAAGTGTCATAGCAAAACATTCCACAGATAAACATCCAAATCCTATCCTGTTTTCCTAAGCACCTCCGTATCAAAATCATAATCTCTTTCACCAATATCTACATCATCACAGTATGTTCACAATGAACTAAATGTTATGTTCCCAGTACACTAACGCAATAGCACAGCAAATTTAATGCCTGTTTATCACCAAAGGTTAATTAAAAAGCTCACCTGAGCACCTTTGTCTATTAACACTTTGCTGTCTGCAGGTCTCGTACAAATTTATTCGCTTGGCGCCGGCAGTGCTAAGTCAGATTACTTGGTTTGTCGCCGGCCACTTGTCACCTTTCCGTTGATAACAAGCTTCAAACACGTTGACTTTTATGCACTTTAATTTTCTGGAAATCCTCTATTTTGCTGTATCGCTCCACAACCTCAAATTTTTTTTTCAAGTAACTTCTCTGCAAGTTCTACACTGTTATAATAATTATCCATGCAGAGGTGATGCCACTTTCCATCAGACGGTGTCAATAGTTCCATCACTGTTTTTGCCAAAGTCTGTCCAGTGCTGGAATATATCATGAATGAGGAAATGTATCCCATACTCGAATCACACAGTACGTCGTATTTCATAATTTTCGATGGATTGTAAGCTTTAAAATTTAACCGCCCAAGCCACAGTATCAGTCCTTCATCAACTGAGATGTTTTGACTTAGATTAAATGTTTCTTTAAACTTTTTGGAAAAATAATCAATTACGAATTGCACTTTGACAAGCCAGTCAGCATTACCTGGTGTATTGTTGCTGTCAGAAAAATGTAAAAATTATAATATTTGTCTGAATCGGTTGGGAGACACTGTTTTGCAAAATATCGGTGTGTCTATGAACGGATTTGTTGACTAATAATCATCGATCCTTGCTTTTTTTACAATTTCCATAAGGATAGAAAGCCCAAACCATGTTCTAAGTTCGAGTCCTGTAATGTCAGCAAATTTGGCATTTTTTAAATCCAGTTTCCTTCTATTGCAATTTTGACTGTAGTAACGTTGGTTTCATTGCTAATATATTCAAATAGATCATTCCCAATATATAATTCTACGATATCCTCAACACTCTGTGTATCTTTGGGAAATATGTTTGGACCCGGGGATCCTTCAAATTTTTTACTGGTCCTCGGTATATCAAAGTCTCACCATTTTGCACTGTCTTCTTCATCTGATGCAACCGAATCAGTTGGCAACTGTAGCATTCGCCGAATTATTCTTGGATGTATTTCACTATCTTCCGACGATTCTGCTTCACTTTCATTTTTTTGACATCCAGTGTCTTCTTCCCAATCGGCCAAGTCATCTGGAACGTCAGACAGGACATCTGCGCATTCATCGTAAATAATCCTATTGTCTCTTCGTCCACCATGATGAAAGGGCACAAGTACTTATAAAAACAAAACACTTGTTGACGTGTGTAACTTACTGTTACCTAAACAAAACACCAAGAGAATGCAAAAGATACTAAAGTGCTGTCGACAGCCACTGCGCAATACTATGCTCACAACACCGCTGAGGTGTCACTGGCCACTGAGCGATACTATGCAGACGACACCACTGCAGTGTTGCCGGCCGTTGACCACTGTTTCGCGCACGACACCACTGTGGTGTTGCCGGACGTCATAGTGTTAAAATCTTGACCAGTTTGGCTTAGATGTTGTCTCTAACAATCAGATTTTCCACCTCAATTAACTAGGTTAGCAGATTTTATTGGGATCTTGGAGCAGTGGCCATACCAGCACCTCTTCCATTTCCTGGTCCATAACTTCCATTACTGTGAAATCCGAAATCCTCTGTAGCCTCTGTTCTGCCTATACCTTGAGCAGCTACACTATTTAGGTGGTTGATCTCTACAGTAAATAGAGCAAGGGGCATGAAACTTCGCTGTTACACATCCTAAGGCACTTGCAACACATACAATTTGTCTCTGTTCTGAAAATGTGGCATTCATCACATCCACAAGAGGGCGACAAGCCAAAGTGGTTACCTTCTTCCCTCAACAATGTGAGGCGCACAGCCTCTAGTAAAGATGGGGGTGAGTAAAATTTTATCTGTCAGCCAATTTGTGAACACAGTTCTAACCTCTGCCTTTTCAAGACTAACATCATTTCATTTGTTCAGCCCTTAGAGATGGGTATGGCATAAAATTGAGCAGGTGTGATTGAAAACGGCCTCAATATATTCTCCATTCCTCTGTCAGAGAAAAACACATTGTACCAATAAAACCTTACACATTTTTATGTCAGTGTAACATTCAGCCAACTCTTTGGCTACCGGCATTATGAATGGCTACTTATGTTCTCATGTCTCTTGTTAACTTGAAGTGTGAGATGTCGAATTAGCCTAAAAGAAATAGCTCTGAAAAAGGGGTTGGATGCAGAAGGTGGAATAATTTTTATTTCCAGGTATGTTTCTCATAAAAAAAAATCCAAGTTTTAGACCTTCTACCCCTTGTGTGTTATCCACCACCCTGAAAAAACCACTAAGAAAGGGCACTTTTTCAGTTTTTCCTTAGTAACTCACTTCCAGTGTGCTTTAGGCAAAAATATGCCATTAGCATTGTTAAAGAGCATTAAATGTCCTGTTAATTTCATATATAACATGGTGGAAAATTCAGAACGTCTACTGAGATATCGGGCTGTGAAAATCTGCAAAAATGTCAAGAAGTCTGAAAAAACATTAGATGTCAGTTGTTTCACCTTCTCTCTCTCTCTCTCTCTCTCTCTCTCTCTCTCTCTCTCTCTCTCTCTCTCTCTCTTTTTTGTTATGTGCAGAATGCGTAATGAGCTTTGTTGTAGAGGATTTAATTTCTTTCAAGATTCATACAAAATAAGTCCTGTTGAAATACAAGTATTCAAAAAACAAATTACTGTCGATTGGAAACAATGGGGATACTGAAAAATCATATCCACTGCCTGGCAAAACTGTGCTTTCAATTTGGGATTTCATGTGGCTTTCTGTGAAGTGGTCAGACCACGTGTCATTACCTGGGTGGTATGGCTTCATAGAAGAGGTGCGTTTGGCCAACCTTGGTATGTAATAGCATATGACGTAGTGTCTAGTGGTCAAGAACCAATTTTGAACTCTGTCGTCATTCGTCTTGGTGGGATTCACACAATAATGTCCTTCATGGGAGCAGTAGGCTATATTGAAGCCAGCAGCAGCCTGAAGGAACTTCTGTCATGTATTTATGTGGAAAATAGCCTTGAGAAGTTGATGTCTGGCCATGTCTATGCTCGAGCATTGACAGCTCATGTTTTAGTTCATCAGGCATTATCCAGCTTAATATCTGATGCTATTCAAATTACCCTGATGAATGTGATGGTTTGAACAACATGTTTTATGATAATGATAGATGTGTTATCATATCCACACAAGACAACCCATATTTCTGCAGTCTCAGTGCAAAATTAACAAAGAACTGGAAGGACTAGGGAAAACTGACAGCACAGCCAAACTGTGGATTTAGTATTTCCGGATGGTCACACTGATAAAACACTTTGCTGAACCAGAAAGGATGACAAGTTGACAGCTTCATCTTGACATGGCTCAGAAAATGATTCCATATTTCATGACTAGTTAAATCTATACTTGATGTTAACAAATTTCTCTTCTTCAGATATAAATTCCTTGCCACTGCCAGTCTACATTTTATATCCTGTCTACTTCGACCATCATCAGTTATTTTGCTCCCCAAATAGCAAAACTCCTTTAGTACTTTAAGTGTCTTATTTCCTAATCTAATTCCCTCAGCGTCACCTGACTTAATTTGCCTACATTCCATTATCCTTGTAAATAGCCTTTCGCACTCTGTATATTACCCATGCCACCTTCAGAATTTGAAAGAGTGTATTCCAGTCAACATTGTCCAAACACTAATTGTACACTTCATGCCAATTTGACATCTGTTGTACGTAGCCTTCATGCTGCTGCTATTTTAATGTCCAGCTGTGTACACTGAAATGTCATGTGTATGTTTTACAGCAAGTAAAATGTGGCGAAATTCAGCCCATAATGCTGAAACTTAACTCCCAGTGAAATCACGTACTGTCCACTGGAATGCAATCTGTTGCATTTAAAGCAAACAATATGGTGTGTTCAGAGTCCATCAACAGTATGCTGCAGTCAGAGACCTAGTATTTCATCACAGCTAAACGGTAAACAAGCATATGTCTCACTACTTCTACTGTAACTGACTGCATCATGGGTACCACTGATGCAGCAGTGACCCACACTCAGGGCATGGCTGACTGACTGCTGTAGCAGTCTAGCACAGCCAAAGAGTTAATTAACAATGCATAGATCATCTTTTATAATTGAATAACTGCAACTGTATTTTAATTAATTACTCAAATTCTGTATGTTTAAGGAAGGAAGGAAGACAAGCATTTAATATTCCATCGATGGTGAGGTCATGTGCCTTAACTGATTTAGGAGAAACTGCTTAAATAATAAATTTGGATGGCTGGTTGGAAATTTCAACTGCTGCTGTCCCAAACGCGAATCCAATTTCTTACCTTATTACACCTTGCTCATTCTAAATATGTTCACACAAATATATACCAATACTATTCTAGGCCAGTTTTCTGTGCACAACCACAATCATCAGATTTAATCCTTTCTTCATTGTATTGCTAATTATCTGGTGATCGCCTAGAAGTGATTAATTTATATTTACATCACAAATTCATCAACTGCACTACTTTACCTTTTTTTATGTTCACATAACAATCTCTCCAAGACACTATCTATCTGTTCAGCTGATTTTCTAAGTCCTTTTGCCAGCCCTGACACAATTACAATGGACTCAGCAAATTGTAATTCCCTTTCTAAATTTATTTTCACTTCCTTCACTGCCCACTCAATGTACAGATTCAATAAGCTGGTTGGTTGGTTGGATTAAAAGAGGGGGAAAAGGACCAAACAATGAGGTCATCAGTCCCTTGTTCCAACTAAAACAATGCCACAAGTGTGAGAATAAAACAAACGAGACTGACAACTAAAAACGGAATGAAAGGAAAAATCACAAGAACAATTAAGTGCAACAAACATGTAAATGGAAAAAGGGAGACAAGAAAACCATAGAAATGCAAGAAACGGGATGAAGAGATTAAAACAACAAAGCAGATTACCATTGCTGGCTGACCAAGAGAATAAAAAAGAAGCCAGCCACTCTCCAACACATTAAAACCTTCACCGTAGAAGCACTAGGGTGAAGGACACAGAGGGACAAAGGACATGTGCTAAAACTTAGATCAAATGATAAACCAACCATCATGAATAAAACGTAAAACTAAATCAGCCGATGAGGTGTTGTCAGATAAAATTAGCGACGAGTCCGGTAACCCAAGATTTAGACACTTGGCAGTCAAAGTGGGACAGTGCACCAGAATATGGGCCACTGTCAACCAGGCGCTACACAGACACTCAGGCAGCTCTTCACAGCGCAGAAGGTAACCATGGGTCGCCCAACCATGGCCAATGCAGAACCAGCAGAGAACAACTGATTCCCTGCGAGAGGCTCACATGAAAGACTTCAACACATTAGCAGTCTCCTTAATGACACGCAGTTTGTTGTGTGTACTGTTATGCCATTCCGTCTCCCAATGCCGAAAAACTGTATGACTTAAGTTAGAACGCAGATCAGGTTCAGAGATGCCCATCTCCAGAAGAGGTTTCCGGACAGCCTGTTTGGCCAGCCTGTCGGCAAGTTGCCTGGGATACCAACGTGTCCTGGGGTCCACACAAACACCACTGAATGATAAGACCGATCCAGGGCATAGATGGACTCCTGGCTGTACGCTACCAAAAGATGGTGAGGGTAGCACTGGTCTTTAGCTTATAGGCTGCTCAAGGAGTCAGTACACAGAAGAAACAATTCCCCGGGGCATGAAGAGATATACTCAAGTGCACGACAGACAGCCACCAGCTCTGCAGTCATTGGGCAAGGACTGCTGTTCAAAATGGCCTCTGTGGACATAGGCAAAACGTACATGACCATCAGCCATTTAGCCATTGGTGTAAACCACTTCAGAGCCCCAGAACACATCAAGAATCGAGAGGAAGTGACAGTGGAGAGTGGCAGGAGTAACTGAGTCCTTAGGGTCATGCGAAAGGTCCAGACAAATCTGTGGCCTATGTGTACACCATGGAGGTGTATGCAAATGGACCTGGATGGGAGGTGGTAAAGGGAAGGACTCCAGTTCAGGCAGAAGGGATCACACACAAACCACAATCATTAGGCCTGACCTATGCCGCCGTTGCGGGAGATGAACTGCCGCGGTGGAAAAAGGAGACGGTAATTCGGATGCTCAGGAGAACTACGAAAGTGTGCAATGTAACTGGCTAGCAGTTGTGAAAGTTGGATCTGCAATGGAGGGACTCCAGATCCCACAAGGACGCTGGCCACTGGACTGATCCTAAAAGCTCCTGTCGCCAGGCGAACGCCACAGTGGTGCACTGGGTAAGCACATGCAATGCAGAGGGTGCTGCCAAATCATAAATCAGACTCCCATAGTCAAGGCAGGATTGAACAAGGGCTTTATTGAGCTGTAGCAGCGTAGAGCGATCTGCACCCCAATTCGTGTTGCCAGGCAGCAGAGGGCATCCAGGTGCTACTAGCACTTCCACTTAAGCTGATGAAGGTGAGGTAGCCAAGTCAATCGGGCATTGAAAACCAATCCTAAGAATCGATATATCTCCACTGCAGTGAGTGGATCATCATGAAAGTAAAGTTCTGATTCCGGATGAACGGTACGACGCTGACAGAAGTGCATGACACACAACTTAGCAGCCCATGACTGCACCTTGTGGATGGCTCCCTGGAGGCGCCGCTCAGCAACACCAGTGCTGGTGGAGCAGTACAAAATGCAGAAGTCATCTGCATACAGAGAGGGTAAGATGAACGGCCCTACAGCTGCTGCTAGACTGTTAATGACCCCATTCTCCTGGATATGGGGGGAACTATGGGAGGCACCAACTTGGACACAGAAAGTACGGAGCGACAGGAAACTCTGGATAAAAGTTGGGAGCGGACCTCGGAGACCCCACCTGTATAATGTGGCAAGGATACAATGTCGCTAGGTAGTGTCATACGCTTTGCGTAGATAAAAAAAAAAGGCAACAAGGTATTGGCATCTGGAAAAGGCTGTTTGGATGGCAGACTCAAGGGGCACAAGATTATCAGTGGTAGAGTGCCCCTGGCGGAAGTCGCCCTGACATGGAGCCAGTGGGACACCTGACTCCAGGACCCAAGCCAACTGCCGACACACCATGCATTCCAGCAGATTACAAACAATGTTGGTGAGGCTGATGGACCGATAACTATCCAAATCAAGTGGGTTTTTGTTGGGTTTGTGCACCAGAATGATGGTGTTCTCCCTCCATTGCAATTGAAGGATGCCACCGCACCAGATTTGGTTGAAGATGACTAGGAGATGGCACTTGTAGTCCGACGAGAGATGTTTAATCATAATCATCTGACGGTGGATCCAATTCGGCCCAGGAGCTGTGTCGGGGCGATGTGCAAGTGCACTGAGGAGCTCCCACTCCATAAATGGAGAGTTATAGGGTTCACTGTGGCGTGTAGTGAATGAGAGGACTTTCCTTTACATCCGCCATTTGTGAGTGCGAAAGGCTGGGGGTTAGTTCTCCAATGCAGAGGCTGGAGCATAGTGCTCAGCAAAGAGCTCGGCAATTGCATTTTCATTGGTACATAGCACGCCATTGATGGTAACGCCAGGGACACCTGCTGGGGTCTGGTACCGAAGAAGATGTCTGATCTTCGTCCAGACTTGGGAAGGTGACGTATGGCACCCAATGATCGACATGTATCTCTTCCAACACTCCTGTTTCTGTCATTTAATAAGCCGGTGTACACGGGCACGGAGCCGCTTAATGGCTATCAGATACTCTAGGGAAGGGTGTCGCTTATGTCACTGTAGAGCTTGCTGATGCTCTGTAATTACCTCAGTGACTACCGGCGACCACCAAGGGTCTGTCTTTCGCCGGGGGCACTCTAAAGAGCGAGGGATCGCGTTTTCTGCCGCAGAAACGATTGTGGTAGTCACCTGCTCAACCATCACATCGATCTTACCATGTGGGGGAGGGTCAATGGTGACATCAGAGGTGAAAGTTTCCCAGTCCACCTTGTTTAAAGCCCACCTGGGCAGGCGTCCGTGGGCCTGACGCCGGGGCAGTGACAGGAAGATGGGGAAGTGGTCACTCCCACTCCAGTGGATAGATGGGAGAAGTCCTGGGCTGCAAAATGATAAATCAATGGCCAAGTAACTATCTCGAGCCACACTGAAATGTGTGGTGGCCTCCAGTATTTAGGAGGCACAGGTCGAACTGAGACAGTAAAGTTTCGACATCTTTGCCTCGGCCAGTAAGCACGGTGTCACCCCACAAGGGGTTATGGGTGTTAAAATCTCCCAAAAGTAAAAAAGGTTTAGGGAGTTGATCAACTGGTGCAGCTAATACAGTCAGGGGTACTGCACCATCTGGGTATACATTGCAGACAGTTATTTCCTGCGTCGTCTGTATTCTGACAGCCATAGCTTCAAGAGGGGTTTGAAGGGGGCACAGGTTTACTACAGACTGAGTTTAGGACATAAATGCAAACTCCACCTGACACTCGATTATAGTCACTATGGTTCCTGTAATATTCCTTATAGCCGCGGAGGGCTGGGGCCTGCACTGCCGCGAACCAGGTTTCCTGGAGGGCAATGCAAAAAGCAGGTGTAAAGGTTAACAGTTGCTGTGACTCAGCCAGGCGGTGGAAAAAACCGCCGCAATTCCACTGAAGGATGACATCATCATGAGACTGGGATGGCATGGAACACTCAATGAGGCAGTTTACACCAACTTTTTGCCTGACCAGTCTATATCCATTTTGTCTGAGGGCCCGGCAAGATAAAGGTCCTGAGCAGATGCCAGAATCTCCATCCCATCCTCACACATAGAACTTGTAGGTAGCAGTGGTGTGGGTGCCACTGCAAGTTCCTTGTTCTTAGGGGTCTTCTTTTTCGATTTCTTGCACTGTTCCTTGGGTTTCCCTGGCTGGGAGGACTTCACTGAATCAGTCTCCGGGACTGAGGATGAGCGTGAAGCCCTACGACCAGCTGCTTTTGGGCTCTTCAGCCCCTGATGGGTGTCACCTTTCCCATTAGTAGAATCCTGGGAAGGGAGTGACCCAAGGGGCCCCTTCCTAGCTAGAGGAGCCGAAGAAGCCTTATGCTTCTCTGGCTCAGAAGTGGGGACTGAAATCCCCGATGATTGGTGGGTGTTGCTCCCAAAGTAGGTGGTGCAGGAGCAAAAGGGAGGGAAGTGCCTCCCCCCCACCCCACCATCAAGGGGGCAGGTGTAGTCTCTCGGTTTTGAGAGGTGACAGGAATTCGAGAAGCTGATGGGGTGAGAGCTGATCTCACAGCGGTGGCGTATGAGGAGGTCATAGCCACAGGGTGTAGGCTCTCAAATTTCCTCTTAACCTCAGTGTAGGTCAGTCGGTCCAGCGTCTTACATTCCATGATTTTCCTCTCTTTCTGTAAGCAAGGTGAATGATGCTCTCTGCAGTTGACACAGATTGGAGGTAGGGCGCAAGGAGTAATCCGACAGGTGGGGCTGGAAGCACAGTGGGAAGACATATGGGCAAACTTCCAGCACTTAAAGCACCGTATTGAGGGAAGGACATATGGCTTGACATCACAGCAGTAGACCATCACCTTGATCTTCTCGGGCAATGTATCACCCTCAAAGGCCAAGATGAAGGCACTGGTGGCAACCCATTTATCCCTCGTACCCTGATGGACGTGCCGGATGAAATAAACACCTTGCCGCTCTAAATTGGTCTGCAGCTTGTCGTCAGACTGCAAAAGAAGGTCCCTGTGGAATACAATACCCTGGACCATATTTAAGTTCTTATGAGGCGTGATGGTAACAGAAATATCCCCCAACTTGCCACAAGCGAGTAATGCCCATGACTAGGCAGAGGATGCTGTTTTTATAAAAACTGACCCAGAGTGCATTTTGGACAAGCCCTCAACCTCCCCCTACTTGTCCTCCAAATGCTCCACAAAAAACTGAGGCTTCATGGACATGAAAGATTCCCCATCAACTCTCGTACATACGAGGATACCGGGGCGAGTAAGCTTCACTGCCATCCTTAGCCTGGCATTCCTCCCACAGTGAGGCCAGGGAGGGGAATGACTTGGGGTCATATTTCTTACTATTAAAGTTAGACTTTGCCCACTTAGAGACTGCTGGTGGCAGACCATCAGCAAGAGATGATGTACTATGCTTCATGGCATGACATCTGCCCTGATGCCACCCACTCGGACTAGGGGCCCTCCTATCGGGCACCACACACCGCAGCAAAGGTCACCTGGCAGGATGGCCATTGCTGGGAGTCCCAATGCCCCAGGGTGATGGACATCTACTCCTTGGAATATGTGGGGAGTTAATGGCGCAGGCATGGGCAGAGTGTTCCCTGTGTTGTCAGGGGGACCAACAGAGTACATGGCGGCCCCACCACAACGGACTGGCTACCATGCTGGATACAAGGTACAAAGAAGTCCATGGTCATTGTCAGCACAGCAAGTGACACTGCATAGTGCATTGTGGAAAACGCACCCAGGTAGGTGTCCTCGCCCAAGAGATGGAGAATGGGCAGGACTACAATGCGATGACGAGAAAGTGGGCTAAAGATCTCAATGCATGATGGACACGATGCACCATGTAAAGCGCCCTTCCCCAATCGGCTCACTCTTCGGGAAAATTTTGAAAAAAGGAGGTCAAACCCTTCAGGGGACCATCACATAAAGGCTGAAAAGTGTGAGGCTCCTTTTAGTCGCCTCTTACGACAGGCAGGAATACCTCGGGCCTATTCTTACCTCCGGACCCGCAGGGGGGGAAATAACGTGGGGTATAAGCAACACCCATGTATCACTCTTTTCTTAATTATTGCCATTCTTTGATGTTTTTCGACTCTTATAGTGCAGTATGGTTTCTAGACAAGTTATAGATAACCTTTTGTTCCCAGTTTCTGATCCCTGATAACTACAAAATTCCAGTTAACACTGTGAATTGCTTTCTCTAAATCAATAATTGCTATAAATTTGAGTTTGATTTTCTTCAGATTATCTTCTAAGATAATCTGTAGGGACAATATTGCCTTGTGTGTTCCTATATTTCTGCAGAACCCAATCAGAACTTCCCCAAGGTTGGCTTCCACCAGAAGTTACATTTCTCTGTAGATAATCCCTGTAAATAATTTACAATAATAATTGATTACAGTGATAGTTTGGTAATATTTACCCCTTCAGTACCTGCTTATTTTGGTATTGGGATTACTACATATGATTCTTCAAGTCAGTGGGTACCTCCCCTGTCTCACATAGTCTGCATACCAGGAGGAATAGTTTTATCACAACTTGTTCTCCCAAGAATATTAATGCTGAGGTCGTCTGCTCCAGGTGCCTTGTTTTGATTAAGATATTTTAGTGCCCTGTCAAATACTTCTCACAGCATTGCATAGCCCACGTCATCTTCATCCACCTCCACTTCCTTTTCCATAATTTCGTCTTCAAATTTCTTTCATTTATATAGCCGTTCCATTTATTAGTTCAACCTTTCAGCCTGCCCTTCTTTGCATAGTACTTGCTTCCCAGCTGAGTTCTTGTCATTCAGACATATGTTTGTTTTTCTATACATGGCATCTATTTTTCCTAGTCATGGATGCTTCTACAGCTTTTAGCTAGTACATTTGCTGTGTTTTTATATTTCTTCCTTTCATCAATTACATTCAATATCTGGCATGATGGAAAATCTAGGTGGAATAACAATATGAATCAGCCTATACTGTTACTTACCACATAGAGGAGGCAATGAAGAGCAGAACACATTTAAAACACCTGGACATTGTATTCTCTGGGTGCCGCGCGAAAGACTACAAGGCTCTTATAGGTTTTCTACCTACTTGCTCATTCATATCCTCCAGGTACTACAGATTACATTCTGCTAACTTGCCTTCATACCACACACAGGGAAGTTACCCAGAAACATATAAGGACTTCTATGATGTCATGTGAGAATTGAATAGCCTACTACCTACAATAGGTACATACTTTATATTTTATGCATTACCATTCTTTAAATATAAATTTCAGTAGAAGCCATGTGCCATTGTTAACAATGTAAACAGTGATTGAAAGTTATTATTGTGTAGCAGTTTAACTTCCCAATTGGATGTGAAACAGAACAGGTGTGCCAACTCAGGAGTTCAGATTAGCATTACTGTAATTAATATTGTTTAAAGAATGGTTTGCTTATGATAGAAAGTATAATAAGGTCTGGCATGCAGTCTAATGTTATAGTATAATGTGAGTGCCAGGAAGACAGTAATTAATGGAAAGTTCATTACACCTGTTGCCAGTGATTTGTAAAGCAGTGCAGTATTTTCCGCCATTCTCATGAACCTCATTCTAGATGTGATGGTACAGCCAACAGTCAGCTGCAGTGTAACGGTGTAAATTTACGTAATCACAATAATTTTTGTGTTGTTATGTACCTAGTAAGCATTACAAAGTTCATTTCAGTCATGTGTAGATTCCTTGTTGCAATTTTCACACAGATTAGCATCATTTCCATGTATTTTTTTATGGAAAGAAATATAAGCACAAAAATTTTAAAATAAATAAAAGGTTATATCATTTTCACCCAAACACTGACAGTTTTCCGACACTCTCACCACATTAGATCAACAGTTATTCATAAGCAGAGCACTATTATCCCCTATTATTACTATGATGATTGGTCACTAAAGAGCACATAACAAGACATGAAAAGCAAACATCATTAGAAAAATAAGTTTGTTATCATTTATATTGTAAATGTAAATAGGAAAATTTGAGGTTTCAGGGTATGTTTTTTGAAAACTGAACTCACCATGCCAGCCCATTGAGTATGGAAATGAGGTCTGGAATAAATTGTCGTATCTTGTAGTTAGTCTTTTCATTATGCTTGCTAAACTTTCTACCTCATCTTGCGTTAGATCAGTCATTTGCTTAATATGGGTTCGAGGAAGGATCATTGTCTCAAATGGCCATACAGCCCAATATGGAACTAAAACCACCCAGTCACTATTTTCTATAACCACGCGAACCTGGAGAAATACAACAAAATGTTAAACAACCACCACACAATTTTATACTCTTTTATATAATTTTCCAACTACAAACCACTTTTCTGAAATTATTATTTCTATAATTACGGTAACAACTGATCAAATTTTAGCACTTGCTGTTCATTGTGGTATCACACAATACCTGGAAAAAGATTCTCACTTAAAATAACAATAATAAAAAAAAAAAATCACAGCTGTAAATGAAAAGCATAAAATTGTGGCTGTTACACAATATTAATTAATACTGAAGAGTCTCTAACTGCAATGAACTGATTTTAGTGAAAGTAAACATGCTAAACACATTTATAAGGAAAGTCATGAAATAAATTCAAAATTCTGTACTAATACCTGTTACACCATGATCTTATAAAAGCTAAATGTAATCATTAATACTATAAGGTACGGGGAGTGGTTGTAATTTTCAAATTCTCATTAAGTATTGCATAGTATTCTGAGAAAATCTATACATGAAAGGATCAAGTGGCAACCAATAAGATTTATGTGTGTCAACAATTTGGCAGAATTTTTTTGTAGACCTCTTATTGATGTAGAGCTTAAGTTACACACAAGTTTCATTTTATGCCAATAAACATAATTAGGCAATTCATTCTCAAAATATTCATACTTCTAAAAACATTATAGTTAAAGATATCACTGCATTTTATCATGAGGGCAATGAGGCAGTTTTTTTCCTGTTCCATCATTTGACAGCATGACAGCAGCATGAAATGCTGTAACCTCCTTTCTTTCTTTCTTTCTTTCTTGAGACGAGCAATTAGTTTTGTCTATTCTGAGACTAAAGCTGTGGACATTAATTCACAGGATGTGGTTACAGTATGGAAATAGCTGTCTTTGTGGAGAAAAAAATTCAAATCAATAAATTTTTTAAAAAGTGGACTTGTATCTGTCTGCGATGAAGAGTGTTCTGGCAGGCCACCCACTTTGAAAATACACACAAACATTGAGACAGTTGAGTGAATTATTCTTGATTATTGTTGTGCCAGAACTGACACTGGGCATGCCATGGTACAGCACTTCCAGTTGTCCATGAATCTCTGAAATATGACAGAGTTTTGACTAGCTACACATCAAATGACAAACACCAACAGGAACATTTGCAGATTTTGAAATCTCATTTAATGCACTTTGGAGAGGAGGACTTAGTCACACAGTAACAGGTGGTGGGATGTGAGTCCATCATTGCAAAGCAAAGCATAAGCAACAGTGTGAAAATGTGTATCTTCGCTTAGAGCAAAAAATTTCTAAAGGGAAGCTTCTACAAGACAGTGTCTTGGGATATGAAAGCTGAACTACCAAATCAGTACATTCCTGAAAGTCAAACTGTGTATAGTGACTGCAACTGTAAGATCTAAAATCAAAATGAAGAGGAGAAAGGAAACTTCGAAAAGGTGTTGATTTTGATTGAGAATATGGCTTTGTACAGCTCGGAAAACACTCCATTGCAGCCAAAATCTTGATTTTGAGCTGCTGGAGCATGCATTGGACAGTAATGAGTAATGACCAACCTCCTGGAGATTTTCAACATTTTCATCTGATGAAGGAGCACCTGTGTGAATCCAAGTTTTCGTCAAATGATGAGGATGGAGATGATGTAACAGTGAAACCACAGTTACTAATAAAAACAGAACATTTCACGCCAGAATCAGAGACACTGGGCAGAAGTGTATACAACTGGGGGGGGGGGGGGGGGGGAGAGAGAGAGAGAGAGAACGTGTGTGTGTGTGTGTGTGTGTGTGTGTGTGTGTGTGTGTGGGATGTGTGTGTGTGTGTGTGTGTGTGTGAGCGCGCGCGCGCACACGGAGGTGGGGGAGGGGGGAGGGGGGGCTGCTGGTGCCTGCTATCTATTAGGCTGGTGCATACGTTCGTAGCATTTTTGTTTTGCATGTTGATATTCTGGTTGCTGTGGGTTTGTTTATCAATTACCACATTTTATTTGTAGTCTCCCAATTACTATTTCAGTTTACGTATTGTCATTTGCAGATAGTGGGTGGGGCTGTAGATGCTAGAAAATGGAGTGCCAAGTGTAAAAATCACTACATTTCTGACATGTTCTTCTGTTTCAGTTCATTACAGGGGTGACAGAAGCGAAGGCAGGAAGAAACATTTGAACCACGTATGTGGATAATGCCACTGGACAGAGCTTGGCAAGAAAATGGTTTTCTCGTTTCAAGGTGGACCATTTTGACATTAGTGACTCTCTTTGTTCAGGAAGACCTTCAACATTTTATGAAGAAAACACATTAATACATAACGATCCATGTCAGTGATGCAATGAACTGTGATCATTGCACCACCGTGAAACATTTGCAGGCAATGGGGAAGTTCGAAAATCTAGTGTATGGGTACTGCCCTCATGCTCTATGCCAAAATCATAAAATTTTGCATGTGGCCATACGTGCATCTCGGCTTGCTTGACATCAACTGGATTGTAAACAACACTGACTATTTCTGTCCTGTATTGTTACTGGTGATGCGAAATGGTGTCTTTATGCTAACATAAGGAAAAGTAAGGAAAGGCTGAGCCCAAAAAAGTAGCAATTCCCCATACAAAGACCTGTGCACATCCACAAAAGACAATGTTATGCACCTGGTGGAACAGCAACACTGTAGGAGTAGGCCTAAAATGAATAACAAAATAGGAGTGTGAGTAAGCTACTGCAAACAGCATACTACATGCATTATCATAGCCAAGATAGACACGAAGCCAACATGCACCACAGTAGTACAAGTTGTTATGCCAACTGGTTCTGCAGAGAAAGAGATTGAAAGAATGTATGATAAGAAAAAAGAAATTATTCAGATAGTTAACACTTTGATGACTAGGCAGCTAGGGTGTTATTTAACTGGCTGATATTGTGCTTTCCCACAGCTTTTCTGAATTTTGTGTAGCAGGTTCTACTGCACAGAACTTCAGTTTATTGTACAGGGTGATTCAAAAAGAATACCACAACTTTAAAAATGTGTATTTAATGAAAGAAACATAATATAACCTTCTGTTATACATCATTACAAAGAGTATTTAAAAAGGTTTTTTTTTCCACTCAAAAACAAGTTCAGAGACGTTCAATATGGCCCCCTCCAGACACTCGAGCAATATCAACCCGATACTCCAACTCGTTCCACACTCTCTGTAGCATATCAGGCGTAACAGTTTGGATAGCTGCTGTTATTTCTCGTTTCAAATCATCAATGGTGGCTGGGAGAGGTGGCCGAAACACCATATCCTTAACATACCCCCATAAGAAAAAATCGCAGGGGGTAAGATGAGGGCTTCTTGGAGGCCAGTGATGAAGTGCTCTGTCACGGGCTGCCTGGCGGCCGATCCATCGCCTCGGGTAGTTGACGTTCAGGTTTCATAACTAACCTTTTTCGTAGGACTCTCCATACAGTTGATTGTGGAATTTGCAGCTCTTTGCTAGCTCTGCAAGTCGATTTTCCTGGGCTGCGAACAAATGCTTGCTGGATGCGTGCTACATTTTCATCACTCGTTCTCAGCCGTCCAGAACTTTTCCCTTTGCACAAACACCCATTCTCTGTAAACTGTTTATACCAACGTTTAATACACCACCTATCAGGAGGTTTAACACCATACTTCACTCGAAATGCATGCTGAACAACTGTCGTCGATTCACTTTTGCCGTACTCAATAACACAAAAAGCTTTTTGTTGAGCGGTCGCCATCTTAGCATCAACTGACGCTGACGCCTAGTCAACAGCGCCTCAACCGAACAAATGTATAACTAAATGAAACTTTATAGCTCCCTTAATTCGCCGACAGATAGTGCTTAGCTCTGCCTTTTGTCGTTGCAGAGTTTTAAATTCCTAAAGTTGTGGTATTCTTTTTGAATCACCCTGTATTTGAAACAGGCAATAATTTTCTACGAAATAATGCAAAGAAACACAGTTAACATTAGTGACATTTTCTTCATATTGAAATAAAAATGTTTTCTTTTCACAACAAAAGAAATTTCTTTCTCATATTCCATTCCCTAAATAGAGATAGGATTACAAGTTGTTAAGACTAAAAATTAACTGTTTGAAAATGTGGTTCTTTACTGATATTTACTTAGTTACATTTTTCTTGATATGGAAAATGTCACAGTATTTTGGGAAATAACGTCCTACATCACATTCTTCACCATCATAGCCAGCACTTTTCCTTGCTACTTTCCCACATCTTTCCTTGCTTCAATCAGCACAAACCTTACATCTCCTCTGAGGCCGTTCTGATATTTCTGTACCCAGAATTAATTTAGGAAAATGTCTTCCATGGAATCTGTTTACAGGTGAACTATTTTGAGTGGAACTTGGTTCAACCAGGTCTTCTTTGCTAACCAGAGTTTCTGCTAACTCAGCTCTGAATTCAAAGACATTTGTTACTAGGCAGATATTTTATACATAATACACAAATTTATTGTTACCATTATGACCAAGCAAGAAATCTCTTCCACTACATTATTTCCTTCCTCTCAGAAGGGTAATAGCCCATTAGCTGGGCACTGCAGTCCACACAAGCATTGTTGTTATTATTATATTGAGTGTTTTAGAAAACTGCTCAACGATATGAAGTGGAAAGATGAAAAGGTTCGCAGAAGATCTTCTGTAAAGTTTGGAAGGTAGGAGACGAGATACTGGCAGAAGTAAAGCTGTGAGTACCGGGCATGAGTCGTGCTTCGGTAGCTCAGATGGTAGAGCACTTGCCCGTGAAAGGCAAAGGTCCCGAGTTCGAGTCTCGGTTGGGCACACAGTTTTAATCTGCCAGGAAGTTTCATATCAGCGCACACTCCACTGCAGAGTGAAAATCTCATTCTGGAAACATCCCCCAGGCTGTGGCTAAGCCATGTCTCCGCTATATCCTTTCTTTCAGGAGTGCTGGTTCTGCAAGGTTCGCAGAAGAGCTTCTGTAAAGTCTGGAAGGTAGGAGACGAGATACTGGCAGAAGTAAAGCTGTGAGTACCAGGCGTGAGTCGTGCTTCGGTAGCTCAGATGGTAGAGCACTTGCCCGCGAAAGGCAAAGATCCCGAGTTCGAGTCTCGGTCGGGCACACAGTTTTAATCTGCCAGGAAGTTTCATATCAGCGCACACTCCGCTGCGGAGCGAAAATCTCATTCCGGGAACATCCCCCAGGCTGTGGCTAAGCCATGTCTCCGCTATATCCTTTCTTTCAGGAGTGCTGGTTCTGCAAGGTTCGCGGAAGAGCTTCTGTAAAGTCTGGAAGGTAGGAGACGAGATACTGGCAGAAGTAAAGCTGTGAGTACCAGGCGTGAGTCGTGCTTCGGTAGCTCAGATGGTAGAGCACTTGCCCGCGAAAGGCAAAGGTCCCGAGTTCGAGTCTCGGTCGGGCACACAGTTTTAATCTGCCAGGAAGTTTCATATCAGCGCACACTCCGCTGCGGAGCGAAAATCTCATTCCGGGAACATCCCCCAGGCTGTGGCTAAGCCATGTCTCCGCTATATCCTTTCTTTCAGGAGTGCTAGTTCTGCAAGGTTCGCAGAAGAGCTTCTGTAAAGTCTGGAAGGTAGGAGACGAGATACTGGCAGAAGTAAAGCTGTGAGTACCAGGCGTGAGTCGTGCTTCGGTAGCTCAGATGGTAGAGCACTTGCCCGCGAAAGGCAAAGGTCCCGAGTTCGAGTCTCGGTCGGGCACACAGTTTTAATCTGCCAGGAAGTTTCATATCAGTGCACACTCCGCTGCAGAGTGAAAATCTCATTCAAGTGGAAAGATGTTTATAGTGCTCATGACATGAATGAAAAATATTCATGAACAATGTCAGTACCATGTTTGAAAACTGTTTTCCTGTAAAAGTTACTCAAATTGAACAGAAGTATATAATAAAACCATGGATTACACAAGGAATAATGATTTCCTGTAAGACAAAAAGGAAAATGTATCTGTCGCCCAAGAATAGCTCCAATGCTGATGATTTAGCTAAATACAAGGAATGCTGTAAAATATTAAAAAAAGTAATTCAGACATCTAAACAAATGCACTACAAGAAGAAGATAGCAATGGTAAGGAACAAAATAAAAACAATATGGGATATAGTGAAAGAGGAGACTGGTAGAACCAGAAAGGAACAGGAGCAAATAGCATTAAGGGTAGATGTCACATTAGTAACCAATGGGCATAGTGTGGCAAATCTATTTAACAAGTACTTTATATCCGTTACTGATAGAATGGGATTGTCAGGATCAGTAAATAATGCCCTTGAATATCTGAAACTAGCCTTTACAAATAGCTTCAGGTGGTGGTGGTGGTTAGTGTTTAACGTCCCGTCAACAACGAGGTCATTAGAGATGGAGCGCAAGCTCGGGCTAGGGAAGGATTGGGAAGGAACTCGGCCATGCCCTTTCAAAGGAACCATTCCGGCATTTGCCTGAAACGATTTAGGGAAATCACGGAAAACCTAAATCAGGATGGCCAGAGACGGGATTGAACCATCGTCCTCCCGAATGCGAGTCCAGTGTGCTAATCACTGCACCACCTTGCTTGGTAAATAGCGTCAGGTACACGAATATGTCACTCACTTCACCAAAAGAAATAACTTCCATAATAAAACCTTTAAAAACAAAGCATTCTTGTGGTTATGATGAAATATCAACAAAGTTAATTAAGGCATGTTCTTGTGAGTTTAGTACAATTCTAAGTTACTTGTGTAACCAGTCAATTATAACTGGGACATTTCCTGACTGGCTAAAATATGCAGATGTTAAGCCTCTATTCAAGAAAGGGGATAAAGAGATACCATCAAACTACAGACCGATTTCACTTTTGCCAGCATTCTCAAAAATTTTAGAAAAAGTAATGTACAGGCAGCTTCTCAACCACCTGACCACAAATAACATATTATCAAGAATACAGTTTGGATTTCTGAAGGGTTCTGATATCGAGAAGCCCATTTACACCTACAGTGAAAATGTACTTAATTCATTAAATAACAAATTACAAGCAGCAGGTATTTTCTGTGATTTGTCAAAGGCATTTGATTGTGTGAACCACAACATCCTTTTAAATAAATTAGAATTCTATGGTGTCACAGACAGTGCTGCAAAATGGTTCAAGTCATACCTCGCTAACAGGAAACAAAGGGTGTCAGTACAAGGAACTAGTGAATTAAGTCATCAGTCATCATCAGAATGGGAAGAAATTACATGTGGTGTCCCACAAGGATCCATCTTAGGGCCATTGCTTTTTCTTGTGTACATTAATGATCTCTCATCAGTTACACTGCCAGAAGCAGAGTTCGTTTTGTTTGCAGAAGACATAAGTATTGCAATAAATAGTAAATTAAGTGTAGTTCTAGAAAGATCTGCTAATGATATTTTCATGGATATTAATAAATGGTTTAAAGCCAACTCACTGACATTAAACTTCGAAAAGACTCACTATATGCAGTTCAGAACCTGTAAGAGGTTTCCACCCAGCATATGCATAAAGTATGAAGAAGAGCAGATAGAAGAGGTTGACAGTCTTAAATTCCTGTGATTACAGCTTGATAATAAATTCAGTTGGGAGGAGCACACCACAGAACTGCAGAAACACATTAACAAATCTGCATTTGCAATTCGAGTGTTAGCAGACATAGGTGACATAAAAATGAAAAAGCTTGCATACTTTGCCTACTTTCATTCCATAATGTCATATGGTATAATATTTTGGGGTAACTCTTCAATTCAAACCAAAGTTTTCAGAGTCTAAAAGCGTGTAATACGTATTATTTGTGGAGTAAATTCACGGATGTCTTGTAGAAACCTCTTCAAAGAACTGGGTATACTAACTACTGCCTCTCAGTATATTTAAACCTTAATGAAATTTGTCCTAAATAATATATCTCTTTTTCCAACAAACAGCTCAGTTCATACATACAATACTGGGAACAAAAATGATCTGCACAAGGACTTAAAAGCACTTACTTTAGTTCAAAAAAGGGTCCACTAATCAGGAACACTTATCTTTAATAATTTGCCAGCAAACATAAAAAATTTAGTTACAAATAAAGATCAGTTTAAAAGGAGCATGAAAGACTTACTAGTGGCCAACTCCTTCTACTCCATTGACGAATTTTCTAATAGAAACAAACGATGGATTGTATATATTCATACTATTAGTATTGTTATTTCAGCTTAAAAAAAAAAAAGACATGTTCCACATCCACGAGGATCTCCTCAGCAAGGATCTGTGGAACGAAAAACTAATCTAATCTAATCTAATAATCCAAAAATACAGTCAGTTTTCATCTTTCCTATCATTTCTAATATTTTTTTTTCTGACATTTACAGTGGCTGCAGTCATTTTGTGTTTCATCCACGAAATACATCCCTAGAGTCTTCCAATTTTACAGGGCAGCAAACTTTCTCATCTGTGAAACAAAAGTTCATTTTTTCAGTGTCTGGGCAACTGGAGTTATATGGAATTCCAATATGGATGAAAAGCAGTTCGGACAAGAAGAGAATAGAAGCTTTTGAAATGTGGTGCTGCAGAAGAATGCTGAAGATTTTATGCATGGGCCATGTCCTCTATTCAGGATGTCATGAAAAGGGTGCCTTTCCTCTTCCGACTTCAAAATCAAGCTCCCTTTTTCCTCTCTATATGTAACACAATAACTCATGCTTTATTTAATTAATAAGCAGTAATATGTTTTCTACTGCACAAGTATTAATTGCAGTTTTGGTTATTTTTAAAAACTGTACTGTAAATGTAGTGTCATGTGAGCATTTTCAGACAACAATGTTTACTGAAAAATAATAGCATGTTCTACAATGTAATATGTACAAGCTATATTTACAATATTTATGGTGGGAATATTTGTATTACATTAAAATAATATGGAACTCCTATTCAGTATAAGCAATTCACTTCAGTCACTTGGTGACTCAATATGTTTACTTTGTAATGAGCGACACAGTGAGAGCCAATTTGGCATTTGGATATTATGACTAGATGCCATGTATCCATAAGGTATGTAATTCAACTTACGCACTACCACAATTACTCTGAACACTTTTATCTTATAAATTGTGTTTCATTCATTCTAATATTAGTTCTTTGTACCACAGATCTATCTGATGATGCTGTTAAAGCAAAATGTGTAATAAGGAGTACAACAAAAATAATTTAGCAACCCAGACAACAGTATATTATTGAGCCCAACATGGTCGAAGACCGAATACAAGACTTTACGTCCAAAGTAATGAAATATGTGCCGGGTAAGGCAATCTGAGACCTTAACATGTGATACGTGTCAAGACATAACAAAATGAAGAGTGTGATGCAGATTAGATTTAATAAGATATGTTTAACGTAATTAAACGAAGTTGAAACTGCTGAACTTGTCAATGTCAGCATTAAAAATCAAATACGATTCCAACAAACATGGGTGAAGAATGCAATTAGTAATACATACAAAGTGAAACATCTGGACAATACAGCAGCTGTTAAACTCCATGTTATTCTATGATATATTTTAAAGCTCTTGCAATTTACATTTTATTAATATTTTGAGCAACAAAGGTGAGAGTGAGAATAGATTTATATTTTTAAGACATCAGCGGAAGCTAAGAAAGCTACAAGCAACTCAAATTATGAAATGAACAGGCTGTGAAGTGCAGATAAATATAAGTTTGCAGACAGGATAATAAATTTAACTGACATGGAGCTCAGTCACAAGGAGGATACATTACTACAGAAAGATTTACAACATAATATAGCCCAGTATAAAAATAAACAGTCAGTCACAAATAACACTGCTGAAGTAAAAATCACTTAGGAGTAAGCAAACTGCCTTATTGTAAACAAGCTGATAGGGCCGTTTTAACTAACAAGGCACTCCATAGTTGTTAACAGGAAAGTCAAACATGCATTCTCGATAACAGGACTTTTAAAGACTTGAATAGTGAACTAGAAATGAATCATGTTCTTGTCAAAAAGGCAGATAAGGGGAATGCTGTCATTTTAATTAATAACAGTGATTACATTTCTGAAGTGGAATTTTTTTCCCCCAAAGACACTGATATTTGCGAAATCTTAAACGAAAGATTGCACACTGTAATTTTCTTTTCAAAGTTAATAAGGACAAGTGGAAAATCAATGTCATGAATCCGCAATCATCATTGCTTCATGTACAAATGAAGAAGCTACATAAACCAGATAGGTAAATGAGAGCAATAGTAGATAACTGTACAAGTCCAAATTATAATGTGAAGAGGATGTGTAACAGAATGCTGTGTGAGCTACCATAACATACACTTAGTAACAATAAAAGTATAAAAAACTGTTATGAGCTTGTATCCATAATGGATAACATCAAACTGCCTGAATGTGTAAAGTAGCTTTCATTTTGATATAGTCAGTTTGTATACTAACATATCAGGGGGATGAAATAAATGTGTGCGAAATATATTGACCATGCTGATAATGAAAATAACAATGTAAAACTCAAATTAGCTCTTGTTTGCAAGTTATAGGGAGGTGCATTTAATTACACAGGGTGTTTGGGGATGAAAGGTCAATATTTTAAACAGTGATAGTATAAGATAAGTAATTCTAAACAAAAAAATGTTATATGAACATAGGTCCACAAATGCTTCATTAGGGAGGTACGGGTATTGAAAGGAATTTTAATTCTACAAAATTGATGTGCACACATGAACATATACACAATACAACTGGACATAACATGATGTGATTTTCTTGCAAACAAAGTATGGGTACACACCATGTTTATGCTATGCAGCCTACTATGTATTATGGTCATGTGACATACATATTACAATCACCCGTTGTTTGTGCAGTTGTGTGGTGTAAGCTGCATTGCGTAGTGTACCGGCGACTGATCGGTTAGCTGCGTAGTGTATGGTGTTAACTGTTTGCGTAAAAGCACTGCTAACAATGCCACAGGCCTAGAGTAAAGAGGAATATGCAGATATGGTGTATGTTTATGGCTTCTGTGATGGTAGTGCTACCACTGCAAGAGAAGAATAGCACAGGCGCTTTCCGACTCAACGATTACCTGATCGCAGGGTGTTTACCAAAGTGTTTATCACTTTGCTTGCAACAGGCTCTCTTCCAAGTATACATTTTTCATCTGAGCATGCATGTCAACAAACTTTGCAAGAACAGGAAGAAATTATCACAAGTGTTGAGTGAAGTCCCAGTACGAGCATACGAAGAATGTCCCTGCATATAAATGTCCCACAGACGTGTGTATGAGAAACATTACATGCGGACAACCTGTATCCATTTCACATACAGCATGCCCAAAATCTCTCTGTTGGCAACAATGCCCAATGACTTCAATTTTGTCATTGGGTAACTGAGAGTAGTCATTTGCTTCAAACATACTATTTACTGATGAAGCCCAGTCTTCACAGCACAGAATAAATAACACAGGCAATAACCATCTATGGTCACAGGAAAATACACATGCTTCAGTGGGTAGCAATTTTCAAGCTTGTTTTGCCATAAATGTTTGGTGTGGCATGATCAGTAACCTTTCAATAGGTCCATTTATTATCAATCAGCAATTGACAGGAGAAAGGTACCTGCATTTTTTGGAAAATGCATTTGTGGAATTATTGGAAGACATTCCTTTAGCCAAGTAAACTGGAATGTACTTTCAACATGATGGTGCCCCTACACGTTACCTTACATGTGAGGAATCATCTCAACCTCACCTACCCCAATCACTGGATTGGCCGTGGCGGTGCTATTAACTGGCCTCCAAGATCACCTGACCTTACACTTTTAGATTTCTGTATATGGGGTTGGATGAAATTGGAGGTTCATAAAGTGAAGGTAAACACATGAGATGAACCTGCTTCGTCACATCATGGATGCTGCTGAATTGATTAGGAACCAACCACAGGCAACTGAACAAGCAACACAACATTTTAGGGCTAGAGCGCAAAACTACATTGACATTCATGGTGGTATATTCGAACCTCTTCTGTGAACTGTACAACATCTGTAGGATATGCATTAAAGCCATTTGTAAAAGACGTGGTACATCTTTTTCAACTGAATTCATGTAAGATGCATGTTGTATTGCATTATGTACTAAATGCAAAGTAAATAAACATTATGTAAGAATGTGTAACATAACTGTAATTCTCTGTGACATTGTTTTCAAGAAAATCACTTTATGGTCCAGTTGTATTGCGTATATGTTCAAGTTGTGCACATCAGTTTTGCAGAATTAAAGTTCCTTTCAATACCCATACCTCCCTAATGAAGCATTTGTGGACCTATGTTCATATAACAGTTTTTGTTCAGAATTACTTATACCATCACTGTGTACAACATTGACCTTTTCTTCCCAAACACCCTGTAATTATATTTCATTAGTGTTCATTGTCAGTCCCTTCCCATATAGGCTTCAAAATCCCACTGATGGTAGACAGAGTGATGAAGTTTCAGGCAACAATAGCTGTGTGTATCTGTGACAAAATACACACAACTATTGTTGCCTGAAACTTCATCACTCTGTCTACCTTCAGTGGGATTTTGAAGCCTATATGGGCTCATAGTAAGGATGGGGAAGGGGAAGGGGCAGAGGAAGGGAGGAGTGGAACATGTTTCATTTAACCCATAGTTAAAAGATACATAGCATAAACATGGTGTGTACCCATACTTTGTTTGCAAGAAAATCACATCATGTTATGTCCAGTTGCATTGTGTATATGTTCATGTGTGCACATCAATTTTGTAGAATTAAGTGCAGTTAGTTTGTGTAGTCACTGTAATTTCTGTGATTCAATATAGCTCACAAAAATGCATAAGCAGTGCTCACAATTTCTGCTACATTTGCAGATGGGCTATACTGAAATCGCAAAGGAGATCAATAACGCCATATACACTAAAAGAGTCAAAGAAACTGGTACATCTGCCTTATATCGTGTAGGGCCCCATGAGCACGCAGAAGTGCAGCAACACAATGTGGCATGGACTCAACTAGTGCAAGAGGGAACTGATACCATGAATCCTGCAAGGCTGTCCATAAATCCGTAAGAGTATGAGGGGGTAGAGATCTCTTCTGAACAGCACTTTGCAAGGCATCCCAGATGTGTTCAATACGGTTCATGTCTGGGAAGTCTGGTGCCCAGCAGAAGTGTTTAAACTCAGAAGAGTGTTCCTGGAGCGACTCTGTAGCAATTCCAGACATGTGGGGTGTTTCATTGTCCTGCTGAAATTGCCGAAGTCCGTAGGAATGCACAATGGACATGAATGGATGCTGGTGACCAGACAGGATGCTTACATACGTGTCACCTGTCAGTCTTATCTAGACATATCAGAGATCCCATATCACTCCAACTGCACATGCCCCACACCATTACAGAGCCTCCACCAGCTTGAACAGTTCTCTGCTGACACAAAGGATCCATGGATTCATGAGGTTGTCTCCATACCCGTACATATCCATCTGCTCGATACAGTCTGAAATGAGACTTGTCCGACCAGGCAACATGTTTCATGTCGTCAACAGTCCAATGTCAGTGATGACAGGCCCAGGTGAGGCAAACTTACAGCTTTGCGTTGTGCAGTCATCAAGGGTGCACAAGTGGACCTTTGGCTCCGAAAGCCCATATCAATGATGTTTTGTTGAATGGTTTGCACGCTGACACTTGTTGACAGACAAGCATTGAAATCTGCAATAATTTGCGGAAGGGTTACACTTCTGTCACACTGAACAATTATCTTCAGCTGTTGTTGGTCCCGTTCTTGCAGGGTGTTTTTCCGGCCACAGTGATGTCAGAAATTTGATGTTTTACCAGATTCCTGATACTGACAGTACACTCATGAAATGGCAGTATGGGAAAATTTCCACTTCATCGCTACCTTGGAGATGTTGTGTCTCATCGCTTGACTATAACACTAGGTTCAAAATCAATTAAATCTTTATAACCTGCCATTGTAGCAGCAGTAACTGATCTAACAACTGTGCCACACATTTGTTGTCTTATATAGGCACTGCTGACTGCAGTGCTGTATTCTGTCCATTTACATATCTCTGTGTTTGAATACTCATGCCTATACCAGTTTCTTTGGTACTTCAGTGTATTAGGGAGGCATAAATACTGTACTTTGGCTGTGACATCGAGGATATGGTCAAGCCCTGGGTTCCTCATGTATGTTGCATATCTTGTGTCTCACGTCTTCATTCATGGTTGAATCATAAAAAATCTTCCATGGGCTTTGCTATGCCCATGATCTGCTGAGAACCATCACCAGTGAATGATTGTTATTTTTGTATGACAACTCCATGAACACATGGTATTTCCAAGAAGAAAAAGTCTTCCCTGGCATATGCTAACGTACCATCAGCCATGTAACACATGCCTCACAGAGACACACAGCCTGTTCCTATCCCACCTGATAGTGACAGTGATGAGGGCAGCAGGAAAGTAGTGCTGCACCATCACCTTCCAAAACCCTGTTCTTCGAAAGATCCTGATTGTGTGTGTAACAATGACTGTACAACAAACTAGAAAATAATAGCGAGAGATCTGGAATTGCTGAAAGGTATAGCTGAGCTGTTGGCATCAAGATTGCAACAGTGAAATTGTCTTGGTAAGATAGCAAATGTGACTGCATTCCGAAACCACCATATCCCATTCCTTCGATTTTTTTGAAAGTGAAAAAAACTTTCACAATTAACAAAACTTTTTGAGCTATTATGCCATGGTGGAACGGATTTCCCATTATTTGTGTGGGTTATCAGTAAACTGTATGGCCCAACCTACCATCTTCTTTCTTGAGAACTTGCCCACCAATAAAATTTAATCTTCCGCCTCCTCTTCCTTCATAGTAAACAGAATTTTCAGATTGATCCCACTGAAATATTGTGAAAACAACCTAGTTTCTCTCTGCCATGCTTGCACAAAACAAATGTATAATCCATGTACTGGAACCAAATAGTCGATTTCTTGTTCACATTTTCCAATGCATGCTCCTCGAATTTTCCCACAAATAAATTCAGCCCAACTGGGCTTATGGGGCTCCCCATAGCTATACCACCCATGTGTTCACAGAACTCATCATTCTATTTGAAATACATGGTTGTGAGGCAATATTTAAAACGTGCTGCAATATTGAGAGGAAAAATCTGATTCAGCCGTTGCAATACCTCACTGTTTGGAACCATAGTGGATAGCGATACCACCTCAAAACTAACTAATATGTCCTCCGGATTGACCACTAAGCCTTTTAATTTACTGATTAAAATGTGCCAAATCATTCATATATGAATCCAACTGACCCACATACGGTTGTAATGATGGTGGCAAGAACTTGGCAGTTGCTGGAAAAAGCAGGAATTTATACGGTTTCATGTAGCTGTAGGGGTTATACATGAGTACTACTAAAAGAATAGTCAAAAAACAACTAGAAGAGCACAAGGGCAACTGCAGAAGATGGAAGACTGATAGATCAGCTGTTGTGGAAAATGCTTTGCAGCCAGGAGACCACCACATTCATTTTGGCAGGACTCAAGTACTGACAGCCACAAGCAGATACCATATAGATTGTAGAAACACCCCAGGAGGAGGAGGCTGTGAAACTGAATGAGATCTAGATTATGGTGCTGAAGATGATGTCTTCCACCATGGGGTGATAAAACAACAGCAGATGATGGCAGTCAGCACTAGCCAATTGCGCTTGGGTATTCAAAACATGTGACATCATGCCATTGTGCAGAAGCACGAGGAAGCAGAATTTTGCTGCAGTCGGTAGTGAACCAGGATGTGAATCGGACATTCACAGAAGCTACAATTGCCCTTGAAAATGTCGTCTGCAGATGGGGACGAAATGTTGGGTTTTAATGTGAAGTCCATTTGACCACGGTATAATAGCCCGGAACATTTTATTAATTGTGACATTTCTGGCAATGAAAGTTTACATTTTATGAAAAGAACTTGGCACTGAATACAAAAGTGATCAGTGGAGGTTGTTCATCAACTTCTCCAAACCACATCTCAGGTGTGGGCTACTGCATAAGACCAAAGTGTCACCATCGATTCTGACTGGGTATGCACCTTACATGAAAAAAACATATGATAACATTAAACATTTGTTACTGCAGTTGAACTATGACAAGTTTAAATGGCAGCTTTCCGGGGATATGAATCTCGTAGGCATATTACTTGAGCTACAACATGGCTACACCAAATTCTGTTGCTTCCTGTACTTCTGGAATAGCACTTCGTTATAAAAAGAAAGATGGGCCTAAGCATGAATCACCTGAACCAGGATCTCACAATGTTATGCACGAAGCACTTGTTGACTACAAGAACTTAGTGCTCCCTGCTCTTCATGTAAAATTGGGCCTAATGCAAAACTTCGTTAAGGCCATTGACAAAACTGGGGAAGCATTTCACTATTTGAGCAACAAATTTTCATATCTTAGTGCGGTACATTAGCGTTTCTTCCAGATAATGTACAAACTAGTTTCTGACCATCACAAATGTAGCACCCCTTGCAGAAAATCTATAAACTGCTTGGGATTTGTTGGAAAATTATGTAATAAAAAATGTAATAACTATGAATTGTATGGAGACCACTGTGACCCAAGGCACAACTGCTGGTCTAGTCTGCCCTTCAGTCATGGGTGGTGACTGGATGGCCTACATGTCAAGGTGTAACCAGTAAGGCAGCAGTTCGGCAGTCTTCAACAGATGTCACTACTTTGTGTGTGTCTATCATGTACAATCAATCAGACAGAATTGTGGTATCATGCCACTTGACAAGCCAATGAAGTGCAAGCGCAATATCACTCAAATGTCAGTCAGTAGTGCAGAGTCAGTGTGTATCTGTCCACACAGCTATTTAACTCCTCACAGCTCTGTGAGTCAGCTGCATTTCAGTTCTTCAGTGGGAACTTCCATTTGGAGTTGCCCATTGGAAGTTATTCAGCAGTCTACATGTATAATAGCCGCCGAAGTCAAGCGGTGCTAGTCATGTCAGTGTCAGACCAATCACACTGGACAGTGTTCACTCCCGGGGGAATATTGTGTTGTGGATTCAGTTCTCAACCAGGACAGTATTATACTTGCGTTGTATCAGAAGCAGAGTAGAAGGTTTATGATTCCTTGTAATAATGAGTGTCATTTTAATGATGTACTACATACTGTTGTAGTGGCATTATAGTAGGAGCCGACACATCAACATGCCAGTGGCAATGTCTCAGTGAGATGACTGATGCAGGGTTATAAGAGATACATTAGCAAGCAGTGTACGTTTTCCGAGATTGTGGTTAGTTTTGGAGCTAACAGCACAGCTTAAATTGCTGTGAGTTAAGAAAGAAATACCAATTTTTACTATCATGTTTGACACACGCTTTTCATGGGTCTTGGTCCAAATTTCTTAAGTGTTTGTCAGTTAGAGACCCAAGAGCACAACTAAAATTTAACTGCACATTCCACTCTATATCATGTCCTAAAGAATTACATTTCATTAGGCTACCAAGAATCTTCATACATGTCACATCACAATGTTTATCGAACCCTAGTTTAGTTGGTTCCACAATCTTATGTAATCAATGAACATCACACCTTGCCAATTGCTGCCCTATATATTGCATATTTTTCTTAAAGAATATTTTCTAGCATACGGTGTAGCAAGTATTATGATTTGAGGTAATACATAGACACCTCCTGTCTGCAGTTAAGTGTCATGTATATGTACGCAACATACTTACTTTTGGACTTCTGCTAAGGTTCAACTTTTGAATATATTTATGAAGAAGGAAACAGCTTAGAAAAAACTCATCAGAAGAACATTAAATGAACTGCAGTCCTGATTTTTATAGTAGAATAGTTGACACCACCAATGTGTTCGTGAAATATCAAACTTACGTAAAACCAAGTGTTTCATATTACAGGCCAATACAGTTAGTAAAATGGCTTACTGATGATTTATAAAGTATATGCTTAATAAGTAAATTCCCATCATTTGCATTTGCCCACAATTTACATCAATCTAAGTCCCTTGAAAAGTGTGAAAGTGGACTTCCATTGTATATTCCATCCATATTTTCCACTGAAGCACACAGTACTCCACTGTTGTGACTCGCCGATCATTCAAAGCGCCGCCACGCAATTATGCGCGTCTTCTACGTGCGGCGCTGTCTGCCAGCCATGCAGCAGCTGCGCCACCTAAGCGGCCAGCCGAGCAGCAGCCGCTAGACTGGGACTCAGTGCTCATTCGAATGCTAATGTGTACACATGTCTTGCTTGTCAACTTACTCTGTGACTTAAAATGTGTTGTGTCGTTCTGAAATATATGTGTTAAACTTGACGTTATAACAATTGGCGACGAGGTAGTGGATTTTTCCTTTTCACCGTTGACCCACAGGTTTCCATGGCTACTGTCGAGCAACTATTGCAAAATCTCCTTGAACAGCAAACGCTTCTAACAGTGGCGATTCGCGATTTTGTCGTGGTGTCAAATGCGGGGCGTTTCTCGTCGTTGGCTGTACCTCCTTTTTCTCCTTACGACGAGACGGCGGAAGACTGGTCTGATTATGAAAAACGTCTTCGACAGCACTTCTTGGCATTTCATGTCACAGACGAACAACCATGTAAGTCTCTGTTCCTTTCCTGGATTTCACCTCAAATGTATTGGTTGTTGTCGCAATTGGCTCCTTTGAAAGATCCTGCGTCTTTGTCCTTTGCTGAAATGTGCTCACTTCTGTCTGTCTATTTTCAAAAGCAAACGCATGTGGTAGCCTCTCGTGTTGCCTTTTATCGTTGTCAAAAACAGCCACATCAATCCTATCGCGCTTGGGCTGCTGAACTTCACGGCCTCAGTCGAAAGTGTCAATTTGTTACTGACGTTCACAAAGAATCCTATGCCGATTCCATGGTATGGGATGCTATTATCCGGTCGGTGCCCGACAAAGAAGTTCAGCAACGTGCCCTTCAGTTGGCAAATCCGACTCTAGATGAAGTTCTCTCCATTGCGCAGTCTTTTGAAATTTCTCGCGCCGCTGGGGCGCAAATAGAGGCGTGGGATGATGTCGGGGAAATACAACCTCTGTGCACTGTTGACGACGCGTGCGGCGCGTCCCCGCCGGCCAACGAGGCCGCAGTGTGCTCCCACGCGCAGCCTCGGCCTAACCGTAAACAACCCGCTAAGAAACTGCAGCAAAACCCCCGGCAACTTCCTTCATGTCCGCGGTGTTTTACGAAACATTCATGCGAGGATTGTCCCCAACGTTGGGCTGTGTGTCACAATTGCAAAAAGAAAGGTCATGTGTCTTCCGTTTGCAAATCCGACCGCATACATGATGTTCATGAACATGACGCTGATTCTGATTCTGTGTTGTCTGTCAATTGCACTTCTTCCCTTTCAGGGAAGATATTCCTCACTGTCCAAAAACTTGGTCGAGATGTTCGCATGCAGGTGGATACCGGTTCTGCTGCCACTATAATTAATTCTCAGACGTATCTTCAGTTGGGTTCTCCACTCCTGTCACCTGTCACTCAGCAATTACGGACGTACAATAAACAGAAGATTTCTCTCTTGGGACAGTTTAATGCTGAGGTATCTTACAAATCCGTCATTTGCACTGTCCCCATATTTGTGGTCGACCAGAGTAACGCAGAGAATCTTTTTGGTTTCGATGCCTTTCGCGTTTTTGGGTTCTCCATAGATGACTCTGTCAATATTGTCTCTGATGCTATTCCTTATGCTCAACTGGATTCCTTGTCGACGACGTTTTTGTCCCTTTTTTTCTCCTGGGTTAGGCCGTGCAAACGACTTTGAAGCTCATATCACGCTCAAACCCACTGCTCGGCCTAAGTTTTTTCAGGCTCGGCCCATTCCTGTGGCCCTTCGTGATCGGGTAAAATGGGAGTTGGATCATCTCACTACTTCAGGGGTCTTGCTTCCTGTCACTTCCAGTGAGTGGTCCTCTCCTGTCGTTGTCGTTGATAAGCCAAATGGTGATATTCGTCTCTGTGGCGATTTCAAAGCCACTGTAAATGCTCAATGCCTCATCGACACTTACCCTATGCCCCGTCCCGAAGAACGGTTCACTAAACTTGCTGGAGGCCAGTATTTTTCTAAAATTGACCTGTCAGAAGCTTATCATCAACTTCCTCTCGACACTGTTTCCCGGCAGTTTCTGGTCCTTAACACGCCTTTCGGCCTCTATCAATACCAACGCTTTCCATTCGGGGTTGCTAGCACCCCTGCTCTCTTTCAGCGATTCTTGGAACAATTATTGCTCCCTGTCCCTGGGTGTATCAATTACATGGACGACATTTTTGTCACTGGCTCCACCACTGAAGAACATCTTCAAAATCTCCGCACACTTTTTCATGTCTTACAGACTGCCAGTCTTAAGTGTAATCTTCAGAAATCACAATTTTTTCAGGCATGTATCACGTACTTGGGGTTTCAACTCTCTCGGGATGGTATTCGTCCGCTTCAGCAAACTGTCACTGCAATCAATGCCCTTCCTCGCCTTACATCTGTTAAGGAACTGCAGGCCCTCTTGGGGAAAATAGCATACTATCACAAGTTTTTACCATCTGCGGCTTCGGTGGCTCAGCCGTTGCATCGCCTGTTACATAAAAACGTGCCTTTTCACTGGTCCGCATCATGCGATGCGGCTTTCCAGAAATTGAAGACTATGCTGAAACAGGCCCCGTGCCTGGCTACTTATCGACCTGGCCAACATATTGTTCTTGCCACAGACGCCTCTCAATATGGGGTCGGTGCAGTCCTTGCGCACCGTTTTTCTTAAGGTTCGGAACAACCCATTGCTTATGCCTCCAAAACGCTCACGGACGCCCAACAAAAGTATTCTCAAATTGAAAAAGAAGCTTTGGCCATTATTTATGCTCTTCATAAGTTTGGTGTTTTTCTCTATGGCTCAAAATTTCATCTTGTTACGGATCACAAACCACTTGTTTCCTTGTTTCATCCATCAACATCACTTCCCGACAAGGCTGCACACCGCCTCCAGCATTGGGCTCTTTACATGTCTCGTTTCAATTACGAGATTCATTTCCGGCCAACGGCTCAACATGCAAATGCTGATGCTATGTCTCGCCTTCCCATGGGTCTTGATCTGACATTCGATAGGGACGAACTTTTGTGTTTCCACCTGGATGTTGCCGAGCAGCGGGTTGTGGACAGGTTCCCCATCACTGGGGACAGGCAGGCGGCTGCCACGGGTTCTGACCCTACCCTCTCCCGGGTTTTACGCTGCATTCAGAAGGGTTGGCCAGATCGCCCGTCCGCTAAGACTTCTGATCCGTTGCGGAACTACTACGCTTTGCGCTACCGCCTCACGGCTAGGGATGGTGTTATCCTCCTTTCCACTGACAATGCTTCGCCGCGTGTTGTGGTACCTGCGTCTTTGTGTGATTCGGTCTTGCGCCTCCTTCACCAAGGGCACTGGGGTGTGTCTCGCACAAAATCTCTGGTGCGCCGTCATGTGTACTGGCCTGGCATCGACTCTGAAATAGCACACATGGTCGCTGCCTGCGGCCCTTGTGCGTCATAGGCCGCTGCCCTGAAGTCATCTTTGTCACCGTGGCCTTCGCCTGAGAAGTCCTGGGAGCGCATTCATGCTGACTTTGCGGGACCCTTTTTAGGTACTTATTGGCTCCTCGTAATTGACGCCTACTCTAACTTTCCTTTCATTGTCCGTTGCACGTCGCCTACCACCGCGGCAACCACCAGTGCTCTCGCCCGCATTTTTTCTTTGGAAGGCCTCTCCTCTACTATTGTTACTGATAATGGTCCGCAATTTGCCTCTTCCGAATTTGCGGATTTTTGTGCTCGTCACGGCGTTATGCATGTCACGGCCCCACCGTTCCATCCACAATCAAACGGTGAGGCTGAACGACTGGTCCGCAAATTTAAGACTCAGATGCGGAAACTTCTGACTTCTTCTGCTGCTGATGATGCGCTTCTCCAGTTTCTGGCATCTTACTGTTGCACCCCCATGGGTGTTGCAGTGCGTCATTCGGACCAGCTTCGGCCTCGTGTGCCGGCAACGCCCGTTCCGAATGCCGCTACAACACCTTCGGCTCTACCTGATGCTCGGGATCTTGGCATCTCTCAATACACACAATGCAGCCCTCTCACCGTCATCGCGATGCCAGCACAAGAACGGACGCCACCAGGAGACGTGCCCATGCAGGAACCGGATGACCATCCCCTGTCAGAGCAAATCTACTCGCCTCCTCCTCCAACGGACGCCGACACATCGCCCATGTCTCCTGTCATATCAACTGGACTTGCCGCAACGGGCAGATTGGTGCATGGGGGCCCAGCAGATTCGACCCCTACGTCTCCTGTCATTTCGACCCGTTATCATCGGGGACACTTCCGTCCGTACGGGAAGCCTCCTCCTCGAGACTTTGCGGCGAGTCAAACAACGCCTATGGACGTTAGCCATCTCCAGGACACCTCCATCAGGACCAGTGCAACAATTTCAAAGGGGGGAAAAGTGTTGTGACTCGCCGATTATTCAAAGCGCCGCCGCACAATTACGCGCGTCCTCTATGTGCGGCGATGTCTGCCAGCCATGCAGCAGCTGTGCCACCTAAGTGGCCAGCCGAGCAGTGGTCGCTAGACTGGGCCTCAGTGCTCATTCGAATGCTAACGTGTACACATGTCTTGCTTATCAACTTACTCTGTGACTTATATGTGTTGTGTCGTTGTGAAATATATGTGTTAAACTTGACGTTATAACATCCACAGCTTTTAAATATTTGAAAAATGACAACACAATCACTTAAGTTGTTTATTATTATCATCATCATCATCATCATCATCATCATCATAATCATTATTATTTATTATATTTCTCTAAAAAGTTTTAATCTAAGTGACAATAATCTGGCAGAATGTATTATAATCAAAACAGTAAGTTCTTACACAGTTAATGCTACGGCATAAGGTACTTAATTGCTAGCAGTCATGTAAAACTTCTTGTCGAGTCATATGTCTACATAAGAAGCAGGACTATCAGTGAACTGAAACAGCTACTCAAAACTTAAAAATGTGAGGACTCAGATGGTACAACAGGTCACAATTAAGCAAGTTTTATGGATTAGCCCCACCAATATTTCATTGACATATGTTACTCTTCACCAAATGAAAACAAAGTGTCCAAATTTTGTCAGTTATATCTCACTTATCCACTGCTAAGCAGCCATGGCTTGGTCATTTCCAAAGATGCTGGGATTTCAGGGTCTCCCAGCAATTGCTCCTTGCCTTGAAAAGTTATTATTGTTGCTATTCTATCAACCTTTCCAACCTCTGCATGCTGGGAGAAGTTTTCCATCCCATTGCAACACTAAGTCTTGGCAGTTCTTGATGCTAATATTGTTAATCAGTTCCAAGTCTTGCTTCTCTATTTTTCTTTTTTTTTCTGGGGCTCTTAAAAGCACAATTTGCCATCTGGTTTTGAGTATCATTATCAAAAGCTTCTGCAGCAACCAATAAAACGGAAAATCCATTTCTATAACTGATCTTGCATCTAAAAACAACTTTAGCAAATTACAGTAAAGATGTACGAAGTATCTTGAATTGCTCAAACTATCACTGCTGCTGCAGTTAATGCTGTTACTGATCTTTACTGAACAATGACTGACAAGCTCTACTGTCATCACCAACATCACTGCTTTTGATGCACCAACCTGATGAGTGGGGAAAATGACATTCAACTTTTTTCTTAAGTACCTTGGTAATCTTTCTTCATCACATTTTAGTTTTTTATCCACACGAACGACAGAGACTGGGTGTACTTTTTTTTGCATTGAAGCTTTAGGAAATTCTTATTCGCTTTTTTCCATCTCTTACAAAGCATTTCAATAACCTATGACAAATAAATGGTCCATCATTTCAACAAAACCATCTCTTTTTTCAATTTTCCTTGTCTACGCTTCTAGTTAAATGTTTCTGTAAATGGATCTATTTGCCATATACCTTTAATAACTTACTGATGATGTAGTCAGCTCTTGAAGTAAGAATCCATGTTTTTTGCAAAAAAATTGGAAGCTTTTTGAATCACCAATGTTAGATATCCTTTACTGTAAGTTTTACTGCTCAGACTGTACAATAAAATGCTTACTACTTACTGGTTGGAGAGTAGTTTGAAACAATAATTTTGAAAAAATCATTCATGGAAGACAACACGTCCGGTTACAAAATAAGGAAACAAAGCAAATTACTTTATAAACTAATGTTGTATGAAGACAGTTTCATATACACCATCAAAAGTTCCTATTAAATAAAACTTTATTCTGTTGCAACTAGTCCAGCACTAACACAGTGGAACCAAGTGGGTCCATGTATTACATCAGCCAGCACATAAATACATTTGTGAACATTTCAGAACTTGTCATAGGGGGCTGCTTTGCTCATCTGATCTTTTGTTGTTTGGAACAAGATAAGGAGGTTGTATCTGAACTTTTATAAAGTTGAAAAATGAGGGCCAACATTATCAGTGTCCATTAATCAGACGTTTACTTTTGCTCAAATTAAAAAACTCCGTGATAATATTCTTAGCTTCTAAAAAAATTCAGAATTAATGGTAAACTTACAACTCACAAAATCAACATTTCTGATACCTGCAATCTTAATATGCACAAGCACCAACCTGCTTTTGAAGTTCCTTTTTGAGGTAATCCAGTAACATTGGGTACCCAAATTTTTCGTAGTATTTTCTTTGGTGCATATCTTTTATCCTTGCCTCATTTGGTAAAAAGGACGATGCCCAAATCTGACAATGAGGGTGTGGATTTGAACAACCCATAATAGAACCCTTATTTTCAAAAACCTGGACCCATGCATACTTTTCTCCAAGTTCATTCATTTGTACTATCCACCTGTAGAAAATACGAGAAATTTAAGTTAGAGCACTCACATCTAGAGTGCAACAATATTAGTTGCTTGTTAACTTATCAGCTGAATGTCACTACACAAGAAAGTTAGCATTTACTGTATTACAGAGCAGATAAGTAACAGAGGTACGTGTGTAAAATAAAAGTGAATCACTGTATTTTTTTGTTTCATGAAATTTGCAGTTTCTTGCAAAGTCATTTGAATGAGTAAATGTTTTAAGTCACTCTTCTCATGGAAAGAATCGGGCAAGTCATGCATTTGCTTCCACTGTTTACATTACGCCTGTTAGACAAGTTGGCTTGTGACTAAAAATGTGATCGGTTGAATTTCTTACTCTGTTTTGTTTTCTTATAGTTATACATTTTAATTTGAAGTCTGATAGTTGCGTGGTCCTCTTAGGATCTTTAAAATATATGGATTACCAGAAGATGAAGGTGAGAAGCCACCTCTTTATCAGATAAAAAGAAAAAAAGTTGTAGCAGAATTAGTAATGTTTGTAGTGACCTTACAGCAACGTTTCACTAGTTGGGAAGTGACTGCAAATGCTCATTCTTTGAGTGTTTCAAACAATCAAACAAGACAAAGAAGAACAGCTTATCAAGAACTTGGATGAATAATTTACCCAGCTTAATTTCTGTGACATTAATTGCTGGTAGAAGGTCTAAGAATGACAATTTGAATGCCAGAGATTGATCTTTCCCATACACTGTAAGAATGAAAAGAAATGATATTATGAGTTTGATAAAAGGCCTTCATTGCTTTACATAGTACAACAAATCACAGACTGCAGACTGTATAAGCATATATGAAGAGTACTGTAATATCTCCCAAAAACAAAAGAGGAGTGGTATCGTCCAAATATCGTGGTGTCACACGGAAGTTGGCTATGCGCATCGATGTCTCGCTGCCATCCGCAACAATGAATGGGAGGCGCTCCTGAAGACACACCCTTCATCTCACCACTGTAGCGCTATCACACAGAGGTTAATATAGAGATTAGCACAGACTTGCTCACCACAGTTCATGACCTCCAATGAAGCAGTCAACATCATACAGTTAGGACACCAGCACTATTCAAGCTTCAGATGAAACTGCATTTTTTAAAATGTTCAACATGTACTTTAAGACAGGAGTTTGTAATTGTGTGCATCAAATGATGGTTTACTGTTCGAAGACAGTTGTAAATATTCGACACACTGCTGCGGCAAAAAAAATTGTATCAAGTTAAGGAAGTCGTTTTATCATTCTCTTAATAAGGCGAACCAATGTTTTGTATGTTTTAGTTCCAATCAGCCATCTCCCAAATTAATCAAAGAACCCACAGTTATGACCGGACAATTGCAGTTTCATCAGGTATTCGCAAGAGGCATGCATGCTAACCGACCTTGAAAACTATCCAAAGAAACGGAGGCAGATATTAGAAATCACATAGATGCACTTGAGGGAATAAAGAGCCAATATGACAAGCAAAAGAAACAGAATTTACCTTCCAGAAGAACTATCAATTAAAAAATGTCATGGTTTAAATAAATAAATATACCCTGAACTCCCTGTTGCATGAAACACACACCGGAAAATATTTAACAGTAAATTCAACATATCATTTGTGTACCCGTTTACAAATACCTCCTCAATCTATAACAAATTTCAAGGAGAATTAAAAGGTTCAAATGTAAAGCTCTTACAAGATATCTCTGAAAAATAAAAGTTAGAAGCTACATTTATCTGTAAAGCACTTAGTATGAAGAAACAGGTTCACAAACTAAGGGCTGTTACATTTTATTTAAGAAAGCAAAATGCAAAGCAAGAAAGTAAAAAGGTAGTGGAAAATAAATCAGTAGGATAGGTGTGGGTACAGGCCCACAGTTTTCAGTTTTTCTAATACTGTGGTCAGTGAGAACTAGATTTTTCCACAATTTTGAACTGAAGTCATAGGTTGAGTAGTTACCTATAATCTATCCAAATTCCTGCTCTGTGTGATTATTAATTACAGAGAAGTTTATAATTTAGCTAAAACAAAAATTGCAGCATTTCACCCTCATAAATGGGGTAAAGCCTGTAAGTATGTGTTTTTGTCTTATTTGAGACAAACATGGAAAAAATCAATGACTGCACAATGAAAACACTTGAAATAACCCTTTGTAAAATTCTACATCTACATCTACATCCATACTCTGCAAGCCACCTAATGGTGTGTGGCGGAGGGTACCTTGAGTACCTCTATCGGTTCTCCCTTCTGTTCCAGTCTCGTATTGTTCGTGGAAAGAAAGATTGTCGGTATGCCTCTGTGTGGGCTCTAATCTCTCTGGTTTTATCCTCATCTCTCGCAAGATATACATAGGAGGGAGCAATATACTGCTTGATTCCTCGGTGAAGGTATGTTCTCGAAACTTCAACAAAAGCCCGTACCGAGCTACTGAGTGTCTCTCCTGCAAAGTCTTCCACTAGAGTTTATCTATCATCTTCGTAACGCTTTCGCGATAACTAAATGATCCTGTAACGAAGCGCACATTACACTTGTCTACATAGAGATTCAATTGCCATTCCCTGCACCATGCGTCAATTCGTTGCAGATCCTTCTGCATTTCAGTACAATTTTCCATTGTTACAACCTGTCGATATACCACAGCAACATCCACAAAAAGCCTCAGTAAACTTCCGATGTTATCCACAAGGTCATTTATGTATATTGTGAATAGCAACAGCCCTACGACACTCCCCTGCAGCACACCTGATATCACTCTTACTTCAGAAGACTTCTCTCCATTGAGAATGACATGCTGCGTTCTGTTATCTAGGAACTCTTCAATCCAATCACACAATTGGTCTGATAGTCCATATGCTCTTACTTTGTTCATTAAACAACTGTGGGGAACTGTATCGAACGCCTTGCAGAAGTCAAGAAACACGGCATCCACCTGTGGACCCGTGTCTATGGCCCTCTGAGTCTTGTGGACGAATAGCGCGAGCTGGGTTTCACACGATCGTCTTTTTCGAAACCCATGCTGATTCCTACAGAGTAGATTTCTAGTCTCCAGAAAAGTCATTATACTCTAACATAATACGCGTTCCGAAATTCTACAACTGATCGACGTTAGAGATATAGGTCTATAGTTCTGCACATCTGTTCGACGTCCCTTCTTAAAAACGGGGATGACATGTGGCCTTTTCCAATCCTTTGGAACACTACACTGTTCTAGAGACCTATGGTACACCGCTGCAAGAAGGGGGGCAAGTTCCTTCGCATACTCTGTGCAAAATCGAACTGGTATCCCATCAGGTCCAGCAGCCTTTCCTCTTTTGAGCAATTTTAATTGTTTCTCTATCCCTCTGTCGTCTATTTCGAAATCTACCATTTTGTCATCTGTGCGACAATCTAGAGAAGGAACTACAGTGCAGTCTTCCTCTGTGAAACAGCTTTGGAAAAAGACATTTAGTATTTCGGTCTTTGGTCTGTCGTCCTCTGTTTCAGTACCATTTTGGTCACAGAGTGTCTGGACATTCTGTTTTGATCCACCTACCACTTTGACATAAGACACAAAATTTCTTAGGATTTTCTGCCAAGTCAGTGCATAGAACTTTACTTTCGAATTCATTGAACACCTCTCGCATAGCCCTCCTCACGTTACATTTCACTTCGTGTAATTTTTGTTTGTCTGCAAGGCTTTGGATGTTTATGTTTGCTGTGAAGTTCCCTTTGCTTCCACAGCAGTTTTCTAACTCAGTTGTTGTATCACAGTGGCTCTTTTCCATCTCTTATGATCTTGCTTGGCACATACTCATCTAATGCATATTGTATGATGGTTTTGAACTTTGTCCACTGATCCTCAACACTATCTGTACTTGAGACAAAACTTTTGTGTTGAGACATCAAGTACTCTGAAATCTGCTTTTTGTCACTTTTGCTAAACAGAAAAACTTCCAACCTTTTTTAATACTTCTATTTGCGGCTGAGATCATCGATGCAGTAACCTCTTTATGATTGCTTATTCCCTGTCCTGCGTTAACTGTTTCAAATAGTTCGAGTCTGTCACCAAAAGGTCTAATACGTTATCGCCACGAGTCGGTTCTCTGTTTAACTGCTCAAGGTAGTTTTCAGATAATGCACTTAAAAAGATTTCACTGGATTCTTTGTCCCTGCAACCTGTTATAAACGTTTGTCTCTCCCAGTCTATATCCGGCAAATTAAAATCTCCACCCAGAACTATAACATGGTCGGGAAATCTACTCGAAATATTTTCCAAATTTTCCTTCAGGTGCTCTGCCACAACAGCTGCTGAGCCAGGGGGCCTATATAGACATCCAATTACCATGTCTGAGCCTGCTTTAACCGTGACCTTCACCCAAATTATTTCACATTTCGGATCTCAGTCAATTTCCTTTGATACTATTGTACTTTTTATTGCTATAAGCATGCCTCTCCCTTCACTGTCCAGCCTGTCTCTGCGGTATACATTCCAATTTGAGGTTAGAATTTCATTACTGTTGACATCTGGTTTCAGCCAACTTTCTGTCCCTAGTACTATGTGGGCGTTGTGACCGTTTATTAATGAGAGCAGTTCTGGGACCTTTCTATAGACGCTCCTGCAGTTTACTATTAGCACATTAATATTGTTGCCTACTACTACCTTGTCGCGTCTCAGGAGGCATCTTGTCGGGCCTAGGGAGGGAATTCTCTAACCTAAAAAACCCACATGTGCACTACACACGTACTCCACTACCCTTGTAGCTGCTTCCTGCGTGAAGTGCACGCCAGACCTATTCAGGGGGACCCTACATTTCTCCACCCGATAGCAGAGGTTGAGAAATTTGCACCCCAGATCTCCGCAGAATTGTCTGAGCCTCTGGTTTAAGCCTTCCACTTGGCTCCAAACCAGAGGACCGCGATCGGTTCTGGGAACGATACTACAGATAGTTAGCTCAGATGCCACCACACGAGCGAGGCTTTCCGCCTTCACCAACTCCGCCAACCGCCTGTATGAACTGAGGATGACCTCTGAACCCAGACGGCAGGAGTCATTGGTGCCGACATGAGCAACAATTTGCAGTTGGGTGCACCCAGTGCTCTCTATCGCTGCCGGCAGGGCCTCCTCCACATCTCGGATGAGACCCTCCAGCAAGCAGACAGAGTGAACACTGGCCTTCTTCCCCGACCTTTCCGCTATCTCCCTAAGGGGCTCCATCAACCGCCTCATGTTGGAGCTCCTAATCACTAATAAACCCCTCCCACCCCCCAACCCCCCCGTGTGCCTGCTCGGACCTTGCTGAAGGAGTGGCCATATGTCCACTCACAGGCTGAGCGGGTGATGCCACACGGCCAGCCTCCACATTGACCCTCCGCCTCGTGCGCCGCAAACGCCGCTGAACCCGCCACTCCCCTTGGGGAGAGGGTGGCCCAACCGCGCCCGGTACCCGCGAAGATGTCTCGACAGCAGGGACCGTGGGCAAAGCATGTAAAACCTGGGGTGTACCATGCGACACACCAGATTCCCCACTGCCGCTACACTACGAGGAAGCAGCCTGAAGACGGCTGACCACGGCCATCAACACGTAGAGCTGTTCGCGAACAGTGGCCATCTCCTCCTGCATCCGTACACAGCAGTCACACATCCTATCCATCCTAAGAAATCAATTTACTGCAGAGAGTTAATCACCTTTTAACTAGACTGCTAATTCACTAAAGGCAGCTGATAGTTGACTAAACCGTGGTTACTAGACACTTCTTGTAGAAAACAATGAAAATAGCACTACCTGTCTCTGGACTGTACTGAAAAAAAAAAAAAAAAAAAAAAAAAAAACGCTAGCACTACTGGCACTACAGCTGACTAAGGGGACTCTCTCTGACTGTATTCCAAACAAACACAAAATCTGTGGAACACTATTACTAGTACTCAAAAATTAAAGCTTCTTAAAAGCAAAAACACATGGAAGAAGTAGTGACAAGTAAGAAAAATACAGTTAATACCTAAAATAACGTAGCTTGCTGCACAGCAGATGTGAAGCAGACGGCAGTTACGATGACACATTTTTATATTATAGCCAAGTTACCCAACACAATATCGAGCGGACATATCTCTTAAATTTGAACATAATGCTTAGAAATACTTGTACAAAACATATTCTTCTTCACAAAAGAAGGATTAGAACGGTAACCTGAAAAGAGTTCCATTACTGAAGCTACACTACTGAGGTACCTGGTAAATAGTGTACTTTTTTTAAGTCCTCTGATTCTTCCTTTAAGTCCCTAACCAATTGTTGCATATTGGAAATGGTTTTGGTATATGTTCACAGTATACATTTGCTGTGGGTGCATTCTCACACTGGCACCCCCTATAATGAGGAAGCTGGCACATTAGCGAAGCATGCTGCCTCTACAGGCACTGTCCTTGAGCTGACTTATGTGAGGCCAAGAGTCAAGGAAAATATCAAAAGGAAAAGATGTGGAACGTATCCCAAAAAATGAATGGTGGTTATTATGCAGTGTTACCACCTCCTCCTCCTCCTCCTCCTACTCCTACTCCTACTCCTCCTCATCCTCTTCTTCTTTTTTTGGATACTTCTTGACCAAATACTCGAGTCCATATCTACATCTACGTGATTACTCTGCTATTCACAATAAAGTGCCCGGCAGAGGGTTCAATGAATCACCTTCAAGCTGTCTCTCTACCATTCCACTCTCGAACAAACACTTAAACTTTTCTGTGCGAGCCCCGATTTCTGTCATTTTATCGTGATGATCATTTCTCCCTATGTAGTTGGGTGCCAACAGAATGTTTTCGCAATCAGAGGAGAAAACTGGTGATTGAAACTTCATGAGAACATCCTGTCACAACGAAAAATGCCTTTGTTTTAATGATTGCCACCCCAATTCACATATCATGTCTCTGGTACTATCTCCCTATTTCACGATAATACAAAATGAGCTGCCCTTCTCCGCACTTTTTTGATGTCATTCGTCAATCCCACCTGATGCGGATCCCTCACCGCACAGCAATACTCAAGAAGAGGGTGGACAAGTGTGGTGTAAGCAGTCTCTTTAGTGTACCTGTTGCACCTTCTAAGTGTTCTGCCAGTGAATCACAGTCTTTGGTTTGCTCTACCCACAACATTATCTATGTGATCGTTCCAGTTTCAGTTATTTGTAATTGTAATCCTGAGGTATTTAGTTGAATTTACAGCCTTCAGATTTGTGCGACTTATAGCATAACTGAAATGTAGCGGGTTTCTTTTAGTACTCATGTGAATAACTTCACACTTTTTTTTATTCAGGGTCAACTGCCACTTTTTGCACCATATAGATATCTTACCTAATTATTCTGCAATTCATTTTGGTCATTTGATGACTTTACAAGATGGTAAATTACAGCATCATCTGCAAAAAATCTAAGACTGCTACTCAGATTGTCTCCTGTGTCGTTAATACAGATCGGGAACAACAGAGGGCCTACAACACTTCCTTGGGGAACACCAGATATTACTTCTGTTTTACTCGATGACTTTCCATCTATTACCACGAATTCCGACAGGAAATCAGAAATCCAGTCGCACAACTGAGGCGATATTCCATAGGCACGCAGTTTGGTTAGAAGACGCTTGTGAGGAACAGTGTCAAAAGCCTTCTGGAAATCTAAAAATATGGAATCAATTTGACAACCCCTGTTGATAGCACTCATTATTTCAAGAGTATATAGAGCTAGTTGTGTTCCACAAGAACGATGTTTTCTGAATCTGTGCTGACTATGTGTCAATAAATCGTTTTCTTCGAGGTAATCATAATGTTCTAAAACTGTATATGTTCCAAAACACTACTGCAAATCAATGTTAGTGATATGGGCCTGTAACTCACCGGATTACTCCTATTTCCCTTTTTAGGTATTGGTGTGACTTCAGCAATTTTCCAGTCTTCAGGTACGGATTTTTCTGTGAGTGAGTGGTCGTATGTAATTCCTAAATATGGAGCTATTGTATCAGCATAATCTGAAAGGGACCTGGCTGGTATACAATCTGGACTGGAGGCCTTGCCTTTATTAAATGATTTAAGCTGCTTTGCTACACTGAGGATATCTACTTCTATGTTTCTCATCTTTGCAGTTGTCCTCGACTGGAATTCAGGAACATTTACTGCGTCTTCTTTGGTGAAGGAGTTTTGGAAAACCATGTTTAATATATACTGCATCTTATTTGGTGAACGAGTTTGGAAAACCATGTTTAATAAGTCTGCTTTAGTGGCATTGTTGTTATTGCACAGTAAAGGTACTGATTCCATCTTACCACTGGTGTGCTTTACGTATGACCATAATCTCTTTGGGTTTTTTGCCAGATTCCAAGACAGAGTTTCATTGAGGAAATTATTAAAAGCATCTCGCATTGAAATACACACTATATTTCCAACTTCTGCAAAACTTTGTCAATCTTGAGGATTTTGCATTCTTTTAAATTTGGCATGCTTTTTTCATTGCTTCTGCAACAGCAATCAGGCCCATTTTGTGCACCTGTGGAAATTTTCCCCATTTCGACATTTTCTGACAAATGCACAATTGTTGACTTTGGGGACCAACTGGAACAATTATTTGCACATGAAAGTGAAGCCTAAAGATGCTAGTGTTAACTAGTAACTTGCTGATTCTGCTTTTCAAACCACACTATACAGTTGTCAAGTGAAACACAAGAAAAGTTACATATAAATGGTAAAAAACACACGTTTCTCATTTTCTTATCTCTTGGGCGATCTGCTGGGACAAACTGTCATGGAACACCAAGTTATTATGCATGGACTAAAAAACCTACCCTTGCCAAATAGCAGCACTAGTTATGTTTAATAAAAGTGTCAATTATAATTTTACAGTTTCATCATTCATCAAATGTCCAACAGCGATGGAATATTTTATACTTAAATTGAAGTTGTAGGGAACAAATGAGTGAACGAAGTTATTAAATTTTTTGCACAATTATATGAATAAAATCCCAAACACCAGCAGATTTGGATGTTCTAGTAGTCCACATACAGATTTTCAGCCTGAGTATCAACCACAGAGGCCTGACGAATTCTTATGACTTCATCAGGCATGTAATGATAAGTGTTTTGTAATACAATAGTTTATGTATGGTAAAACAAGACTGTTTTGCAAATAATAAATCTAACACTATATTTCTAGAGCTCCTGCCAGTATCTTACAAAAAATATGCAAACTGTTTAGTGATTAAGACACGTACAATTTCTCTTCCAATCTACCACATAGCAAACCACAATCCAAGACCAACAAAAAGAACCTTCCGAAGTTAAACAACACAAAAAAGGGGGCGAAAGCCTACCAAAAAGTGATCAATTTACCACGTTCTTTTTGTGACAAAGAGGTACATTCTATGCATGTTTCATATTTTTTATCACATAATTCAAATTACTATTTTTTCCAATGCAATTCCTTTACAATCAAATTTGGCATCAATTATATTTGTTACATTCGAGTGGAATATTTTAAGTATATTTTTGTCATCTTGAAAGCTTAAATTTCCTCTCCTGCAAAAATGAACAAAATGTGACTTAGACCATTTTTTCCAGAGGCTCTTCCTTTATGACGGTGTCTTCAAAAATTATACCAAGTGCACAAATATTTGGCACAATTATTGCTGTAGCACTGGAACTATCAGCTGTACTGATATGGAACTCTAATCACACATTATTTTTCATTTAATATATTCTATATGTCTGTCTCTGTTGGAGTTACAGAATAATCAAGATTTTTACAGGTCGTGAACAATCATCAGTCTTAATTTGTGATGTATCTCAATTAACAATTGTAGTACAGATTGTCTCAAAGAGTCCTTGAAGTTCTCTCATTGAGCCAAAGTATCTAGATTTTCTGTAGCTCAATTACACAGTACATAAATTAATAACACGCTCAATAAACTGTGCTTTCATGCAAATCCTCTCAATTGCCCCCCCCCCCCCCCCCCCAAGCTTTTTACTTAAACCAGCTCTTGGGTTTTACCTTCTTCCATTCTGACCAGCAGTTTACTACCTCACCCCCTTTACTTTACAATGATTCCACCTCTCAAAGCTACACTTCTCGAGCAGCAGATAAGTGCCATCTCTGTGTCCTGTCTTAGGCTTTCAAGATAAGCCCCACTCCTCAGAACATTACACCAGCACTTAGCCGAACTCTGATGGTCAGCCACAATTTACAATGTCACAATAACTGATCCCTGATTGCGTAGTAAAACAGTATCGATTCTTTTTGTCTTTATATGTGAATTACATTACATTTATTATTGGGCTGGATCAGCTGCTAGTCTCTATACCAAATTCTGATCATAGTTTAAGTATTCCTGCATGTTGTAACTGTTTCCTAATGAGATGACCGCCCTGCATGTCTTTCATGCATCGTCTATAATTTGTCTGAACTAAAAACTGCTGTGCATAGTTTGAAAAGTAAGGAACACATACAAATTTCCTTGAAATACACTGGATGCTACTTTGACTTATGATTATGTCTCCCCCACGAAGATAAACTTACTAGAGTCTCCTTCCTAGGAAGATTTCAATCCAACACCATACCTGTTTCAAAATTATACAATTTGTTTACTAAACATGTGAAACTAATGATGGATTTCCAGAAATCACTTCACATACCTGCCCTTGGTTGCCAAGCAGCATTGTTTATGCCATTAAGGAACTGGATTTTTTTACCAAAGGACTATATGACTTTGGAATGGATGCATTGTCTGAAATATTGTCTACACAAACAAACAGTCACATGGTTCAGCAGTATCCAGCTTACCTCCTTCAATGTGCATCTTTGTAGCCCTTAAATCAAATCAAATCAAATTAATTATTCAATTTGGAAATTTTCATTTCTAGTAATTTTTGGCAGGCTCTGGGAATCCCTCCAGAAGTAGAAATTGTTTATATGAAGTAGTACCTGTAGCTTGTATTTTTTCCTCTGGTAATACATAGTTAAGCCAAGTTGCTCTTTTGCTTCTTACAATTGTATTCTCAGATTTTGTCCTCACTGATGTTATTAATTAAAGTGTAACATAAAATTTTGATTTTTATTCTTTTGTTCATAAGCTCATCTATAAGTGGGCAGAACAGCACTTCAGTCAGTCCTTGTTTAGCTATTAAAATGTTAACACATTTGTCATCATCAGTTGGTCCGCCGATATGTACACCACTTCCCTGTGAATCTGCATCAAGTTCACAGCTATCAAACTTTACGATAACATCAAGGTGCGGGAGAAGTATATACTACGTATTTCTGAATCCAACAGGACTCCAAACGCAAGACAACCCATATTCTTCATACATACACATACTAGGTTTATTATGAAAACTCACATATGGTTACCTTACTACAGCTAACTAAAGGAGACAATAAAAGTACCAGTACACAGAAAATATAATCAGATAAAGGCCTCCCTTTGTCAGATACAGATGCCACTAAGACCTGCTCACTAGAATAGTCATGGTTATCTTGCATTTCATGCCATAGTAGATTGTCTTCACTTCCAACTAGTGCCTTTGTTACACAGCACTTCTTAAAGCCACTCACAACTGATGCAATGGACATGCATGTCCAAGAAGTCTGGATCCATTCCACAATTAGATACTGGAGGCTTCATCAACTTCCTGGAAGGGGCCAGGGCTTGACCACCTTGAAATAAAGCTGCTTCAGATGTTCTTTAAATGGCTTTTTCAACACCACATCTAACACTTCTAGTTGCAAAGTCATGCCTCCTGAAATGATGACAAGATCTGTGTTTAATTTCATGATTTCTGCCTTCACTGCTGGTGTCAGATGCCATCTGAAAGCATTAAGGATCAACATCCCACAATTATTCAGAGGAGCACTTCATCTCCTACTCATACCATACGGGGCCAATCTATAACCTACTTATTGGTCATCCATGCTTTTCTGTTGTAATGAAATGCGACACAAGGTGGTAGTTTTTCCTTTGACACAATTTTACGATTGAGGATGATGTAGGGTCACATTTTTGTTCCATCGGCCAGCACACACAACATAGCAGACCAATACACTTTTGGTGCCTTCCTCTTCAACTGTTGTATTGGCTGGCATGTCGGAGAATACAGGAGTCTCATCAGTGTTTTAGAATTTCCCTAAGAGGTTAGCATGTTCATTTCTTAGTCTCATAACATGTAGCTGACAATCGAGCAGTTTCTCCACATAGAATGTTGGAAGGCACCGAGCACGGTATGTTCAATGTAGCAGTGCAAGTCCATTGCATTGCATCATCCTAGTACACCACCCCGAGCGGGTTTAAAATTGAACCATATGTTCCTGTGCCAATTTGTGTGCTTTATTTCATATGACATCGCAGGGAACTGCCATTCCTTCTTTAGGTTTCTCGCACACACACGCCACTACTTCCATTTCAATATTTTCAAAACTACCACTTGTGAGCGACTGAAAGCTTTCCTAGCTGACTCATTTTTTCAGGTATCTTTTGTCCTTTTGCCACTTCTGAACATTAGCTTCTGGGACTCCATACTCCCTCAAAGCTGCACAATTATTCGTTGCTTCAGCAGGTCGAATAACCATGATTTTGAAATTTGTATCACAGTAACGCCTCCATCCTACTGAAATATTTGATTTGAACCACATTGTTCCACACTATGATCCATTACACACTTTACTATGCAGTTTAGAAGTGAGATCTCCAAAGTCAAGCCACAATCGATAAAAAAAATTTACTAGAACAAACACTTCTTGCTACCGTAAAAAATGCTCAATAGATATGAATAAGTTCATGGTTAAAGCATGGCAAAGTGTAGAGTTACAGCTTAATGGAAGCTCAAGCTTCTGTTCAGTAACGAAAAGAAAAATTCCACATCACATGCAGCGAATGCAAGGCGATCCCCTATTTCTGGACATGAAATTTTGGGGAAAAACCTCATCTTTATTTTGGAGATATACAGTAGATGTATCATATTCATGTATCACAGATCTATTCTGCCACCAATGAAATGTGATAATTCATAAACAAGTGTAGTTTACCATTCTGGTTTAAATATCAAGGTGCCGGACAAAATGTTCAAATGTGTGTAAATTCCTAAGGGGGCCAAACTGCTGAGGTCATCGGTCCCTGACTTACACTCCATTTAAACTAACTTATGCTAAGAACAACACACACACCCATGCCCAAGGGGGCCTCGAACCTCCAGCAAGAGAGGCCATGCAGTCTGTGACATGGCGCCTCAGACCGCACGGCCACTCTGCGCGGCGGCTCCTGACAAATAAAAAGCTGATCATCATAAAAAGTACAATTCTATTTCAATGAATCTGAATGAATTGAAAAACTATGTGCTGCAGTGTAGTGTACACTCTTTAATGACAGTCCATCACACCCATTAACAGCACAAGAGTCATTGAAAGCAATAGCTTATGAGACCATCAACGGCAAATTACCAGATCAGGCCATTTACAAATGGTGCCAGTTGTGTGGTAATAATCCAATAGAGGCACAATAAAAGAACTCACAAACTATAAGAAAAAAGGAGTGATGTGCCTACACTGGTGATAAGTTTAAATAGTACACTGAAAAATACAATAAAGGTAACTAGAGTAAATTCAAAGCATTGCAGATGACATGTTAAGAGTACAAGGTTGATGCTGTGTTTAAAACCAGAAATGAGCACGTGGCTGCCATACTTGAAGTAATCACCCAATAGAAAGTTGGGAATGCCACCACCATATTGGAATGGACTTCAGTGAATAAGGAAACCACTTGATGCCTGCAAAACAACTTGGCATTATGACATGAAATACATTGTGGCAGCAACCAATATAGGATAAATTATAAGGTAAAAATGTTTAAAATTTTGTTAAATGTACAGTATCTACTGCCAAGATGGAAACTGAAGACTGTGTTTGGTGGTGGTGGTGGTGGTGGTGGTGGTGGTGGTGGTAAGGGAGGGGGGGGCAAGAATTAGGAAGTCATGTATGGATAATCGGCGAAAGTGAAATCAAATAAGAAACAGACAGACAGGTTATATAACTGACTGAAGAAGGAATGTGATGATGTCAATTACAAGGGATTTTCTCCTATAATTTGTAACAGGTTACAACAGTTGCTGTAGGTCACAAAGAAACCAGAAGTGACATTAAAAGTGCACTTTATACATTAGGTTCATGAATGGATTCAAAACCGGACAGTTTGAGGGCAGAAATGAAAGAAACTAATAGATCTCAGAGGTGGCATCAATAGTTTAAAAACACATTTGAGCAGCAGTACTGTTACAGTAAAAAAATGGAATCATTTCATAAGATGTAAGTAGCAACTTAGATCAGGGTGAATATGTGGACGAGGAAAAAAAAAATCCCGGATTTCCCTGTGAAAAATACACTTTCTCCCGGATGAAAATACACTTTTTCCACGTTAAGTAACAGTATATTTTTCCTTGGAACTGTAAAACTTATCAATCCTTTCAATGGTTGTGGTTTTATACATTGGTGTAGAATTTCCCAGCACTTTAGAAAACAAAACTCGGGAAAAAACACATTTTGGAAAGACATCTGATGTGCAGCAACATGTACACTGCATATTTTCGTATTACAAAAGTATAAATTCGGATTCCACCAAACACCGCATGTTACTTTCCAAACGATTGAAATCAAGATTGCGATGCGCTTTTGTAAGCCAGTCGTAGCTCTGTCAAGCGATCTTGCCAGCCGGTGACAGCGGATATTCAGATCATAGGACACGTGATGTAGTCAGCCAATAGCAACATCACTGTTAAGTAGTGCGAACACACAAATAGGAAAAGGTAATGGTTTAAATTAATATACATAGTGCTGCTAGAAGAAAAGAAAAGCTTTCATGTATTATATTGGTCTCTAAGATTAAAAAGCTGCAAGAGAAGCTAAGCTTTCACACATAATGTTGATCTTTTTTGCACGTGTTAAACTTCACACAAATGTGCCAGTAAAATTTTTAATGACAACATAAATGTCTGATCTTCTGAGCTCGAATGTATCCTACATGGTCATCCTCAAAGATTTGATTTTTGAATGAGAGTCAAATGCTCTGTGATTTAAGAAATTCATCGCACATTCGCGCACAGAGTTCATCTAGTGTAAAAGGAAATTTACTTTGAAAGTAACGCTTTTCAAACAACCATTCGGAATATTTTCCCGCGACCTGTTAGAAATAAATTCATTTCAGCAGTTGCCGGAGAGCGCCAGATAACAGGCATCACCGCACTTGCGCAGCTACAATGATGCAGGACGCCCATATGTTCATACGTGTAAAACAATAAAAGGTCTTACATTATGTCATAAAAGAAACAAGAAATTAGAGGATACGTCAAGAGCATGGTAATTTTGTGTACCATACAAAATGCATAATTTGACTTAAAGTGCACATTCGTATGTCCAGATACAGATGTAAGTTTTCTTGGAATACCAGTGCCGTATTATCTCATGTTTGGTTCTTTATTATGGCATAATGGCATATGTGCTAGAAGATGAAAACGTGAACTTGAAATGCAATTAACAGTTGAAACTGGCCAACAGTGTGGAATTAAACACTTCGTTTCAAATAAATTGACTGCCTCAGCAGAAAAGATTAATAAAAGTCAAATTTCTTTAACAAACCAACAAAAATAACTTCATTGTTCTGCAAGACGATTAACGCTTGACTGTCAGAAAGGTGGAAACAAAATAAAATCTGAAACTAATACCATATTTTAGCCTTCTGTAATTATGTGAATGTATTTTAATTCACTTGATAGCTCCCAGCCCCAGAAGTCCATTTTGTTTTTATTTGACGTGAGAGCAATAAATGAAGAGGAAACAGCAAAATCACTTAACGTAAACATGGGTCACGTAGAGACTACTACCTCCCCACTACAACTCAGACTGCTCTGTGCATCAGGTCTGGATCTATGGAATTTCTGATCTGGGGCAATATTAGATAGTGGCATTCCCCGTTCCTCGAGTGTTTGAGGTAGGACACCAAAAATTTAAAAAATTAACTTTTCAAAAATATCTTCATTTTGTACTTTAATTTCTGGGAAAGAATCTATTACCTCATCACAGTTCGTCAACATTTTGTTACATGAAAAAACGAAATGTCATCATCTAATACTACAAAAGCTGTTAATACAAATTGTACCCAAGACTGGCGTGGTTTCTCGAACTTACTATGTGTATTTCGTCACTGTCTGCGAGATACAATGGAATAGGCCTGCCTAATATTGCAGCAATTGTTACACACACCAAATAAACGAGACTGTTTTGGCACAAATGATCATTTTTATAACACGACGGAATATAATTCACGAAGTACCAATATCAAATGCCTATTAGGCCTACTACAAGCAAAAATTTTTATGTTAGGAAATAGTTTGACATTTCATTCATCTTCTCGAGCTTATGAAACATGGGATCGAAAAGTAGTAGTACAAAATTTTTATATAAATTTGTAATCGTCATATTCTTCCGTAATTTGTGTGAGTCTCTGTTTCTTCTCCTCCCTCATTCTAACACACAATCTTTTCATCACTAATTCTGTAACTATTCCTGCCAGTGTCAAAACTTATTCTCTGGTTAACTTCACTAACCCTGCCATAATCACCAGTTTAGACATCCCGCATTTATTCTCCGGTTTGTACAACGTGTTTTCCACGCTACTCCCAGAATACAACTTCAGCGGCTACTAGCTGGGGATTGTATAACTGGCCCTTAGTAGTGTAGCGGTGTGGTCAAAAATTTTGTGTCACAATTCCATTTTCTTGGATACATGGAGAAAACTATACATAATCTTTGTTGCCTGTTATTTCTGCTAGTCATTTATTTCCATTCTATTAGTCTGAATATATGGAATTCGCTAGTAATTATAACAATGCTGATCATTTGCAAGCCCAGTCAACCACAAACAGCGACTGGCATTCACCTGTTCAGCTTTATTCCACTCAGCTCGTATAGACCTCCCCTTTTGTCTGCAGGATAGTTTATTTCTAGATGTGACAGGGATTCCCCTGGCAGAGACATCACATACACTATGTACGCATTCAAAATCAACTTATAATTCATTCAGAAATCAGCTCAGAATTTGTTCAAAATGTTCAAAAACCAACAGGGATGCATTCAAAATCATATGAGTAATTGATAGACCAATGTGTGCTGGATGCTAGGCACTTTGTGAAACAATGTCTTTTTCCTCAATAATATGAATTTGCCCCCCTCCCCCCTTCCCCTCCTGAAATGGCCATCCGAGGCAGATACCCTGGTTTGTCCCCACCTCCTAGTTCCAGACCTGTTGCGCATACACGAATCTGGTAGCTTAGGCGCACCAGTAAAATTTTTCTGGATAGCATCTGGCTGCTTGCTGCTATTGCTTATATAGCTAACTGCCACACTTCTGTAGCCAGAAGCAGGAGAAGGTACTACTCATACGCGACTCAACTGCACATGCGCATAAGCTCGCTTGCAACCGCTCAAACAAACCTAATGTAAACAGTTGTGATGTCACGCTCATTGGAGGCAATTTGTTGTTATGAAACACTGCGTAGTCTTCCTAAAGCCTTTGACACATTTTGCTGTTGGCAGACACTTGTATGAGCACTGTGTTTTGCTGCTGTATATGGTGCATTTCCTTTGCAACTTGATTCTATTTTCGTTTTTTCTCTCTCATTCGTTTTTTATTGCTGCAGTATTATCCTGCAGTAGAGAGATATAGTAATATGCTTTGTTAGAGTATTGGTTCTTACCAGTTGAAGTTACAAAAATTTAACTGAAAACTAAAACAATGAAAAATTCTCGAAATTCCAAAAAATTCCCAGGTTTTTCACAGTTTTCTCCCAGTTGAAAAAATTCCCGTGTTTTTACCAGATCTGCCAGTTGTCCCAGATCGTATACACCCTGTATATTAAATGAAAGTTAGAGTAGAAAGCAAAATTCAAAAAGTGCAAGAAAATCTGGAAGATAAATTAGAGTGATTCAGTACAGACAGTGAAGATGAAATTGAAAACAGTAATAATAGGCAGATGGCAGTAGTAGTTGATTTCTGTCAAGTTAATTCACAAGTAGTCACAGAGTCATGTTTTGAAAACGACAGTAATGAAATGATGTCACAAATACATCAGTCGAAGCCACTAACAGTAGGAGAATGATTCGAGGGACAGAGTATGTCACCACTGTAGGTTAATTACTACACTGGTGCCCAGAATTAAAGCAACAAACAGAAAGTTTGCAAGGTACATTTACTTTGTCACAGAACAGTATAAACAGCTAATAGTAAAATAGAAACAATGTGAAGAATACAGAATGTAATCAAGTGCAACATGCATACTGGTACACAGAAATGCTCTTCGTCCCCCCCCCTCTCCCCCCCTTCCAACTTAACGGATTTGTAGAAACATTCTGACAACTGGTTAATGTGCTCAGTGTGAGGTGTGACCACCTCTGGAACCAATATAGGCCTGACAATGATGGGACATGCTGTGAATGATATCATCAATCTCATGTTGAGGCAATAATGCCCATTCTTCCTGCAGAGCAGTTCACAAGTCTTGAAGAGTGGTTGGTGCATCCCAGACATACTCTATGGGATTTAAATTGGGAGAGTGAGCAGGCCATGCCATGCATGCATTATCTTCCATTTCCTAAAAGTCATCAACCACCCATTCTTTATGATGTTGAGCATTATCGCCCATCAATACAAAGTCTGGGCCCACAGCACCTCACAAAAACTGTGCATGAGAACCCTGGATTTCCTCATGGTACCTGAAAGCAGTTAAATCTTGCTGAACTGAAGTGCATAATTTTCTACACATAGTAGGATGTAATGCCAGACAAACATTCTTTGCTTCAGCACTGAGTATTAATATAATCTCTGATACAGTCTTCCCATCCTTGAGGTATTGAGAACAGCCTGGGCTTCAAAAGTGGTAAATGTTGAAGTAGATACAAGAAGGTATGGAGCATTCTGCTCCCAGTTTGTGAGACAATATATGGTAGCTTTCACATGTCCACTAACCTGTATCACAAGCCATTGGCAGATGGAGCAGTACATAAGGATACACACATAGTGCCACACCTACAAGAGGAGAAATCTCTTCTCAAAACACGAAGAGCAGCACAGATGAATTTAACATTAAGACTGAGGTCATTAATCTGTTTAGTTCATCACTGATTGTTTTGGTAACATATCTGACTTCACTCACTCTTTCTCCAACCTCTCCTTCTGAAGTTCTCTGTCATCTACAATTTCCCTAAATGACACTATGCCCTAAGGTTTGAAGCTCAAAAAGAGGAACAGCTGATGTAACATCTCTGGCAGCGTACCATTGCAAAATTGTATGAATCACTTGTCCTACAGCCACCCCTGAGCCCTCAAGAAAGGAGCATAAAAACAAATTTACCCATTCATAATTATAAACATGTTTCACCACATTTGTGGCCTATCACTAATTGCCTGCTTGTCTCACTAAATGACTCGACTGTAACGGGTTTTCTCTGTGGGACGGTAACTGAGAGCTACCTGAAAGCCCACTAAAAATCATAACTGTTCCAGGTTGCTGCTTTTGAGAATACATTATGGCTCCACAAAATGCCAAGGAAATGAAAGGCGACTCTCGAAATTAACCTAAAATAACTAAGAACCTGTTACGCAAGTTACTCGCAATAAAGTGCTCATCCTCAAACCACCATTCGTCTCATGAGTCCATAGCTCATTCTGAGGCTCACAAGTTTTTTAAGGGGCACAGGGTGGAAGGTGGGAGGGTGGGGGGAGTGGGTGGAAGGGAGGGGTTGTCATTCTTGCAACCTGTGTGGGGAAGCTAAGATGCCCACCCTATTGATCTCCAACAACATTAATGCCGAACAGACATTAAAGCCTAACCTTGTTTCTTTAGCACATGGCCCGCACACGGCTGTATGAGAGTGAGGGCAAATACACTTTGTGAACATTGGCAGAAGTTGCCAAAGGTGACGGATGCTGTCTCATCTGCTAATGCAGCTGTGTGAGCACTTCCTGACGGCCACGCATAAACCATGAGCTCATCTACTACCACGTGATGCCACACACTTGCACACTGGTTGTGAACTTGCATTGTGCGCATGCGCAATGCACTACACTTACCACTATACCTTACGCTTCCTTCCTCTTTCCAGTCAGTGCAGTTAACATTATTGACTGTAACGTGTCATATTAGTTCATTTGCTCGATTTAGTCACGAGATGCATGAACAAAAGCAGAACATTGGTGCAAGACAATCATTCTCTGGGGAAGGTTCCCAAAAGAAGACAATGGCACAATTAGAGAAAAAATATCCAGGAAAACATTTAGCAGGTGCCTGGGCGATGCAAGACAAAATAAGTAGTCACATAATGAAGCCAGGCAGGGAAAAATTTGGAGAGAGATTCGAAAGGAGCACAAACAGATACATGGGTTTTGTAGAATGGTTTTCATATTCCAACATAAAAATTTTCAAAAAAGGTACAAGTCCCTCCTGGCTGTCAACACATAAGTGTGCAGTGCAAACACTCATATGGACACATGTGCAATGAAAGTTACTTCCGAAAAAAAAAAAAAAAAAAAAAAAAAAAAAAAAAAAAAAAAAGGTTGAAATGGCTCTGAGCACCATGGGACTTAACATCTGATGTCATCAGTCCCCTAGAACTTAGAACTACTTAAACGTAACTAACCTAAGGACATCACACACATCCATGCCCGAGGCAGGATTCGAACCTGCGAACGTAACGGTCGCGTGGTTCCAGACTGAAGTGCCTAGAACCGCTCGGCCACCACGGACGGCGGTTGGCAGCAAAGTATGAGTGTATCAGTGCATCAGAGTTACTGTGCAACCCTACAACAATTTTGGGTGCAGTTGCATCATGTGCAAATGCTGCTAAAGATGAGGTATGGCCAGAAATTTTGAAAGCTTTACATAATGAACGCATCACAGCTACAATTGACTTTTGGACTGAGGATTCCACACAAAATCATAATTTGACTCTAACTGTCCATTATATTGACCAGAATTGGAATCTTACCAACAGGGTTCTATTCACCAGAAAATTATCTCATGAATCTGAAACAGCAGAAAATACTAATAAGTAAATATTACAGAAAAGTGACAAGATAGGGCTAACATCTGAAATATTGAGAACTGTAACATCTGTGACACATGGTGGTCCCATCATTGTACAAGTATTGTCCCTTGCGAAAGTAGGGCAACTGTCTTACTCCGCTCATTGCTTTAATGTTGGTCTGAAGACCACATTTACTCGGAAACTGGCAGATCTAAATATTTATGATGATGATGGAAAGAAGATTGTAGTATTAGCTCGGCTTGTTGCTGCTTTTGCAAGATATTCCGACAAGTGCTTAAAAGACTCACTGATAGAAGTTTCATAACAAATGAAGAGAGTATTTAAGTCATCAGTACCTGCACAGCAGCGCCTGAATTGTAATTCAGAACAAGTATGTCACAGTTTCTCAGTAAATTACCTCTATGTACATTTTTGGTGATGATATGAAAGTGTACTGTATAGTTTACACGTATGTCAAGTATTAAGACAGGGAAACCAGAAAAGCTTGTGGAAGACCTGCAGGAGCACGTCAATGACCTAAGAGAATAAATAAATTTCATGAAAGCAATTGAGAGTACAGCAAGAGTGTGTGGAGACACTCTGGAATGCACTGATTTGAACTGGTTATCTCTGTACATTTAAGATAAAATTCAATAATCCTCATTTTTGAAAGTAATAAATGCACCTGTCACAGATGAACTGGCAGTTTTAGATTGTTTGCAGCTTACTCATAATGAAAACAGATTGTTATACTTTGCAAACATGTTGGAGTGAGGAACCAACGTGAAATAACCTTAAGACAACACGCAGAAACAAGATGGAATTCAAAGTTGCTTATGTTGTTTTCATTTCTGCGCAACTTTGAACAGGTACCTTTAGTAACACTCATTCACATAACTGGATTAAGCCCTGTTATTTAGTATTTTTAACCTGTATTATTATTTTTCTTTTTTACCCATAAATATTATTTTGGAGACTTATTCCAGATATCATGTAATTCTTTTGTCATCAAAACAACAAACTATTCTTGAATTAACTAGTTTTTTTTACTATTTTCACGAAAGAAACAGGCAAAATGGCAGCTGAAAGAGCACTGACAGCTCAGTACATTCCGCTGTCACTCTCTAGGCTTGTGAAACACCACCCACCAAGGCCAGTGAAAGTGCGGCAACAAGCAATTTCAAATACAAATTGCAATCTGTTGCATTCCCCCCCCCCCCCCCCCCCCCCCCGGTATGTTTCGTATGAATCAATGGGCAACAAACTAAAACGTGACTTAACTCTGTGCCAGGCCACAATTCCGACTGAGGATATTGTGACTGAGCCAGCTGCCCAATCATTCCTGAAGAAATCACATGATGACAGCCATCACAGATCGCATGACAGTGACGAGAAGAGGGTGAAATCGAAGCCTATCTCAGGGATAGAACCAGAGATGACCAAGATGTGTACAAATGGTGGCAATCTAAGGTAAATTATTATCCTTTTGGTAGGACCTGGAAATTTATCTTTAGAAATAAAATTACTTTGGCAGTGATTTGTTTTCACAGTAACATTGTTACCCTAAACTGGTGACCGTGGCTGAAAAACCATGGAATATCAACTACCAATGCATCACCTAAATGTGTGTTCAGCACAAGTGGACAATTACTTTCTGACTTTCTGCACGGAGATCAAGTATTTCCCTCATAAATGTTGACGACATCCTGTTTCTGAACAGTTACTTGGAAACCTCCGACAAAGGAGAAATCAGACATGAAGTAATGTAACTGCTGGAGATTACCGTGAAGCTGGATGCAAATTTTTTGTTCATTATAAATGAATTTAACAATTACAAGGGGGCATTTAGCATGTAATGCAACACTTCTTTTTTTATCCCTTTCAGTTGAAAAAATATGGAATTTCTAAGCATATTTTGTTTTGCAATTGCAACTGCAAGAAAATGTACGTTTCCCTCACCAAGCGTGTTTCGATTTATTGAAGTAAAGCATTATCAGTGGTCTGTGATTAAAGATACTTACAATTTGATTTGTTTTCTATATCAAAAAACAGTTTGTTAACAAATGGTTGGTTTTTACTTATGGTAATTTTTGTGCTTTGTTTTTCACCTACAACAGGAAATGCCATATGCCAGCATGTTTTAGGTTCCTGTTTTCATTAGGGACTGATAATTGTGGTCTAATTTTATACTGCTTTGCAAAACTATGCATCTTTGACATTTAATACAGCACAATTTTGTACATCACTGTTCACTGTTTATTTGTGTACTTCTATGTATATCGTGTTTTGTAGTGTTCTAATATTGCACCTACGAGGGCAGTTCAATAAGTAATGCAACACATTTTTTTTCTCAGCCAATTTTTGTTGAAAAAGCCGGAAATTTCTTGTGGAATATTTTCTAACATTC